>NC_079324.1:53809940-54431815 GCF_029931775.1 Euleptes europaea | reverse complement strand
CGGCTGGCAAGCCCCAGATAACACATATCTGTTGAGCCACATGTTAACACTAATATGGATTTTGATGTGTCTCCTGTAGTCATACTCTCTCCAGCGTTTCCTATATTCTAAGCATTGTGGCTGTCAAAATATTTCTTCCTTCTTTCTCGGTCCTCCCCCCATTCATTTCCCCCCCACTGGCTGCCACTGTTCACCAAAACACAGCAATAAGGTATAAGTACCCTTTCATCAGAGGGAGGACTTGGGGTCAGGGCTGCCTCCTCAAGGGCGATCTGTCATATTCAGGGGAGCAGAGAGGCATCATTTGGAAAGGTATAAATCATCTAGGACAGCACATAGAATTTTTACAGCCCGCTTTTAAAATCGTTCATTACATCGTGTGCCAGGGGCTAGGAGGAAGCGGCAACCTTATTCCGAAGCAACGAAAGCAGATAATTCACTCGAGTGTCTTGGCGGAGGGTTGTGCCCTTGGAGCGGGAGTGGTGGTGATTCGCTTGGCCCCATGCACACTGCAATTAAATTTTCTCGAGGAGGGTGCAGCGGCTTCACTCTTGGGTGCTTCGGTTACACAGAGAACAGGAATCCTTGGCGCGTCCCCTCTTTCCTCCCCACTCTTGTGTTCGTAATTTGTTAAACCACTCCGTGGACCTCATTACACCTGAGGTCTTTCAAGCATACGCCTTAAACATGTGAAAAGAGTGTTTGAAAATGTGTGTGTCATAAGAAGAACCGGCGGGGTATAGTGGTTTACAGTGCTCCGCTAGGCGCATGGTGGCCTAGGTTCGAATCCCCGCTCAGCTGTGGAGCTTTGTGGGAGCCAGTCGCGCTCTCAGTCTAATCTACCTCCTGGAGATGTTTGTGACAAGCAAATGGGAAGAGCAACCTCGTACACCCAAGGGTGGGATACAAAACGTAGTAGTAATATCAGCAGTGATACACATGTCAGCCTGGATTGACTGCAGCTCCCTGTCTTTGTCTGCTGTGTAATATGGGAAATATCTGATATGGGTATTGGGCTGAGTAATATACCTTAATATTTTATGTGTATTGTTTGATTTTTTAAACTTATTTTTGTCGAGATTGATTGCGATAAATCGTGATCTCGCGGATCATAGATTAAACACACACACAAAATACAAGACACGTTGTTTTCCTTCACAAAATATATAAGTTTACTATATTAAAGGGAGGGTAAACTTGGGATATAAAATAACAACTCCTGACAACAACTCATATTCTAAACTCTTGCTGGCATGTGGCGAACAGGCTATAAGGTTTGAAACATAGTAAAGAAACAGTAAGGGCACTTTCACACATGCTGAGTAATGCACTTTCAATCCACTTTCAATGCGCTTTAAGGATCGTTTGCAAGTGGATTTTGCTATTCCACACAGTAAAATCCAGCTTCAAAGTGCATTGAAAGTGGATTGAAAGTGCATTACTCAGCATGTGTGAAAGTGCCATAAGTTTCATCTTAACCAAAACGGCAGTTCAACTACAGCTTCTCAGAATGCGCCTGAACATGACATGACCAATAGTTCTTGATCTGGAAAATCTTGCCAGGTGGCTACCGTGATCCCCTGAGACTATGTAAACAAAACATAAACATTGAACCATTTTTGTAATCCTGACAGACACAAAATTCACCCAAAACTGGGTGAATGGCAACTAAAAAAAAAAAAATTGAATGAATGAAATAAATAAAAATGGTGCTGCTCTTCCATTCTGTGCTTCTTATGGGCTGTGTGACCCATGTGGCCAAACACCCAAACCCCGACTTCTAATAATCTCTTTCCTTTATTCCATTCTTTATGCTTGTGGACCAACTGGTCATAAGCAAAAGCAATTCAGCACATTCCATAATACATAAATAACCATACATACAAAAATATATTATCTAAACAGTACAGTTAAAAAAAGGTATCCTTAAAAACCATAGATAAAATTTTTGCCACAGCAAGGGTTACTTTTGGGTCAGTATCAGCCAATAACTTTGCAACTGTATCTTGCTTTAGGGCAGGTCCCCACCTCTGAATGTATATTGTGATCCATTTGTGTCTGACGAGATCATGCTTTTTACAATCTACAGAAAAATGCCAAATGGTGTCCAAACTCCCTGATTCACAATCACAAAGTCGCTTGGAAAAGGGGACCCCTGAAAATCTGCCTGCTAACTCCCCCAATGGCAGTGCATTTAATCTGGCCTTGGAGAAAAGCAAGCAGGTAGAATCTTTGGAATGGGGAGACCCAGATTGTACAAGGACCACAAACCCTGACTTCTGCTGGGTGTTGGTTGGTTCCTTGGCATTTTCGAGGCCAAGAGCACAAGCGGGATGTTTTGAGAGCTCGCTGCACAAACAGCAAAACCATATGGGTGCAGCTAGACCAGGGGTGGGGAACGTCAGGCCTGGGGGCCGTTTAAGGCCCGCGAAGTCATTTGGTCTGGCCCTTTGTGGCCAGACCTGGCAGATCTCTAGCTCAGATCTCTAGCTCAGAAGGATCTAAGACTGGTGATCCCCCCCCCTCCCGCGGACAGGAATAGCCTCTATTCAAGGCGGATGTGAGTTTGTTTTGCCGAAAAAAGGAACCTTTTCCCCCCCTTGCAGAAGAGTCGTTAGCTATGGAGCTGCTAGGACTGCCCAAGAAAGCTGCCTGCTTGGGGCTTGGTCGGCTAATTTTTAAGTTGATAATTTTGTATGGCCCACAAATGATGTTATAAATATCCAAATGGCCCTTGGCAGAAAAAAGGTTCCCCACCCCTGAGCTAGACCAACGGTCCCAATCCCTTGTTTAGCCTGCAGGTACTTTTGCAACTTCCTGACCTTCCTCCAAGGAGCTCATGATGGTGTGTGTGGGGTCCCCCGCCATTTTATGCTCACAACACCCCTATGAATTAGTGTTGTCTGAGAGAGAGAAAGAGAGACTGGATTCAAGATAATCTGGGGAGACTGACAACTAAATAGGGATTTGTACCTGGGTTTCCCTGCTTCTAGCCTGGCGCTACACCACACTGCTGTCTTCATGTTTTACTTAAGAATAAGACGAGCCCTGCTGCATCAGACCAATGGCCTATCTAGTCCAGCACTGTGTTTCACACATTGCCCAAACCAATGTCATAGTTAACTTGTAAGTGAAAAGTGCCTCAGTTGCCGGTCTTCAACCAAATTCGGCCTGACGAGTTCTTTTTGCATATGCTAACAAAAAGAAAAGAAAAGGAGCTTTCCAGCGAAGCATATGCAAACGAGTAGTGTCAAAACAGACATTTAGATAATTACTTTAGGATACACATTTTTTTAATTTAATTTTTTTTTTCAGAGTAGCGGTTGTACTGTGGGTAGTGAGAACATAGCTGTAAGAATAACGCTTGAGCTGACAAGGCGTTTGCTCCATCTGTTGATGGCTGACTCCATTTCTGCTGGCTCCTCGCCCCGGGCAGCCAAATCATCTGCAAGTTACAATCCGAGGGACAGAGCGCAAGCATTGGGAGCAGAATTGCACCCACTGGTTATGTGCTTACGCATGTTTGGTATAACCAGTCCCTGAAACCTTGTTCTCTTCTCCCTGTGTTAGTCACTTGGGACCACAGGATCCCATCTAGGCCCTAGCTCTCACTGACTATCCGTGTCTGGTCTATGCCAATTTGGGCTAAAGGTCACGTGGCTAAATGCTTCTCCATAAAAATAAAGTTCTGCACCTAGAAAACTAGCATGTCAAGGATAAGGCTAGGCTAAAGGAGTGTGTAATCTGGGTAATCTTGTCATTAGTTAGGCCGATTATGCATGCTCACTTTACCTTTCTTTATTCCCCGTTTCAGCCAGGATCAAAGCAACCTGGGTTGGGGAAAACTGTATGCATTGGCTTGAATGATCAGGGAATAAACTGTGTGCAAATCGGGGGCATGGATTCAGGAAAGCAGTCTCCCAAGTTCAAATCAAGTCCCACCCCTTTAATTGCTGGTCTGTGATTGGCTCGCCTCATGAGAGAAGATTTCCTGCCCCCCAGACCCAACTGCTGCATAAAAAGGCATTTTAAGAACAAAAAACAAAAAATGGAGCCATTGAAAGAAGGGGGGGCAAAATCCAAGCCTTATTTTAAAAAAGCCTTTCTTTTGCTCAGAAAGAGCTCCCAGGATGCAAGAAGCAATTGAATCCCTGCCTCTTTGTGATTGGCTGTGAGAGATGCCAATCTTCGCTGCTTCCCCTGTATGGCTATCAGCAAACAGAACAGAAGAGGGGTTTGGAAAGGGGGGCGGGGAAAGCTCAATGCGAGGCAATGTTATGCACGCTCTTTGGATCTGGTTTCAGCTAGGAAGTGCATTTTCAAAAACTTGATCCTGGCTGAAACAGGGAATGAAAGAGGCTAAACTGACCATGCATAAGTGACCTTAGAGCGCTTTCTCAGTGGAACAGGCTTCCTCGGGAGGTGGTCAGCTCTCCTTCCCTGGAGCTTTTTAAGAAGAGATTAGATGGCCATCTGTCAGCACTGCTGATTCTATGACCATAGGCAGATGATGAGAGGGAGGGCACCTTGGCCATCTTCCGGGCATGGAGTAGGGGTCACTGGGGGTTTGGGGGGGAGGTAGTTGTGAATGCCCTGCATTGTGCAGGGGGTTGAACTAGATGACCCTGGTGGTCCGTTCCAACTCTATGATTCTGTGATTGGCTCACTATTTACACAGCAACCTGCTGGAAACATTAGAGCCTTGACTACATATTATATTCTGCTCCAGGACTTTGGATCAGAGTTTCCCTTTAGCAAATGCATGCATGCAGACTCTTCCTAATCTTCACAAAATAGAGCCCAGATGAGATAGGTTTTTTTTAAATAAATAACTTCAAGGTATCTAGTTGAACCACGGAGGCTTTAAAATGACTTCATGACTTTTTTTTAAAAAAAAATCTCGTATAGGGGAAAGCAGGGGGAGTCAAGAGGGCTGCCGCTATCACTAAATCGCTAAGGAACTGGTGCAGCTTCGCATGAAAAATTACTGGGATTGCTTTGGAATTCACCATGGGGTTGCTGTTCTCCTTAGATCTTTCTTAGCTCTCGTTTAGCTCTGAGAGCTCTTGAGGGAGCTATCACAGGAGGCAACAGGCAGACAATAAGAGTCAAGTTCTTCTGAAGGGAGATGGTGGGGGGGGGATGCGAGTAGCGTCTGGGGTGACATCACTCTTTTGGATTCTCTTCCTCCTCTAAGCTTGGATCACGCTTAAGACGCGATATGAAATACCGTCCGGGAGGTTTTCGTGGCAGGAAGAGCCTTCAGACATCAGAAGAATCTTTTAATTATAGACAAGAGTGATTCATTCTGGCCTCCACATCTGCGTTTCATTAAAATACGAAATCCTTCACATATTGAAGGTATCTCTGTTTTCTGTCCTCGCTTGGCACAGATGGAACTGTACTTCACGTTGGAGCGGCTGGGAGCCAACCTTCTGGGAGTTGTGAGGTGCTTATTTAACCCTGCACGCCTGGAGAGTCCTATCTTTCCCCAGCAATCATCTGGAGGAGGGAGAGAATCTTCTCCACTGTTCCATGGGCCAGCAGTACACACAATCTAGTAGTAGTAGGAGGAGAAGAAGGAGGAGAAGAAGGAGGAGGCGGTGGTGGTGGTGGTGGTGGTGGTGGTTTTTATATGCCGACTTCCTCTACCACTTAAGGCAGACTCAAACTGCCTTACAATCACCTTCCCTTCCCCTCCCCACAACAGACACCCTGTGAGGTAGGTGGGGCTGAGAGAGCTCTAACAGAGCTGTAACTTGCCCAAGGTCACCCAGCTGGCTTCGTGTGTAGGAGTGGGGAAACAAATCTAATTCACCAGGTGAGCGTCCACCGCTCATGTGGAGGAGAGGGGAATCAAACATGGTTCTCCAGGTCAGTCTCCACTACTCCAAACCACTGCTTTTAACCACTATAGAAGACATATAGGACCTTGTTAAATACATTTATATTCCATCCTTTCTCAGGGATGTACATCTGCAGACCTCTCCCGTTCTATTCTCACAACAAGGGCAAGCTAAAGGCCCTCCCATCCTACCTGCCCACCCCCCCATTACAGCCAACTTCCGCTTGTGGCAGTATTCTTTCCTCCCAGTTCATGGCTCCCTTCTACCAGTTGCAGCTACTCTTTGGGGTGTCTTTCTCCCACTTCTTCCAGCCCTGTTCCTAACTGTTCTAAAAGGAACCAGAGAGTCTCACTGCAACGTTGTAGGATTAGGGAGGGGCTGTGGCTCAGTGGTAGAGCATCTGCTTGGCATGCAGAAGGTCCCAGGTTCTATCCCCGGCATTGTCAGTTGAAGAGACTAGGCAAGTAGGTGATGTGAAAGATCACAGCCTGAGACCCTAGAGAGCCACTGCCAGAGCTGGCAACCTGGGTGATAGGGTTGCCAGCTCTGGGTTGGGAAATACCTGAAGATTATGGGGATGGCAGAGTTTGGGGAGGGACCTCAGCAGGGTACAATGCCACAGAGTCTATCCTCCGAACCAGTCACCTCACAGGGTGTCTGTTGTGGGGAGGGGAAGGTGATTGTAAGCCGGTTTGATTCTTCCTTAAGTGGTAGAGAAAGTCGGCATATAAAAAAGCCAACTCTTCTTCTTCTTAAAAAAGCCTCAGTGGACATAGGTCTGATTCAGATCCATAACATGTCAGTTTAAGTGTAAGGAATCCTACCATCTGAGAGCCAGCGTGGTGTAGTGGTTAAGAGCGGAGGTTTGGAACGGTGGAGTCTGATCTGGACAACCGGGTTCGATTCCCCACTCCTCCACATCAGCGGCGGAGGCTAATCTGGTGAACTGGATTAGTTTCCCCACTCCTACACATGAAGCCAGCTGGGTGACCTTGGGCTAGCCACACTCTCTCAGCCCCACCTACCTCACCGGGTGTCTGTTGTGGGGAAGGAAAGGTGATTGTAAGCCGGTTTGAGTCTCCCTTTAGTGGTAGAGAAAGCCGGCATATAAAAACCAACTCTTCTTCTTCATTGTAGGAGGTTTCCTTCCTGAGCCACTTTAAGGCCACTTTGCAAACTGCGTGGGGATGTTTGCAAGGGAGCTGCATCTTTGGACTACTCTGTCTTCGCACCGAATCCGGCAGAAAGGGGCACCCCCGTTGAGCAGAGCATCTGCCGGAAATGTTGAAGCGGTGTGACCTCCCATGTTGTGGTTGGCTCCGCCTCCTGGTGGCAGCCATCCTGTAGCTCCACCCACCGTTCTGTGTCAAAATTCCAAAGGATCAAAAGGCTGGGGGACCCTTGGTTTAAAGGGTGGCTTCATTCATAAATAAAATTCCCATACCAAAAATGGGGAGATTTGTCATTGCAACTTCATCTCAACTAGAAAGGCAACTCATTAGGTGGCGTTAGCTCAGGCGCTATATTTTCATCCGTCTACAAGACTGAGCATGTTCAGGAAGGGACGACATGTTGAGAGTCTGTTAAAGGGGAAAGGGAAGAATCACTCTGCTCAAGCCCCTAACCGCTTAAAGAATCTACGTCTGTGTGGCGATTTGGGAAGGTTTCCATATTGCCCTCAGCCTTCTGGCCATGCCCTCTGGGATCCCCACTTTGCTTCTGCCGATAATGAATAAAGATGATTAAAGGACCTAGCAGATCTAATCCTAGCAAGCCTTTCTATGTTAAGTAGATGCAAATATAGCTTAGTAATGGGGAGAAACCAGGAGTTTTTGCTTCCGCTGTGCTCGTGAGGAAATCTCTCTCTCTTTTTAGAAATCCTCATTACACCCTTAAACTTTTTTAAAATTTATTTTTAGAAAGAGAGCAAGCAGAATGTTAACAACAAATTAGAGCCAATTAGGTGTGTTCAGTTCTCATACATCAGTTACGATTAGCTCTGGGGCGTCTTCCTCTCGCTGCCTCTTTCCAAGATACATTAGGCCTGTCAAATGCAAATTGGGGGCATCGGAGAGCACTGATGTAGCGATAGCAGCTAGGCCTGAAGTACAAATCGCCGAGCCTTTTCCACAGGGCACCCCGTGCCAAGTGCAAAATAGTGTTCAAAAGGTGACATTTTCTTCAGCCACCTTGTGTCGATCAACAGCTGTGAGGTTAAATTCTCACTTGCCAGTTGTCTTTAAGGTTAGAAAAAGATACCAAAACCAAAACGGCTTCCAAGTTTTGCATGAACTTTGAATAGGGTTGCCAACCTCCAGGTACTAGCTGGAGATCTACTGCTAATTCAACTGATCTCCAGCCGATAGAGATCAGATCACCTGGAGAAAATGGCCGCTTTGGCAATTGGACTCTATGGCATTCAAGTCCCTCCCCTCCCCAAACCCTGTCCTCCTCAGGCTCTGCCCCAAAACCTCCCACTAGTGGTGAAGAGGGACCTGGCAACCCTAATCTAAACAATGCCCTCATGTAGGGTTGCCAACCTCCAGGTACTAGCTGGAGATCTCCTGCTATTACAACTGATCTCCAGCCGATAGAGATCAATTCCCCTGGAGAAAATGGACACTTTGGCAATTGACTCCATGGCATTGAAGTCCCTCCCCTCCCCAAACCCCGCCTCCTCAGGCTCCACCCCAAAACCCTCCCGCTGGTAGCGAAGAGGGACCAGGCAACCCTACCCTCATGAAACATGGCCCTTACTTGCATAGGTTGGGCACAACATGATCAAACTAACCTACCTCTAGATGACAATGCACAGCTAAATGTATCTTGTAATCTGCCCCTGGAATCATGTGAAAAAGCAATCTGAATAAATAATAAGTACAAGGTTTTTTGGCATAAGCGCCTAGTGTGCGCTTTTAAATCAGATCCAAGCGAAAGGGACTATATTAGCCAAAGAAAGCAAAAAAAATCAATATCTCTCCCTGACCCACTTAAACTGATTTGAGTGCCCACAAAAGAGGTTGAGCTGCTAATTGCACCAATTTAGAAAACGATTTAGCAAAGTTAGTTATTAAATCAATTGTCTTCTGGGTTTAGGCTAGAGGCTGTTGGGCCTCTGAAAAAGGGAGCGTTCGGTTCATCCGCGCTCTGCCATCTGCTTACCAACAAGAGTGCGGTTCCCAGAGATAATGTAGAACAGTTGAAATGCTCATGGGAAGTGAGACAATTGGTGGGGGGGAAGAGATTGCCACAAAATATATTGTGTGCTCTTCAGTGTGCGAAGGACATGATTTTGGGATTGGTTTAAACACCCTCACCTCTGATATCATGAGGCCAATCTGAATCTGGTCCCTGCATGGCTGCTATTTTTCTTCAAAAAACCACTGGATGATCTTCTAGCCTTGTGTGACGTTTGGCCCTATGGTATTTATTTATTTAAAACATTCATTTGGGTCATTTGGTGAAGTTGACGAGCAGTATCTCTTTATTACAAAGTACAATTAATTTATGAAGTTCGGTGTCCTAAGCTGTACCAATGGCTGTTAGGTTGGATAGCTTTAAAAGACGACTAAACAAATAGTGGCAGAGTCCATCAATGAGAAGGATAGTTCCATCACTGGCTGAAAATCACAAGGGCTAAAGAGGCAATGTACTTCTGGGTGCTGGTTATTGAAGTGCATTAACATGGGAGCCCCGTGGCGCAGAGTGGTCAGCTGCAGTACTGCGGTCCAAGCTCTGCTCACAACCTGAGTTCGATCCCGACTGAAGTTGGTTTCAAGTAGCCGGCTCGAGGTTGACTCAGCCTTCCATCCTTCCGAGGTCGGTAAAATGAGTACCCAGCTTGCTGGGGGTAAAAGGAAGATGACTAGGGAAGACAGTGGCAAGCCACCCCGTAAACATAGTCTGCCTAGTAAACGTCGGGATGTGACTTCACCCCATGGGTCAGGAATGACCCGGTGCTTGCACAGGGGACCAACTTTACCTTTAACATGGGAGAGTTGCCTTCATAGGTTCCCTGGAATTGTCTGGTTGGCTACTTTGGGGGACAGGATGCTAGTTTAGATGGACCCTTGCTCTGATCCAGAAGGGCTCTTCTCAAGTCCTTGGGAAGGGAGCAAGAAAATAACAATAGATACAACATTTTGCATGTGAATGTGAGGCCGGGGGGGGGGGTTCCTTCATGACCTTAACCAAATCGATTTGATTTCCCTCTTCCATTAAGCATGAACCACACACACTTCCTCCACAGGGTGTTGCAAGGCTGAACGCATACTGTAGCCCACGTAACAAATTAAACACTCTTTGTAAATTACCATCTGCGGCAGAAATACACGGAGGGGCTGGAACCCTGAAGACAGACTTCCCTGGCCAAAAGCAATGCCTTATTTATTAATTGACCAAGACATTTGTCAGACTGGTTTGCCGTAAGGTTTTCAAGAACATGCACGTTTTCCACAAAGGAAATACATTTACGCATAAGGCTCCTATTCTCTGTGGGTTGTTAATATCCCTGGAGGGTTAAATGACCCGGTTCCCAGCCTATTTAGAAGGTAATACATTTCTCTTGCTTTCTGCATCCGTGGGATTTCCCCTCCCTGCTCTGTAGTGCTAACTGCGCTCCCCTAACTACAATTAAAATGTTGACACCTGGTTTAGCTGTGTAGATTAGGATTTGATTTTCTGTAATTATATGTTATCGCTCGCATTCAGTGGCAATTTTGCCTTCTGTACAGTATGATAACACTTATTAATTCAATAAAAGAAATCAATTCGCAGGCAATTTCAAAAATGTAACACCTTGGTAACTTAGCAGCTACCCAATCGGATTAAGCATCTGACTCTGTCTTGTCATTTAATCAGTAATGGGTGATTACAAGAGGATACACGTCAGATGTTAATTAAGAATAACACAGTATGGGACTAGAAGGTTAACAGTGCCTGTTTTGTTATGATGCCGTGCAGAATATGGCTAATATTTGACTTTGCACTTAAGGATTATTTACAGTGAGACGGAACGATAAGGACATTTATTCTGTCTCTTTGTTCCAACCAGATGTACCGCATTCTCGTTTAATGCCATGGTACATATTGGCTGCTAATGGACCAGAAGCACAATGCGTGTTTTGTGATGTGGGGCGGAGGCTGCAGTTTTATTTGGGAACGCAGGGCAGTTTATCACTCGAAATGTCACTGTGGATGAATTTCCCAGGGTTTCCCACCTCTTTACTCTGTCTCCTTTACATCCCAAAGAAGGTTTTCTTTAGCACATGGTGCGTGCTATGGGGAGCACGTGGGTCCAGCAATTAGAGTGTAGACCTCCAGCCTGGTAATCTTAGGACACAGACTTAGTTCAGTTAATATGTATAGACAGAGGGGCCATAGCTCTATGTGAGAGCACAGCCACTCTTAGGGTTGCCAGGTCCCTCTTTGCCACCGGCGGGAAGTTTTTGGGGCAGAGCTTGAGGAGGGTGGGGTTTGGGGAAGGGAGGGGCTTCAATGCAATAGAGTCCAATTGCCAAAACGGCCATTTTCTCTAGGTGAACTGATCTCTATCCGCTGGAGATCAGTTATAATAGTGGGAGATCTCCAGCTATTACCTGGAGGTTATTCAAAATCTGACACAGACAAACTATACACCTAGTATAGCTAAACAAGAGACTGTATTATACACAAACCACACAAACACACATATATGTACAAAAAGTTCATATCCAATAAATATAATGTCCCATATTTCAAAAATCTCAGTCCTATAGACTATTAATTATTCATTTTCCTAGTCTATAGGACTGTAATTATTAGTCTATAGGACTGAGATTTTTTAAATATGGGACGTTATATTTATTGGTTATGAACTTTTGTCCATATATGTGTGTTTGTGTGGTTTGTGTATAATACAGTCTCTTGTTTAGCTATACTAGGTGCATAGTGTGTATGTGTCAGATTTTGATTAACCACATTTGTACACAGAAGTGTCTGTTTTGGATTATTACCTGGAGGTTGGGAACCCTAGCCATGCTTTGCATGTAGAGTGTCCCACGTTCAGCCTCCAGTTCCTCCAGCTCAAGGATCTATGGCGAGAGATGTGAAAAACTTTTATCTGTTTATGGGGAAGAGCCCAGTGGCGGGACACATGATTTACATGCAGACAGTGCTCAGACCCCGGCCACAGTGACAGCGATGTAGAGCTCCTTGTCTTCATCGCTGCAGCCCAGGTATGAGCAGCAGGGCCTCTTAGATCTGCTCCCTTCAGAGCTTTCTTAATGTTCCAATCCTCTTCTGCTGATCATAGCCGGGTGTCAGCCAGGGCTTTCTGTCGACCCCGGATAAACAAGATGGTTCCTCACCAGACCAAAATGGAGTTTGAATTCCCTCCGTCCTCCCCCTTTTGCATTCTGTCCCCCTCCCGGCATCTGCACCACAATGGAGACCCGCCCGGGATAATTGCTAGTATGATACCAGGTCCCGCAGAACAATGCCTGGGAGCCCTGGAGATCATCTAGCTATTTCACGCATACACCGGGGATATGATGCGCTTCAGCTCACACTACCCTCTGTTCAAAGCTACCCCTTTGAAATCAGGCCTGTCGCTCTTTCTTGATTTGCCACAAAGCGTTACCCGTTTGCACTGTGTATACCCCTGGTGGCAGTATCATGTCTTCCACCACAACCCAAAGGTTAGTAGCGCAGAAGAGAGGCGCCGAGCCCATGTCAAGTTCTGCACTTTGCTGCCGAATATGAAAACGACCTCAAACTAAGAAATCATGACCTTGGAGCGCAAGGGATGGTTTCGTGGCTTTATCCACCTTTAATATTGCAGCTTAAGCTAAACCAACAGTGATTTTTAAGATCTATACTGTATCCTTCCAAATCTGTTTGAGAAAGCTGAAACTCTTGAAATGTCATTTGTAGGAGAGGGGAGCTTACGGCAGGTCATGATTGTATGTGCCGTTGAACTTATTCAGGAATGTGCTTTAAGCCTCATGTATATAAGAACTGTCGTGAAAATATTTATGCTAAACAAAGAGTTCAATTTCTAGTTATCTGTCATGGTCCCAGCTTTTGGAGAAGTCGTGTTTTGCTAGAGGAGTCTGATATATAGCATACCCAAGGAAGACAAGATGTTTCAGTGACAAAACTGGGCCTGCCAAGAACTTGATAAACCTTCTGCCAGCATGGTGTGGTGTAGAGCCAGTGTGGTGTAAAGCCAGCGTGGTGTAGTGGTTAAGAGCGATGGTTTGGAGTGGCGGAGTCTGATCTGGAGAACTGGGTTTGATTCCCCACTCCTCCACATGAGCGGCGGAGGCTAATCTGGTGAACTGGATTTGTTTCCTCACTCCTACACACGAAGCCAGCTGGGTGACCTTGGGCCAGTCACAGTCTCTCAGCCTCACCTACCTCACAGGGTGTCGTCTGTTGTGGGGAGGGAAAGGGAAGGGGATTGTAAGCCGGTTTGATTCTGACTTAAGTGGTAGAGAAAGTCGGCATATTAAAACCAACTCCTCCTCCTCCTCCTCCTTCTTGACAATAAAATCTAGAATGGTTATCAAGCACCCAATAAGTCATTGTGTATCATCACTGATTAACAAAAAGCACCTACAATGTTCTAGGTGCTGTACAGGAGAATGCCCTTTCAGAAAATGGACTCTTAAGTGAACCATGCAATACCATCAAAGTGTAGAAAAAGCACAGAAATGCATGAGAACATCAGCAATGCTTTAAAAATCAAGTGTATAGCCATTGCACCCCTTCAGGAGCCAGAGAAGGGGATTGCAAAAGCCCCATGGCGTCCCCTCTATGTTCCAGGCCCCCCACAAAACCAGTCTTGTCCCTAGAGTCTGTTCATGGATTTCAATCTCAGCCAAAGTGGCAAGTTTTCCTTTCTGGATTCTTTGTTCCATGAGCAGTTAGGAATGTTCATAAACATCCTCAAGCTTAATCAAGCAGCTCCAGAGGCTTCACAACAGAAGTCACAATGCAATGGCTCAACTCAGACATCAAATACAAATCAGAGTTGGTTTGGGATGGATCTGGTTAAACAACAGTGTCATCTATGAAACCAACAGCTAAACCAGTCTACAAAGAACAATAATTGAAGTGGTACCCCTGAGGCCAGACTTCTAATCTTTATTCCTCCTTCATCGATAGTAGTATGGGTTATTTACCTTACCATTGGCCAGGATGAGGGTGGGGAGGATGAAAGAACTAGGAAAGGAACATGGGAATCAGTCAGCGTGGTGTAGTAGTTAAGAGTGGTGGACTCTCATCTGGAATCTGGATTTGATTCCCCAGACCTACACATGAAGCCTTCTGGGTGACTTTGGGCCAGTCACAGTTCACTTAACTATTTCAGCCCCACCTACCTCACAAGGTGTCTGTTGTGGGGAGAGGAAGGGAAGGAGATTGTAAGCTAGTTTGATTCTCCTTAAAAGGCAGAGAAAGTCAGCATATAAAAACCAACTCTTCTTTTTCTTCTTTCTTTTTCCATATCCTCCCCCCAACTGACATATTTAAATGTAAACCTTCACTCTCTACCTTTTCAATTGCTGATCAAACCACACACCACAATGAAACTTCACAGCTAACATCTGGTTATCCAAATTCCTGAACAGTTCATTCAGTTTATGAAGGCATTTTATGGGCTTATAGCCCATCTCTTGCAAAACACAGCACAAAGGAAAGAAATGCAGAATAAGCTACAGATTACTAATAGGTATTACTTCTCTCATAGCGGCCAGCTTAAAGCTGTATAGCTTTGGCAACAAAAATTGTTCCAAACCTGATAACAAAAGCACAAACACGTTAAAGGAATAATCCCCCCCAAATCCAAGCAAACATGCTTATGGTTTCACACTGTTTATGACGGGCCTGCTTCTAAGAACTGTTACTTCTTGCTAACATGATTGGACTCTGTGGCCCGGAAAAAGCTACCCATATTCCACCCAACACATAAACACGCACTCACAGACACAGTTACAAGTCATTTTATGGAGAAAAAGTCCAATTGCCACATAACAAACGACGAACGTGACAGTCAGTCCATCTGAATTAATGTCAGTGGTCATGTGTTATTTATTGCTACACAGCGATCTCCCTTATCGACTGGTTGCATGCTACAGAGAGAATTGTAGGTTGGATTCATGCCAGGCTTGACGAAGTGAATTAGAGGCGACATAGGGGGACTCTGATTCAATGACATTTGTGTGTGTGTGTGTGTGTGTAAAGTGCCATCAAGTTGCAGCTGACTTATGGCAACCCAGTAGGGTTTTCAAAGCAAGAAACTAACAGAGGTGGTTTGCCATTGCCTTCCTCTGCATAACAGTGCTGGAATGCCTTGGTGGTTTCCCGCCCAAGTACTAGCCAAGTACCAAACCTGCTTAGCTTCTGAGATCTGACAAGATCAGGCTAGCCCAGGCTATCCAAGTCAGGGCAACCTTCTGCATTGTGTGGCAGCCAAGTAGGGTTTTCAAGGCAAGAGATTAACGGAGGTAGTTTGCCATCGCCTTCCTCTGAATATAGACCCGGGTGGTCTCCCATCCATTGCCTTCCTCTGAATATAGGCCCTGGTGGTCTCCCATCCAAGTACTAGCCAGGACCTACCCTGCTGATCTTCCAAGATCTGATAAGATCAGGCTAACCGGGGCTATTCACCCACTTGCAGGCTTGTGCATGCCCCAGGGAAAGGGAGTGTAGCACAAGTGACAAATGGAGCGCTTTGCTGAGCTCAGAACACAGGGCACTTGTCTCCTATCCCCCCTGCAGGTGCAGCAGTACAACATTAGGGCATTGCAACATCATGCTCCTGATATCCACGTGGCAGGAATGTGCATTCCTTTAAAGTAGGGTTGCCAGCTTCTGGTTGAGAAATACCGGGAGATTTCGGGGGTGGAGCCTGAGGAGAGCTGAATTTGGAGAGGGGAGGGACTTCAATGCCATAGAGTCCAATAGCCAAAGCGGCCATTTTCTCCAGGGGAACAGATCTCTGTTGCCTGGAGATCAGTTGTAATAGTGGGAGATCTCCAGCCACCACCTAGAGGTCACCAACCCTACTTCAAAGGGATTTGATTGCTCTGATCAAAACTCTCTTCTTCCCTCCAAGCTCCTCAGACAATTCTCCCAAACAGGAAATTCACATTTACTTTGACCTTTCATTCAAGATGAGATTTGTCCCTAGGTTGACAGTCCCTGCCACAGAATTCACAAGAGGAGGGGGGCAAACTTGACAGGACCACTTTCAAAGAGGAGGATTACATACACAGAGGCCATTTATGCTTGGTAATTAGCAGCACATTCCAGGCTGAAGTGCCACATATATATATATATATATATATATATATATATAGTTTTTCACACTGAACCGTCATTCAGGAAGTGACTGGGAAGCCGGGGCATACGTGCTTCGCATTTCTTAAGAGCCCCTTTAACACGACCTTTTGTGGTTGCTCCGCCCCCGTCGAATAATCCCCTCAAGGAAGCATGCAAATTGACAGCCATGCATTAGCTATGCAAACGACAGTTGGCTAATGGAAGGAACGAAGGAGCAGGTGAGTGGGTGGGGGGTGGAATTTCTCCTTTTGCATCGGGACCATGAATAGGCATTTTAAAATTTTGGCGAAGGCTTTCACTGTCAGAGTTCATTGGTTCTTGTAGGTTATCCGGGCTGTGTGACCGTGGTCTTGGAATTTTAAAGTTCGCTTTTTTAAAAAGAGCATCAAAATTGACCCTGCATAAATGGCCAGAGACACGGATTTATGCCCCAGAAACTTCATGTGCTGCGAGTTAAAAAGGAAGTAAATGATGATGAATCATTTGTTCTCAGTCCACAAGTCGCAGAGTACAGTCAAAGCACAAGCCATTACATTTTCAAAAAAATTACAATTCTCTTCCACCATCAAAACAAGAATACAGAAAAAATTGCATGAGGCTGGCCTTAATTTCTGGCTCGAGTCCTAGTGAGAAAGGCAGAATACAAATGAAAATAAATGAATACATAGGAATTTACCCCTTAATTTTCTTGTCTGATATCCGCTTGTCCCTCCTCACTCTGCCTGTCATACTAAAGCGTATTCCTTGCCAAAATATTACAATTGTAACCTCACACCACGTTGGCTTTGCTCCCAACACAGCAGAGCGTCCGGGCTAGACATTTGAGCCCCGCTCGGTTATACATCTCCATTTGGAGCCAGCCGTAAAAGATAACGGCTTAACAAACAGAAATTATCTAAATGCCGAAATTTGTCCTCATTTGGCTTTAAAAGGCACACACATCCAACTGCGGAGCCATTTAATACGATTTAATGAATACTCGCCCTGTTAAATGAATAGACTATGCCCTAAAGCTTGCAGGGTTTAGATGCTTTCGAGATGAACGGTTATGAGCCAACTGACCAATGAACTAGCAGAGCAGAGCATGGCACGGCCCAACCGAAGTTTACCACTTCACTGGAATTGCTTTGCAGCTGTCCCCTCTTTCATTTTCGGCATGTCAACGGACAGCAGCTTTCATTCTAGAGACGCTGATGAATGTAATGAGTTTGTCTATGGCAGTGTCTATTGTCCCTACAGCACTTTTTCTTGGCCACACCAAGTGGCCCTGCAGTTGTGTGTTCCTCTCGCGGTAACGCTAGGCTTATTCTCAGCAGGGCTCCGAGGGTAGGCTTCCCAGATCCTGTTTTCAAGGCCGGGGCTTATCCTGGAACATGCTGAACCAGGAGGGCTGGCCAACTGGCAGCCTTCAAGCGGCTGGAGCTAGATCCTACAAGCAGCTTTATTTGGTGGCCCTACTCAGTTTTAATCTTTCTTTTTAACAAAATGCTCACAGTTTCACTTACCAGGGGAAAGTAGCAACGCATCTGGGAGTGCGTACCAAGTGCGTTGTGTTGCATTGCTATCTTGTGCGTCTTCGGGAAATGCAAAGCCTAACTGCCTAGAGGAGATTTTTCAAGCGGGACACACATTGCTCAGCTAGGGTTGCCAACCTCCAGGTGATAAAAACCATAAACAAAGAGACCTATGCCATAATGAATATTGTCAATTACAAAAAAAACCCTGCACGCTCATATTTAAACAATGGTTTATTAATAGATTGTTTAAATATGAGCCTTTGTGCTATTTTTTTGTAATCGACAACCTCCAGGTGGTGGCTGGAGAGCTCCTGCTATTACAACCAATCTCCAGCCGATAGAGATCAGTTCCCCTGGAGAAAACGGCGGCTTTGGAATTTGGGCTGTCTGGCCAAAACCCCACCCACCCCAAGCTCTGCCCCCAAAATCTCCAGGTATTTCCCAACCCAGAGCTGGCAACCCTATGCTCAGCCTATGCCCCCATCCCATTCAAACACATGCTGTCTTTAAGCTTTTTCCTATCAAGCAGGTGCCAAGCTTATTGTGAAGCTTGACCTATAGGGAGGGGGTCAGATTACGAGCTGGCTCACTTTTGTGAGGGACGGTTGCCTATCATGGGCCCCCCAAACAACTATACACTCTGCCCCTCCCTTCGTGCAAAATGGCTGCTTCTGTCACCTCTGGGCACCCGCGGAAATCTGGGTCCGAGGAATTTTGTACAGTCTCTCAGCATTACTACTGTCAAATCATGACAAAGAAAAACAGTTTTCAGCCTCTCTCAGCTGCCCAACTGGTCCCTGAACATCTAGAATTAGGGCAAGGATCTCAAAAAAGAAGTATTCACAGATCGGTTTGGGCCCTCCCTTACTTTATTTGAATACATGCCACTACTGCTTAGGGTATTTATGTGGCACATTTATGTGTCCCATGAACTTCCCCTACATTATCTCAGCGATTCTTGCAACAGCTAGGTAAGGCAGACATAAATTATTGTTGCAGGCCTGAGGCCATGACAGAATGGTTTGCCCAAGGCTATCTATCACATTGTAATTTCCCTCTTCCTCCAGTGAGCTCAGAGCAACATACATGTCTTCCCCCATTATACCCTCAGAACAATTCTGTGAAGTTGGTTAGGCTGAGGAACATAACTGGCCCAAAGTCATCCTTGTGAGTTTTATGACAACGTGGGGATCTGAACCCAGATCTCTGAAAGATCCTAGTCAGACTCCCTTAACCACGACAACCTCCCCGGATGGAGGCACTAGGGATTGACCCTAGAACTGTATGCATGGAGCGCACATGCTGTGCCTCAAAGCCATGGCTTCTCTCCTGACATTGTGTACTGCTTTCACAGTTGATTTCCGCTAGCTGGAAGTAAGGAGAGATGTGCAGCTGATGGTCCCCTGAAGAGATAAAATCTCAAGTGTAAGTGGTGAGCCAGGCTTGGTATAACTTGGAAATGAACAATTGTTCCCATTGTTTGAGCCATGTGCTACTTGCAATGGGGATGATATAGAGAAGTACAAAAGAAAACATATGATGCCTATGCTTCAACCATTGCACAATTCAAGGCGTTGGTTTTGACCTTTCAGTCCTAAATGGGCTTGGCAAAGAAGAAGAAGAGGAGGAAGAGGAGTTGGTTTTTATATGTTGACTTTCTCTACCACTTAAGGGAGAACCAAACCGGCTTGCAATCACCTTCCCTTCCCCACATCAGTCACCCTGTATAGTAGGTGGGGCTGAGAGAGTGTGACTAGCCCAAGGTCACCCAGCTGGCTTCATGTGGAGGAGTGGGGAAACCAACCCGGTTCACCAGATTAGCCTCCGCCGCTCATGTGGAGGAGTGGGGAATCAAACCCGGTTCTCCAGATCAGACTCCACCGCTCCAAACCACCGCTCTTATCCACTACACCACGCTGGCCCCCAACATGATTGCCCCCAGCGCTGTAGAACTCGCTTCACCTGGAGGAGTACCTTTCTTCTTTGTTCATCTCCTTTTGGAAGCAAGTGAAAACTTTTTTTAAAAAAATCTACTGAGTGTCCCCCAGTAATGCCTAATAGGCCCTGTATGGCCCAAGCTAGCCTGACCTCTTTGGATCACGGAAGTCTTCTTTTCATGGCATATCAAAAGCGAAGAGGGCTTGAACGCAGCGCTTATTTGAAAGGTGATCTTGGTGAAGCAAGAATTTCAGAATGTGGCATGTTCCTCTAGTAAATGTGATTGTGCTTTGCGCATAACTGGGAAAGAGCAGAACACTTTAATTATGGCCTAAATCTACTCCTTTAGCCATGGGGCTCACATGATTACCAGTGGGGAGACAGCAGGCATCTGGAGAGACTGTGCTGCGCGGCGTTCTCCCATATGTGAAATTTTATACAATGCAAATTATTAAACGCCAAACCTCGGGAGGAAGATTGTAATGAAAAATTTAGCGCTCCCTCATCAAGGCTGATGGTAATTTACCCTCTGGCTATATCTCTGGAAAGGTGGGGAGCAGGGAAGGAAGTGGTGCTAGTGTGTAATCCTGGTTGAACCCAGCAATAGGAAGGAAGTGGTTATTGTGTTGACATAAGCATGAGGAACAGCCTTCTTTAGTATTTGTCCAAGTCACCTCCTTAAAACAGCTGTTGTTACATTTCAACATCGCAAGGACGTCTTTGTGGGTTCTTCACTATGGAACTGGATATTACAGGAGATGCCCAGCTGCGGCTGAGAGCAGCCAGCCCTGTGTCATTTTCCTTTTGTCCCCCAGTAATGCCTTATGAGAGGAATGGCACCTTGGCCATCTTCTGGGCATGGAGTATGGGTCACTGGGGGTGTGGGGGGGAGGTAGTTTGGAATTTCTTGCATTGTGCAGGGGGTTGGACTAGATGACCTTGGTGGTCCCTTCCAATTCTATGATTCTGTGTGTTGCAAAGCAGAAGCAAATAAACCATTAAGGAAGAAAACCTTTCAAAACTAGCCCTTTATGTACTGAATAGCATATATTTTATGTCAAGGGGGGTTCTATTTCAGTGCACGCAAGGCTAATTTTGAAGGAGGGTCTTGTTGTTTCATTTCTATGTTGCAACATGTGGATGTGCTTTTTCCCCCAGAATCTTGAGGGTCACACAAATGTACACCAAAGTGATTTTTAAAAAATATCTACAAACATGAGGGAAGCAGGGTGGATTGTTCTTCTAGGATTCTGCTTCTTAGTGTTCTGCAAAGTTTGGTAAAAGATCATTACGCTAAAATCACAGGAGGGAAGAAAGAACAAATCCCAAATTAGTCAGAGCTAGGGGATTAGTTCATGTCTAGTTCTTTTGTGTTGACTTCCTGGTCTCCCTACTAATTATAGGGTTGCCAACCTCCAGGTACTAGATGGAGATCTTCTGCTATTACAACTGATCTCCAACCGATAGAGATCAGTTCACCTGGAGAAAATGGCCACTTTGAAAATTGGACTCTATGGCATTGAGATCCCTCCCCTCCCCAAACCCCGCCCTCCTCAGGCTCCACCCAAAAAAAAACCTCCAGCTGGTGGCAAAGAGAGACCTGGCAACCCTATTTCTTGACAAGATCATGATGCTGTGTCAGTAGGGTTGCCAACCTCCAGTTACTAGCGGGAGAACTTCTGATATTATCGATCTCCAACCGATAGAGATCAGTTCACCTGGAGAAAATACTGGTAGCTGCTTTGGCAATTAGACTCTATGGCATTGACGTCCCTCCTCTCCCCAAACCCCACCCTCCTTAGGCTCCGCCCAAAAACTCTTTCCCCCCCCCCCGGTTGTGAAAAGGGACCTGGCAACCCTATGGTGGGAGGCACAGTTAGCTATTTTACAATTCAAATGTTAGCTTGTGCTTTTTAAAAAGCTTGCTTTCCTTTGTAAAGCCTGTACTGGGCTCCCCCACCCACCCCTTCTGCCTTCTCAGGTGCTGATTCGAAAGTGTAACCCTGCAGATTTTCCTAGGGACATATTAACAGGATAGGTCAACTAAAATGATACTTAAAAGTAGCCTGATGTGAATCGAGGCACTCAATGTATGATTATGTGTGATTAGCAAGGAGCTGCATTGTGCAGAGTGGTTATTATAATTAAATTCTTCATTTCCTGTAGAAACCTGTGAAACGGCAATTGTCATCATGGGAAAAGTAAACACTTTTGGTGTTTTGAAATTGGGTGTCAAAGGGCAGTTGTTGTGTCTCCTCCCTCTTTCCCCCTCCTCCCACCGTTTCCTTCTCTGAGCAAAATGCCACCTCCAATCGCCAATGTAAAATTGGCAGGGTTTTTTTCCTCTTTGCAATCACGCCTCCATTTCTCTTGAGTCAGTTCTCAAATCCAGATTTAACAGCTGATGACATGGAGCACCAGCGGTGTGCTGCTCTCGGCCCCGGCTGCACAAAGATCTGATTAATAATTTGAGCTGCAAATCTCCTTACAAGCTCCGCGTGGAACCTAAATCGTCCATCAGAGGCACCCCCTTCTTTCTAGGCAATTCCAAGGTGGTTTCCACTGCGGCGCCCCACATTTAATTTCCCACCAAGCAGATAACTCTCTCTGTTAGTGGGAAAATTTGAAACGCACACCTGGAAGACAGGACAGATGTTCAAATGCTAATTTGTAAAGTGCAGAGGTGGGAGGTGGGAAGGAATTCGACCTAATAAAAGACACATTAGTTGCTTCGAGGTTGCATTGTGGAAGATGGGAGGGGCCATGGCTCAGTGGTTGAGCATCTGCTTGGCATGCAGAAGGTCCCAGGTTCAATCCCTGGCATCTCCAGTTAAAGGACTAGGCAAGTATGTGACGTGAAAGACTTCTGCCTGAGACCTTGGAGAGCCGCTGCCGGTCTGAGTAGACAATACTGACCTTGATGGACCAAGGGTCTGATTGAGTATAAGGCAGCTTCATGTGTTCTTGTGTTTTTTTCCATGGCATCTAGTCAAAAGCCCTGAAGTTACAGATATTGGGAGAGATCTTTCTCTGCCCCAAACCCTAGGACAAGGGTTCCCAAACTTTTTGAGGCAGCAGGCACATTTGGAATTCTGACACGGCCCGGTGGGCGCAGCAATGAAAATGCTGCCGCAAAATGATTGCAACAGCTTAACTTCAGTAACACAGCGCAGATCCTTGTGCTGTGCTGGCACCAGCTGCCAAAGCAATATTAAAAAAAAAAATCTGCACAGCCAATCAGAAGACTTGCTGGCCAAAAGCCCTGCCGGGCCCCACCCACTTCCTAAAAACACTTGGCAGGCGCAAGAAAAGGTGTCAGGGGGCACAATAGTGCCCATGGGCGCCACGTTTGGGGCCCCCTCCTTAGAGAGAAACAGTCAGAATAGAGAGTACTGTACTAGATGGAGCAGTGATCTGACTTGGTATGATGCTTCATATGTGATTATGTAAATATGGTGGATCTAACCAGACCATAATCACTTACTAAACAACATTTGATTATTTGTAAAGTTATCACCAGCGTGGTGTAGTGGATAAGAGCGGTGGTTTGGAGTGGTGGAGTCTGATCTGGAGAACCAGGTTTGATTCCACACTCCTCCACGTGAGCGGCAGATGCTAATCTGGAGAACCAGGATGGTTTCCCCACTCCTACACATGAAGCCAGCTGGGTGACCTTGGGCTAGTCACAGCTCTCTTAGAGCTCTCTCAGCCTCACCTATCTCACAGGGTGTCTGTTGTGCGGAGGGGAAGGGAAGGTGACTGTAAGCCGGTTTGATTCTTCCTTAAGTGGTAGAGAAAGTCAGCATATAAAAAACAACTCTACCTCTTCTTCAGCCTCGAGGGAACATTTGGCATTCACAGCTTGATGGTGGGTCTCTGTCGGCCTGGCCGGAGATCCCTGTTCCCTAAACGGTGCCTCAGAATCTTGTATAACACACATTTATTCCATGGCAGACACTCAAGGGTTTTTTAGCAAGCAAGTCCTTGTGCAAAGAGTTCCCTGAGGGCAGAGAATCTGAAAACCATTGGTATGGAAGGGAAGGAACTGGGTCTATGAATAGAACAGAGAGGACTAATTATATTACTCAGCTGGAGTACTTGGGAATAGGTATCTAGTTAGTTTGCCCTCCATGGTTTCAAAGATGAAATTAACACAAATAGGAAGACAAGTGTGATAATATATGGTTTCTTGAAGCCTTGTTGTAATGTTTCCTTGCGTGCATGTTTTTTTTTACCTAGTGCATTCCAAACTTCTGCAGAAGGCTTCAAGTAGTCAAAAGCTTTTTAAATACAGATGGTGGGAGAATTTCCAATGGGAAACAGGCTTCTATTTCAAACTTCGCCCCCCCCTTTCCTTTTCTAGTTCATGGCAGGCTTTGACAGATCAGAAGAAATTTTCACAGCTTGAGGCAGCTGGATTCTTCTTTGGCATGAACGAAAACATCTGGCCCCCGAAACAGTGCCTTTTACCAAAGGGCCAAAAAAACATGCACACACATCTGTTGTGCTAACATATTTCCCTGTAAACTCAGATGTTAATTGCTTTGTTTTGCAGAAGTAACACAGTTTGCTCGCTGAAGCAGGCTGTTCCCCTTCGCCCTGCACTAATGGGTTTCCTTTAGCTCTGGTATTGCTTTGATTTGCAAATTCACAGGTATAATGTGGGAGTAACTTAATGTGTATTTAAAAAGTGTTAGAAGCGGAGAAGTGAGTGCGTGATCTGTTAAGCTTGGTAGCCATGTGCTCTGCCTGGCACAGCGATATGCACCTGAAATTAAGCTGTACGTATCGGCAGCAGACCTATGGATAAAAGCTGGATCACCACCACCGATTCAGGATAAAGTACAGGTCAGCATATGAGGCATTGTGAGGGACAATTCAAAACAGAAGGGGCAGGGAGAGCTGACTCTCCCCCAAAAAACACATTACTGTTTTTGTCCTGGTGGGGCTCTGAGATGGGAAATAAATCTTGCATGGAAGAAAAAGCTGCAAAAGCAGGAAAATAAGATAGAAACCTAGTGGGAGGTTAAACTCCTCTGTCTGTTTGCTTTAAAAAAAAGGTAAAGGTCCCCTGTGCAAGCACTGGGTCATTCCTGACCCATGGGGTGACGTCATATCCCGACATTTACTAGGCAGACTTTGTTTACGGGGTGGTTTGCCAGTGCCTTCCCCAGTCATCTTCCCTTTACCCCCAGCAAGCTGGGTACTCCTTTTACCAACCTCGGAAGGAGGGAAGGCTGAGTCAACCTTGAGCCGGCTACCTGAAACCAACTTCTGTGGGGATCGAACTCAGGTCGTGAGCAGAGCTTGGACTGCAGTACTGCAGCTTACCACTCTGTGCCGCGGGGCTTCTGTCTTACCCAGTGCTTAAATGACCCCTTCCCACTTCCTACTTTTATATTAAATAGGCACAACCTGATTTGGGTCCAGCTATGTCAAGCCTAATTGAACCCTCTAGTAGTCTGTTTGCTATGTCTCCTCCCCCCTCCCATCCAATTGAAAATTCTGGACAGTTTGTCCTGCTTTATTATTATAAGTTATCCTCTTTTGGACTAGCTACCTCCTCTCATCCAGCAGAGGATATCTCCAGCACCAAGGCTAACTCCATCCCTTGTTGCATGAGGGAAATCATTAAAATTAGTTAGTGCAGTGTTCTTCAAAATGGTGCTCGTGGGCACTTTGGTGCCCAGCGCTTTGTCCCCTGGTGCCTGCCAAGCTTTTCAGAAAGTGGGAGGGGTCGTTGTAAGGTAGGGCTTTTTATTGGCTCCCTTTATTTAAATGAGGTTTTTTCATGGCTAGCAGATTAAAAACATACATAATAAAAAAAAACCATCTTTTAAACCATTTAAACCAAACAAAAACACATCATTAAAACAATTAAAACCAAGCTAAAATGCACATACAAAAAAAGTGACGGTGGAGGTTTTATTTGGCCCCAGGTCCCACAGATGCCATTTTTTGTTTGGCCCCGCCTCCTACAGAAGCCATTTTTGTTTGGCCCCGCCTCCTACAGAAGCCATTTGGGGTTAGCATTTATCACCCCATCTCAAAATTCGGAAGATACCCATAGGCTCAAAAAGGTTGGCGACCATGGGCTAGTTAGTATAACACTTTAAATTTCTCTCCAGAGTTAGTATGATGACTATCACGGGATTTCTGCGCTTCCTGCTAAAAAGGGATATTTGAGCCTTGCCTGGTTTTAGAAAAATAACAGGTACGTTTGCTGGGCTTTGTTTTTCCTATGGAAAGAAATCAATTTTATTGCTTCTTGCGATAAGAGGAAGTCTGAATGTAACTTGGCACTGGCATCATTTCACATCTACGTGGCTCCCTAGCAGTTGACACACAAAGAGGGCATGAACAGGACTTAACATCATGGCCCGAGGCATCCCCCCGCCCCGCAACCCAAGGGAAGGTAACTGTAAGCCGGTTTGATTCTTCCTTAAGTGGCAGAGAAAGTCGGCATATAAAAGCCAATTCTTCTTCTCTTTTTATACATTTTTTAACAAACGTAACATCTAGTCTGATGAAGAGTTCTTGAGAACTTGAAAGCTTGCCCATTGTTGTGAGCCATTTGTTTGGTCCCACCTCCTCGGGAGGGGGTAAGCTCTCCTTCCCTGGAGGTTTTTAAGCAGAGGCTAGATGGCCATCTGTCAGCAATGCTGATTCTATAACCTTAAGCAGATGATGAGAGGGAGGGCATCTTGGCCATCTTCTGGGCATGGAGTAGGGGTCACTGGGTGTGTGGGGGTGGGAAGTAGTTGTGAATTTCCTGCATTGTGCAGGGGGTTGGACTAGATGACCCTGGTAGTCCCTTCCAACTCTATGATTCTATGATTCTAATAAAAGTTATTACGTGGATTGTGTTCTAGGTTTGGAATGTTGCTTTTTTGTACCAGCGCAGCTATTATAAGCAGCTATTAGTGCTAGCTTAGTCACCCTCCATTTGAAGGTGCCTGGGGAAAAAAACCCCAAAAGAGCAGAGCAACATACACTAGACTGGTATCCAATGTGCAATGTGCAGGTTGGTTGCACTTCTAACAAGCATGCCTAATGTCAGTGAACCAGAAGAAAGTCCATCTGCAAACAGAAATACCCAGAATCTGGCAGCCTAACCTACTTTATGGATTGGTAAAAAGACAGGCAAGCTGGAAAAAAAAAAGAAATTAAAGCATGTTGATTACTGAAAAGAGTTCCAGAAGAGCCAAACAATAAAGCTGCTGCCACCCTTTGTGTCCTCTGTAATTTTATAGGTAGCTGGTGCAGAAACCTTAGCAGTCTTCCAGTGGTCCTGAGCTCCAAGGCTGTGTTGCTGCAGCGATCTTGGTCAGGCCCCATACCATTCCATAGCATACTGACAGTGCAGTTCCTCCAATCTCCAACTGAGAGCCAGCATGGTGTAGTGGTTAAGAGCAGTGGTTTGGAGCGGTGGACTCTGATCTGGAGGCCCAGTCTCCAGGTGCGATTATTCCTAAAGCTTTCCCTCCAGAAAGGTCTTTTAGGAAAGAGGGGCACTGAGTTTTGCATAACTGCAAAATATTAATATTCAGCCTTTGCTTGGCACAGTTGTACAACCGGCGGAAAAGAAATCCCTCCCCTTCTTCTGCCGGCACCCAATCCTTGTGCCCCAGCATCGAACCTCCTCGGCTTTGTTTATTCACTGATTCTTGGAGCAACTCCGCTGATCCGTTCTCTATATTAAGTGATAAACAACCGTTCCGCAGGGATGTCCCGCGTTTGTCCTTATCACAGCGCGGCTTCAGAAAAATGTGTTTCCTATTCCTCAGCCATGAATGTTAATCACCAAGCAAAACACAAGCGATAATTAACAGAAATAATTGTCACCCTTTTTTAGCTATTCAGGGCAGAACATTATCTAGTGACTTCACCTGAAATGCTGGGGCATTAATTATTCATGTGGTTCTGGGAGGTGTGTGGGGGGGAGGGATTTCTCCGCAGGATGCCGAAGAGGATGGGGTCCCTGAGGTATTCCAGGGAAATTGCCTGTGCGTTTCCGAGTGGAGCCAGCTTATTATGATAGCCCAAACAAGTTAATGGCGAGGGTGAAGGAGGGCCCGTCGCCACGCTGTTCTCCTCACCTCAGAGCAAGGGAATAACAACTCAAAGTGAGCGGGGACGTAGAAAGACCTACGCTACTGCTAGTTGGATAGTCACGTTTTGGGATGCTCCCCTGTGTATAAAAACTCCAAAAACCTGACACCACCAGCAAAAGGAGGAGGTTCAAACCTTTCTACCTGTGCATATGAAAGAACATTCAGAGGTGGGATCCACCATCTGTAGTGGTCCCAACTACATGCCATCGTATTCTCTATTACTATGTGTTGCTGTGAAAGCTGGACATCGAAGAAAGCTGATAGGAAGAAAGTAGATTCCTTTGAAATGGGGTGTTGGAGGAGAGTGTGACGGACACCGTGGACTGCCCAAAAAACAAATCAGGGGGTTATAGCTCAAATCAAGCCTGAACTGACCCTAGAAGCTAAAAAAACTAAACTGAGGCTATTGAATTTTGGTCACATTACGAGACGACAAGAGTCACTGGAAAAGACCATCGTGCTAGGAAAAGTTGAGGGCAGCAGGAAAAGAGGAAGACCCAACAAGAGATGGATTGACTCAATAAAGGAAGCCACGGCCCTCAGTTTGTAAGATCTGAGCAAGGCTATCAAAGATAGGACGTTTTGGAGGACATTGATTCATAGGGTTGCCATGAGTTGGAAGCAACTTGACGGCACTTAACACACAGCGGTCCCAACACTGCCTAGGCAGGTGCCAGGAGATTTAGGGAGTGGTGCCTGGGGAGGGTGGAGTTTGGGAAGCATGTGGTGTCACTTCTGGGTGACACTCTAGGACTGTGGTGGCGAACCTATGGCATGCGTGCCAGCAGGGGCACTCAGAGCCCTCTCTGTGGGCATGCGCACCGTCGCCCCAGCACAGAGTTCGCCTGAGTTCATTACTAGAAAGCCAGAGGGACGCGGGGCTGGGCTGCTCCCCTCTCCATGCGCGCTTGAGGGCATTTCTCACATCGCCCTCCCCTCTGCCCAGCAGCCCAATGGGAGCGCTTCCTCCCTCCTCTGTCACATGCGGCAGGGCGGCTCACATGCTGGGCGGCTCATATGTGGCGTGAGGGTGCGGTGCGGACGGCAGCCTGTTGAGTCTGTGGCGAAGGTGATATCCGGGGTGGGGTTGGAGAGGAGCTAGGTTGGAGGAGCATAGCTCACAGCGTGGCATAGCTGGAGGGGAGCAGAGCGCTCGGGCCACAGCGCCGGCTTTGCTGCTCCTCCCACCTTTCACTGAAATCCCCTACTAAAAGAGGAACACCCACTTACCCAGAATGTAATTAACCTGTGGAACTCCTCTGTTATTGTGTTTTTCTTCTAAGACAAAAGATGTTAATGTATGAATTGTTTTTTTCTAAACTAAAACCTCAGTATTCAGGTTAAATTGCCGTGTTGGCACTTTGCGATAAATTTGTGGGTTTTGGGTTGCAGTTAGGGCACTCGGTCTCGAAAAGGTTCACCATCACTGCTCTAGGAGTTTCTCCTAATCTCTAGGGTAAAGACCATGGGAACTAGGGGGAATTCCTAGAGTGCCCGTATGTAATCCATTTTTTCCCTCCCACTCCCCAGTTTCTCAAGGGTGGGCAATTAGAGTTGGGGCAGGGAATTCCTTGTACTGGGCTTGGATATTTGGGAAGCCTAACCGTTTGCTATCTCAAGTGTTCATTCTACCAGCTCTATTCTTTGCCATCTCATTCTCTTGCATTTGTGAACCAGACCCTAGTTCTCAACGAGGTAGTAAACCTTTATCTAGGCTGTACCATTTCAGTCAGCAGGTAGGGTTTACAAGATGAAATGGCCCTCTAGGCAATAAAAATTCCTCCACAGAAAAAGCTAGACATCAGAGAGAAGGGTTCTTGTCTAACCATCACCACCACCACCCCCCGGTGCCATTTTACAAGCATTCCTCTTGAATCTTCAGGAGGTTTTTCAAGCAGATCCATGAATGGGTGCCCCCACCACAATATAACCATGTATTAAAAAACCAACATATTTTGCAGAGTTTGGGGACTAACCAGCAGCGTGAATAAGCTTGTCAAAGTTTTCTTTCCCCTCTAAATTGAATCAATAAGCTGAGAACTGCCACACCTATTACCCTTGGCAAGAAATTAAGGCTTGGGGAGTTTGGAATTGCAAGTGGAGCCCCTTCTGTGTTGAACAAGTTTTTCCCTTTTTGTTTTTATTCTGTCTCACTCTGTTAGCAAAGTGGCAATGGAAGCGGAGTCAGCTGCAAAGGAGGGCGGGGCAGTGGCAGGAAGAGGGGGAGGCACTGATGTAAGCCCCCTTTCAAGTCTGGCCCAAATTTAAAGGAGTTCAGGTCCAATTCAGAATGGGATGTTAATAGTATTGATGTCTAATAGTATTGGAGGAAGTTGCTTACTTCCCCCCAGTTCAAAATTCACCAGCATCTCTGAGAGCCAGCATAGTGTAATGGTTAAGAGCGATGGATCTGGAGAATCGGGTTTGATTCCCCACTCCTCCACATGAGCGGCGGACTCTGATCTGGTCAACCTGGTTGGTTTCCCCATTCCTTCACATGAAGCCAGCTGAGTGATCTGGGGCTAGTCACAGTTCTCTCCGAACTCTCTCAGTCCCATCCACCTCACAAGGTATCTTTGTTGTGGGGAGAGGAAGGGAAGGAGGTTGTAAGCTGGTTCGATTCTCCTCGAAAGGTAGAGAAAATCAGCATATAAAAACCAACTCTCCTCTTCCTCCTCTTCCTCCTCCTCCTCCTCTTCTCCTCCTCCTCCTCCTCTACTTAATTGGCATTCCATCAACAGTCTAAATGGAATAGTCCAGGCTCAGGGTGAACAGAACTAGGCTATAATGATAGATTTCAATTTTAAGTGACTTAGGGAGCAACTCAGTTGATTACCGTGATGCTCATACGCTCAACTTCTCAACTATTCTGTTATCCACATAGAGAGGCAACACTAGAGCATGTTGACTATAGCTGTGCAAACACTGTCCAGTTCAAAATGCCATGTTGTCTGCTTCAACCTGACCTGACACTGGGGAATGGGATATTGCTAGTGGAACAGGTTGAACAAAATTTAAACTTTAGAAAGTTTTAAAATATTTTTCAGTTTGTGTAGGAAAATTATTATTTTTCGTTCCTAATATTGTGTAATACAGATATAGACAGGCAACTGTGCTGTGTACTAGAGTTAATAAAATGTTGATAGAATAGCAAGTAAAAAATGTGTTGTTTATTATAATTTAATTTTCACTTCTATATATGCTGTCAAGGGAACAGCAACAAGATGTAATTCTGAGAAGCTAAAAAGTAAGCAGATGTCAGCCTGGATTTCTTATAGAAAATACTTGAGTTCACAGGTATGTAAGAGAGAAGAAGATTTGATTTTTATATGCCGACTTTCTCTACCACTTACGGGAGACTCAAACCGGCTTACAATCACCTTCCCTTCCCCTCCCCACCACAGACACCCTGTGAGGTAGGTGGGTAGGGTTGCCAGGTCCCTCTTCTCAACCGGTGGGAGATTTTGGGGGCAGAGCCTGAGGAGGACGGGGTTTGGGGAGGGGAGGGACTTCAATGCCATAGAGTTCAATTGCCAAAGCGGCCATTTTTCTCCAGGTAATCTGATTTCTATCGGCTGGAAATCAGTTGAATTAGCAGGAGATCTCCTGCTACTACCTAGCAGTTGGCAACCCTATAGGTGGGGCTGAGAGAACTCTACCAGAGCTGCGACTTGCCCAAGGTCACCCTGCTAGCTTCATGTGTAGGAGTGGGGAAACAAATCCAGTTCACCAAACTAGCCTCCGCTGCTCATGTGGAGGAGTGGGGAATCAAACCCGATTCTCCAGATCAGAGTCCACTGCTCCAAACCACCGCTCTTAACCACTACACCACGCAGGCTCTCTATATCACGCAGAGACTTCGGTGGTTTTAACTGTAATTCTTATGGTGTGGGTTTTTTTTTTTACCCCCCCCCCCTTTTATCACTAGGTCAACCCTCTTAATTTGGTGATTCCCTTTCTAGATGGATGGAATTAATGGTTTGTAGTGGGTAGAGATACATGCGAGCAGCATAGAAACAGAAAGTGCTTCTCTACATAATGTTTGCTAAACCTTTTTTTGTGGCCAGAAAAAGAAGATTGGCTGTAACTCAGTGGCAGAGCACCTACTTGGGTGTCAGGAGTTCTGTATTCATCCTTGGCTTCTACAGTTTAAAGATCCTCCAATAGCAGAGATTGGGAAGGACTTTTCTCTGCCCGAAACAGGGCTAAGATGGACTAGTGGTCTGATTGCTCTCTTTAAGTATTTGAAGGGCTGTCACTTAGAGGAGGGCAGGGAGCTGTTCCTGTTGGCAGCAGAGGATAAGACTTGCAAAAATGGGTTTAAATTGCAGGCGGAGATATTAGGGTGAAATTTTTTACATTAAGAGTTGTTCGACAGTGGAATCGGCTGCCGAGGGAGGTGGTGAGCTCCCCCTCACTGGCAGTCTTTAAGCAGAGGCTGGACAAACACTTGTCAGGGATACTCTAGGCTGATCCTGCATTGAGCGGGGGGTTGGACTAGATGGCCTGTATGACTCCTTCCAACTCTGTGATTATGTGATAACATATTAGGAAACATTGAAAAGGCTGAGCTCTTTGTGTTCCTCATTATTGAACTAATTTTGATGTATGCCAGTATCTTTTTAAAAAAACAACAACACTACAATTTAACAACAAAGTACACAGTGTGTTAAGAATGATGTTTTATGGAGCCAGCCTGCTGGTAGAAGGGGAAACCTTTTGGCATTCACAGTTTCTTACAGCTAACGTTGAATGGCAGGAATAAGGCCGCAGAGGCTGAAATGCTCTAAATTCCAAGTTCATTAGCATTTCTTGGTGCCACAGATACATAAATTACGTTAGAGAATGTTAGAGGGTGATATGATAGAAGTGGTTGGCTAACCACACAGATGTAATTTTTGTTAAAGCATGATATAATTTAAAGAATGATATAATTTATTGCACAGTTCTCTCTCTCTCTCTCTCTATATATATATATAAATGCCTCACTGAAAAATTGTGCACGAGCCTGCTTTCACTCACTGACACATCAATTGTGAACCACTGCAGTGAACATTTAAGAAGCACCCTCCTTGTTTGTAATTCCTCTATTAATCTGATTTTTGTCTAGTTCCCTAAATGCAGCTATTAGCGGTTGCATGGTATTTAAGCACTGAAGGTTTAGAAAATGGGTAAGATAGCCATGCATTAGCACAAGCTTCTTTTGCCCATCATGTATAAAGATTGGTGTTGGGACCCAATGTAATGATAGTGACTCCTAAGACCTGGAGGTCTCTTGGACCCCCTGCCTAATAGTTATGAAGCCTAGAGGGAGAACCATTCAGGTGAGGGGCACAAGCATGCATATCCACCTTCCAAATTTGTTTGCTCACCCAAAGAGACCCACTGGAGAGAACAGAGGGCACAGTCTGAGTTCATTCAATGTTACCACAGTGCTGGTTTCCAAAATAAAACACAATTTCTATAAATTCTTTGTAACATTACTTGGCAGGTGGAAGGGATATGCCAGAAAGCGGGCTCCGTTGAAGACTTAGTTATCTTTGAACTTTGCTAGATCGGCATATGGGTATATCCAGCATGGTGTAGTGGTTAAGAGTGGTGGTTTGAAGGGGCAGACTCTGATCTGGAGAACCGGGTTTGATTCCCCACTTCTCCACATGAGCGGCAGAGGCTAATCTGGTGAACTGGATTTGTTTCCCCACTCCTACACACGAAGCCAGCTGGGTGAGCTTGGGCTAACCACAGCTCTCTTAGAGCTCTCTCAGTCCCACCTATCTCACAGGGTGTCGGTTGTGGGGAGGGGAAAGGAAGCTGATTGTAAGCTGGTCTGATTCTCCCTTAAGTGCTAGATCGGCATATAAAAACCAATCTTCTTCTTCTCCTTCTCCCTTTCCTTCTCCTATTCCTTCTCCTTCTAATTAAAGCTGCCTTCTGCTGATTCAGCCCATTTGCTCCATCTAGCTCAGTATTGTCTACTATGACTGGCAGCAGCTCTCAAGCCGATAAAGGGCTTTCCTAGCACGGGCTACTAGAAATCCTTTAACTGGAGAAGCTAGGGATTGAACCAGAGGCCTTCTGCACGTACAGCCTGTGAACAGCCCACCAAGCCATGGCCCTCTTCTCCAACACCAGTGTTTCCCGAAGCTATTCTCATTAGTCTGTGATTCTTGATACCTCTGGATTTCCTCACAGTCATAGGGGGCAGTCACCTGTGGATTTATGCACAGGCCTCCTAACCATTCAGCTAGGTGATTAGAGGATTGTCCGTTTTTCCTGGGCAATCCCCTACATTCTGCAGAGTGTGAATCACGCTCCACTACCCATGGACAAAACTAGATGTGGTGTAGGGGAAGGTCTGCATGCATTTATAAGCATGTCTGCATTGTTTGCATCTAAAACAGCTGAGGGAAGGAGACTCTAAAAACAATGGCATGCAGGCTATATGCTCCATTTTGTTTTAAAGGAAACCTGCCCTGCTTCGTGCATGGGTAGATAAGTATAAATATATGTGAATCTCCCTGGCATGTCTAGTTTGTGCTCAGAGCTCTCTCTGTGCACCTGCTTCCACCATGAGTTCTGCTAAAGCTCAGATCCCTTCCATGCCTCAGTGCCTCACAGGCTCCCAACTTGGCCAGAAATGTGCAAGTGGCTTATATGCTGGAATGGAAGTTGTGAATATGAAGCTTGGAAGGAATTAAACATCTAACTGTTGTCACGATGGGTTGAAGTTGGATCCATCAGCTGAGCTGCTCCAAATTCCTCTTGGCTTTGGTTGAGGCTCAATTTACCATGGAGCATGTATTTTGTCAAGCATGCAGATCTGTTCTTCTGGAGACCTTGCGTTTAGTCGTATCCTTCCCCACCAGGGATCACTCCACAGCTCAGTCTTGCTGGACCTTGGCTAAGCTCCATCTACCTAAACTGTCTCCAGCTGTGTTCTGCTCCATTTGGTCCCTGGCCTCCCAGAAGCCCCACCAGAGGAAGTAGAACAGCCAGCTTGCCAACTCAGCCCTTCAACCTGGCATGTTTTCTGATCTGGCCAAGTCTCTTGCATAGATTCCACTTAACGCCCCATTTTGTAAATCCTCTTGTGTCCACTCATGCTTGGAAACTAACCGTGACACTTCTTGATCAATGTTAAGGATTTCAGATTTCCGTTGTAAAGCTCTTTTCCAGATTCTCTCTCTCTCTCTCTCTCTCTCTCTGTGTGTGTGTGTGTGTGGTACACACACGTACATGCTCTCTTGATTCATGACTACTAGCTTTTGATGAATGTCTGTTCCTTGCATCAAGGAAACACATCAGTAAATTGAAGGATAGCTTTTCGTGGTTGGGTTCTGTAACATTATGAGATATCTCATGCTGCATTTGGACAATTTAATATGTATATTAAATTTACTGTTGCTTTGAAGATCCCAGCTGTTTGATATTAGCCTTTAATAGATGGTATCTTTATGCGTAGATGACAGCAACATTACAGCTGTCGGTTCTTATCCCTTCCCTCTGTGAAGTTGAAAAACCATTGTGTAAACACAGTCTAGCTTACTCTGTTAGCCTCAACCTAACACTTCATGCTAAATTTAGCTTTGGGCTATCAATGGTTGGAGTTTGATCCACAGTGCTTTCTTTCTTTCCAGTAACCAGCATTTGAAACATTGTAGAATTGGGCTCTTGTAAAAGTTGGTCATCCTTGTAAAAGTTGATTTGTATATCTTTGCAAATTATAGGCAGACCCGTTTGCCTTCTCTCCTTTACATGGGATTTTGCACAGATTCTGGAACGTTGGTCGGTAATTGTTTCCTGGGAAAGAATTCCTAGGGTTGTAGTGGCTAGCTCGATGAAGAATGTCAACACAGCATATGCCGCAGCAATGAAAAAGGCAAACTCCCATACCAGTAAAACAGCCAGGATTGTAACATCCCTGATTTAGATCTGTGGTGCGACCTCCTTTGCAGATAACTAAAAAAAACAACCCAATATTCCAGAGAAGGAAAAAGGGCAAAGGGGGCAACCAAGATGATTAAGGGCTCGGAACACTTTTCCTATGAGGAAAGGCTGAACAGCCGGGAACTCTTCAGTTTAGAAAGGAAATGGCATGGAGGGAGCAGTAGAAGATGATAGAAGTTTATAAAGTGATGCATAGACTAAGGAAAGTGGATAAAGAGAACTGTTTCTCCCTCTCCTGAAATACTAGATTCTGGGAGGGCACCCAGGGAATCTGATGGGCAATTGTTTCAGTACAGACAAAACTAAACACTTTACAAGTAATTAAGTTTTGTAATTCACTGCCAGTAGATGGGGCGATAGGGTTGCCAACCTCCAGGTAGTAGCTGGAGATCTCCTGTTGTTACAACTGATCTCCAGCCGATAGAGGTCAGTTCACTTGGAGAAAACGGCTACTTTGGCAATTGGACTCTATGGCATTGACGTCCCTCCCCTCCCCAAACCCCGCCCTTCTCAGGCTCTGCCCCAAAAACCTCTCGTTGGTGCAAAGAGGGATCTGGCAACCCCATGTGGAGATGGCTACTAGTAGATGGGTTTAAAAGGAGATAGGGCAGATTCATAGGGTTGCCAACTGCCAGATAGTAGCAGGAGATCTCCTGCTGATCTCCAGCCGATAGAGATCAGATCACTTGAGAAAAATGGCTGCTTTGGCAATTGAACTCTATGGCATTGAAGTCCCTCCCCTCCCAAACCCCACCATCCACAGGCTCCGCCCCAAAAATCTCCTGCCGGTGGTGAAGAGGGACCTACCTGGTAACCCTACAGATTCATTGTAGGATGGGTCAATGAATGGCTTCTAGCTGTGACAACTTAAATACTAGGGCTAGGAGGCAACATGCAAAGGGGAGGGTCTTGGTCTCTGTTGCTGGTCTACGGCAACTGGTTGGCCAGTGCGTGAAACAGGATGGTGGACTAGATGGACCATCTATCTCAGGGATGTCAAACATAAGGCCCTCGGGCCAGATCCAGCCCCTTGAGAGCTCTTATCCGGTCCGCGAGGCAGCTAAGACAGCCACCCCCACTCTAGATCTGGGCTGGCGAGGCATGGCCCAGCACAACCAAGTGACATTTATGTCATATCCCGCCCTCATAACAATTGAGTTCGACACCCCTGAACTATCTGATCCAACAGGGCATCTCAGCTGTAATTAGAAATACTACTGTATTGTGGCATGATGAAACTGCCAAGTTCCAGTCCCTGTGTGCAAACATTTCCTATTACCACCTGGAATGGACGTTGTGTGTGAATTTCTACTATACAGAGTACGTTTTCCCCTTCCAGCAGAAAACCTTTACATACAGCCCCTGCTTAGAATTGCAGGCATTGCCTTTTCAGCGGTTGTTTAAAATAAAAAAAAGAGAGAGAGAGTCCTCTTTCAATCATAAAATCTTCAAACCGTAACGTTGCTTTTTCTTTTTTTTAATGCCACATATCCTTATTGAGAGGGGGGGAAATTGCGCCCTTAATTCAAAGGGAATGTTGCCCTGTGAGCCAGAACTCAATAAAACGTATGAGGAAAAAAACGTGGAAAAGGGCAAGCAAAGAAAATCAAATTGCAGTGTGTGAAACGATTTAAGGAGGGGCCTGGGGAATACATAATCTCCAAACTGCCAAGTTAGAGCACGTATAAAATATACAAACAAGCCCGATATTTTTCCCAGTTGATCTCATTATGGGGTATGCTTGGGATAGATAAATTCTGTTAGAATGCATTAGGGCTGGATTTTCAAGGAAACAAGTCAGATGTAATATGTTTAGCTGATTCCATCTTGTTTTGATACATCAGCTCCCTACCACCACCACCACCCTTCTTAAGACTCAAAAGAAATGCATTTCTAAAGCCAAATGGCTTGCTTTGCCTCGAGCTTTAAAAGCAGAGGCAGCTTGGTGCGTTCCACCTGATTTGGGGAAGAACGGGTGCTTGTAATGTTTGCATGCTCTTAATTTTCCTGTGCTGGAGCGCAGCAAAGTCGGTGGCGTTTGGTGTTTAACGGCCATTTGCTCAAAAGGCTCTGAATCAATTTTAGGTGCGGTACTAATGACTTCACTTGCACAATGTAATTTCTCCTTATTTCGCAGATCTTTTAAATTAGCCTGGACATTTGTAATGATTTTATAAAGTGTGTGTGTGTATTTTAAATCTCCCAATGTAGAAAAGCAGAGAACCCAGTAGGAGGGTGGTCCAAGAAGAAAGTGAATAAAATAAGTACCGTTCTTGAATACTGTATGCACAACAGTAAAACTGCAATAAATAGCCATGTGAATAGCTAAAGTTAGCCACGACAACTTGTGATATTTCCCAGAGGGATCTGTGAACGCAAATGTGATGGCTGACTAGATGTATCTTTGGTGTGATCCATTAGGGCTGTTCATACGTTCTCATGGATGCCCTGTGCCACATTTTAGGTGGTTAATGTATGGACATACAAAGCTGCCTTATGCAGGGTCAGATGAGGGACGGTCAGGTCCCAGCCCTCGACCCTGATGGTCAGGGTTTTTGGACTCTTGGAAGGGCGGCTTGAAATGTTGGGGCCATCAACTTGTTCACATGCTTAATAGCTTCTTCTTCTAAGGCTCTTCGATATGGCTGCTTGTTAGACTTACCTGGTCCTTTTGCTCCACCGGCGGGAGCTCTTCACCTCGCGTCAACTGCGCAACCCGCGTGACGCGCCTACGTCACTTTCGGGTTTACTCGGAAGCGACACGGATGCTCTAGCAATCTCTGCCGAAACTCTATGGTTTCCATATGGGCGCGTCACGCGGGCGCGCGTGCACGCGTTGCCCACCGGCCCTCAGGTGGTTGGCGGGCAGCCCGGTGGATTGGCGGGATTTTACCTGTCACCACCGGGCACTTGGCAACCCTACTCCTTGTGCTATTTCATAAGTAAATTTAAGATGGGATGGGAATCGACAATCTGGTGTTAGAACCTCAGCTACATTTTGCATTAAGTGCATAATTTCCAAGAGTTTTAAAATATTTTTGGGTTGTTGGGGGAAGGGAGTAGACCTTCTGCTCAAAGTCACTTGATCATGACTGCACACATTCATGGATGGGACAGTCAAGAGCGCCTCTCCCTGTGATCTTATTTCCCAGGCAGGAACATGTGGGTACATTTCTTCCCTCAGGACATGGAACTCCAGAGTGGAGAGCCAGCATGGTTAAGAGCAGTGGTTTGGAGCAGTGGACTCTGATCTGGAGAACCAGGTTTGATTCCCTTCTTCTGCACATGAGCGGTGGAGGCTAATCTGGTGAACTGGACTTGTTTCCCCATTCCTACACATGAAGCCAGCTGGGTGATCTTGGGCTAGTCACAGTTATCTCCGAACTCTCTCAGCCCCCCCACCTCACAAGGTATCTGATGTGGGGAGAGGAAGGGAAGATGATTGTAATCCGGTATGATTCTCCCTTAAGTGGAAGAGAAAGTCGGCATATACAAAGCAACTCCTCCTCCTCCTCCTCCTCCTCTTCTTCTTCTTCTTCTTCCCCCCATACTGCAATCCTACTACCACAATACAGTCTGTCTCTTTAGAAACAATATATTTTTCTTTCATAATTCAGCAGATTGTATGCATCATTAGGCTCAGGGTCTGTGTTGTTTGACAAACTGTACTGGAGCCAGAGAAAATGATGCTTAGGCCAGTCACGTACACCCAGCCTAACTCACCTTGTGCTGTGTTAGTTATAACTGAGGTTGCCAGCTCTGGGTTGGGAAATACCTGGAGATTTGGGGAATGTTGCCTGAGGAGGGCGGGGTTTGGGGAGGGGAGGGATTTCAATGGGGTATAATACCGCCTTCCAAAGTGGCAATTTTCTCCAGGTGAACTGATCTCTGTCACCTGGAGAACAGTTGTGATCCCAGGAAATCTCCAGCCACCAACTGGAGTTTGGCAACCCTAGATATAAAAAGGGGTGACCCCCCCCCCCGGTCTAAGGAACTCTGAGCTCCTTGGAAGAAGTGCAAGAGACCAATGCAACAGATAAATGGTAGACTGTTTTATGCTGTGAGATTAGGTTTGCCAGGTCCCTCTTCGCCACCGGCAGGGTTTTTTTGGAGCGGAGCCTGAGGAGGGCTGGGTGGGACTGCAATGCCATAGAGTCCAATTGCCAAAGCGGCCATTTTCTCCAGGGGAACTGATCTCTATCTGCTGGAGATCAGTTGTAATAGCGGGAGGTCTCCAGCTAGTACCTGAAGGTTGGTAACCCTATGTGAGATGCCAATTGTTTAGAAGCATGACTGTCGAGAATGTCCTGATGCTACTTATACATGTTCCCCCTCTGCTTTCCAACTATTGAATCTTTGTGAAGTTACAATTTGAGACTTCTTCTTTTTAAAGGCTGAGAAACCAAACTTACAAAGATTTTTTAAAAGAAACAAACAAAAACAGATGGCTGTAGCTTTTGAAAGAGCTTTCTTAAAAAAAAAAATGTTGGGGGGGATAAGAGGGGGGGAATCCCCCACAGCCTGTTGTAGCAGCTGTAGCTTCAGATCGTGTGGAAAATGAAGGCAGATGATTCAATTTGGCCTGTGCCCCGAGTACATTTCCAAATGCTTCTGTGTGCGCGCAAGATAATGAACAAATATATTGAGATGGCACAAGATCAGTCCGAGTCGGCCGCCGCGCAAGCTGCACAAGCTCCCTGTTGGAACAAAGTAGCTTTGGTGGGTTAATGGGGGTGAGGGTCGCCGAGCCCCGCACCTTTCAGAACAACTTAAGAAAAGAATTTGTCTCCTTTTGCCCTGGGCTCCCAGTGGCACTCAAAAGGAGCTTTTGATAAATTGAAGTGTATTTATTAATAATGAGCGCGGGGCGACGGGCCTGTGAGTTGAAATTAGGTGTGGCCAATTTTTTTTTTTTTTAAAGCAAGCTTTGAGATGACACAGGCCCCGGGGTGGGGTGGGGGCGCTTAAGTCAACAGAGTTGATCTGTTATGATTAAACGTGTGTGTGTGGGGGGGGGATGAGACGATTGTATGCTGGACAAGGATTCTTGGACGAAGACGCTTCTCCATCTCTCGGCATTTCCCGTCCCTTGTGGTCCGTTCCTTTCCAAGACACAAAAAGAAGCCAGGGGAAACAAAAACAACAAAAAAAGCAATGGCAGAGAGAGGAAAGCAAAGCTGTGTTTTGCAATGAGAACCGAAGTTATTGCTGGAATGAGTTATGATATTTAATCACACTACATGATGTCCAACGGCGTGTGGTTCATAATTCTTGGCCGGGACTGCGGCTTGGGATTACCCATGAGCACCTGGAGCCTGTAAATGGGTTGGAGTCGTTCATGCCTTGCTGGTTCTCCCCTCTGGTTTCCCTTGGCCCTCTGCCCCTACCCTCTCCATCATGTTAGGCTCTGTACAGGAATGAAAAGCAAGCAGGTTTGTGTGTTCTGCATAGGGGTGCATTCACATGTCTAGGGTAGGCACTTGTGTGGCCGCTCCATTCAGGGCGCACGGTTAATCCTGATAACTGGGGAACTGCTAGCTAATCAGGGCCTGTTGCTTTCTCTGCTGTGTTCTGAGCCATGGTTAGAGCTCACAGTACCCGTCTAGACATTAGGAAGAATTTGCTAACAGTTAGAGCGGTTCCTCAGTGGAACAGGCTTCCTCAGGAGGTGGAGAGCTCTCCTTCCCTGGAGGTTTTTAAGAAGAGGTTAGATAATTCTATGACCTTAAGCAGATGATGAGAGGGAGGGCATCTTGGCCATCTTCTGGGCATGGAGTAGGGGTCACTGCGGGTGGGATGGGGGAGGTCGTTGTGAATTTCCAGCGTTGTGCAGTGGGTTGGACTAGATGACCCTGGTGGTCCCTTCCAACTCTATGATTCTGCCCATATGTTGAAAGAAAAGTATTTTGAGTTTAGAGCGTCATAATCATGTTACAGTATTTATTGAGCTGAACTGCTCTTGCTGTATCGTATCAACCTACAGCGCTCAGTATGGTATAGAAGTCAACAGTAATGAGCTTATACCACACACTCTAGGGTGGAAGTAGTTTGCAAATCCCACACAGGAATCATGCATTTCTCTAGCGAGAGATTAGCACTGTTACCATAGGCATAAAATACATGTATGGCCAAGCCGTTGGGTTGCTAGTAGGTGCCAATTTCTTATTGGTTCCCTGGCATGCCCTATCCTAGAAAACTTTCACCATAGGGTCGTTTCCCCCCCCCCTTTCTCTTCACTTTGACTATGCTGTTACATTAGAATATGAAATTATCTCTTATATCGAGCCTGTTGTTATAGTCATATAGGGGTGTCAGTGGTACACAGTGCTTTACAGAACTAGATAGACAAAGAAAAAGCTACCCTTGTCTCAAAATGTCTATCTTCATTTTGACAGTAGAGACCCCTTAGATGCAGGGGAACACTGGAGACGCAACCCAGGAGTAAATGCAGTTACACATACTTAAATTTCATTTCACTTGCTGAGAAGAAAGGGAAGGTGGATTAAATTGACTTTGAGGTGTGTGTGGGGTATGTATGTGTGCATAAGAAGACACAACTTCTTACTCCATGCATTCTTCACACTTATTTAAGTCATTTGTTCTATAGTGATTCATGCCTGCCTTGTAAATTTCTTTGTAAATTGCAGCGTATAGTAATGGTGTTTGGGTCATTTTTGCCCCAACTGCATTGAATAGGAAAGTGAAATAGGGTGGAAATGATAACATATTTCATTTTCTCACGGGTGTCTTTGCTACTGTTCTATTCCTGTACTGCCAAAGGGAAGTATTTAATAAAATGTAGATTTTTAACTCCCCTCCTTTGTTACTGGTGTCATACTCAGCACAACCCTCAAGGTTCTCCCCCCCTCCTTTTTTAATTTCTGTGAGTAAGGGTCTACTCAGCCACCACACTGATTACCAAATTCATCTTTTTTTTAATCTCTTGTGGTTAAACCACAGGCATTGTACAAAGGATCTGTTTTGAGAAGCGGTTTGAAGGAGGAGAGGGAAGTTGCGTCAGGTCATTGTTCTGGGAGGAAGCGATCCCAGGAGTAAGAAGATTTCATTGCTGAATTCACTGCCATGTTTCTGCAGACAGAAACCTAGCACAGAAGGGAGAAACTTTCTAATTTAGCTCCTTGTCTTTCTGCTCTGCCCATAGCCAAAAGTGGTATGGTCCATTCTATCACTGGTACTTTGCTGCCTCACTCTGTTGCATGTATAGATCAAGCAAGCTATAAGTCTTAAATAATTCATTGATTGTGACTCCAGCAGATTATTGGAAGGGTGATCAGAGTTGGGTGCACATTGGTATTTGTGGCAAGAAAAATACATAAAACGTGAAAGGGAAGTTTGCGTCTCTAAATGCATCAGGAAAAAAATCTGCAAAATTTCATCCCACCCTTCCAGAGTAGCACACATCATTCCCCTGTCTTCCATTTTATTCTCACAAAAACCCTACGAAGTTGGTCAGGGTGACTAAGAGAGCAACTAGCTCAAGGTTACTCAGTGAGTTTAATGGCAGGTGGGGATTTGAACCTGGGTCTTCCTGTTCCTAGTTTGATGCTCTAAAGGGAGGGGCTGTGGCTCCATGGTAGAGCATCTGCTTCAATCCCGGGCATCTCCAGTTAAAGGGACCAGGCACATAAAAACCTCTACCTAAGACCCTGGAGAGCCGCTATGAAAGTCACCCTATCTTCCAGTAGATATTCTACCAAGGAGGCTTCAGAGGTGTAAAAGTGTACAAATCAAGATAGGAGGGGAGTAATTAAACAATTTCTGGAGTCATCATGATGTTCACAATGGAGCAATATATGTGCTAGCATCTCCACTGAATCCATGGAACAAGAGCATTTCCGTGTCTCTCTTGGGCAATGAAGAAAAGGTCCATCTTAATGTTGGGGAAGTAATTGAGGTTAGATAAGGGGCTGAATAACTATCCATGACCTAAGGTTTTTAAAGTGGTTAAGAAGAAGAGCATTGTCAGTTTGAAACTCAATATCAATGAGACGTTGATGGACCACAAACTTGGCTTTCTTTAATACCAACTCTATCAGATTTTGTGGATCAATGTCATCTCCTTGCACTCGTGTGTCTTGCTTGGTGGACCAATGTCCCACATGAAAAGTGAGAAGTAGCTGCATGTGCACTTATAGCCCTTATTGTTCCCTTTGCTTTGCTGTGTGCAGCCCTTTCATGGCTGGAACCCTTGTAGCACTGAAGTGGTGGTCTAGAGCAAAGAGTTGGATCCCATTTCTCAGCAAGATCCATGGAATATGAGCCATCAAGAAAGGGGGCAGCTTCAGGAAACAAGGTTCCCCAGTACGTGCATCAGTTCCCAGATCAAGCCAAGGATGCCCTGAAACCAATACATCCCATTTAGCAAAACAACTTGTCCTCCTAGTTCAGTCCTGCATGTGTCTCATTAAGGTAATTACCAATGAATTAAGGCAGGTTGGCTCGGTGCTCTGGCAGCGGGGGTGTGGGCTCCCCTGCTGGCAGGCAGCAGGTGTAAATGAACAAGATCTGTCGAAAAGGTTGATGACCCTCTTAATTCACAGCAGCAAACAGGGGACAGAGGTACTGAAGCAAGTTTTAATAATTGATATTTACTCTGAAAGGTTAATGGCAGCAGTGATGCTTCTAATTTGCTTGCCCACGCAAGATCTTGTTAGGTCAGATTGTCTCGATTTGCTTGTGCGTGTGTGGAAATGCACTTTCCCTTTTTAAGTAAAAAAAAACTTTGTAAAGAAGGGAAGATGCTGAGAATGTTTACGAATGTTTGGGAGGAGCTGTAGCTCAGTGGTAGAGCATCTGCTTGGCATGCAGAAGGTCCCAGGTTCAATCCCCGGCATCTCCAGTTAAAGGGACTAGGCAGGTAGGTGATGTGAAAGACCTCTACCTGAGACCCTGGAGAGCCGCTGACAGTCTGAGTAGACAACCCTGGGCTTGATGGACCAAGGGTGTGATTTAGTATAAGGTAGCTTAATGTGACTGCACAAACAGCAAAAGGTAGCCCCCCAAACTCTTTAAGTATCTGATTTTAACTAATATAATAAAGCATGGTCCTGGGATACTGTTGGAATGCATATGATGCACCTGCTTTCCAAAAAGCAAGCTGGTCTTGGTCTGGTCTATCCCTGGATGGGAAATCCCCTAGGAACCTGAGGTACAGTTCCATAGCAAAAGGATGGGAAATTACAGGTTTTATCTTTCTGGGAGCAAAACCAAAATTTCTCCGTTGAAGCTCTAAGCCAGGGGTGTCGAACTCATTTGTGAGGAGGGCCGGATATAACATAAATGTCTCTCGGTTGGGCTGACTCCCCGTCCTCCCACCACCACGGAGGCCAGGTCTACCCAGCGGTTGAGTAGGTGGTAGACCTGGCCTCCGGAGGGGGATTTGGTTTTTTTTCCCTCCTCAGAGGCCAGGTCTACCGCCTAGAAAGCCAATAGGTAGACCTGGCCTCTGAGGGGGGAAAAAAACCTGTCCTCCTCCAGAGGCCAGGTCTACCACCTACCCAACCACTGGGTAGACCTGGCCTCCAGAGGCCCATAGAAGCCAATGGGTAGACCTGGCCTCCGAGACCTGGCTTCTATGGGCCTCCAGAGGCCAGATCTACCACCAGAAAGCCAATGGGTAGACCTGGCCTCCCGATGGGACTCGGTCGGAGGCCAGGTCTACCAACAGGCTTTTATGGCTGTAGACCAGGCCTCCAGATGAAGACTGGATGGGGGGGGATGGTAGGGAGGTGCGCCAGCCCCGCTGGGGCCTGGCTGTGCACGGGAAACGACTGGGGGGGGGAATGGCAGGGAGGCGTGCCAGCCCCGCCGGGGCCTGGCAGTGCCCGGGGAAATGACGAGGTGGTGGTAGAAGGGAGGGCGGCCCGTGGGGCCTGGCAGCGCCCGGAAACGATGGGGCGGGTGGAAGGGAGGGCAGCCAGGCCCCCGCAGGCCTGAGAGATAAACAAGTACAAACCAAAATAAAGTAAAATAATTAAAATGAGATGCTCCGAAACAGAGCACACCCTCCTGACGTCCACGCGCTCGGGAGACCTGAAACTCTCCCCTCTTGAAGGAATTTACTAAGATCTTCTGCAGAGTTTCCACGTTCCCTCTCCACCAAAGAGCAAGAGTCCAGTAGCACCTTAAAGACTAACAAACTTTCTGGCAGGTGCTACTGGACTCTTGCTCTTTTCTACTGCTACAGAGCTACCCTCTTCACCAAAGACATGGCAGGGGAACTTGCATACTGCTTCCCGCTTGTGGGCCCTTCTGTTGTTTCCTTTATAGGTGTAGTCAAACTGTTAACTGAAAAACAACACCCCAACAAATATATTTGTTATGGTTGTCTAAGGCATACTTACAGAAGTCCAACCAGATGCATCTTCTTGTGCTCTCTTGACATTATGTTTTTCTATGACTTAAAGGCAGTAACCTCTTTTTGTTGTGATTGTAGCTAAGATCACCCTCTTATGATCTGTTGCCTGTATTAAAGACAAAAAAGGTACCCTGTTGGTTTTTCTCCACGTTTAGAAATAATCAGGAACCAGATCTTGTGTTCATGTGAATGCCTTTTAGACATTTGTCAAAAATATATACATGTTTTAAAAATGTTCTAAGGAATTTTTCAGATTTTTGCTATCGTAGTCCCATTACATTGTTTGTTAGATCTCTCCCGATCTTATTGATTGCACTGGCTTACATTATGTAATCCTTCTTTACACAGTAAAGCTGGAGGATCCCAAATCAACTTATCTGTAAGAAGGTATAACAACAATAAGCTCCGTAAGAAGAAAATAGATAGACACAACAGACATCTTATATTAGAAAAGACATGGAGGACTTTTCAGTCCTTTTCAGCTGTCTTGATTGGTGGGATTGAGCTACACATACGGGGAGCATGCACTACCCACAATGCTCCGAGTATGCATGGTCCCCACTTTGTCTCAGTAGAGAAACACTTGTTTTCCTGCTTTGGTACATGAAAATCCATACCCTCAAAAATGTAGAATTCCATTGTGTGTGTGTGTGTGTGTGTGTTAAGTGCTGTCAAATCACTTCCTACTCATGGCGGCCTGATGAATCAGTGTCCTCTAAAATGTCCTCTCATTAACCACCATGCTCAGGTCTTGCAAACTGAGGGCCGTGGCTTCCTTTATAGAGTCAGTCCGTCTCAGGTTCAGGTTGGGTCTTCCTCTTTTCCTGCTGTTTTCAACTTTTCATAACTTGATTGTCTTTTCCAGTGACTCTTCTCATAATGTGACCAAAGCATGATAGCCTCAGTTTAGTAAGTTTAGCTTCTAGGGACGTTTCAGGCTTGATTTGATCTAGAACCCACTGATTTGTCGTTAACATGTATCAAAACCTGGAAATACACATTTCCCCATTCAACAGAAAATGGTGAGTGCATTTATTGGAAGCCTCACTGATAACATCCCTGTTCTCATTATTAGATCCCGCCAAACGTTACATCTGAAAAGGTCTCGTATGGACATTATCAAAGAAAAAACAAGCAAATTGTCCGCTTAACTATATTAAACATATATCTTAAAGGCTATTCCTGTGGCAGAGTATACTGGAGGTTTTCCCATTGGTGTCCAGACTTAAATTCCTGACCACCTCTGGCTGCCATATTTGTGGGACCATGTTGGCAACCACAGCTGTTAGTGATGTGAGCACAGCTGTTTCTCCTTACAAGGAATCTCCCTGCAGAATGACAGAACCATTTATTTTGGTTTTTTTTTAATTATCCTGCTTTTTAAAACTTGAAGTTTCTAAAGCAGGGATGACACAGAAAGTAATTTTAAAGAACATTCTCATGCCATTAAAAGTACAAGCTGGCATAATTTCTGGTTCTGAACTGATTATGAATAATACAAATAACATTTCCTCCTCCCTCTTGTTCATGAGGGAATTAAGTGAACATCTTGTCACACAAAACAAAATAACTAATGTGTTTAAACTTCTGTCTATCCTGTTTTTTATTTTCTCATTTATTCAAGTCATGTAAATAGGGTTTGCCAACTTAAAGGTGGTAGCTGGAGATCTCCTGCTATTACAACTGATCTCCAGGCGACCAAGCACCTGAAGAAATTGGCCACTTTGGAAGGTGGACTCTATGGCATTATACCCCATTGAAGTCCCTCCCCTCTCCAAATCCTGCCCTCCTCACGCTCCGGTACCCTAAATAGGTAATGCTACTCTACTGCCTTGGTGGCCATTTGAGGGCAGAAAGGCAGGCAATAAATTTTGGCAAATAAATAAATGCTGTATCACCTCATTGCGCTCCGTGTATACACTAGGCCTGAAACAATATACCTAGGGGTGCCAGGTCCCTCTTCTCCACTGGCAGGAGGTTTTTGGGGCAGAGCCTGAGGAAGGCAGGGTTTGGGGAGGGACTTTAATGCCATAGAGTCCAATTGCCAAAGCGGCCATTTTCTCCAGGTAAACTGATCTCTGTTGGCTGGAGATCAGTTGTAATAGCAAGAGATCTCCAATCATGCCAATAAATAAGGTTATGAATGAATGAATGAATGAATGAATGAATGAATGAATGAAAAAGAGATCTCCATCTACTACCTGGAGGTTGGCAACCCTAAATATACCTAAAGTATTTATCATATCATGTTACGTTCATCAGCCTTGTTCACTGTGAGCTTCTGATGTGGAGAGAGGTTCAGTTATTTGGCGCTTTCATACATGCAGTTGCCTACAAGTTATTCTGCTTTGGTTTTGTCCCTACTCCCAGAAGGAAGATACAACCTACCTACCCAACCCCCTTTTATTAATAGCGAAAACTGCTGGAAACGATGGCCTTAAAGACCCTTTTTATGTCCCGTTCTCTGCAGATGAAGGCCCCCCCGAACCGAAACAGCCGAAACAGTGAAGATGACAGCATCCGAGAGGCCACGAGTTCCCAGCGCAGCAGCTCCAGGGATTGCCTCAGCGATGTGAGTACCCTCGAGAAGCCGGTGGCGCTTCGTCTCGTGGCAATTTCATAAATCTCGCTGAACAAACGTTGGCATCCAGAGGTCACTGTGTAATAACTCCCCCCCCCCCCACGTCATGATTGAGTGTTATGGCATAAGCGGCAGAGCCTCCCTCGCAAACACTATAATCATAGCGCAAATAATACGATAAGTGAAAGATCAGAGACAGAGAAAACAAAAAATGGGATTGTTATTCCTGAGAGGGAAGATGGCTCGAGGTGGTTTCTTTGAGAAGAAAAGTGGTGAGGGGTTTATGTGTGGTTTTGTTCTGTTTTTTTTAATTGCTTTTTGTGCAGCCATTTTTTTAAAAAACTTAGCCACTGTGCCATTGATACTGGATTGCATGGATATGCTCACCTTTTTGAATTATTTATTTATCATATCAAGCTTAAAACCCACTCTACCCCGGTAAACCGGGCTTAGAGCGGCTCTTCTCTCTGAAAGGCTCTTTCTCTGAGTTAGGAGGAGGGGGAACTGGGTGTTGGAGTAGGGTTACTACCTGGATATTTGGAAATACCTGGATATTTGGAGGCGGAGTCTGCGGAGGGCGTGGTTAGGGGACTTCAAAGTGAGAGCCAGCGTGGTGTAGTGGATAAGAGCGGTGGTTTGGAGCGGTGGACTCTGTTCTGGAGAACCGGGTTTGATTCCCCACTCCTCCACGTGAGCGGCGGAGGCTAATCTGGCGAACTGGATTTGTTTCCCCGCTCCTCCACATAAATGATGCCAGCTGGGTAACCTTGGGCCAGTCACACTCTCTCACCCCCACCCACCTCACAGGGTGTCTGTGGTGGGGAGGGGAAGGGAAGGTGATTGTAAGCCGGTTTGAGTCTCCCTTAAGTGGTACAGAAAGTCGGCATATAAAAACCAATTCTTTGCAATAGAGTCCAATTGCCAAAGCGGCCATGTTCTCCAGGTGAACTGATCTCTGTCGGCTGGAGATTAGTTGTAATAGTAGATCTCCAGCTAGTACCTGGAAGTTGGCAACCCTATGTTGGGGGAAGGGAAGAGAGAGGAGAATGCCTTTCTCTGAGGAATGCAAAGTGCTGATTTTGAGTGAAATGTTATGATAAAACAAAAGCAAGCATTGGCTTAGTGGGTAAACACACAAATGGGCTTCTTTCTTTCCTTTCCCCCCCTCGAATCGCCAAGAAATCAATGGAAGTGCTGGGATAATTTCATGTGAAGGCTTTTTTGTGTTAGCAATTAGCATTTTGCCTTCATTAAAACATGATTTTTTGCTAATTAGGACCTTTCCCGTTAGGAGAGATTTAAATGACGAACAATAATCAAATGCTGGCACAAGGCATGTCTGAAACATTAAATTTAACATTTCAATGGCGAGCCGCAGTTACGTCCCAGAGAGAGTGGGTTTTCATGTTGAGTTCTATTAATGTGAAATATGCTTCATAACTAAAACCTGTCACAGGAAAAGCAGCTCACACCAGCCAAATTCAATTGGACAGTTAATTTAGCTTTAAAATTGAAAACACTACCTCTGCTTCAGGATGCAAAAAAAAGGGGGGGTGAGCCTTTGATAAGCGTAATGTATTTGCTATTAAGGCTTTCAGTGTTCATTCTCCCAAAGAAGGAGAAGGAGGTGAGGGGGGAAGGAGGGAGAGGAGGAGGAGGAGGAAATGGCTCCCACAAATGTGTTTAAAAGCTGAAAGTATTTATTAAAAATGTCAGCAGAAAAGTGCTTTTGGCAGATTAAAGCGGGATTCGGCTTGACAGCTCTGACAGGGAAATGTGACTGTGGTGTGTGTGCGCGTATGGTTGGGTGGGGGAGAATTTGCTCTACATGTTTTGAGTGTGAATGGGGTGCTATAAACAGCCTGTGTGGTTGGAGGAAAGGGGTGGGGTGGGAACCAGCCGTGTGCCTGTGATGATCTTCCAGAATTAAAAACGAAACAAAAATAAACAAGTAACTTCAGTGTACCAGGAAAGTAAAGCAGGGAGTGGAAAGATGAAACCCTTTGGGGTGAATATATCTTGGATGTTGCTTTGTGATCGTGTGCATAGTTAAATTGTGGAACTCCCTGCCCCAGGGTGTGGTGATGGCTGCCAACTTGGACGGCTTTAAGAGGGGAGTGGACATGTTCACGGAGGAGAGGGGTATTCATGGCTACTAGTTAAAATAGATGCTAGTCATCATGATGCAAACCTATTCTCTTCAGGATCAGAGGAGCATGCCGAATATATTAGGTGCTGTGGAAGACAGGCAGGATGGTGCTGCTGCAGTCGTCTTGTTTGTGGGCTTCCTGGGGGCACCTGGTTGGCCACTGTGTGAACAGACTGCTGGGCTTGATGGGCCTTGGTCTGATCCAGCAGGGCTTTTCTTATGTTCTTATGTTAAAAACAATCTCAGACATTCCTATTCTTATGCAACTACATTCAGGACAACTTTTCACTTCCATTCTCTTTCTCCCAGTCAATCTTGGTAGATACATAGCTATATGTAAGCTGAGCTGAACATACAAAACTGCCTTAGAACAAATCGGGCAGATGGTCCATCTAGCTCAGTGTTGTCTGATCTGGCAGGGCCCTCTCCCAACACCGGCTGTCTGAGATCCTTTTCAACTTCAGATGCCAAACATTGAACCTGGGACCTTCTGCATATGAAGCATGAGCTCTGCCACAGAGCCGTAGTCATAAAGCTTGGGGAAGATACAAAGCTGCCTTCTTTTGATAGAAACCCTCTGTAACTTACCTAACACACCCTCTCTAACTTTGCAGCAACCCTCTCTAACTTACAGATTGCAGTTAGTGAGTTGGCTCCAACAAGCTTTCTGATGGTGAAAAAAGAAAGAAGGGATCCCCCCTTTAACCATGAATAAAATCTGTGGGGATCAGGTCCAAAGGCCATATAGAATCTGGCCTGCAGAAACGAGGGGGGTTGGGTAAATTTGAAAAGCTGGCTGGATAAAACAGTGTCTATTGTACAATTTTCATAATTTAGTCAAAGTAGTATAAATGCATTGTTGGGAGAGGGTACTGTTTTCAAAATTGTGTAAGTTATAACCAACAAAGGTCTTTTATGCATGGGCTGGATCTCCCTGCTTGGACCTGGGTTCATCGCACATTAAAGTAAGCCGGGTTGGGGATAACTGTATGCATTGGCTTGAATGATCAGGGACAAAACTGTGTGCTAATCCAGCCATGAATACAGAAAAGCAGACTCCCAAGCTCAAATCAAGTCCCACCCCTTTAAATGCTGCTCTGTAATTGGCTTACCTCACAGAGAAGACTTCCTTCCCCCCCAGACCCAACTGCCGCATAAAAAAGCATTTTAAGAACAAAAAACAAAAAACGGAGCTATCTGAAAGAAGTGGGGGGGGGGAGAAATCCAAGCCTCGTTTTAAAAAAGCCTTTCTTTTGCTCAGAAAGAGCTCCGAGGTAGCAGGAAGCACCTGAATCCCCACCTCTTTACACACTTCTTCATGATTGGCTGTGAGAGAAGCCAATCTTCTGTTTTCCCCTGCAGGCTGCTTTGAAGAAGGGGTTGGAAAGGGTGGGGCTTGATGGTGTGGGGAAGCTCAACCCGAGAATGGAGTATGCCCTCTCTGTGACTCCGGAATGAGCCAGGATGAATGGTTTAATTCGGGCCAGAAGAGGAATGGGAAAAGCCGGGTTCGTTTTGCGTCAAAACAGCTTTGAGCTTCCAATGAATGAGATATTGTGCATACTGAAAAATTTGATCCTGGCTGAAACAGGTAATAAAGGCGTTTAAAGCGACCATGCATAACCAACACTTATGAGAAGATCATTGTGATTAAAGTGTTGGACTAGTACCTGGAAAACCCAAGTTCAAATCCCTACTCTGCTATGGAAGCTTGCTCAGCCTAACCTACCTCACAGGGTTGTTGTGAAGATAAAAGGGAGAGGAGAAAGAGGTAAGCTGCTTTGGGTCCCCACTGGGGAGAAAGGCAGGATATAAATAAAGCAAACAAATCAACTGTTTAGAACAGCAACTCTTTAAAGTGATGCGTAGGATGAGAAACTCTACCTCGAATTGAATGTTGGATTGTTGTTGTTTTTAAAGATGCAGGAAACAGTTTGTGAGGACAGTCCACTTATCTGTAGCTCTCAGTGTCCAAGCGAGATGCCTTTTTAAAAATTCATTACAAAGCTGGTACCCCTGACACATGCCTGGAAGCCAACCTGTCTAGCTATTGTAAAAAGCAGCAGCTACTTCTCCAAAATAAGATTATTTTTTTTCTGTTCTCCCTTACGCAGTTAGGCATGGGGTATTAAGAGAGAATTAAGAAGCAAACCATTCCCTTGCCTATTTGATCGTTTTGATCAAAACGAAATAGGGGGGAGGTTTGGGGGATGGCCCCGGGAGGGAAAGAGGGTGTTCTGTTTTGCCTCCCCCTCCTCCCCCACCCCTCCTTGTTCCATAATCGCCCTAATCTTTTCTGATGTCCTGCACAGTGTAAAAAATCCACACAGAGCCTTATATAATGGCTTTTAAAAAAGGGTTTATCTTTTTCTTGACCCATCAGCTTAAGAACTGCCTGCGTTTTTTAATGGATTTTCTCCGTCACTAAATTGAATGGATCGTTCCTCATTATCATTTAAATAGGACCCTCATTCCCCACAAACACTGAACATTTGAATGTGGTGGTAGAGCTCTGTTAATTTGAAATGTATGGAAGCTGGGGTGGGTAGGGGGGGTGAAACAGGAGGAGAAGGCAGCCGCGTGGAGTGCGGAATTGCTGGATGTAATTGTCATGGATTCTCAATTTTGTCGCCCCCAAGATGGGAAAATAGACTAATAATTGTCTCCCAGCTCTGGTGGAATAGTTGCCCTAGTTAGCTGAAGCTAACACTCTAATTGTCATGGGGGCATCTAGATGAATGAGGATGTATGCAGGGCACAGCAAGGGCTAAATTGAGTGATATACTAAGGCAAAGAGCAAATTGGCAATTATGGGCCCAGCCGAAAAGGTTGGCAGGTGTGCTGCGTTCTCCTGAGCCCTGAGGGGGAAATTGGAAATATAAAATATCAACCATAAATACCAGCTGATTAGGAAATATGTTGCAAGAGGTGCTGGCCACTTCCGAGGTGTTTTTTTTTTAACTGTGTTTTTTTTCCAAGCCTGGGGGGGGGGGGGGTTGATTTAATGTCCAAAGAAATAATTACGTCAGCCACTAGTGAGTCAATTTTAGGGCCTTTTCTCTTGCTTGTTCCGGCTCTCTTCCCGCAGGTCGAAGAAAGTGGCTTTTAAAATGTTACTGGAGGTGGGGAGAGAAGGGGGGAGTCTTATCTGGAGGGGGCAGAAAGCGCAAATGACAAAGGGCTTCCTCCCATTCTAAGCAAATATTAATGGATTAGCGTTCCGCTCATTTTATGGCACAGATGAAAATCCTCTTTGGCGACGCCTGGATTATGGGAGAGTCTCCTTAAGTTACTCGCGAGAAGTCTGTGTCTGTAAGTGCTGCTATTCATGCTTTATCAGGCATCTTTCTGTCCTTTTCTCATTATCCCACTCTCAGTAATCTATTGCTCCCTGCTAGGGCATGTCAAAGGAAGCCGTTGTGAATGTCACAAGATCTACATGTTTTGGAAATAATTGAACCACTTCTAGTGGCAGCAGGGTTGCCATCTCTGGGTTGGGAAGTTCCTGGAAATGGAAGTTCCTGGGGTGGAGCCTAGACAGGGTGGGGTTTGGGGAGGGACTTCAGCAGGGTATAGTGCTATAGCGTCCACCTTCCAAAGCAGCCATTTTTTCCAAGGAACTGGTCTTGGTCATCTGGAGATCAGTTGTAACAACAAGAGATCACCAGGTGCCACTTGGAGGATGGCAGCCCTACTTGTGTGGAAGCACCAAGGCTAGGGATACCAGGTCCCTCCTCTCCATCGGCAGGAGGTTTTTTTTGGGGTGGGGGGCTGGGGTGATAGTGCTCAGCTGCACACGACACGATTGCATCACTTCTGGATTTACCTCTGGAAGCACCGTGGCGCTACGGCCGCTTTAGCACTCAAACCTCCAATGGGTGATCCCCGCTCTGGAGCAGCTGGGTGGATTGGCGGGCAGCCCACCCACCTGGCAACCCTAACCAAGGCTGAGATAACAGACACATCTGTACTATAAGAATAAACCAGCCTGACTAGCCCTGTTCACACATTACAGTGAACACAAGTACAATCGGTGTACAGTATATGCTCGATTTTTCTTTGTACATGTGTTGAGTAATTCTTAAGTTAAGCTTAACGCTTGTACAGCTTGAGCATGTGATTTAAACCCCACATTTACCCCTGGATGTATCGCATCAACAGATCCTCTTTGACTGTTTGAAATAATCTTAAAGAAGCTTCTTTGCAAGGTAGCTTTCAGGTTATCCATTTGGAAGGGGACTGGTCATGCTTGTTGAAAGCACCCATTTTTTCTTAATACGATTGGTGTATGGGGGTGGTGCAGGCATAGGGCATGTGTTTACCTTTTAAAAATCCACAAGTAGTATCTGTCTTATAAGGCAAATTCTGTTGGGGGCACACATGTGTTCTTTCTAGTTTTGCTCCCAGAAATTATTCCGGCAAGAACCTTAAAGGCAGAACTACACATTATAGGAAACAGTTCTGCCACTGAAAATGGTAGCCATGTTTCAGATAGTAAACTTCCTTTCATATGTGTGATACAACTTAGCTCATGCTAGCATAACATCCAGATCGCAAGATGCCATAGTCCTGCTGTACACCACCTTGGTCAGGCCACACCTGGAGTACTGAGTGCAGTTCTGGAGGCCTCACTTCAAAAAGGTTGCCGACAGAATGAAGCAGGTACAGAGGAGAGCGACGAGGATGATCAGGGGCTTGGAGACCAAGCCCTACGAGGAAAGGCTGAGGGACCGGGGCATGTTCAGTCTCGAGAAAAGGAGGTTGAGGAGGGACATAATTGCTGCCTAAGTATTTGAAAGGCTGTCACTTAGAGAAGGGCAGGGAGTTCTTCCTGTTGGCAGCAAAGGATAGGACTTGTAATAATGGATTTAAATTATGGAGGAAAGGTACCTGCTGATCATTAGGGAAATAATTTTTTACGGTAAGAGTAGTTCAGCCATGGAATTGGCTGCCTGGGGCGTGGTGAGCTCCCCCTCACTGGCAGTCTTCAAGCAGCAGCTGGACAAACACTTGTCAGGGATGCTTTAGGTTGATCCTGCATTGAGCAGGGGGTTGGACTAGATGGCCTTGTATGGCCCCTTCCAACTCCATGTTTCTGTTATTCTAAAGGTAAAGGTAGCCCCCTGTGCAAGCACCGGATCATTCCTGACCCATGGGGTGACGTCACATCCCAATGTTTACTAGGTAGACTTTGTTTACGGGGTGGTTTGCCAGTGCCTTCCCCAGTCATCTTCCCTTTACCCCCAGCAAGCTGGGTACTCGTTTTACCGACCTTGGAAGGATGGAAGGCTGAGTCAACCTTGAGCCAGCTATCCTGAAACCGACTTCCGTCGGGATCGAACTCAGGTCGTGAGCAGAGCTTGGACTGCAGTACTGCAGCTTACCACTCTGCGCCACAAGGCTCTTTCTATGATTCTATGCCCCTGTAATTGTCTGCCAATCTTGGGGGACAGAAAAATGCTCGTCCTAATGACATCATAACACTGGGGAAGTTGTACTGCACATTCCAAATGCACAGAGCCTGACACGGGCCTGCCATTTTTGGCAGCAGCCCTGCGTTTCTTAAAGCATGTAATTTCCCTGTAAAGAGACCACCCTAAAGAATTCACAGTTGATGAGAATGGATAAAAGGGCAGAAGTAATTTGCCCAAAGCTTCACAAGAGATCTATGGCACAGATGGAACCTGAACAGATATATGAAGATTTCCTCTGTCTGCTCCACTTTTTACCCACCGGATCACATTGCCCTCCTGCTTTTCTTTTTCTCTCTCTCTCTGACGGCAGCGTGCAAAAACACACATTGCATCTTATTTCAAATGAAATAACTTGTGATAGTAGCTCATAAAACATCCGCTTTGAAACCCCTGCAGTCCAAGTTGAGCGCTGCCAGCATGTTTTCCCCCCTTCCAAATTACAAGCAGAGAGAGGTTCTTTTAGGAATTGAGGAGAGATTTAAAAAAAAAAAAACCCAACAAAATTACAGACTGAAGGGATATCTCAAGGGCCTCAGTAATGGGATAATGAAGCCTTTTAACTTTTAAGTCAGTGGTTCAAATTCAGCCCAGGTTGGTAAAATTACCAAAAGGCATCTAATGGCCTGTCTGAATACCTACATGAAAAGAATTGTTGGTTCCTTTATGGAGCGATGTCTGTAGTACTGAAGGCGCCAGCCCATCACAGCCGGCGGTAATTGGTACCTTCCCTAGCAGGGAAGCCAAGAACCCTTTTGGTAATAGAGGCTGAAGCATTGCTTTGCCCCTTAACTGTTTATTCTCCAAATCCTGGAGGATACAAGTCAATTCTGGGGTTTAAGGCCATAGATGCTTGTATATTTACTTTAATTAATATGTGCATGCCTTCAGCAGAAGATGGCGATTGTTCTAGCATTTTCTAAATAGAAAGAGCCATATGGGTCCCCCGGTTAACACATGAACATATGGAGCTGCCTTATACTGAATCAGACCCTTGGTCCATCAAAGTCAGTATTGTCTACTCAGACCGGCAGCAGCTTTCCAGGGTCTCAGGCTGTGATCTTTCACATCACCTACTTGCCTGGTCCCTTTAACTGGAGATGCCGGGGATTGAACCTGGGACCTTCTGCATGCCAAGCAGATGCTCTACCACTGAGCCACAGCCCCTAGATCACACTATACTTGGAAGAGGGGGAAAAGAAAGGCCAAGGATGGGTGCCTGTCCTTTCCTTCTAAAGCTAGAGAGATTGCTGACCTGGATAGCCCAGGTTAGCCTGATCTCATCCGATCTTGGAAGCTAAGCAGGGTCAGGTCTGGTCAGTATTTGGGTGGGAGACCACCAAGTCTAAAGTCTCAGTGCAGAGGCCAGCAAAGGCAAACCTCCTCTGTTCATCTCTTGCCCTGAAAACCCTACAGAGACTCTCCATAAGTCAGCTGTGACTTGATGGTCAAAAGAGAGAGAGAGAGAGAGCAATCTCCCTTGTACAGCATGATAGGAAGGGTGGGAGACTACATAAGCCCTTCACCAAACCATGTCCGTGCCTGTTATAAACAAGCCACTGGTTGTCATTGCAAGCAAATCTAAATTTGTGAGGTCACAATAGGGCCAGTGAGACCTAGGAATCCCTCTTGTGTGGGGGGCAGGTGGTGAAGGTGGTTTAATAGTGCATGAAAATGATTATGTGTAAACTCAGTCTTTGGTCATTAACTATTCTCAAACATCCAGTAGCAATAAAACAACTGCTGTGGTCCAGAAGGGAATGTGATCAAAAGAGCCATAGGTAAAGCTAGCATCATATATGCGCTTGGATAGCATGGCTGATGCTGCCATTTTACACGTTGAATGTGTGTTTTTGACTCTGAATCTCGATTCATTCATTCTTGAAACAGCCTCCTTTCATGTATTCAGGTTACTCGCTCGTCAATAATATTTGTGAAGAGGGGAGAGGCTGTGGCTCAGCAGTAAAGCCTCTGCTTTGCATGCAGAAGATCCCAGGCTCAATCACTGGCATCTCTACTTATAAAAGGTCGGGTGGTAGGTGATGCGAAAGATCTCTACCTGAGACCCTGGAGAGCCCCTGCCAGTCAGACTTAGATCATGCTAAGCTGGGTAGATTGATTTTCTGACTTGGTATAAGGCATCTTCATGTGGTCGGTCTAAAGAGGGGCTATGGAAGGGCTTGCACCTCAATACTAGAGGACCTGCTTGCATACAGAAAGCCCCAGGTTCAGTTGGCATCTCTAGTGAAAGGGCCTCAGATAGCAGATGTCAGGAAAGACGTTCCTTGGCCTGAAGAGCTGCTACCAGACAGCGGAGGAGACACTAAGCTAATGGCTAGACTCACTGGAAGGCAGATTCATAAGTTTTTACAGTGAAGGGGCTGTGGCTCAGTGGTAGAGCATCTGCTTGGCATGCAAAAGGTCCCAGGTTCAATCCCCGGCATCTCCAGTTGAAGGGACTAGGCAAGTAGGTGATGTGAAAGACCTCAGCCTGAGACCCTGGAGAGCCACTGTCGGTCTGAGTAGATAATACTGACTTTGATGGACCAAGGGTCTGATTCAGTATAAGGCAGCTTCATGTGTGTTCATGAGCGGTAAGAACGCATTTGGAAGAAGCTACGAAGGTCAGCGGAAGAGCTGTTTGTGTGTAAATTTCTCGGTTTGATGCTGGGCATGTGTAGTGAAAGGCACTCTGGTAGCAGGAATTGGGAAAGACATTTTTCTGCCTGAGACCTTGGAGAACTGCTGTCGGCCAGAGTAGGCAATACTGAGCTAGATAGATCAGTATTCTGACATTCGGCCTTATGTCTTGAGTGGTGGTTCCATTGCAGTGCTAGCATGGGAGGAAACATTTGCTTTGAATATTCTGGACCGCTTTTCAGGTGTTGTAGGCCCGGATCATAGACAAACATTTTCCTCATCAGTAAACGTAGTGGTAGTTTACTGCAAGCATGCTCTTCTGGAAGTGTGGATGTGACCAAAACTACTAGATTGTGTATGAACCATGTCACAGGTCTTGTTCATGCTAGGTGAATCTGGTCAGTGCTCATAAGAATAATTTTCCAACTCTTTCCCACTCGGAGCATGCTTATAATTTGAGTTGTCCTCCCTGCCAGCACTTTTTTTTTTAGCTTCAGTGTAACTCAAGTATACATTTCTTTTCAAAACTTGTCAAGGGCATAGGATGTGAAATGAGAAATGTGTTTTCAGCTCTTCTGGAAGGAATATTTGCTGTCTCAGCCCAACTATTGGAAAGGATCTAAAGAACTAGCTCCCAAGAGCTCACCAATTTTACTAGCTTTATGTCAACAACAACCCTTTTTGCTCAAAAGAAAAGCATCCAATGTTCCCTTCCAAGAAATGTTAATCTTAAACAGGGAGAATATATTCATCTGTTACTTCTGGAAATTCCGGAGAAAGCTTAACATGTGTTACGAAGCATTGTGCCAATTTTCGGTCTTTCAACACACATCACATCTTGCATTTATTGGAAGCAAAGGCTAGGTTTTTTTGTCCCCTTGCTCTTCCCCTGACCCCCGTCCCATTTTTACCCAGTCCTGGTCATGTAAACAGACGTTGGTTGTTTATGCATGGGTACCTTCACTCACTTTCGCCCCCGGTCTGTCTCGGTTGTTCCTTGGAGTTATGCATGAGGTTTCCCTCCATTAGAGATGACCCCGCTGCCAGCCCTCACAAGTCCCGGGACTTCCCATGCCTCTCTTAACCCGACTCTTCCCTCTCCTTCCATCTCAGCACGGGTGAAATCCCGTGCATAAGGCAAAGTGCGGGCCACACAAGCTTGGTTTCTATCACAGCCAATTACAAAGCAGCATGTAAAGAGGTGGGGATTCAAATACTTCCTGCTTCCTAGAAGCTCTTTCTGAGCAGAAGAATGCTTCCTTTCATATTGCTTTGTTTTTTGTTCTTAAAATGCTTTTTTTATGCGGCAGTTGGGTTTGGGGGGGATTTTCTCTCTACAATGTAAGCCAAGCAGCATTTAAAGGGGCGGGGCCTTGGTTTGAGCTTAAAGACTGCTGGTGCATCGATTCCCAACAGGAAAGTGTGGGTCCAGTGAGCAATGAACCTCAGGTAAAACTCCCACGCATAAACGACCATTGTGTTGCACTGAGTTTGATGGGACTTACTTCCAGGTATACACATGACTCTATGAAGCTTTGCTCACCGCTCCAACTGTCCCAGTGCTGCCAGCCAGCTTTGACTTGCAAAGGTTCTTGGGAGGTCCAGAACAGAAAAGGAATAAAAAGTATGCCTTCAAACAAAACGGGATTGTGTCTAGAGTCCCTGTAAGCACTCTTAAGCCGTATGAATTCCTCCCCTTCTCCATACACACAGGGACTGCTCCTGACTGTTCTAAGGGGGAAATATCACTACAACAAAACTCGAGTTTCCTTTTTGGCGTTTTGCAGTCCTGCGAGTGCCTCTTTGTTCTCATGCAGTGGGAAGTTGTGCTTGCTAGTGCTGTTGTGTCAGAGCTGTGCTTTGAAGGAAGTGTTCGAGTTTACACAAAGGCCCACCTGAAATTGCTACCCTTATTCATACGCCACATGGTTTTGGGTTTTGTGTGTGCGTTGGGAACCCACACAGAGGAAAAATGCCTCCTGCTGCACTTGAGCTTTTTACATTACATGTGCCACTCTCTGGTTACTGATCTGTGTACAATGAATGCAGTTTCATTCCACAAAATTGGAGAGCTTTCTTCTTTTCTACCATGGACAATGAATGGAAGACAACAATTTTCTGGGGATGTCTTCTCGTTTGTGAGTTGAGCTAATGCCACCTAGAAGGTTTAACTTGTAACACGACAGCATTATAGTATCATGTAGTGACAACATACAAACGATTGTTAGCGTTACAATACAACATGTACATGTATATTAATTTTGTTCCTTCCTTCCACATACCTGTGTTTCCCCTCCCCCCATGAATCAAACTATGGGGGAGGGGTTTAAACTAGAAAAGGGCATGGGGAAAACCGAAATCTTCCCTCTCCTTGAAGTGCTGCTCCAACTCAACTTCTCCTCTTCCTGGTGGCTGCTTTCAAGTAAAAACATCAGGAAATCCGATGTGCATGCTATGTAGTGTGGCTCTAAAATGTCAGCTCAAAGAGATACAAACGTCTAAAAATGCCAATCTGCTATGAGATTTGAATTAGAAGGTCATCATCCAAGGAGGAGAGAGAGGACGTTGGCATGCAGCATACAACAATAGTGTGGGCATCCATTATTTCTAGAACTATAGGTACAGACTTGGCATGGGTTATCTTGACCTTGAAATGCTGGAGGTTTTGTGCTGGAGAGAGACAGCGCATTCCTGAGTGGAATGGCTGCACCAGTCATAGGAGGTTTCCACCCCCACCCCACCCCGGGGCCAAAACCTCCTAGTGGCAGGGAAAATCTGTGCAACCCTACATAGGGTTCTCGCCAAAATAAAAAAGGGGCATTCCCGGCCCGAAAGGGCTTTGGAGCCTGCTTAAAGGCAGCTCCTCCCCCGCCCAGCGCTGGAACACCCCAGGAACGCCCCGAGACCACCCTCCTGGGGACAGCGCATGGAAGTGCGCCATCTGCATGCCGGCGCAAGGCTGTGCCGGTGTCCCTGGGCTGCGCTACCAGAGCAGCGTGGGGATGGCAGCATCCGGGACTTCCCACCAGCGTCTGGGCAACTCTTATGCCGGCACAGCCCCTTTTTTGCCTCCTGAGCTCTTTCAGCCAAAGAGCTCAGGAATCCTGTTAGTTTCCTTGGGAGGAACGATGACTGGAGTTACAGATACATAGCTTGAGCAGAAATAACAGGGTGCTTGTTTCATAGCTGATTCAGGTTTCCCAAATCCGTAGAATGCTTACTAGGTACTCAGGTCCACAGAAAAATATGTGGCATGCCCCTTTCTCACTCTGAGGTGGGGGGCACATTGTCTAAATGGAGCGATATGTATTTTGCATTCACATACAGCTTCAGTACATGCAAACCAGAACCCTGAAAAATCAGGGGGGGGGGGGTTGTGGCATGTACTGAAGCTGTAAATACATGCAATGTTCCTGCTCAATCAACATGGCAATGTGCATATCAAGTGGATCTACATGCGGTTGTTGGCATTTTGGTATATGCGGATGTGACATCTGAAAAGGGCGCACGCTTCCAGTGCTGCCTTTCTCTTCAACCCATGTTTCAGGTTGAGCGGCAATCGAACGAAGTTAAAGAGCTGCTTGCTTGAGCTGACTCCCCCTTTAATCTCCCTGGCTTATCGTAATCAACAAGAATAGTCTATCATGTGCAAGAGAGATCGCAGTTCCTCTTCCTTGCATGACAGAAAACCATGTCCGTTTCAACAACGTGAATATGACAAAATCAATAAACATTTGGATCACTGCCATGTTGTAAAGCAGAGACAGAACGGAGGTAATGGAAATCTTGCATTAACAGTTGATCTGTAAATAGCTGCACAATGGACCTTGTATGGTTATATGTTGGGCCCGAGAGTTTGCTTTAATAGCTTTAAAGAGGTCCAACCAGCAATAAACTATGTTGACATGGTTTTTCTTTTACCATCGGCTTCCTGTTCACTGCTAATAGTTTTACACCATAAAACGGATAAAGTAAAGACAAACAAATAAAGATATTTGCTTCAGGGTACTAATCTTTACAAGGGTTAACATTTTCCAGATATCTCAGTCTCCTAGACTAGAAGGCAAACAAACCCTTGGGGGACACTGACATGTGGGGCTTTGAGCACAGATGCAATTCACCCATGTACAGAGCTTTGGTATTGTTCTCACGGAAGCGCTAGGTCTGTTTCTAGCACGTACCACTTCAGATTGCAGGTGGGGGTTCACATGATGGAGCATAAGAGCCCTGCTGAGTCAAGAGTGGTTTATCTAATCCAGCATTCACTTTCCCATAGTGTCCCACCAGATGTTCTTGGAAGGCCTACAAAGCAGGTTATGGAGGCCAAAGCCCTCCCCCATTTCTGCCTCCCCGTCCTGCAACTGATACTGAGAAGAACACTGAATAGTCTGATCCGCTTTGAGTTCCAGTAAGACGAAGTAAATAAATAACCAGGAGGTTCTAGTTAGTCATCATGGCTAATTGCCATAGATAAATCTGTTGTCCATGAAAAAATAGTTGCCATGTTGGTCTGCAGTAGAACAGTTGGTCTCTAAAGTCCTTACTGGACTTGAATCTAACAAGATTTCCGGGAATTACAACTGATCTCCAAACCACAGGTATTAATTCCCCTAAAGAAAATGGGGTCTGTGGCATTATACTCTGCTGGGCTCCTCCCCTCCCCAGACCCTGCACTCCCCAGGTTTCATTCCCAAATATCCTGGAATTTCCCAGTCTGGTGTAGGCAACCCTACCTTCACCAAAAACTCTATGCAGAAGTTGCCACAGGCACGTCTAAGTAGGTGTTGCTTCCTCTCAGCTATCACTGTATGAATGGCAACTGTATAGGCGATTCTGATGGAACATGCACTTGATTCCTCGGTTTGTTGTGTTGACATCTGTCGTCATTGTCCCCTGAACCAATTATTATGAAATGGCACCATTAACGTAAGATGGTAGAGGAAGCATCATGTGGATGGATGTTTGATTTATTGATTAGAAACCACACATCTGGTGTCCTTGTATCTGGAACTGATGGTCCTCATATTTGACTCTTTCAGGTATCATTCTTGTGCCTCCCATTGGTAAAGTTTAACCACTCTTCTTGCTGTCGGCTCAGAGTAGCTCATAATAAAACCATCCAAAGTAGATATGCAGAAGCCATATCAATAAAAGCACCACAAGTATCAAGACAATAGCTCCCTCCTAGTTTTGCAATTTGACCAATAGCCAATTCCAAGCCAGAACAGGCACAATCCAAGTGTCAATCCAACAGCCAAGTGGTGGGCCAGCATTAAGCAAGTTCAGTGGTTGAGGCATGGGTCAGATTGACTGTGTTCAGAGTGACTGATGTGGGTCTGCTTCAGGCGTCAGTACAGATTAGGTTCTATAAGGATTGCACAATTTAACATGGAAAGAGCTTCAACAGAGATGTGGTCAGAACTATAGAAGCAGGTAGAAGGTCCCAGGTCTCCATTTAAAGAATCTTGGATAGCAGGGCTAGGAAAGACCCTGGAGAAGAACTACCAGTCAGAAGAGGCGGTACTGGGTTAGAGGGAACAAGGTTGCATTTATTTATTAAAATACTTGCATCTTGACTTATGTGGAGTCCGTGTATTTGACTGTGTGTAGCTCTTTATATCCTGATCATCTCCCCTGGTGGTTAATCAGCCAGCAAACCACAAATGGCTTTGCAGAGGGTGACAGAGAATATGCCTATTGTTTCTTTATTTGTTGTCTACCTGAGACTCCAGGCAGATTTCAAAAATATAAAAATAATGCAAGAAAACAGTATAAGACATACCGTAAACTATGCAATAGGACAAATTAGAAAACGGTGCAAATGAAAAGTTTAAGACATAACGTACTATACACAGTGCAAAAACTGGACTACAAAAGTTAGAAAAAAATGCAGTAAAAGCTAAAAAAGTAATACAGTAAACAGTACAATAGACTACAGTCTTCTTCCCTTCATAAAAGCACCCTCTTCAACAATTCCATTTTACTACCACCCTCTGCTGTTGATAAAAACGCCCTCCTGAAGAATTCTGGCATCCGCAGGCATGCCAGTCCACAACGTGGGTACAGTGTTTAAGGTCCAATACCTGGCATCTTAAGTTGGCTAGGAAAGACCAATGTCTAAGACTTCAGAGAGCTGCTGCCCCTAAGGGTACACAGTTACTTGGCTAGATGGACCAGTCTTCTAAATTGTTATATGGTAGCTTCTCATGCCCTTGTGTGTTGAAGGGTTTATTTTATTGTATTCATTTACTTATCTGGAACATTTGTATGGGTTAATGCTTATTTCTGCTCAGCTGTCCCCATTTGTTACTAGAGGTGAAGGACCAATGACCAGGAGCACTTCTGTATCTTGAGAAGAGTTATATGGGAAACAGCACTTGGTTATTGCATGTAGGAGGGAAAGCTCACCTTAATTTCCCCCCCTTCCTTTGTGGCATTATGCGCAACTTCCTTTGTTACTTACTCCGGCATCCCATTCCTTCCCACAGAGTTCTGCTCAGTCGCTTTCTGGAAAAGGCTATTCGGTAAGTCACCTTACTGCTGATTCTTCTATTTCGCTTCTGTTGCTGTTTTGATTGTTGAAGGCACGTGTCACCTGTGGTGAGTTCCCGGACGCCGAGGGAAATACCGATCGTGAAAAACGGGCTTTGGAGGAATGGCAGTCGTCACTCTAAACCGCCTTTCTTTATGCAAGAGCCTTAAACAATTTATTTTCGGAGCTTCTAAATTTTTTGCTCTTTTCGGTTCCTCCACGCATGGAGCTTACAAATCAAAGTCCATAGTTGTAGAATACAGACTGTTAACTTTTGGCTGAGTAAGACCAATTCTTTTTTCTTGGTGTTCGATTTTTCCCAGTATTCTGTATCTTTATAAGTGTTTGAAAGTAAGCATATTTAACCATAGCATCAGTCCATACAGAGCTCATCCGACTCCAAATAAAAAGACTGACAGCTCATTCCTGAGTCTCCAGGGCGAAAGCCCTTAGGAGGCCAGGGAGGCGCTGTGACAGCGTTTGGGCCCCCCGTGCCGGCATCATGCGAAGTGATCACGCGAAGTGATGGTATCGCTTTACTCTGCTCTGGTTAGACCTCAGCTAGACTACTGTGTACAGTTTTGGGCACCACAATTTAAGAAAGATGTAGAGAACCTGGAACGTGTCCAGAGGAGGGCAACAAAGATGGTGAGGGGTCTGGAGACCAAGTCCTATGAGGAAAGGTTGAAGGAGCTGGGTATGTTTAGCCTGAAGAGGAGAAGACTGAGAGGGGATATGGTAACCATCTTCAAGTACTTGAAGGGTTGTCATATAGAGGAGGGTGCCGAGTTGTTTTCTGTTGCCCCAGAAGGTCGGACCAGAAACAACGGGTTGAAATTAAATCAAAAGAGTTTCCGTCTAGACATTAGGAAGAATTTTCTAACAGAGTGGTTCCTCAGTGGAACAGGCTTCCTCGGGAGGTGGTCAGCTCTCCTTCCCTGGAGGTTTTTAAGAAGAGGTTAGATGGCCATCTGTCAGCAATGCTGATTCTAAGACCTTAAGCAGATGATGAGAGGGAGGGCATCTTGGCCATCTTCTGGTCACTAGGGGTGTGGAGGGGGGGAGGTAGTTGTGAATTTCCTGCATTGTGCAGGGGGTTGGACTTGATGGCCCTGGTGGTCCCTTCCAACTCTATGATTCTATGATCTGGGCATAAAAAGCCATGCTGGCATCCCGGGAGGCCGTTAGGCAACCTCCTGTCCCCTTTCACCCCGTGAACACCAGCGCAGAGAAGAGCAAAGCTGCGCCTGCGGGACCTTCAGGACCTTCTGCTGGGGTCCCACCAGCATAAAAGGCCATGCCGGCGTTCTGGGAGGCGTTCCCGGGGTGGGGCGGGGGGAGGAGCTACCATTAGGCAGCCTCCTGTCCCCTTTCGCCCCGTGAACGCTGGAGCACAGAAAAGCGAAGCTGCACCTGCTCTTTAGCAGGCGTAGCCTCACTTTTCTCTATGGGGCGAAAAGGCCCCGTTTTACAAAAAAAGCCGCTAAAGGGCTTTCCCCCTCCAGCATGCGGGGAACAGCTTTAGGAGGCGGCACTGTGGCTCCTCCTCCCCACAGTGCCCCCACGCCGAATCTCAGGAATGCGCTGTATGTGGTTATCTTTATTTCAATTTGCTTTGGTCTGAAGCTGCTGCTCCGAAGGCATCGCAGATAGCAACAGCCGTTACTATAGCCTGAACTGCTATTTATTTTAATTTTTAAAAAAAGATGGTGATTAACATACAGAGTGTTACATTTTAACAAGAAGCAATTTGAAGGAGAAACTGGGTTTATAATATAACATCTCATGCATTAAATATATTAAATGTTTTGAAGCCCCAGTTAGATTGGTTTACGGGCAAACTACATGTTTTGTTCAGGATCTATGATCAGATATCTGACATGAACTTTAAAAAGCAATCATGTGCGGGGGGGGCAACATGGATCAGGACAGGAGTGGCTTAAGGAAACAGGGCAGGGTGAATGTATTAACAGAAACCCCCTGAGTAGCTATGTGAAAGGGGGAAAAGTGTACTACATACGCCTGTCTTTTCCCTTCTTCCAGGCAAATGACAGCTGGGGGATCTTTATCAGAGAAACTATGTGGAGTGGGGAGCGGTTATCACCACCTCCGCTTCCCTAGTACAGCCCTGATCCAAATCTCCCCACCACCACTGCTGTTGCTTTTTAAGGTTAAAAGTACATGTTGGGAGATCAAATCACATATCCTTGTGCTATTTTGACCCTTAGATGATTCAGCATATGTAGTCTTATCTTTAGAAGAATCAGAAAGTGTTGTGCTGGACTGGTTTGAACAGCACAGGATGGTTTCCTAGAAAAGTTACAGTGGGGTGGATCCTGGACAGCCGTTGCTCAAACTGTCTCGGTTCAAAGGTATTCTGACTTGCAGATTTTGACTTGCCCAAAAATCTCTGTGATAAAGCCATGTTCGTAAAGGTCTTTCCACCCTCTTTTGAAGGTTCGTCACCATGATAAACAGCAATTATCGTGCAGTTCTGGTGTGGGTGTTTTTTCTTGTAAAAGGCCAATAAATCTTCAATCAGCAAATACAAACCTACTGCAAAGTGAAGTATTGCTGCAAGACTAAAACAAAATGGTATTCTGTGATTCTGTGTACAGTCGGCAGTGAAACCGCAGTCTCTTTTACCTATAGCTCGTGTGTTTACTGTGGGAAATTGTTTTGGGGATGAAAAATCATAACTGCCCTACGATAACACAAGGCTAGATTCGATGTTGAAATGAAGTTGGAATGTTTCGTGTTTCTGAGTCCCCATTTCCAGCACAACCCCTAGGCATTTTTTCTTCTTCAAAAAACCCCCAACAAAAACGCGAAAGTGAGGAGGAGAATCAAGCATAACCTAGCAAAGCAATCCAAAGCTGGCTTCCCTATAGCCTCAGACAAGTCCTATCTTTTTTTGACTACTTCCACTGAAGCTTTAAATTAAGTTCCCTGCCAGACGGAAAAAAGAAAGAGAACTCTTAATCCCTTTAGCATTTCTAATTGACAGTAGTGTTGTGGCAAATGCTGCCTTTGGTGAAGGTTTGTATTTTTGCAACTCAAGGCACACATTTTTGGATTGCCAGTTTTTAAGCTGTTTGTATTGGTCCAGCGGCTGGTCATAACGCAGCCTCTTTCCAACTTCAACTGCTAAGTTTGCGTTTAAAGGTTTTCACAGGATTTTGGATTCTGAGAGAGTCCACTGATTTGCATCTCATGGGAATTTTAATATATACTGTACGTCAGGTAAGCATTCAAGCTTATCTCCTGCATTGAAAACATTTTTTTTCTTTTGTTTGCTCCAGCTCCAAATGTCAGCCTGTATGCAAAGCAGAGCAATTGCAATGGGTTTCTCACTATATGTCTGAATGGCTGAATCCATCTATAATGGTAGTACTCCTTTGGACTTGCGGCAAAGTGGGCGGGTAAAAGAAAGCTCCTCTACTTTGCATCCCACCTGTAAAGCACAATAAAGAATACATGCTGGATAGTTATACTACAGAACAGTGTGAGTCACGTTCTGTTATCTGAAAGCTCTGTTTGCAAATCACTTATTTGCTTCTGGATTCAATAGCTTAATGGAAAAAGGCCAAAGGCCTTGCCACTAGCCCAGTGCTAATTAATCATAGACCAGGAATTTTTATCCCCCCTTTCTGAGAAGTTCCTTTTGATATGCTGAGCAAATGAGCATGTAGAAATACACGATTGCTTATCTGAAAGCCGTTGGAGCTCCGATATCATTTATTTCATCATCAGTAATCCTCATAGTGGCTGATGGATCGCTGTTAGATAAGTACATTGCTGATTTCTCAAGACAGCTGTAAGACACGTGATACCGAGCCTTACACAAGCCAGTCAGGTCTGGACCTGGTCACTGCCAGGGTAGGAAAACTCCAGAGAACTGTAAGAGAGCCAGCATGGTGTAGTGATTAAGAGCAGTGGACTCTAATCTGGAGAACCGGATTTGATTCCCTACTCCTCCACAGCCTGCTGGGTGACCTTTGGCTAGTCACAGTTCTCTCAGAACTCTTTAAGCCCCACCTTCCTCCCAAGGTGCCTGTTGTGTGTGTGTGGGGGGGGGGGAAGGGAAGTTGAGTTTCATAATGAAAGAATGGCAGAATATCTGTGCTATGAATAGGAGGTGGCTTCTGTAATACAGGGTTCACTCATCCTTGAGAGATTAGAAGGTTTGTGAAATAAGAAACTGGGAGACCCCAAGGAAAAGAAGTGATGTGCTTCCACCCCACTTTGTAGCCTGTATTGCAACAACAACAAACACACACACACAAACAATCCTTTCTTTCACGCATGAGCTTTAATTTAAGCCGAGGATTAGACCCCAGAGTTGTTGGGAATGCTCCGCACTGGAACATGTGAAGTAGTAACTCAGTTATAACATCAATGGTTGTGTCTCTGAGCTTGTGCAGACCTACTTTGCTTCAAGGGCTGTATAAACACTCGGCCCTCACACGTACCAAACAGGGGCCTGGCCCTTCAGGGTCTGAGATGTCAAACATATGGGCTATCTTAAGGAGCACCAACCTGAGGCTGACTTTATTTGAGCAGAACCTGCTTTTTCCTCCTGGTATTCTCTTTCTCCTGTTCAGTTGCCTCCATTCATTGATAGGTTCAGTATCCCCTAATCCAGTGGTTCTCAACCTTTTTTGCTCTATTCCCCCTTTCACCATTGTTCAGAATATAATTCCCCCCTTCCCACTCTAACTCAAAATTAAAACCAAACTACAATTTTACAGATTGTACATAATCTACAGGACATCACACTTTGCTGAATAGTGTTCCCAGTCGCTGTCGTCCCCGGAACCCTAAAATTCCCCCCTAGTGGGGAATTCTCCCCTTGTTGAGAACCCATGTGCCTAATCGGTTGATAGGTTCAGTATCCTTGATAGGTTCCGTATCCCCTAAACTCTCATCTTTTGGGTGCATTGGTACTGGGGGTGAGACCTAGCATGGGGAAAAAAACAAAACGAAACACCAGCAATGGTGCTCATTGGGCCATGTGTGTGTAAAGTGCCTTCAAGTTGCAGCCGACTTATGGCGACCCTTTTTGGGGTTTTCATGGCAAGAGACTAAAGGAGGTGGTTTGCCAGTGCCTTCCTCTGCACAGCAACCCTGGTATTCCTTGGTGGTCTCCCATCCAAATACTAACCAGGGCTGACCCTGCTTAGCTTCTGAGATCTGACGAGATCAGGCTAGCCTGGGCCATGCTGGTCAGGGCTCACTGGGGAAGCAAATTCCACTTAAAATGGAATTTTACATTTTACAAAATTCCTCCTATCCTTATTGAAGGTGGCAAATGAGTTCCATTACTATCAGCTGGGCTTGCTTTTGCATGAATGCATTTAGAAATGGAATGCAGGGGTGTACATTTATTTTGATTGGTTTGGAACATTGTGATCTCAGGATTGTTTGTGGAATTAATTGGCAAGGCGTCGCTTCAGACAGTAAGTCTCGAGAACAAAGTCTGTTCACGAGCTTTGTGTGAACAACAGAATGGAAGAGCAATTATTTTGCTACCAATTCACCGTTCAACAGTATGCCTGGGCATGTCTGTGAATGTAGCAAGCCTCTGTCTCTTAAGCAGTTCAGCAGCTGATTTTTGCGGGAGAAGTGGAATGCCAACACATTTATAGTGGTTAAGAGATTATCCTCTGTGACTTTATTTAAGCACGTATGTGAGAATACCTTGTTAACAGCCTTTTGTCAATTGTGTTGTGCATCAAGAGGAGATCAGAGGCCTCAACATTCATGTGCAAAAAAACAAACAAAAAACACTTGCCTTGTAAGCCCTTGAATCACACCAACCTTAAAAAGATAACTCCATTATGAAAGAAAAATACAGAAAACAAACCACGAGGCATTAGGGTAGAACAACATTAATGGATTAATTACATAGCTGATTACTTAATTATACATTAATATGTGGATTTTTAAATGGATTCTAATTGGAGCTCTCAGTGCCGAGGGCACAGCTGTACACAAAGTTTTAATGTCTTAAATACAGAGTCGATGAACCATGTTGTCCCTGGACATCCGCTGGAACAAAAGCAAGCTCAATGATGACATCCTTCTATTTTGTTTGAGCCCAAAGCAGTATTTTTACAAGCGATGACAGAAAACAACAAAATTAATCTGGCAAGTGGTGCCCGCTGAATTGCTTGTCACTGTAAAATATCAACCGCAGCTCAGCCTTTGAAAACTTCCTGCCTGCCCATTGGTGCCATCAAGAGACATTTTTTAATCTGGGGAATCGGACATTCCATGTTAAATTAGGTAGAAGTCTGTGGTGTTGAGACTTCAGTAGAGCCTTGTCAACTTCAGCAGAACTAGCCCCATGCTATGAAGTCTGAAGATTACAAGTGTAGGAAAGTTTGAACTGTAAAAAAAGTTGGATTAATGTCACAAGTCTTCTTCTGCCCCACTATCAGTGTGTGTGTGTGTGTGTGTGTGTGTGTGTGAGTGTGTGTGTAAAGTGCCGTCAAGTAGCAGCCGACTTATGGCAACCCAGTCGGGTTTTCAAGGCAAGAGACTAACAGAGGTGGTTTTCCATTGTCTTCCTCTGCACAACAGCCCTGGCATTCCTTGGTGGTCTCCCATCCAATTACTAACCAGGGTCAACACTGCTTAGCTTCTGAGCTCTGTTGAGATCAGGCTAGCCTGAGCCATCCAGGTCAGGGCACTAGTGTCATTATAGGTGGTGATTTTTAAGGGATACGATACAGAAGAGATCAGACAACTGGAGGTTTGGAGGTATTTATTTACTTTTATAGTCCACCTTTTTCACTAAGACTTGTGGTGGATTCTGATCCTGAGATGAGCCTATGGAGGAGGAGGAAGAGGAAGTAGTAGTAGTAGTAGTAGTAGTAGTAGTAGTAGTAGTAGTAGTGTTTTTTATATGCTGACTTTCTCTACCATTTAAGGCAGACTCAAACCGGCTTACACTCACCTTCCCCTTCCCACAACAGACACCCTGTGAGGTAGGTGGGGCTGAGAGTGACTTGCCCAAGGTCACCCAGCTGGCTTCATGTGAAGGAGTGGGGAAACAAATCCAGTTTACCAGATTAGCCTCCCTAGCTCGTGTGGAGGAGTGGGGAATCAAACCCGGTTCTCCAGGTGAGAGTCCAGATCAGAGGAGATGCCAGGATGTATTCTAGGAGTCAATAATTATTACATTATGTTATGAGGTAGTCTAGCAGGTGTGTAATCTGGGTAGGGGGAAGGAAGGCTTTGGTGCCCTTACAACACTTCAGTTTTCCCCTATGGCTATTATTCTCTGGCCCTTGCCCACCTATACCCACCTGGTTTCTGTGCCTTTCCAGCCTTCAGTGCCCCGGTCATTGGCAAAACAGTCACAGATATTTGAAAACCTGGATCTGATTCGCAGTGGAGCAAAGCAAGCTGTTGTATGCAAATGTCTTCATCTGTGTGATTTATTCGTGTTGCAGAATGTGAATTTCCCTGGCACGGAATTGATTTTAATTTCATTTTGGCTGTGCACAAAGTACACATAACACACATGCCCCCACAAAGCTGTGTTCACCAACAGACATGGAAAACAAGTGCAGTGTTAGAATTTTGCACCCCACCATGACATGATGCATGTAGTGTTGGCAAAGGCAGGATACAGACCGCAAGATTTGTAATCCTTGTTAGTCTTTTTATTCCTTTGGATGAGACCACAATGGACTTAGCCAAGAAAGAACCAGATGAGAACGGGGTGAAATGTATCTCAGCCATGGCATTGAGAAACACTCTGTTAATTGGATGCAAGTATTCCCTCTTACCTTGACTTGTGTGCATGTGTGGGGGTGATGTCTTTGATGCTTTAATAAAGAGAAGGAAAACCTTTATTTCCACCAATTGGCAAAGGTGAAAGAAGACAGCCTGCAATTTTCTCTAGCAGTTTTAGGGAGAAAAATGCTTCTTTCAGAGCTAGTCTAGAGGGGGTCCACTGTGATGGGCTTCATTGTATTTCCTGTTTTTATTTTAGACTGATTTCCCTTTAACAATCAGATAAATACCAGTGAAGAAGGGCAGAATAGAAGAGATGCATTGAGCTGGAATATGGTACATAGGTTGACTTCCAGCAATACGGGACCTTCTACAATGTGGCTGAATTCTTGGGGTTGCCAGCTCCGGGTTGGGAAATACTTGGAGATTTTTGGGGCGGAGCCTGAGGAAGGTGGGGTTTGGGGAGGGGAGGGACTTCAATGCCGCAGAGTCCAATTGCCAAAGCGGCCATTTTCTCCAGGTGAACAGATCTATATCGGCTAGAGATCAGTTGTAATGGCAGGAGATCTCCAGCTAGTATCTGGATGTTGGCGACCCTATGAATTCTGCTATGACTGTGCCGTCATATGTAGTGACATGGGTGGAGGCAGCAAATATGGCTGCTAGTGTGGGATGTAAAAGCCACACCAACAGCCGACACGGCTGCCAGCTTTTGAACATTTCCAGAATGTAGGGCTGCCAACCCCAGGTTGGGAAGTTTCTGGAGGCATGGGGCAGTGTCCGGGGAAGGTGGAGTTTTGGGAGGGGAGCAGTTCAGCGGGGATGTGATGTCAGAGTCCAACCACCACAGGTGCCGTTTCCTCGAGAGGAGCTAATCTCTGGAGTCTGAAGATCAGTTGTAATTCTAGGAGAACTCAAAGCCCCACCTTGACATAGGTAACCCTAGCCAGAAACACCCTTGGTAGGGTTGCCAGCCTCTAGGAGGTGGTGGCTGCAGATCTCCTGGGATTACAACTGATCTCCAGGCAACAGAGATACCTGGAGAAAATGGCTAGTTTGGAAGGTGGACTCTATGGCATTATACCCCATTGAAGTCCCTCCCCTCTTCAAATACTGCCCTCTTCAGGTTCCATCCCCCAAATCTCCAAGTTTCCCAACCTGGAGCTGGCTAAGGTTGCCTATCGGATAAGGTATGTCTATCGGATTTATAGGGTTGCCAACTCTGGGTTGGAAAGTTCCTGAAGCCTGAGGAAGGTGGGTTTGGGGAGGGGAGGGAGTTCATTTGAGTATAATACCATACAGTCCTCCCTCCAAAGCATCCATTTAGTTCAGGGAAACTAATTTCTGTAGTCTGGAAATCAGTTGTAATTCCGGGTGATCTCCAGCCCCCTCCTGGAAGTTGGCAACTCTAAATGGGAAGAACTGCATCACCAGCGGCTTCCATGCTGCGGAAGTTAAGGCATGCGTGCCTGACTTGGGTTTGGGTGTGTCTTCAGGGTTATCCAGTTCAGGTAGCTCATCGTATGATATTAAATTTACCCAGATTTCTCATGACACATGCAGTCAAACTCACTGATGGTGGTCCTATTACAAGGAAATGGAAATGTTAAACGGATAGAGTTGGGCCCCCACAGGAGACGGGTTTACGATCTGGGGGCAGCTACCGAAATAGCTCTTTGCATAACAACTTGAGGCAATCTTACCAGATATTTGTGTAATTGGTAATATATTATGTAAGTAATTCCAAGCATCTTTTTTAAGATTTATACAATTGGCTTCTTAATACATAGTGACTATTATTATTATTCTATTTTTTAGACAACCTATTACATGCCTGGCCTGTTTTATATTGTTTGTATATGTGTATATATCTGTGAACATGTGCATGTTTTTTATTGGTTTCAAATAGACCACTGAGGAAGGCCATATAGGCCGAAACGCGTCTGGCATGTGGTTATAGATATCAACCTTAGGAAATGCCGTTGGGCTGTATTAATGTTTTTAAATACTTTTAATCTTGACATAGCACTTCTAATAAGTTATATTTTCATTATTTATATATTTTTCTTCCCACCCAACCTTGGGTACCCAGTAGCTCTTTGCAAGCCACCTTCATGCTCACATCCAGCACAGTAGGCTCGTCTTTGAGGTGTCATGTTGATATGAAATCAAGCTTGTTGGAGAAAAATCTTAAATGTTAACTGGAGACATAACCGGTTATCATATCCCACTCTGCACCCAAAAAAACAAGACTCTACCCCATACTCCTATGATGGTATCTGAAGGTGATGTGTAGCTCGTAAGTGCAAGAAAGGTATCCATTCTTTAGAGTTGAAAGAAAATGTGATTGCTCCGACAGTATCAGAATGGCTTGGGCGGATAAGGTCAGCCGCATTTATGTCAAAGCTAGCTTATTATACAAGAGAAAACAAAAATATATAGAAAAGCAAGTTTATTGATAAATGGATCGTCTTTGTAGTATACTGGAACGTGTTTCAGGATAATGTTCATCTATATGTATTTTTTTCCCCATCACTGTAAACTTGCCTCACAGCTGCTATTGCTTTTTGTCTTGTTTACCTTATTGAAAGTAAATGGATGGATGGATGGATTTGGTAGATTTCTGGGGATTAAGGAATCAGTTCTCATTCTTTGTCATTGTGAGCCTGAGTATAGAAATTTTGAAAAAAGGCTCAAGCCTCTTGAAACGTGGCTATGAGCGATTATCTGTGGTCAAGTATGGGTTATTTTTTAGCTGCTCTGTGCTTTGTATGGGTAGGCGCTGCCCACTTCTCCAAGGAGTGAGAAGTGCCACTGCCCACGCTTGGGGGGGGGTTTACTTCCTTTTGAATGAAAGGCCTAAGGTATTGTTGTGCAAATGGGCAAGTGGGGCAGAGGTAGAAGTAAAGAGGCAGGCAATGTCAAATCACCTCCGAACGTCTCTTGTCTACGGTTGCCATAAGTCAGCTGTCTTTGGACGGCACTTACCACTACCACCACCACATAGCTCTTAGCCAGGTATGCAGATTCTGGAGAGAGAAATGGAGAAACGGGGGGCACCTGATCGGGCTCTTCTCAACACAGAACGCAGAACTAGATGGGGCATTAATTTGACCCAGCATGGCCAATCTCATGCAGAAATCCAAATTCTGTATGCAGAATATATAGTGAAAACTTTGCCTCCAAGAGGTTCAGGCTTATAATCTGAAAAAGTGATAGGCTCTGGTTCGTAGTGGCAGTTGGGAACGGTCTCTGCACTTAACGTTGGATACATTTGGGCTGTGTCTGTGTACCACAAGTCCCTGTTGTTTTCCTGCCACAGACTCGTACAGCTATCTAAAATTTTGAAGCATTGGGTGAAGTGTTAAGGGTAAAGAGTATGTGGAAGCGGTGATCAGAGGTGAGTACCAGAAATGATAAGGGTCACTGGAAGCAACAGCTAGGAGGAGAAAACCACACCCCCTGATCATGAGAGGTCTATTTGTGTTTATTAGCTATCGCTGGACCTTTCTTGCATTGTCCATGGACTTTTTGTGGAAATCACAAGATGTTTTGTTTGTTTGTTTTTGCTGTCAAGTCACAGCTGACTTATGGAGACCCCCATGGGGTTTTCAAGGCAAGAGGCATTTAGAGGTGGTTTGCCATTGCCTGCCTCTGTGTGGCAACTCTGGACTTCCTTGGTGGTCTCCCATCCGAGTAGTAACCTGGCACAACCCTGTTTAGCTTCCAAGATCTGACGAGATGGGACTAGCCGGGGCCATCCAGGTCAGGACTTCGCAAGAGCTAGAAACGTACGAAGCAAAGAGGCTCAGAATGCCATATCCCAAACCTAGTGTCAGATTGTGTGTTTTGTACATTATGCAAACAGATGCGTGGAATTATAAAGCAACCATGCCTTATAATTCCACGCATGTCTTACGGAACGTATTTTTAGTGTATGGTTCCAGTCTCCCTTATTCCAAATAAAATCTCCACTGTTTCCAATTAAAGAGTGCTCTGCTTTTAATTATCATCAAATGTCCAATAAATTTTCACTCGTCCCCAAAGTCATAAATAAGTAGGGGGGGATTAACTGCCCCCCCCATGAGTGTGTCTACCTCGGTCTCTGTGTCTTGCGGCATTGGCACACGGTCTGATTCAGAGACTCTCCTTACCGCAGTAACAGATACACAACAGCCCTCCCCCTTTGTTTACATGGCCTAACATGATTGGATGACGTTGATTTACATAAACCCACAGGTTCGTATGCAAATGCAGCCTGTCTGACATTGTACTCCTCTTGAAACACCCTCAAGGCACGGCTGGCATATGACATGTATCTGATTTGTTTAAAAAAAAACCACATGATTTTAATGGTTGGGAGTTGCAGCTCGGAAGGAGAGACGAATCTCATCTATACTGATCGCAAATGTGCTCCCCTTAGCCAAATGCAGGTTAGCAAAGACTCCCAGAGAATGTGTTGCTGAAGTTTGCCGCAAAAGGAATAAGCTAAACCCATCTTGAACTCGATAGCTTGGAAAGATTTCCCTTTTAGGGTTGCCAACCTCCAGGTAATCAGTACAGGAGCGAAGTGTATACAAAGTGCAAAAAACGTTATAAGCTACCAAAATGACCTAACAATACAGCTATACACACTATATACACTACCAAGCTGAAACATACAAGCTAAGACAAACAACGCGACTGTACAACGAACCTCGTTGAAAATCCTTTGGACACCACTTCTCCTACAATTGAGAGAAACTCTATGAACATTAGCTGTGTCATTTTGACACTTTTTTCCACCTTGTACAGTCACGTTGTTTGTCTTAGCTTGTATGTTTCAGCTTGGTAGTGTATATAGTGTGTATAGCTGTATTGTTAGGTCATTTTGGTAGCTTATAAAGTTTTTTGCACTTTGTATACACTTCGCTCCTGTACTGAGTTCCTTATCCTCCTGATATTAGTACAGTGGTGTCTATTTCTCCCCCAACCTCCAGGTAGCAGCTGGAGATCTCCCGCCATTACAACTTATCTCCAGCCAACAGAGATTAGTTCCCCTGGAGAAAATGGCCGCTTTGGCAATTGGACTCTATGGCATTGAAGTCCCTCCCCTCCCCAAACTCCCCCCTCCTCAGCTCCACCTCAAAAACCTCCTGCTGGTGGTGAAGAGGGACCTGGCAACCCTATTCCCTTTCTACCACAAAAGGAACATGAAGGGTGTGAGGTTTTGGAGGAGAGAGAGAAGATTTCCAAGAGCTGTGCCCCTCAAGGGTCCCCCTTCTGGTTTTTTGCCAAGATGGTTTTTATGCTCATGGTTTTCCAGGACCAGGCAAAGGAAGTGTCTTGCAAGCAGTACTGTACTTATAGGAAGGCTGTGTGAAGGGGTAGCAAGTCATGTGAACAGACACCGGGTGACATTGGAATTCTTGGAGAGATGGGACCCTCTTTTGGGAGGAGGGCCTTGACCCAAGAAGAGCAATTGTGTTGCATCTTTATCTGAATTGCTACTCATGTTTATAGTAGACGGTTACCTGTTGTTCTGGTGAGTTGCTCATTCACTGAAGTTGGTTTGCTTTTCCTGCCTCTGCCTCTGAGAGCTAGCGTGGTGTAGTGGTTAAGAGTGGTGGTTTTGAGCAGTGGACTTTGATCTGGATAACCGGGTTTGATTTGCCACTCCTCCATAAGAGCGGTGGACGCAAATCTGGTGAACCGAGTTGGTTTCCCCACTCCTCCACATGAAACTAGCTGGGTGACCTTGGGCTAGTCACAGCTCTCTTAGAACTCTCTCAGCCCCACCTACCTCACAAGTTGTCTGTTGTGAGGAGGGGGAGGGAAAGTGATTGTAAGCCGGTTTGATTCTTCCTTAAGTGGTAGAGAAAGTCGGCATATAAAAACCAACTCTTCTTCTTTTCTTCTTCTTCTTCTTCTTCTTCTTCTTCTTCTTCTTCTCCTCCTCCTCCTCCTCCTCCTCCTCCTCCTCCTCCTCTTCCCTCTTGTACACTGTGACTGTAACCAGGGGCAGTCCTTATTTTGTGGTACTTGCACCTAATAAATCACTTCCTATTTTGTCCTTCGTTACTAGTTTTTGGTTGTCAGAATCATCCCTCTTCAGGTTTTAGCTCCCCTCTTGGAGTGTCTAGATGTCAAACCTCTTGAGTGGTGCGTAGGCACAACTTTTCTAGTGGGCATGCATATAAATGCACACACACAAGCACAGTAAGGCACCATGTGGCACAGTGTGTAATCGCTCATAACAAAACATTTCAGACCGTTGACAGCTAGCATATTGTAAGAGAACGGGTTATTTTTCCTGGTATTTATCCAAAACATTTTGCTTTTAATTTAGTACAGGGCACTCTGCGGTAGCACAAATGAATAGGACAGGGGTGGAATAGAGCTTTCAGTGATGGCAAACAACCTTTGAACATCTCTCTTTGAAAACCCTGTGGAGCACCATAAGTCAGCTGCAACTTGGTGGTACTTTCCACCAATAGGGGAGGGGCTGTGGCTTAGTTGTAGAGCATCTGCTTGGCATGCAGAAGGCCCCAGGTTCAATCTCCGGCATCTCCAGTTAAAGAGACTAGGCAAGTAGGTGATGTGAAAGACCTCTACCGGAGAACCTGGAGAGCCATTGCTGGTCTGAGTAGAGAGTACTGACTTTGATGGACCAAGGGACTGATTCAGTATAAGGCAGCTTCGTGTGTTCTTGTGTTCAATATTGCTCTAGTTTCCGATTGGTTTAAGATGAAGATATGTCCAATATGGTCATCCTTCTTGGTATTCAGTTATTTTTGTGGCTGCACCACTGTTCGTGTATTACTGATGAGGGTTTTTAATTAATTTTTAAACTGCTTTCTGTTTACAGTTTAGGCCACCTATGTGAGCCTTTTTCAGGCAAAAAGTTTTGGAATAAAAATGGCTTAACTATCTCCTGATAGGTGCTACAGATACTGAAACCCCAAAGTAGGCCACAAAAGAAGAGAAAAGAACCATGATGATATATTAATGGGCATTAATTAGGTCCAGTAATGACTGCTAGCCATTTCAGCTAACTGGAATCTCCATGTTCAGCAACAGCATGCCTCCAAATAACTGCTGCTAGAGATAGGGTTGCCAGGTCTCTCTTCGCCACCGGCAGGAGGTTTTTGGGGCAGAGTCTGAGAGGGGCGGGGTTTGGGGAGGGGATGGACTTCAATGCCATAGAGTCCAATTGCCAAAGCGGCCATTTTCTCCAAGTGAACTGATCTCTATCAGCTGGAGATTGGTTGTAATAGCAGGAGATCTCCAGCTAGTACCTGGAGGTAAACAACCCTAGCTGGAGAGGAAAAGACGGCAGAGAGGCTTTGGCCTCCGTGCCTTCCTTGAGGTTGGCCATTGCAGTAAACGGGATGCTAGTCTAGATGGACCCTTGGTGTGATCCAACCGCACTGCTCTTACATTCTCTCTGTAGTCGCCCGCCCAAACTGAAGGACCTACCTTACTGCTTAGCGAGAAGAGAAACCTTAGAAAACTTGCCTTATTCCAACAATTACAGTTATCGGTATGGCGTAGCGATAGCGCTGCACTCTTGTCGATTCCCATATGCTGTTACTTCAGGCAAGGCATGGTTAACAGCTGCCTCAAATCCACGCTGACCCGTGGTCAAGTAGTATTGCAGACATGCATCTCCTTTGGAGAGTTACTTGCCCTCTTGCCTGTCGGCTGAATCTTTTTTTTCTCCCCCCTTTTCTAAACAAAAGCCTTTTTAAAGAAAAAGCAAAAGCAGAGAAATCCCTCCTTGCTCAGCAAGCTGGCCCCGGCGTTTGATGTTGCCTCTGTAGCAGGCTCAGGTGGGGTTAGTAGAGGCTTTGTGTCTCCCCTTTATTTCCTGCTGTCCAAAGTCCGTGTTGTCAACATGAGCTATGACCACCCAGGCAAAGGTTGTCGGTACCCAGTTTCTTTCCTGCAGATGACACAAAAGCAGCTGCAGCTTGTTTGTTGCGCTCCATGCTGGGGCAGACTCATCAGAAGAAATTAACATGGTGGGAGGGAGGCATGCGTGCCTGGTTTTCGAGTTCTGGCTCTCCCCTCCCAACTGAATCCCCCTCCTCGTTTCACTAAATCTGGAGAAAATAACAGAGGACTTGATAGTGACCTTAACCTAAACTGCTGGGGTAGAACGGAAAGGGTAAATGGTGTACTGTGTGAGTCTAATCAACCGTGCAGTAAAAGCGGAGCTATCTGGGACAGGGACCACTGGAGGCAGGGGATTTTGCATCCATTTGTGCAGCAAAGATTAAAAGAATAGGTTTTCAGGGAGCACATGAGCAAAGAATGCTAGCTGCATCCATGCGCAAAGCTAATTTCCCCCAAAGTTGGGCATCTGATCCTTGGTGGGGTGGGAGTGGGGGGTGGGCAGGCGGTGAAGAAGTTGCAGCTCCCTGGCTTTCCGAAAAATACAGATTTTAAAGCAAGAGACTAACAGAGGTGGTTTGCCAGTGCCTTCCTCTGCACAGCAACCCTGGTATTTTTTGGTGGTCTCCCATCCAAATATTAACCAGGGCTGCCCCTGCTTAGCTTCTGAGATCTGACGACATCAGGCTAGCCTGGGCCATCCAGGTCAGGGCAAAGTAAATAATACATGGGTAGATATAATGTACCACTGAGTTCCATAACAACCTTGTGAATGTAAGTTGTTAGTAGCAAACTCAGTGATATTCCAGCACTTTAAAAAGTTATATGTTTAACAATTATAACTTATATACTGTCTTTCTGTTGTGGTGCGCAGAGTATATAGTAGCCAGTGTGGTGTAGTGGTTAAGAGGGGTGTCTGTCATAGGGGGTCTGTGGGGAGAGGAAGGGAAGGTGATTGTAAACCGCTTTGAGTCTTTCTTAAGTGGTAGAGAAAGTCAACATATAAAAACCAGCTGCTCCTCCTCCTCCTCCTCTTCTCCTCCTCCTCCTCCTCCTCCTTCTTCTTCTTCTTCTTCTTCTTCTTCTTCTTCTTCTTCTTCTTCTTCTTCTTCTTCGTTATGTGGCTGTGTGGATTGATGGTAATAGAGAATGTGGCTCTTGCTGAGCCATGCAGTAAGTACCAGTGTTCTAAAGCAAGGCTTCACAGTTTTGTTTTAAATGCTGAGTAATACAATTCGTGCTGCAGGTGGAATTGCTGCCTTTTCTGCATTGAGTAGGTAAAACCTTGAATCCGGCAGTCCCTGCTTCTTGTTTGCAACTTAAAAAGAAAATTAAAAGCTGGTGTGCCCCCCCCCACAAAAAAGAGAGGTTACCATCATTTCTTTAGCAAAAAAAAGAAAATAAAAAATTATAGTTTCCTACAGCACACTGCAGATGTGTTCCTAATAACACCTTCAAAGTTTAGCATCGTGTTAGGTAAACTGCAAACAGGGACAGGCTTGGAAGTGGGAATAAATCAGTATAATTCACATGACTAAGTGATAGCTGTTTGCAATTTAGGAAGCTGTTTAAAACAAGCGATGAGTTTACCGTAAGAGGCCGCAAACTTTACATGCAGCACAGGCTCACATGATGGCTGGTGAGTTGCTCCATGTTAAATACAATCTACAGTTGCTGTCTCTGGGTTGGGAAATTCCTGGAGATTTGGGGATGGAGCCTCAGGAGGACAGAGTATGTGGAGAGGAGGGGCTTCAGTGGAGTGTAATGCCATAGAGTTCACCCACCAAAGCTGCCATTTTCTCCAGGGGAACTGATCTCTGTAATTCCAGGAGACTTCCAGGCCCTTCCTGGAGGTTGGTTACCCTGATCTACACACTTCAGATATCAGAAACTGCCTTTAGTATCACATGGCCAAACTAAAGATGATGATCGAGGTTAGGGTTGCCAGGTCCCTCTTCGCTACCGGCGGGAGGTTTTTGGGGTGGAGCCTGAGGAGGGCGGGTTTTGGGGAGGGAAGGGACTTCAGTGCCATAGAGTCCAATTGCCAAAGCGGCCATTTTCTCCAGGTGAACTGATCTCTATCAGCTGGAGATCAGTTGTAACAGAGGGAGATCAGAGGCTCATGACTGGATCTCCCACAATTTTGAAATGGTTAATAACACCTGTGCAGAAGGTGGGTGGAGGTTAGATAAAGGCCATGGATTCCCCCCCCCCCATACAACTTTCTGCAGCTAAATCCACCCGCTCCCTAGCTGCTGATCACCCAACAGAAGAAAACTTAAGAACATTCCTTCTGGATTAGACCTGTGGTCCATCTAGTCCAGCATCCTTCTCACACAGGATCACTTACTTGCTTGGTACATGCCAGTTTTTCTTTCATGGTTCAAATAGTTTTATGGCCAGGAGAGCAATTAAATTATCCCCCTTCCCTCAATACCACAGACATGATCTGGTTAAGACACACATGCCACTGAACAATTGTTTTTTAATATGGAAGATCTAATTGTGGATTTTGCATTCCCATCTTAGTATCCAACAATATGCCAAAATCAACATTCAGTAAGCTATCCTGAGCACCAAGCTCTAATGTCTGTCTGTCTGCCTATCCATCCTTCTGTATAGGAACTGGTAGGTTGAGTAACATTAATTTTCAGGAATCAAAGGTCATGCAATACCTTTTATTTGGAACAGCCAAAACATGCAACCTCTTTCTACAGTAATCATATGGGGTGGCCAGGTTCATTACATTGCCTCCCCCCTCCCCACAGACACACCCTTCCTCAAAGGAGCTAACAGCATGCAAGGATCCCCCCCCCCATGAGAAAAGAGTTGTGGTATAAGTTCGGCAGTGAGTGACTGGCTCAGGGTTACCCAGTAACCTTCACGACAAAATGGGTATTTGAACCCAAATCTCTGCTATGCAAGTGCAGTGCTCTATTGACTACACCACACAGGTTGTCCGATTTCATGAAGGAGCTTTTCCTGCCTATAGCTGTTGTGATCACAGGTCTCCTAGTTACATGTATATCTTTGCAACCCATCTGTGTGCAACAGGCATTGTGCTATTATTCTTTTTTTTAAAAAAATTCTTTGCTTAGGATCCTTTCATATCTTTTAAAAAGGGGTGGTTTTGCAGCTCACCTTCTGGCATGATAACAAATACCCCAAGCTGCTTTGAGTTGGCTGTACAACTTTTCTGGTTTGAGCATGCTAACGAATGATGTTACTCCTTTTGATGGAAATGCACCTATACAGCCTGCTGTTGGGGGGTGGGGGTGGGCTTGTAACCCTGGGGTCATTTTTTTAGCCCACGTTCTTTCTTCATTACCACTGTGTGGTTTCACAAGAGAAGAAGTGGAAGGCAAAGAAGCCCCAGTGTGTGATTATCTTCAAAAACCGGCTCTGCAGAAGCCAAAATGTTCTCTGGGGAAGGATACTGCTGAGCTATTCATTCTTGCTTTCTTCACATCTCTCACTTGCTTTTTTTAAGCAAATGGGCTACGTGCGGAAGCTTTCCAGACTTCTTATAGACAAACTAGCAATTTAGAAATTATCCAAAAATCCTGCACGCGGCACAATAACCTGGCTGGAAATCCACACCGCATGTCACATTATCATTTATCTCTGTCGGCTGCTTCCCCGAGAAAATAGTAATCTGATTTCAAAATGGTCATCACCATTTTGTGTGCTTCTTTTCCAGTTGGGATTTGAAGTTCAGCAGAAGATGGAACAGTAATGATATTAGTTTCTCCCCCCCCCAACACACACACACACACACACACACACACACACTAAAACATGAAACAAAGTGAAGAGTAAGTCCGAGGAGAGCCAATATTTAGTACAACTCATTTTCTCCTTATTAAATCATGTACTTTCCTTCCCTCTGAGCTCTTGTGTATGGCTTGTTGTTCATTGTTTTGTGGCTTAGCTAAGACTAACAGTTTTTGCTGCTCAAAGTACATATTTGAAGATGAGGACAGCCCATGTTTAACAGAAGTCATAGCAGATTTCTTCTCACATGGTGAGCTCTTAACTTGCCTTACGTGCGCGCCTATATCTATGCAAGTTGACCACTGGGTGAACCTTTCCGTTCCCTTTCGCTTCAGCCTGCTATTTTTAATACACAGAAATCAACATAGTACACTTGCTTATAAATCTATAGTAGAAAAGTACAGTAAGTGTCGTAGCCAAAATTATATCAATGCATTTACATAGTTATCCATACATTGAATCATCTTTAAAGGTAGTCCCCTGTGCAAGCACTGGGTCATTCCTGACCCATGGGGTGACGTCACATCCTGACGTTTACTAGTCAGACTTTGTTTATGGGGTAGTTTGCCAGTGCCTTCTCCAGTCATCTTCCCTTTATGCCCAGCAAGCTGGGTACTCATTTGACCGACCTCAGAAGGATGGAAGGCTGAGTCAACCTTGAGCTGGCTACTATCTAAAACCGACTTCTGTTGGGATCGAACTCAGGTTGTGAGCAGAGCTTTTGACTGCAGTACTGCAACTTTACCACTCTGCTCCACGGGGCTCTTATCATCTTTACCAATCTGTTAAAAGATTGGTAAACTTTTTGATTGAACTAACAGCCCGTTCCTGAGGTTGGGGCTGAATGGGCTTAGGAGGCGGCATGACCCCTACGCTGGAGTCCGTGCCACCTGCACCATGCAAACTGCAGACGCTGGTGTAGGGGCACTTACGCCGCCCCCTCTGGACTGTGGCAGCAGCGTGGCCCTCAGACACTGGCACAGCCTCCTGCCAGCATCCTCTTGGCACAAGTCCTTGCGCTGGCATCCCGAGAGGCATTCCCAAGGCGTTCTGGGAGGGGGTGCTGCCGTTAGGCAGCTTCCTAACCCCTTTTGCCCCGGGAATGCCCCCTAAAGCAACAGCGGTGCTGTGCCACCATTTTGGTGGCACAGCACCGCTGTTTTCTATGGGGTCCCCCCATTTTTGGGCTTTTAGAAATAAAAAACCCTTTTTTGTACCTCTCACCAACCGTGAAACCTTACTGAAGGCGCCGAGGCCATGCCGTCCCGGCCGCTGCAGTCCTCAGGAACAGGCTGTAAGTGTGCTAACTCAATCAGGCATAGCGAACCTCACTGTTTCTCCATCAATTTTTTGTTATGAGGAACAGGTTTCCCCCTCACACACACTCAGACTATTACACAAACAGTATGAACAGGCTGTTATAACGGCATTCAGTACCAGTTTTTGGTGTCATCACTTTGTAGTTCAGGCACTTTACACACACAACATTTGTTATCGATTAAAGGGAATTTCAGTTTCGGTTGCTGGCTCGATTACATTTCCACCACATGTGGAAGAAGGTAGCCTTAGCCGTCATAATTTATTTTATATACACATTTTATAAACACATTTATTCTTAATTTTGCTAAAATGAAATTCATAAACGTTTAAAAACCAAAGTGGGCTGGGGATGGGTGTGTATGTGTGTGTGTTGATGTCACAGGCACTACCCAATAGACACCTCCCATAGCTTTAAAAAAAATTACAGCCTCTAGAGCTGTCCAAAAACCAGGCCAGAAAAGGTGTGTTTTGAGGACACTGAAGGTGCTTTCAAGTTACTTCCTCCATCATACTTAAAAAATGTTACATCCACCTTCATAATGATCACTTGATGTAGATTAGTTATTCCTTTTAACACCTTGTAATCAGCATGCCGGACTCATAATCAGGATGGCTGAAGGGCAGATTTTTCCGGTACTCGTATCACTTCATGTTTATGGTTGATGTGGGCATTCTAATCAACGCTGGTGATTGTGAGAGCAAAATGGAAGGGAGGGAGGGGCTATTAGTCAATCCTAGCAAATCCGTGAGGAGCACAACCATGTGTCCTTCTACATGCGGCCCTCCTGTGTCTGCACTTGCAAGCATATCGCTCCGTCTGCAGTGGAGTGTGTTTTCAAGTGGAAGGAGTTTCCAACGAGTTATTAATTTCTGTAGTATGCGGTTATTTAAAATGCTCATCTAATTTATTCTTGCTGTCAACCATGTGAGGCTTTGATATAATTATTACAAGAGAGGATCCACGAAAATTAACGGAGATGGCTGAAGTCCAAGCAATGTATGGTATCACCTCAAGCAAATCACAGCAGAAGCATTTCTTATATCCATATCCTCAGGAAGACACATTATCAGCCCATTCCTCAAATACATCAGCGGCCCGACCCAAAGGCCTTAGGAGGCCGACAAAGGTCTCCGCTGGCGCAAGGGCCCACACCACTGGCGCCCGGAAGGAGCACGCCGGCGTTAGTGGCCCCAGCGCTGGCATGCAGGCCCGGCCGCCAGTCCCCGGCCGCTGCAGCGGCAATGCTGGGCCCGGCCGCTGCCGCAGCCTCCCGCCAGCATCCGGCGCCGGCACAGGCCGCAGCGGCGCCCCAGGAGGCATTCCGCCCCCCTGGGAGGTGTTCCCGGGGCATAACAGCGCTGGGTGGGGGGCAGGGCCGACATTAGTCGGCCTCCTGAGCTGTTTTGGCTCAGGAATACCCTCTTTTTTTTTAGCAGAGATACTCCAGCTTTTTGCTGGCATATCTCCCGTGCAACCCTATGACAGTTGCACGGTTTTTCTGCGCGGTGCCGAAACCTCCTTAGGAGGCAATGCCGCTGGGTTGCCTCCTAAGCCCTCTTCTGTAGGAAGATCCACATGCAGATTGAAATGGTATAGTCCAAGCAGGACTGACAAAGCCTTTTCTGTAGCGGCACCCAGGGTTTGCAGATTTCTCCCTAAGCATGTACACCTGGTGCCCTCTTCGTGCACCAGACCAGGCCTGTTCTGTTCTCTCATGCATTTAATGGTATGTAAGATACATTTCCTTCCTTCCTTCCTTCCTTCCTTCCTTCCTTCCTTCCTTCCTTCCTTCCTTCCTTCTCCCACATCTTCTGTAACAATCAGTAGCAAGCAAAAAAAAAAAAAAAGTGACATCAATGGCACAACCCACTTGTAAATTACAACCCATCAACTAAAGACCAAACAGTTAGTCCTGCCAAAACCAGTGGGAAAGATGCAAATAATTGATGCATTGTGTGTGTGTGTGTGTGCGTGCGCGCGCGCTCATGCGTTTTAAATCACATGAACCATCCGTATTTGCCAAAGCTCAACTTTATTTCCCCTAGACTTAGGGGAAGTCTCATTATAGTACAGTTTAAGGATGCCTCCTCCGTCTTGCAGCGAATGCTCTGTTAAAAAAGGACCACAGGGACGTGGATCACGCTCAGCAAGTGCTTGTCTGCCCATTTAATGGAGTCTCTCTTCCTGCTAACGTTTCCCCTCTGAGGTCGCATGTGACCATGGGAGCACAGAAACAGGAAGTTGTAATTTCAAGCTCCTTTGTTATCAGCATGCAATCTGCGGTCGATCCCCTGACACAGCTTGCGGCCAGTTTCTGGTTAGCAAAGAGACGGCTTTGTGCTGATCAGGCATCAGTTCCCACCTCTTTAATCAGTTAAGCCGTGCAGTTGAGAGCAGCATTTTTTTGGTTGCCTCGTGGACTTCCAGTGACAGGAAGGAGAGGAACATCTGGGTGTCTCCCGAGAGGAATACTTTGGTTCTTGGCTGGTTACCCTGGAGGCTGACAAAATTTTATGAGCTCTCTTCTCAGAAAGCATTAAACAGCAGAAGGCATGGCTTTTAACTTCCCAGAGGTTTTGCCAGATTGGGTTGGGGAGAAAGGAAGCAAACAGCCTCCACCTTATTTCCAGAAGGGCAACTTTGGTAATCCATGGCGGCAAACCTGGTGAAGAATCCTGGAGGCACCATAAAATCAATTTGTTGTAATATTAAGGTACCATAGGTCTGTTCATTGGGGTGGTTTATCCTAAAAGATGCAGCATTCTTTAAACTAATGCCATTGTTGAGCATGGTTGAGTTCTCAGTGCGTTAAATAGATCCTGAAAACTGTAATTTTGCAAACGGCAGGGTTAACACCAATGTAAAAATTAGGAGATCTGTTTTAAGATCTTCGGTCTGTTATAGATTGTCAGGCTTTGCCAGCCACGTCCTTCCCAGATGTGCAGTCTTCAGCTTTACCCTTCTGTCCACGTACACACACTGACTCAATGTAAGCAAAAGTCCCAGCAGACTGTTGATCCTCACCAACTGCATCTATTCCTGACAGTCTCTGTCACTGGTAAATCACACGTCCTGTTTTATCCCAATTTGGGCCTTTGCTGGGATCGCTAGAAGTTACATATCTGAGGGGTTGCGTCTTAAGGTCTCGTAATTTATATGCTGAGTGGTCCACCCACCCTAGGAAGAACATTTTGTGTTTAGAACTCATAGGGAAGCAAATTTAGGAGTACACCCTCAGCACATCTTATTTGTGCTCACCAAATAAGCCCTTCAATCTTTTATCTGTCTTTGAACACATGAAGCTGCCTTCTACTGATTCAGACCCTTGGTCTACCAAAGTCAGTATTGTCTACTCAGACCAGCAGCAGCTCTCCAGGGTCTCAGTCAGGGGTCTTTCACATCACCTACTTGCCTAGTCCCTTTAACTGGAGATGCCGGGGATTGAACCTGGGACCTTCTGCATGCCAAGCTGATGCTCTGCCACTGAACCACAGCCCCTCTCCAAGGCTCTTCAGGGACTCAGGCAGGGGTCTTTCACATCACCTACTCACCTAGACCCTTTAACTGGAGATGCCGGGGATTGAACCTGGGACCTTCTTCATGCCAAGCAGAAGCACTGAGCCACAGCCCCTCTTTCATAAGCATACGAATCTTGGTACGAAACCACCGTCCTCTGTCCATTACTGGCAACGCTGATGTTCAAACCCATCTCTGGACGTCTCCGTCTGTGGATTACCAGCACACCTCATTCTGGATGCTTTTGCTAGAGATGGCATCTTTTGCAAAGTGCTTACAGTGCTGAGTGATTTCCTTCCATGGCACAGATCACATTTGGGATACACAACATGTGTTAATTTAACAAAGCAGCTCTTTGATGCTGCTTTAATTTTTTAACAACAGCTCAGAGGCAACGATATACAGATTATATAGTGTCAGTTTCCCAATTAAAGTTTTACAGGAAAATACTCTGTTTTCGCTTGAAGCCAATTCTGAATGCTTCCTTCCGGCGCTCGTGCAAATGAAAAGCACGCAGTTGCAAAGCACCCATTTGAAACCTTGAAATATTTATTGAGGCTTCACTTGAATACTGAATTAGGAATCTTCCTGTAGGCTTGTTGATGTCTTTCATATGCATATATTTTGTAATTAAATGTCTGGAAGCTTCTCGTTTGTTTGTTGGTGGCGATGGTGGGCTTAAAAAAAAGTAGTAATAAGGTATTTAACATGTTCATTGTAGAGCTCCCTTGGAGTCTGGACTGGGGGAAGAGGCTGTGTTTGAAGTGCCTCCTGGTAAATATAAGGCTTCCATTAATTATTGCACAAAATTATGATGGGATGAATAATATCCTGCCTCTTTCTGGTAGTGGCGCTGGGTTTACAGACACTGTGGAGACTGTCGGCCCGCAGATGCAAATTAAGCTGATATTAAATGTACAAACTCTTTGCCTTAGAGAAGTCAGGAAAAGCAAGTGTTCCTAAGTCTCAGCATTTCAAGGAGACCAGCCGTGTTTAGGCTTTTCTTCAATCACACACAGCCACAGCTCAGTGGTAGAGCATCTGTTTTGCATGCAGAAGGTTCCGGTCTTGGCATCTCCAGCTAAAAGATCTCTGATAGCTCATATAATGAAATATCTTGAGACCGGGGAGAGCCACTGCCAGTCAGGGCAGGGAATATCAAGCCAGATGGACCAATGGGTCTAACTCTGCATAAGTCGTCTTGAAGCCCAGATGCATGAAGGAAAGGGATAACAGCTGCATGAAGGAAAGGGATAGCAGCCACCTTGCTAAATCATACCCATGTGGACTGTGAACTAGCAAAGAAAATGGCTGCTGCATCTTCTCTCTTTTATTTATTGATTGATTTACTTCATTTATACCCTACTTTTCTCCCCAGTGGGGACCTAAAGCAGCTTACATCGTTCTCTTCTTCTCCACTAAACTCTCACTACAACTCTGTGGGGTAGGTTAGGCTGTCTGTGTGACTTGTTCGAGGTCACCCAGCAAGCTTAAACGGCAGAGTGGGGATTCAGACATGGATCTCCCTGATTTTAGTCCACGCTGGCTTTTCTAGAGAGGTCCCAGCATGGGCAAGGGTGACTTCAGTCTCTCTCAGAAAGTGTGTTCATAGTAACACATCAGGCCCTGAAAGCTGTGCTCTAACTCCAACACACTAGTTTGAAACCATCTGGTTAGAGGACTGGAGCCTACAGGCACCTCTCCTAGGTTGTTTATGCGTGGGTACTTTCACTCATGTTCGCCCCTGGTCTATCTCGGTTGTTCCTTGGAATTATGTATGAGTTTTCCATCTATTAGAGATGACCTTGCTGCCAGCCCTCACAATGTTCCCATTCCTCTGTTAACCTGATTCTTCCTTCTCCCCTGAGCTCTCCAGGTGAACTGATCTCTGTCGGCTGGAGATCAGTTGTAATAGCAGGAGATCTCCAGTTAGTACCTGGAGGTTGACAACCCTATTATGGCGGCTTGTACAGGCTTGTGCAGATGTTGTAGAAGGGAGTGCAAATGATAGAAGCCAAGTCACTGTTCCTTCAAACTGGTTGAAATTAACAATTAAATTAAGTTGAAATTAGCAACTGCTTGTCGGTCTTTTTATTACGGGGAGGAGGAGGGAAGCAGCAGCGACAGCATCCTACCTCAGATGACCCAAACATACTTTTCCTTTATTCCCCCAGTGTCCTTGGCACCTTTAAATCTTTCCCCTCCACCCGGTGTGCCTGGCTCCCTTACATCTTTCCTTTTTAATAAATGGTATTCGAAGCAGGATCAGTGTTCCCAGTATCTGCCAGCTGACATCTTGAATTTGATGAAGTCCACAAATATTTTCTGTTGCCGAAGCGCCGAAAAGAAGCCATCTGTCTCCCTTCTAGACCTGAAGTATTGTTCTATCCTGCTAGCTGGCGATCCTTTTGATTGGCTTCAATCCGGCTTCCAGAAATCTGTGCCTTCCCTTCTGAAGCTTGTTGCAGTGCGTTTGTACGATTCTGCTGGCGCCCTTTGCTGTGTTTTGCAAGCAAGTCCACAAGATAGTCCGCTCCCTTTGCTGTTTTGCAAGCAAGCGACAACTGTTGTCAGCACATGTTTTCCCCCTCAAATATTTTCCTTAAAATATAAAGCCCTTGCCAGACTTGACAAAGACATCCTTGCTTCTTCTCCCTCCCTGACAAAAGAAGTATTTCCTATTTGCAGAAAAATAGGGGAAAGAAATAGGGTTGCCAGGTCCCTCTTTTTGGGGTGGAGCCTGAGGGTGGGGTTGCCAGGTCCCTCTTTTTGGGGTGGAGCCTGAGGAGGGTGGGGTTTGGGAGGGGAGGGACTTCAATGACATAGTCCAATGGCCAAAGCGGCCATTTTCTCCAGGTGAACTGATCTCTATCGGCTGGAGATCCACTGTAACAGCAGGAGATCTCCAGCTAGTACCCTGGAGGTTGGCAACCCTACAAAGAAACACAAATTAAAGGCCAGTGGGTTTAAAATTAAGGCATTTCCTTGTCATTGAGCCAGTGTGCCATTTCAATTGTAAAATGAGAAGTGATGTCATGTCACCGTCCCGGCAAGATGTCATCACTTGGTTTTTGTCCAGAAATGGGCAAAGATTGTTCCTTCCCCCCAAACCCCCCAGCTGCTGTCCTGGAGGGCCACAACTGGCCAAGAGTGAGCAGAGCGAACCCCTTGTAGCTCTGCCAATGTTGCAGGGGCCAACAAAGCCCTTGAGTGGAGAGCCAGCATGGTGTAGTAGTTAAGAGGGGTTGTTTGGAGCTGTGGACTCTGATCTGGAGAACCGGGTTCGATTCCCCACTCCTACACATGAGCGGCGGATGCTAATCTGGTGAACTGAATTTGTTCCCCCCACTCCTACACATGAAGCCAGCTGGATGACCTTGGGCTAGTCACACTCTCTCAGCCCCACCTACCTCACAGGGTGTCTGTTGTGGGGAGGGAAGGTGATTGTAAGCTGGTTTGATTCTTCCTTCAGTGGTTGAGAAAGTCAGCATATAAAAAACAACTCTTCTTCTTCTTCATTGATCAGTGTCCGCTCACCAATTGCCTCCTCCTGTACTGCCACCAGTGGGAGGAGGGAATGGGTCATCCAGTGCCCCTTGTTGGTGCCATTTGTTGGAGATGTCCTTCTGAGCTCCTTGGAAATAGGCCAAGATGAAAGTATAATAAATGAAAGATAATAATACTCCATTGCACCTCTAGTACAGCTTGCGCCTTCTCTCGCCTGCCCCCCGTCACCAACCATACAAGTTAATGACTCTGCCAGGAGGTTGTGTGCTTGATTTGAAAAGTAGTCTCTCTGAAGTGTGTGCTTGTGAGGAGGGACCTCGTTCAAGTAAAGAAGGAGTAAAGTAAGGTAGTACTTAAGTTGCTACATGTACAACATGGCACCTTATAATTATGAACATAATTATCTGTGTATGAGAATGACTAAAAACATTTTTATTTGGCCAGGATTTTAGTGGCTCTAAATATTTATGTATTTATTTAAAATGCGTGTATGTTGCCTTTCCACCCAATTCCAAGTTTGCAAGGCGGTGAACATAATCAGCTGTTTAAGAACATTTGTCAGCACTCTTTAATACATTACTTGACCAGTCTTTTAAGATCGGTTGTTTGTCTGCTTATATTTTGGCCAACGTTGATTTCACTTTAGCTATTATTGGTGGTGGGTGTTGTATTAGTCCTTTGGTTTTATTGATTTTTAAAAAAATTAGTAGTATGGTTTTTTATTCTGTGTATATCAGTTTGCAAAGTACATCAATTTTAAAATGGGATAAAATCTGGTAAAGTAATAAATGTTGTACATGTAGAGTAGGGTGTGAGGCTGGAGAAGGAAGGTGGCCATCTACAGGTGACCAAAATGGTAACGAAAGAGGAAACAAGGAGACAAACATTTGTACATGCTAATTTACATATAATTAATAAATATAGAAAGACAAGTCACCATAGTGCCAGAGCTCAGCTCCTTGAGTGACAGGTTGTCACTCAAATGTTTACAAAAAGCTTCTTCAACCAAAACCAAACCACTTCAGCGAATTTTACTGGACAGGAGCAGAACCCAGACATTTCAGAGAATAGGCCTCAAAAAGAGGACTGACCTCTGCAAAAGAGGACATCTGGTCACCCTACAGCAATATTGCTTGTTGACGAAAGCTGCCTAGCAAAGTTCATGTCAGAGGTGAAACCTTAGCTAGATTAGCAGCTTTGTCTTTTAATTAATAAAGCTACTTGGAAACATAAAAGTGGAACAGATCCCTACGATTCCCATAATGCCAAATTCTGGACCAGCTTCATAAAGACATAAGAAAAGCCATGCTAGATCAGAACAAGGCCCATCAAGTCCAGCAGTCTGTTCACATAGTGGCCAATTAGGTCCCTCTAGGAAGCCCACAAACAAGATGACTCCAGCAGCATTCTGCCTGCGTTCCACAGCACCTAATACAATAGGCATGCTCCTATGATACTGGAGAGAATAGGCATGTGTTATGACTAGTACTCATCTTGACTAGTAGCCATGAATAGCCCTCTCCTCCATTAACATGTCCACTCCTCTCTTAAAGCCTTCCAAGTTGGCAGCCATCACCACATGCTGGAGTTCCACAATTTAACTTCCAGGATAGGGACGGTGGCTCAGGGATAGAATATCTTCTTTCCATGTAGAAGGTCCCAAGGTCAATCCCCAGCATCTCCAGTTAAAAGGATAAGGTAGTAGGGGATGTGAAAGACTTGCATCTGAGACCCTGGAGAGCCATTGCTAGTCAGAGCAGGTGATATTGACCTTGACAAACCAGTGGTCTCCCTTGGTATAAGGCAGCTTCATGTGTACCGGGTTCATTTTCAGTCTTCGGTGCAGCCCCACATGTGGGACTGTGCCTGCGTGCAGGCCTGCCGCTGGAACTTTTTATTAGCCTCAGACCTCTAATTGGGGATGCCCTTCCCCCTTAGCAGGTGGGCCGGCTTAGCGCCGAAACCACCACGTGCTCCTGGGCGGGGCATCCCCTCCCTCCTCAGTTCTTTCTTTGCCGCCGCCAAGAACGGAGCTTTCTTCTGACCTCAGAGTTCTTTTTCTCCTTACTCTTCAATCATTTTCAATTCGTCACTACCACTTCAGCGCAGGTCTGTAAGACCGTCTCTTCGCATACCCTTTCTTATTCCTCCGGAGAAAAGAGAAGCTTGCTATACCTCGGTCCCCTCGGCCACGTGCTGAGGGCCGGGATGGCCCCCAAGACCCCGTTCAAACTCTGTCCTAAGTGCGCAACCAAGATACTGCACACGGACCAACACGAACTGTGCCTAATTTGTTTGGACAAGGGGCATAACGTTGTGACTTGCGGCATCTGCCAAAAATTCTCCACCCGGACACGAAACGCCCGTGCACACTGCCTGAATGCGGAGCTCTGGAAAAAGGCAATGATGGCTCCTTCCCCATCAGCCATTTCCAAGACGCCAAGAGGCACGCAATCCGTCTGCTCGGCACCGACATCGCCGACGCCCGGATCCGGCTTGGATCCGAGACGCTCGGATCCGTCCCCTCAATCGGATCCGACGCACATCCCTAAAAAGCATAAGCACAAGACTAAGCATAGGGATAAGCATAGTGGATCCGGCCTAAGCCTGCCACCCCTGCACCAATGACCTCGGATCCGACGATCTTCCAACCGGCAACGATCTCGGTACCGAGAACCCCGTCCTTCCGTTCGGACTCCCCGCTCCAGTGCTTTTCTGACGTGGAGTTGGATCCGTTAGAAGACCCTCTTCTGCTCTCAGATCCGACCCCCTCGGATCTGAACCTCTCAGATCCGAACCCCTCGGATCCGAGGAGAACACCACAGCCTCCTGCACCTCTCGCAGCTCAACCTACCATCTCACCTGAACTGGTCCGTGATTGGATTGAATTTTGCAAGTATCGTCAAATCACTCTGCAGGGCAAGCCTCTAGTTTTGGACACACCACAACTACCTTCACCCTTTACTCCACTGACTCAACGGAGCGCTAGGGTTGAATCAGAGCCTGATGATTCAGAAACCAGAGCATCTGTCGATAGCTCTGAAGGCATCTCCGAACCTTCCCCTGACGAGTTGGTGGGTGATACGAATGCAGTCTCCCCCTCAGAGGATCTCAGGCTCCGGATGGAACAGATGATAAGAATGGCGGAAGCCCTAGATATAAATATCTCTACATCTGACAACAAACCTAAAGACAAAATCCTCAGTCGCCTGTACCCAGACTCTCCAGGGATAGCTGCCTTCCCCATCTTAGAAGGTCTGTCCGATATTACAAAATCCGTCTGGAAAAAGCCAGCATCCACCCCTCCTTCCACCAAGAAGATAGAGAACCTCTATCGAGTCAAACCAGACTCTGCAGAATTTTTGATGGTGCATCCTCCCCCCTCTTCTATAGTAACAGGGGAGATGCAAACCAAACAGAGACAAGGACAGCACTCCACTCCATCAGACAGGGAGAGCAGACGCCTAGACCAACTAGGCAGAAAGGCATATACCTCCTCGGCTTTAAACTTCTGCATTGCCAACTATCAAACCATTATGGACGGGTACCAACTTTTCCTATGGGAAAAAGCCACCCCGCACCTGGAGTTGTTGCCTGAAGAATCCAGAAATGCCATGAGAATCATCCAGGCAGAGGCTACTCGCTTATCCAAGCAGGAAATCAGCGCTGGCAAGCATGCAGCTGAGGTTGCGGCCAAGTCCATGGCATCAGCCATTACACTACGACGGCACTCCTGGCTGTGCACTACAGCTCTCCCAGTGGAAATGCGATCCCAAGTTGAAGACCTCCTTTTCGAGGGAGACACCTTGTTTGCCGCTAACACCACAGAATTTCTTACAAATATCAAGAAGGACCGACAAACAGCAAGGTCCTTAGGCATTACTCCCTCGTTTCAACCTCAACGAGATAGGTTCCAACCCCGCCACCAGGGTTTCGGATCATCTTTCCAGAGGAGCCAGCGGTACCACAGATTCCAGCCATATCCTCCTTAAAACAGATTTCAACACCAGTCCAGCCAGCAGGGGCAGCATAAGCACAATTTTAAGCAGAGGTCCGCGACCAGCCACCAGCAGAAGGACCAGAGACAACCCAACCAACGTTTCTGACTACCTGCCCCAGCCAACCTTGAGGACTTCCCGTTCCTGAATAGGTTGGCCAAATTTGCTGAAGCCTGGCGTAATATTTGTTTGGACTCTTGGGTCCTTAGAGTTGTGTTAGAGGGCTATCGCCTAGAGTTGAAGGCCCAGCCCACCTGTTCATTCGCTAGTTCAGCGCGAGATAACCCCTTTCCAGAATTTGCCCCCCCAGTTGCAGGAGCTCCTGACAAAGGGAGCTGTACAGAAAGTCTCTCCTACCTGTTCTGGGTTCTTCTCCAGGATATTTATGGTGGAGAAAAAAGATGGAGGTTCCAGACCCATTATTGATCTTAGAGCCCTCAATAAATGTTTACGCATTTCGAAGTTCAGGATGGTCTCACTGACTTCTGTTATGGAACTTATCACCCATGATACGTGGTTTGCAGTGTTAGACCTCAAAGATGCATACTTTCACATCTCTATACACCCTGACCACAGAAAATTCCTTATGTTTCGTTATGGTTCAGAGTTTTTTCAATATACAGTGCTCCCTTTTGGACTCGCTACAGCCCCTAGGGTCTTCACAAAATGTGTGGCAGTCGTTATGTCATACCTCAGGAGCAAGGGGTGCAACGTTTTCCCATACCTTGATGACTGGCTGCTCACAGCAGACAGCCCTAGTACCTTGTCGTCTCACCTTGAGCTGGTCCTGTCCACATGCGACAGTTTTGGTCTCATGGTCAATCTAAAGAAATCAAAACTGACACCCTCTTTGCGAGCCCAGTTCATAGGGGCGGTTTTGGACTCTAGCAGGGGCAAGGCTTTCCTTCCCAAGGAAAGAGTGGTGTCAATTAGACGCATGGTTCAACATTTTTCAAGGTGCAGACACCAACCAGTCGTTTCAATACAAAGACTACTAGGGCTCATGGCCTCCACCACGGCAGTCACTCCATTTGCTAGACTGCAGATGAGGGGGCTCCAAAACTGGTTTATTAGAGCTTTCGATGTATTTCGACACTCCCGTTTTCACAGACTCTCTATCCCTAGAAGGGTTCTGAGATCCTTACAGTGGTGGCTCTCGGAGCCCAACCTGCTCAAGGGTGTTCCTTTTGGTTACTGGAGCCAGGAGTTCACTCTCACCACAGACGCCTCTTTGGAGGGTTGGGGTGGTCATTGCAATGGCATTTCCATACAGGGTAGATGAGAGACAAGGGAGTCATCCCTACACATCAATATGCTAGAACTACGTGCTGTACGTTACGCACTTACCTCATTCACAGATATGCTGCGGGGTTCCAGAACTCTCCTCCAGTCTGACAACTCATGCACAGTTTATTACATCAACAAACAGGGAGGCACGGGATCCATTCCCCTATTCCTGGAAGCTTTCAAAGTATGGCAGGTGGCTCTCTCAAACCACATCCAGTTGAAGGCAATACATATAGCAGGGATACACAACACCTGGGCAGACTCCCTCAGCAGGAAGTTCCTTACCAATCACAAATGGGAGATATAAGAGCAGTTTCTGCAGCCCATTTTTCAGGACTGGGGAACCCCCCAGGTCGATCTGTTCACCACCAGGGAAAACAGAAAAGCAGAGGAGTTTTGCTCACTGGCAGGGAACGACCCGACATCCTTAGGGGATGCCTTTCAAATATCCTGGTCGGGGGCCCTGTTTTATGCCTCCCCTCCCTTCCCACTCCTGCCAAGGGTCTTGGGGAAAATCAGGGCAGACGACATCTCATGCATACTAATAGCACCCCAGTGGCCTCGCCAGATTTGGTTCATGGAGCTGGTGAGCTTAGCGAGGGGAGCCTACAGAAACCTCCCCAATCATCCAGAACTACTCAGGTGGGGCAGCCTATTCCACCATGATGTGAACGGGTTACACCTCGCAGCGTGGAGAATCGCCCCGGCCAACATGACACACTCTCCTCCCCAGTGAAGGGCCAGAAAACCTTCTACTAGATATTCATATGATAGAAAGTGGGAGAGGTTTGACAGGTGGTCCAAGACTAAAGGTATCTCCCCATTCATATGTTCACTCCCCAGGGTACTGGATTACCTGCTGGAATTGACCAAGACAGGACTCACTGTATCTTTAGTGAGGGTGCATTTAGCTGCCATCTCAGCATTTCATGATAAAATCGAAGGGCATACTGTTTTTTCACACCCCCTTTCCAAACGCTTCCTAATGGGACTTAATAACTTTTTCCCTCCAACTCCTAGATTGGTCCCTCAGTGGTCCCTCTCCCTGGTACTGGCCAAACTTATGCTGCCTCCATTCGAACCATTAGCCCACACACATCTATCTTTAGTGTCTGCTAAGGTGACATTCTTAGTCGCAGTTACTTCGACAAGGAGGGTTGGAGAACTTGCGGCCCTCAGAGTCGATAGTCCTTTTCTGAATGTGTACAATGAAAAGGTAGTGTTACACCCCAGCCTTCAGTTTAGACCCAAGGTGGTCTCTAGTTTTCATTTAACACAGGATCTAGTTCTTCCAGTATTCTTTCCTAGACCAGCCTCCGCAGCTGAGAAGACCCTTCACACATTGGACCTCAGAAGGGCGGTCCTCTACTATATTGACAGAACAAAACACTTTAGAAAGTCGAAATCCCTTTTTATTTGTTATCAAGGACCAAAGAAAGGGAAATCAGCATCTTCCCAGTCCATAGCTAGGTGGGTGGTTTCTGCGGTGAAGCTCGCCTACAAGAGTGCGAACAAAACATGTCCACTAGAGGTTCGGGCCCATTCCACCAGGGCCCAAGGTTCTTCCGCTGCTCTGCACAGAAAGGTTCCCATCGGTGACATCCGTAAGGCGGCGACATGGTCGAGCGAGGACACGTTTGTCAGACACTATGCGTTGGATCTGCAGGCTAGAAAAGACGCGGCAGTGGGAAAGGCGGTCCTCCAGACGTTGTTTTCCTAGATCGACACCCACCACCTAAGGGTAAGCTTGCTAAAATCCCACATGTGGGGCTGCACCGAAGACTTAAAATGAAAACAGAGTTGCACTTACCTGTAACTGCTGTTCATTGAAGTCTTCGGTGCAGACACACATCCCTCCCTCCGACCCCGCTGTCGACCTAAAAAAGAAGAAGAAGAAGGTAGAAAAGGTGAACAGTAGAGTTAGTATCAGACAGTTGCCTGAGAACCTGGGCTTCAAACACTGGGTAGCAGCTGGTCTGGCAATTTACTTGCCATGGTGATGCAGGGGTCTGCATAGCTATTGATTCCCTTGGTCAGTGGCGAGCGAGGAACTGAGGAGGGAGGGGATGCCCCGCCCAGGAGCACGCGGTGGTTTCGGCGCTAATCCGGCCCGCCTGCTAAGGGGAGGGGCATCCCCAATTAGAGGTCTGAGGCTAATAAAAAGTTCAGGCGGCAGGCCTGCGCGCAGGCGCAGTCCCACATGTGGGTCTGCACCGAAGACTTCAATGAACAGCAGTTACAGGTAAGTGCAACTCTGTTTTCCTCCCCTTGGCAATCTAAACAGCAATGGAATACGCACTGGCCTGCATTTGGCAATAAAGAAATGCCTTCCATGGGTTTGTATAAAGGGTTAAGAAGTGAGCCTGTGTTCCATCAAAGCCCTGCTTTGTGAGGAACGGAGTGGTGTGATCACAGAAGAGGTTGTGAGAGCAGGAAAATGTGGCTTACGGTTTTCCAAACATTGTAAAAGTCAGGATTATTTTTGGCATTCTATTGATCCCCTTATTACCATTTGTTTTTATTAAACAGACGTCTGTGAGTACCACTGTACTGCAAGAGCTGTCAGTGACTCAATTATGCACCCATGCTTTATAGCTTGGCAAGGGGGGAAATTGCTCTGGAGGGCGGCTCAGACTGAGAACAAACATTTTCTTTAGTCATTTTGAATTAAGGAATGGACAGAATTAGTTAACCTTTTTTTTTTAACAGCATGTGCTTGAAATTATTTTGGCCATTTACGGAAAAACAAGAACTCGAATGATATCCTCCTATACTTAAAGGTACAGTGCAGAGTGGATTTTTGTGTTAATAGGCAGGGTTAGGAAATTGAGGCAAGATTGGTGAATTCATGAGTTCACAGATCTAATTGGGGAGGGGCTGTGGTTCAATGAAAGGGCCAGTACTTTGTCTGCAGAAGGTCCCAGGTTCTATCCCCGGCACTTCCAGTTAAAAGGACCAAGCAATAGGTGATGTGAAAGACCTTTGCTTGAGACCATGGAGAGTCGCTGCCAGCCTGAGTGGACAATACTGACCATGATCGATCAATAGTCTGATTCAGTATAAGGCAGACTCATATTTGTTCATGTTGTTCTGTTGCCAACTGTACCTGTTTAATAGGTAGCATCTTTTTTCTCGCCTTTTATACCAGTGAAAGGACCATTCCGCTAGCTCCACTAACAATGACTTTTGTTGCAGCCTCTTGCAATGCTATGTTGTCATGAGGATAACATGGAGATGGGGAGAAGTGTGTGCCCACCATGAGGCAGTAGGGTGAAGTGGTTTAGTGTCAGACTGGGACTGGGGAAACCTGGGTTCACATCTCCTGGAGCTGAACTTCACTGGGTGACCTTGGGCCACTCACAGTCTCTCAGACTAATTTATTTCACACGGTGATTGAAAGGAAAAGGTAGAGAGGAAAGAAGCATGTGCACCATGCTGAGCTCCTTGGAAGAAGTTTGATATAAAAATGAGATAAAGGGACCCTGCCGGGGTGTGTTCTTAAGCACTGGTATCTAGCTAGGTTGCTGGATTTATAAAAAATAAAAATAAAGGTTTACTAATTTATACAGTAGTTTTCTTAACCACTGAGACCTATCTGAATGAAGTAAATTTGTACTCTTAGACCACCTTCATACCTTTAAGCTTCAAAATACCTTTTTTTCTGTTTGATATGTGAAGGTGCTTGTGTATTCTTAGTTCTGCTGCATACAGTGGAAATGTTATATTTCTAAGTTTTTGGAGGCGCAAATATTCTGACACTAACGTTTGTGAAACCGAAGCATATCATCCACTAACCCACACGTGTGAAATTAGCATACCTGCGGCATTTGTTCGATGCCACTTTGCAAGTTTCCTGCTCTCTTCTGTAATGTCAAACAGATGAGCCATTGTACAAATCTAAGGTGGAGTTTATCTAACTTAACTTAATAACAAATCTAAGAACTTCCTCTGTGGTCTCAGAGCACACTCTTGTTACTTTTAGGGCACCTGGATTTCCCCACCCCTCAAGACAAGTTCCTTCATACAAAATAATATTAAGCTGGGTAGAAAATCTGTTCTTCCACAGTTCTGAACAATTCTAGGCATCCCGCAGATACTCATATAAAGTTGATTAGAAATTTCCTCCCTTAAGTAGCTGGAGAGTTTTCATAATATTGGAGACTTTTGAAAAACCTATTACAGCCCCCGCAATGTTTAAAAAAAAAAATCGAGGATCTGCCTACTGACGTTTTGCTCGTCGACACTTTTGATCTTCAGCTGCATTTTAATATTGTTTCCAGGTGTGGAATTAGGGAAGCAAAGAAAGTTAAGCAAGGAGATTTGAGCTTTAATTTAGAAAACTCTGTCCTTAATAAGCTGCACTCCAGCTGGGTATTTCAGCTTATGTAAGACAGTCTCTTGCACTTGTGGGGGGGGGGGGAGAAAAATCCATTCAAAACCCTATCCTTCCTGAGTTAAGGTGGCCTCTCTCTTTCGCTCTCTCCGCTCTCCAATTCCAAAAAAACATTTTGCTGCTTTTTTTTTCTTTTCCTTTTTGGCTTTTTCAGGTTTGAGGGAGAGCCCTTGTTGCAAGTTCAGTCATCTTTTGATGGTTTAAAGCGATAATAGCCTGTGCCGCCTGCCCTTGTAGACGGCGGGGTTATGCCTCATCTTTCCTCCCTTTCTTGCTCTCGCCATAAAACCCCTTCCCACAATGCACCGGGATGCCGCTTGCAGGTGTTCCCCCCCCTGCCCCCCCCCCCCCCGGCTCTGCCCTCTTCGCATGCACTGCAAATTAGTAACAGAAGCTAATGGCCCAGCATGGGGCCATCAAAGGGCTGACAATTCCAGCCTTTCCAAAAGGGCCCTTTATGTCAAAAAAAAAAAAACCCCATGAGACCTGTCCAGCTGAAAAGACTATTTGTCTGTCCCTGTGTGAGGGCCTGCTGCTGCGGCGAGGCCTACGGCTGGCCTCATGCGGAGGCCCTGACTGTTGCCGCTAGCAACAGATAGACATCGCTGTTAACCGCAGTGGGGGCCCCGCAACACATCAATCATGTAGCCCCCAAATAAAAGCCCCGAGGCCTTTTGGCCCTCCGCTTGGGCTATTTCTAAATAATTTCCAGTGGCTGAACATACTATGGTGTAGGCCGGGTAATTCAGTCCAGAAAAACTTAATTTCGATGGAAGCAGGGGGAGGAAAACGCTTTGATTCTTTTCTTCCTTTCTGTTTTAAAAGGCTGTGGGTTTTTTTGCTCAAATGGATGCATGTTTCAAAAGGAGGGATTTAACTGGTGAAAGGGGCGCTGTGAAAAGTTCAGGGCGAGGATGATAAATAAAAAGTTCAATGGTGACATGCCGTGTATGCCCCAGTGGGTCACAGAAATGCCCTCAGTTTAGTATATGGTGTGTTGTCGTCGTCGTCGTCGTCCCCCCCCCCCAGGAAAAAACACACTATTTAAATAACCTCCACCTCCTTTCTAGGAAACCTCAGCCCTGCCTAAGTATCCTAGTTATTTCTGAATTTCTATTAATTTAAATAGAAATTAATCTCCCTAATATATAAAAATAACATCTCCACCCTATCTTTATTAAGAAGATTTACAACCAGATACTGAATTAGAATTTTTAATATTGGGCGGTTAATATGTGGTTCCATCATATCGTATTTGTAAATGAATAACTAAATAACTTTGACAGTAGCAAATTTTCTCCTTGGCACAGCTAATTTCTCATCCTGTCTTAATGTTCTGCAGCGTAGCCTTGAGAAATTATGATACCCAGAGCCTGGTGGTTGTGGATTTTGTTCTTCCAAGCCACTAATCCTTCAGAGGAGAGATGACTGAATGCAATTTAGCTATATTGCAGATGGGAGTAATATGGGAATGACAGTATCTTTTGATCATTAATTCTAAGTAGTGCTTATCCTCCAAGTAGAGTTATTTTCAGACTGTACCCTGATAATGTTGTGCCACACGAGTCTGCATGCAAACAAGCACAAATGTTGGTTCTTGTAGGTTATCCGGGCTGTGTGACCGTGGTCTTGGTATTTTCTTTCCTGACGTTTCGCCAGCAGCTGTGGCAGGCATCTTCAGAGGAGTAACACTGAAGGACAGTGCCTTCGACAATATTTTTAAGCACAAATGTATTCGCTTTCATGAGAGGTATGCCCTACACCAGGGGTCTCAAAACTGCGACTCCAGAGCCACATGCGGCTCTTTGGCCCGTTGAGTGCGGCTCTCCGAACTTGGTTCGGAGCCCCTGCTCTTGCGCCCGCTCGCGCTGGCAGCCAGCTGCGGAGCCGGCACACCTGAGAGAGAGAGCGGGTGAGCGGGCGCGCTGTCTCTCCTCCCCCCCCCCCCGCCGTGAAGAATGGCCGGGTCCCCCTTTTCCTTGCCCTCAATGGTTGGGAGGCTAAAGCCTCCCCTCCCCTCTAGCCGCGCGATTGCTGGGCGGGCGGCTCGGCGGTTCCTGGCCCCCCCCACCTATCAGCTGTTGGGCGGGGCGGGCTTCCTTTGGTAGACCTGGCCTCCGGCTGAGTCCCATTGGGAGGCCATGTCTACCCACTGGCTTTCTTGGCGGTAGACCTGGACTCCGAGGAGGGGAAAAAGTCCCCCTTCAGAGGCCAGGTCTACCAATTGGCTTCTATGGGCCTCTGGAGGCCAGGTCTACTGCCAAGAAAGCCAATGGGTAGACCTGGCCTCCCAATGGGACTCAGCCGGAGGCCAGGTCTACCAATAGGCTTTTATAGCGGTAGACCAGACCTCCAGACGACGACTGCGGACGGGGAGGGGGAAATGGCAGGGACTTACAATTTTAATTTTTATCAATAAATAAGATCACTATTAAGTATGATATCAAGTTTTATTCAGTTCACCTATAGTTTAATTAAGACTTAAAACTTTAATTAAAGTTTATTAAGTTAATAAACAGTGTACCTACCTATATAGTTTAAGTTTAAGAAATTTGGCTCTCAAAAGAAATCTCAATCGTTGTACTGTTGATATTTTACTCTTTTGACTAATGAGTTTGCCGACCCCTGCCCTACACAGTCATTAGTAAGGGCTTATCTGTACATTACAATGGACACAGGTCATATCAGGGGTCCCCAGGCATGACTCACAACTACACGTGCATAGGAGGACTCATCTTTCTAAAGTGCTCAGCCACTTGGTGTGGCTCTTAGTGCTGTGAGGGGAGAGGAAGGACGTGAGGGTTATCTTTCCCGCTCTTTTTGAAAGAGGAAATAGCTATGGAGAAGGTGTTTCCCCCTTCTTCAGGCTCCATGTGTTCTCCAACCATGTGATCATAGGGTTGCCTGGCAAAGCCAGAAGTGACATCAGTCGTCTCTCCAAGAATCACCAGAAACTCTGTGCTTTCACCACAGAGTTTTCAACGATTCCTAGAAAGATATGACATCATTTCTGGGTTTTCCCTAGAAGGGATATTATGCTTTCCCCATGTCCCCGCCCCCCAGAATCCCATCAGGTCATCCATGACAATGCTAGTTCTGGGGGAAACACAGAAGTTATGTCAATCAGCTATCGGAATCACCAGAGATTCTGTGTTAAAACCACAGAGTTTTTGGCAACTCCTGTAGTGGATTAATGGCACTTCCAGGTTCCCTACGCACATGTAGTTGTGAGTCATGTTGGGGGACTGTATAGATAAGCCCTTAGGTCACTGGGCTACTCCAGTCCAACATTTGCTCACCACCAGAAATCTGATGGGCAGCTACACAGTTCAGAGCCTACTCGGTAGTGGCATCCAGAATATGGAATTCCCTCTTTTCCATGAGGGTCACCTGCCTCCCTTACGAGTTTTCAGGAAGCTAGTGAAGACAAGTTTATTATGTACAGTTTTGGGATTGGGTTGATTTAACAGATCAGTGCCAGTTTTGTGTGTTTGATTAGCTCATCCCACAGTTTCAGGTGTTATCTGGGCTTTGTTAGTTTAGTCTTAGTTTTATGAAGTTATGCCTACAATTTGGTTTTTGAGGAAGAACTCCTGGTGCTTGCATTTGAATACCACAGAGACCGAAATTTGATTCGGGGCTTCAGAAACCAGAACGCCTTCAATCATGCTATGTGCATGAGAGAGGAGGGAAGAACATGCAACCAAAGTAACGCCGTATTCTCCTCTTTCATGAACAGAGTCTGAGCTTCTCATTCACGTTTGCCAGTATCTTGTCTCACGTGCTTAGGGAAAGAACTCTTCCAGGGCCTTTGCTACTGTTCACAAAGGAGACGAGGGGATTGAAAACCTCTTTGTTTCAGACTCATGTGAAGGAACAAGTCAGTGGGTTAGTCTGGACTTTCGATTACCAAAATATGGTCGTAGTTAAATATTAGGTGCTACTCCAAAGAATAAGGAGAATATTTGAGCTGAGCCTGATTGCCCAGGAGGTGTCTTGTGTGACATTTCATGCTTTAAGTTTATGATGTGAAGAACAGAACTCATCCCTCCCTTTTTTTGTTGCGGGGGGGGGGGGGACGGTGTGGACCTGGAACACCTTGGGTCCATTGTTGAGTCTTGGGTCTTTTACCCTATAAAGCTGTGTTCTGTCTGTTGCCCTGTTCCTGGGTAGCCATGTTAGTCTATTGTAGCAAAGCAAAACTAATGTCCACTGGCACCTCAAAGACCAACTAACATTTATTCTAATATGAGTTTTTGTGAAACAGATCTCACTTCTTCAGATACAATAGGAGAAATAAAATTGTTAATCTCAGTTTTACAACAATGTACAGAAGAAGAGTTGGTTTTTATATGCCGACTTTCTCTACCACTTAAGGAAGAATCAACCCAGCTTTAGCTTACAATCACCTTCCCTTCCCCTCCCCACAACAGACACCCTGTGAGGTAGGTGGGGCTGAGAGAGCTCTAAGAGAGCTGTGAGTAGCCCAAGGTCACCCAGCAGGCTTCGTGTGTAGGAGTGGGAAAACCAACCTTGTTCACACCAGATTAGCATCCACCGCTCATCTGGAGGAGTGGAGAATCAAACCCGGCTCTCCAGATTAGAGTCCACTGCTCCAAACCATCTTTCCTAACCCTACACCAGTATTGAGCAGAGAGATTCCTAGTATAATAAATCAGGTGAGATTCTCTGTGTGAAGACTTGAATTGCTTGGGTTAATGGATTAAGGGAGAGGTCAGATGGTCTGGCCTCTCTCACAAGCAGTGAAGGTAGACAAAAGTACTGTAAAGTGTGTGTGTAAAGTGCCGTCAAGTCGCCTCCGACTCATGGTGACCCTATGAATCAATGTCCTCCAAAATGTCCTATCTTTGATAGCCTTGCTCAGATCTTGCAAACTGAGGGCTGTGGCTTCCTTTATTGAGTCAATCCATCTCTTGTTGGTTCTCCCTCTTTTCCTGCTGTCCTCAACTTTTCCTAGAATGACTGTCTTTTCTAGTGACACTTGCCTTCTCATAATGTGACCACAGTACAATAGCATCAGTTTAGTCATTTTAGCTTCTAGGGTCAGTTTAGTATGGTAAAATACAATAAACAAACTAATTATTCCTGACCCAGTATTCAGTGTTGTGCTTTGAATTTTATTGGGTGAGTTCCTTACCAACACCAAGATTGTCTGTAGCTTTTTCAAACCTCCAGGCCATGGCCTGGGATGGCATTGCAACTTAAAGGGTTATTCCTTTTCTTTCCCTAAAGCTTCACAAATCCCATAAAGGAATAATGCAGGAAATGACAGAGGAGGCTGAGTTAAATAACCCAGAGGGTTCTCATCTTCCTTGGCGCTAACTTTATATCCACATTCATTATGTGAATTGGCTGGTGAAACTGTTTCCCATGATAAATTGGAACACTGCATAGGTTGTACAGGCTCAGTTCAATTTTCAGTAATGGTATACAATCATTGAGATGGTTATGTTCAATGCATGGTGCAGTCCTTCATTTAGAGAAGTTTGAATGCATAAAGCCATCTAAGAAGCATTGCCATAACAAATTTTCTTATTTTAGGCAGCACCACTGTGTATAAGATTACTCCTGTTCCTTTGCTTTTCTTTCTTTTTCTTTATGTTTTTAATAACTCTACTAAACCTACCTTTCCACCAGCCTATTGCTTGTTCGGGGTTGAAACTACAACACAAGGAAAGTTACATGATGTTTCACAAGAGATAGATGGTCACGTTTGGTTTGGACCTTTTTCAATCAATGCAAAAAAATGGAATATTCTTCTGTTGAACAGCAGTGTGTATTATTTCAGACAAAGGGAATTCATGTTTGCATGCAGAGATGAGTAGCGGCAACCAGAAACAGGGTCAAAGACTACCAAGACAAATACCTTCCTGATACTTATTGAAGGGTATTCTTGAAGAATTAGCATCAGTGTCCCAGGATATCCAACAACCAGAAGAATCCAATTGGCCTAGATATTACTTAGCAGGTGTAGCATGGTTGCCATTCACTTGTAGTTCCATCCCATACTGCTCCAGTAATGTTTGATTGAATAAAGAGGATCTATGACCTGAAATGCATTGGAATTCACAACCTTTCATTAACAAACAAAACAAAAAACACCTTTGTGCAACTTCAGGAATTTGTTCTACACTAGAATGAACTTGCTTCCAGTACCCCTCTACTAGTTCTGCCGTGCAATCAGCTAGGTTTCTGAGAGTCTTCTAAGACATTGGCAGTAGTAGCTAGTACTTTACATGACTACACCATTGCAGATGCTTATCCGTCCAAGACAAGTCACGTTAACCTTCAATTTAAAATGCAGCTTCTGTGACTGAAAACTGCTTTGAACTTCAGGTTGATCTTGCGGCATCCCATGTTAAAATTCAGGATAAATTGCAACGTTTGGAAGCCACGGACCATTGATTAAAGAGTTGCTTCTCATAAAACCGCTCATTAATGTTCTGTGCACTATTCAAGGTTTGCCAAAAAGTTTGCAGTTGTTCACCTCCTTCCCGCATGCCCCAACCCTCTTGCTCTTTTTCTCCGCCATCAAAACTTGCCCGCAAGAAGGAGTGGGCGAAGGCAGCTCTCCTGGGGCTGCCTCAAACTTACACAGCACGGGCTCATCTTTTGATCCCTCCTCATGACTTTATTTCATTATCCCTTAAGTATAAGGAGGAAAGTTAATGACATCATAAAACCCAGAACTCTATAAAAGATGTTTCTGCTGATTTACTGCCAATGTACTAGAAGCATGTCATATAACTGCCCATTAAAGATGGTGAGTTGCTCTCCTGCCTGCAGCTTTTCCTTATCACTGGGCTTTTATTTATGACCAGATTATAGGGGGTGGGTGGGCGCCATAAATCATAGAGCTTATTTTTATAGGGCATATAATTAACCCTTTAATTATTGCATTAAGTCAGAGTGGTGTGACTTCTTTCTTCGTATTCACAAGGATTTTTTAAAAAATGGTATAAGGCTTGCTTTTTTTTGCTTTACAAACTTTATTAATCCATTGTCTCTCCATTATCGAACGCTACTTGTCAGAGGGCAGATATGCACTGCAGTGACGGAGAAAAGAAATGCACCACCATGGAAAAAAACCAAGCGATACTAAATTGAAAGAAAGAACATGGGTAACAAAATGGCAGTGCGCATTGCTACCTGGAAAGGGAGTGGAGGGAGAAGAAGGATGATGTGGGCATAGTAGTAGAGCAAAGGACCACTCAGCCTCAGAGTTAGGATTGTAAATTGCTATAATATGCTGTTTTAAGAGAATGAGTAGTGATTTGCGAGGCCCCTAGTTCAAATGTTGCTACTGTATTATTATTGGTTGCCCATAAACCCGATTCTGGCCTCAAAGCAATTCCATCTGTCTCTTGGTGGCCCTACTTAGTGACCTCCCATGGGCTCCCAAAGGTTGCTTCTGTCTCCCTACATTCAGAAGGGCACCACACACACAAATTTGAACTGGTAATGTTGCTGCTATGCTCCAGTGCCCTGGCCCCTGTAATTTTGTATTTCTCCCAACAACCCTACCAAATTTTAGTAAAGGTGTGATGAAAAGCTTGCCCACAATTTTATGTATAAAAAACAGAAACATTTTTGATGTCCTTAAAAGAAAAGCTAAGAGATATGCTAATGCTTTTCATCATTCTCTCGAATTTTGGGTTTAATATATAATTTCCCACATATCTATGTACACATGAAGCTGCCTTACACTGAATCAGACCATCAAGGTCCATCAAAGTCAGTATTGTCTAGTCAGATTGGCAGCAGCTCTCCAGGGTCTCAGTCTGAGGTCTTTCACATCACCTGCTTGCCTGGTCCCTTTAACTGGAGATGCTGGGGGTTGAACCTGGGACCTTCTGCATGCTGAGCAGATGCTCTACAAACTGAGCCACAGCCCCTCCCTCAGGTAGTACTATGCCTGAGCGCATATGCACTGCGAATCTGAGGCTCTTTCTGTTGGATGATGCCAGTTGTGGACTCTGACCATAAGGGAGTCGATGTGTGGCAGGAATTACCCGTATTTGTTCTGCCGCTCTTAAATATAGATATTATTTGCAATAAAGAAGACATAATGTACAGACTGAGAAGATAAGCCTTTATGTTGCTTATCCTCTATGCAACCTTCGTACAGCCATATTCTATCAAGCAATAGTGAAAAAATTGAAACTCCATCTGATTTCATTTTCCCAGTCCAATATGTTGGGAAAATGTGACATTCCTGCAGCAAAATTGCATTCTCAAGAAACGACAACCTAGACTGTGCCCTACAAATGTGTAACAGCTGACTATTAAGGATGCTAAAACATGATTGTCTGGAGAGAGGATAGTCAGTAGTTGGGTAGAGGACAGTAGTTGTGCAAAATGAGAAGCACAACCAAAGCCCAGCATTCTCTCCACAGCCAATTTAACTGTCCTGCACAGTGCATTTACCTCTGCATCGATTGCTTTCTCTGAGAGTAAAGAGAAGCATTTGATAGCAGTTTCAGTGTGTTATCCTCACCCATGAATTTTGAATTTCATCATGCAATATTGACAGCAAGCCATGGGAAAGCTATCTCGGAACAAAAGTCGTCATAAATTGATAACAGATCATCTTGCTTTAATCCAGCCAGGAAAAAGCGGCTCATGGATTTTCAGTATTTTTTTCCACCCCTTTTTCTTTCTTTGGCACATGGACAGATTTTTTTTTTATGTGGCCAAGACTGCTCTTGAGCTCTGTTTTAGCTGTTTTTGAGCTCTGTTTTCCCTTTGTGTATGATGAAACAGGAAAGGGTCCAAACAGGGAAGTTATAAAGAAAAATAACAGAGGAAGGAAGCTATGAATGAGCCTCCAGCACTTTGCTGTTACAGTCATGATTTATGAAGCCTATGAAAGTGTGGGTTTTTTTCTCTCCTGGCAATAGCAGCACAGACATCGGGAGGAAGAGCACCGGAAAAATTGGCTTCACATGCAGTGAGGGCTGGACTCAACCAAAGAAGTTAGGGCTGAGTTTTGTTTTGTTTTTTACATTCAGGGATTTAAAAAAAAAATGGTAAAGGTGGTCCCCTGTGCAAGCACCAGGTCATTACTGACCCATGGGATGACATCACATCACAACTTTTACTAGGCAGACCGTGTTTTCAGGGTGGTTTGCCTTTTCCTTCCCCAGTCGTCTACACTTTACCCCCAGCAAGCTGGGTACTCATTTTACCTTGACCACAATCAGTTCCTTTAAGCTTGCAGGTAGCTGCTAGGGTTACATAGAAAATTCTAGAGGCTATGTAGCCACTAGGTACTTAGATGGGAGACTACCAAGGAATACCAGGGTCGCTGTGCAGAGGAAGGCAATAGCAAATGACCTCTGCTTGTCTCTAGTTTTGAAAACTCTGTGAGGTGGAACTTCACGGGGTTGCCGTGAGTTGGTTGCAGCATGATGGCACACTTTGCCTTTATCCGTGTTCTGTGTCTTGTCGTCTTTTCACGTCCCCCACCCCTCAGCATTATCTTTTTGAGTTCAAAGACATTTTACAAGGGATCAGGAAGACTCTCCTTTCATCAGTACCTTCTTGTGGTACTTCACAGAATCCATGATAGGGTTTTTTTGGGGGGGGAGTTGCCCTCCCAAAGAAGCTTCATACAGGGTAGGTGCAGCCTGCAGACAGTGAGAGCCAGCATGGTGTAGTGGTTAAGAGCAGTTGTTTGGAGCGGTGGACTCCAATCTGGAGAACCGGGTTTGATTCCCCACTCTTCCACATGAGCGGCGGAGGCTAATCTGGTGAACCGGGTTGGTTTCTCCACTCTTCCTCACGAAGCCAGCTGGGTAACCTTGTGCTAGTCAGAGCTCTCTCAGCCCCACCAACCTCACAAGGGGAGGGGAAGGGAAAGGTGATTGTAGGCGAGTTTGATTCTTCCTTAAGTGGTAGAGAAAGTCAGCATATAAAAACCAACTCCTCTTCCTCTTCCTCCTCCTCCTCCTCCTTCTTCTTCCTGGCCAGCCACTACTGGCTGTCCCCTGAAAACTAAGGTCTTGAAACAAGTGTTATCCTTACAAGCTATCTGAACAGCTGTTGGGAAATGGAGAGAATATGTTGCTTTCTTCCAAGGCAGATAGCAAGATGCAAATCTTAAACCTTGCAAGCTGTAAATCTTTTAAAATTCCACAAGAAAGGATGCTGTAATTCCTCTGTCCAACTCAAAACTTTCTGTGCATTTAATGTTGAGTCTTTGTGACTGCAAGACATTTACCTAGCTTGAGTGGAAATGGGGAAGAGAAAAAAGAGTGAGGGACATTCAGCAATAATACAAGCGTCTCTGTTTATAATGTAGGAATTTTCCAATTAATTCCATAGCTGGAATAAAAGATGCCCCCTAGCCAACCATCTGTTCAAATTTAAACTGGAAGATAATAGATTTGGAAGAGAGGACTGTAATTATTTGCTAGGTGATTCAGATTAATTTACAAAGGAAAGTGTTAATACCGATCACATATTACCCCTCTGGGCCAAGTGAAAATTGCGTTACAGCAAAAAAGGATAACATGTAAATTATGGGTAGCATAACAGCTTGTAAGCTGATTGGACATTCCAGTTGTCTTAAGACACTAATGAATTAATGAGATTACAGTCTCTTTTGAACAACTTCACTATAATTTCCCCCCTTTCAATCTTAAAAATATAACTTGGTAGGTGTTTTCTTTGTTTTTGGTGTTTTGTTGTTGTTTTACTTAATTACCTTTTGAGTCAAAGACTATTGATTGACTGGGAGTGGAGTGTATTCCTGTTAACAAATGCAAGCTACTCCTGTAGGGGTTAAGATTCTTCAAAACTGGATGCCCTCTATATAATTCAAACACACTTGTACACAGAGATGCCTGCTGGAGCTCATGGCCAAATGGCAGGATGGAGGTTCAGTAAGCTCATAAGGACGTCCAGGCGGTTTGTAGTGGTTTACTATTTTGTAGTGGTTCACTATTTTGAGCAACAAGGCTAACAGAAGTAGTTACAAGGCCAGATGGGAATTGTGTGGCTAGTCAGATCCCTTAATCCTTTGGGGCTGACGGCTGCATTACACCTGCTGACTAATAATGGCACTGCAGAGCACTAGAAATTAGCCTGGTAGTTCCTTCTGCCTGCAGGCTGCCATGACACCCTCAGATAGGGTTGCCAACCTCCAGGTACTGCAGGAATGGCTGATAACATCAATAATTTAACAATTAAGCCACAAAAACAACACTGGTGGTATAACAAGGTGTATTCAGTGCAAGGAGAAACAAGGTGGAACACACAGGCTATATACAATAATGTACAAACACGATTTCAATAATCCTCTTGGGTACAAAGATCCACAGTTGCTACACAGACAATGTGTTCCAAACTTCATAATATCAAGGTGAAAAGGAAGACGATCGTTTCTATTTTCATCTTCAGTTCCGTTCGATATGATATTTCAAAATATACACCCGTACTTCCAAACACAATTTCGATCTCCCAGTCGGGATGCAAACCAACTATGTAGACTTCATTTTTAGGTTCCAATGATAGGATATTTTCTATCACAAACATAGTTATACAGACGTTTCAGCTGAGTTAACCGTTCCCAACGGGATACTTCAAATGAAGAAAATGGCTGCTTTGGCTGTAGGACTCTATGGCATTGAAGTATCTCCCCTCCCCAAACCCCGCCCTCCTCAAACTCTGCCCCAAAAACCTCCTACCAGTGGCAAAGAGGGACCTGGCAACCCTACCCTCAGAGTAATGTGCCTGAACACTGCTGCCAGAGTCCACAGTTCAAGAAACTAGAGCAATATAGTGACATTTCCTACCTTTTCATCTCAAGGTGAAACCAAGATAACCAAAGCCATTAGGGGATAATGCAGAATTCTCTTTTGGTCTAAAGAGGAAATAGCCTCTAGACTGGGCAGATGGTCCCCCTTGAGTAGGATTACCACTGGTAGTGTTTGTACTAAAGAGTTATTCAGGAGTGAAGGTTATAAACTTCTTTTTTAAAAGAGAGTCCATGTTTCTGTTTCCTCCTCACAACTTAGTTATTATTTGCACCTCTGTGAGAAACATACAGGAGCTTAAGTGTAGAAAGAGCTTGTCAGACTGGAGCCATCTGGAGAACATTCTCTGGAGAGGTGACAAAGCAGTTTATATATACATGCCCTGACCTGGATGACCTAGGCTACCCTGGTCTTATCAGTTCTGGGAAGCTAAGCATGATTGGCCCTGGTTAGTATTTGGATGGGAGACCACCAAGGAAGTCCAGGGTTGCTACACAGAGGAAGGCAATGGCAAACGACCTCTGATCCTGCCTTGAAAACCCCATAGGGGTCACCATAAGTCAGCTGCTACCTGATCCTTTCAGCTGGAGATGCCAGAGAACCTGGGACTTCCGCATGCCAAGCCTATGCTCTACCACTTAGCCATAGGTCCTCCCCTTCCTATTGTTACAGGGTTGTGATCAGGGGCATAACTGTAGTGGTGTAGTGGTTAAGAGCGGTGGTTTGGAGTGGTGGAGTCCGATTTGGAGAACCAGGTTTGATTCCCCACTCCTCCACATGAGTGGCGGAGGCTAATCAGGTGAACTGGATTTGTTTCCCCACTCTTACACACGAAGCCAGCTGGGTGACCTTGGGCGAGTCACACTCTCTCAGCCTCACCTACTTCACAAAGTGTCTGTTGTGGGGAGGGGAAGGGAAGGTGATTGTAAGCCAGTTTGATTCTGCCTTAAGTGGTAGAGAAAGTCGGCACATAAAAACCAACTCTTCTTCTTCTTCTTCTTCTTCTTCTCCTCTCTTGCATCCAAAATAACAACGAATCATATGGCACCCTAAAACAGATGCTTTCATGGGCCACATACATAGTCTCCCCAGTGTTGCATGCAGTGAGCGCTAGCTCAAACTTTGGATATATGTGGCCTCACTAGTCAGGTATCTATCCTTGGATAACTCTGCCTTATCATGATTTGGTTTAAAAATAAGAAAAATGTAAGGAAAGCATAAGCAATGCACTTAAGCAGTTTTCCTGCGGTTCTCCTGCTAGCCACATCTTTCAGTACAGCAGGAATCATTAACCTTCGTGGTTGTAATTGGATACCCAAGTAGTTTACTTCACCGATTACACATATAGCAGGCGGTAGAGAATTTAATATTGGCATCAGTCAAATAATTTTGAGGTTCACCTTCATGTGGTTGATGATCCATTCCTCTCCCTCTACCTTGAATTTTTACAAGCATTAATGTAGTTTGCAGCCAGCCATTCGTTTTGCAAGTGGGCAGGTTGGCTGAACATCGGACACCCAAACGTTTGTATGCAGCTTCTAATCCTTTGCCAATTTCCCTTTTTAATATAATAATGAGAACTTTTGAACTCACGGTACGTTAAATCACAGCTGCTAGATCCAGTGTACGCATTAGGTTTTGAAATTCCCCTGTTAAAATCCTAATGGCTTTTTGCATAGAGGGTTATTACATTTAGATGCAATACCTCCACAATCTGCTTTTGGTAAATATCTGTCTTTGAATATTCAGTAGGAATGACATTACCGTGAGGTTCTAACATGTGAAGCTTTTAGCAAACGTCTGTTTAAAAACATTTGCTGACGATTAAAGTAATAATCATTTATAAGGGTACAACGCTTGACTTTGTTCCATAAAGGTAATGTAGCTTTATATCACCCCCTAGAAGCAGGATGATATTAAGGTCAACGGCAGCCGTGACCAGTGATAATTTGGGTGTGGCTAAGTGGATGGGTTTTTTTATCCCATATTACACATGAACACATGAAGTTGCCTTATACTGAATCAGACCTTTGGTCCATCAAAGTCAGTATTGTCTACTCATACTGGCAGCAGCTCTCCAGGGTCTCAGACAGGGATCTTTCACATCACCTACTTGCCTAGTGCTTTACTGGAGATGCTGGGGATTGAACCTAGGACCTTCTGCATGCCAAACAGATGCTCTACCACTGAGCCACAACCTTCATAGTGCTCGGTCTGGACAAATAACTCTTATTCCATTACATATTTTTTTCTATGATTCTGGTGCATCAACTGATCCATTCAATATTCTTCCAATCCAGTATGAATTTCTGTCACTCCAAGTGCTTTAATACATTATTTTTATTTCACTCTTATTTACTGTATTTATAGCCTTGCTGAGGCTCAGGGTGGATTTAAACAGGTTAAAGTCGACTCATGACCGCCCCATGAAGTTCCATCTCATGGAGCTTTCAAGTCGAGAGATGAGCTGAGGTGGTTTGCCATTGCCTTCCTCTGCATACTGTCCTTGGACTTCCTTTGTTTTCTCCCATCCAAGTACTAACTGTGGCTGACGTTGCTTAGCTTCCAACCTCTAATGAGGTCAGGCTAGGCTGAGCTATTTGATGTGCTAAAGTGGATTACAGAGTACAAATACCAAAACAAAACAGTCCGTTCTAATTCCTTCATGGGAAAGCCCTGAACATTTCTGTTTTACGCATTCTGTGGAATGATAGAAGTGTGGAAGTCTTCCTGACTTCTTCAGGCAGGCTGTTCCATAAGGTTTGAAAATGCATGTAAATGGGCAGTTACTGATCATACCCATTTGCAGAGTAGCACCTGTTTAGGACTGCGCTGTAAGTGTTGCTCTGAGGTGGAAACGATCGATCATATGCTCCTACGGTGTATTTTCTACAGGGAGGCTAGAATTAAAATGACTAACCCTTTGCTAGAAAAACTCTCTGGAGAAATGGACAAAACTAAAGTGGATCACTTGTTAGCAGGCAATAATCCCCAGGTCTCGATCAAGGTCGCTAGATACTGCATGTTGATATGTAGGGTTCGGAAATTACAGCTATACCTTTTTAATTCTAATTTATTTATTTCAATAATGGTCATACTCCTTTTGGATAATGTTCTTAAGGTTTGTTTTCAAATTTGTCTTGACCTTCTTAGTAAGGCCGACGATATTCATTCTTGTATTTTTATAATGCTGGTCAAATGACCGTAATAAATCGAATTGAATTGAATTGCTCTAAGTCTTCTATCCACCCATCTATCTATCCATCTATCAGTCGATTGATCAAGCGAGTGTAAGTAGTTAAGCACAGAGTTGTGTCAGATTGTGTCTATTCTTTTCCACAATAGAGTGAATGTGTCTAACATTGCTGAAGACAAAAATTGGACATATAATTTTGAGAGCCTACTACACGCAGTGTCAGCAGACACTGATGGATGAATGTTCATTTAATGTATCAGTGCATGCATATGACCAAATCTAGCTCAAAATCTAGCAAAGAAAAAGCATGTTAAAAATCAGACTCCCGTCTCCACCAGTACTAGGACTGGGGGATACCCAGTTCCAAATTGGGGACTGCTCTGAGCCATTACCTCTGTGCATATGTCATGTAGGGTTCAGAAATGTGTTAACTGCACTGCACAAATTAACCCAAAATTGCTTGTTTCTTTATTTCAGGATCATACTGTTCAACAGTGTTAAACTGACCAATTTAAAAAGCTTTATCATTGACATAGCTATGCATATTATTCATTTTTTCCTCTGGGCATTGTAATACTGATGGGGGGGGGGGTAGACACTGGAAAATTCTCAGCACCCTCAGCAGCCATCAGTCCCCCCAGCATTCTTTGACAGTGAGAGCCAGCATGGTGTAGTGGTTATGAGCTGTGGACTCTAATCTGGTGAACCTATTCTCTCCAGGATTAGAGGAGCATGCCGAATATATTAGGTGCTGAGGAAAACAGGCAGGATGGTGCTGCTGCAGTTGTCTTATTTGTGGGCTTCCTAGAGGCACCTGGTTGGCCACTGTGTGAACATACTGCTAGACTTGATGGGGCTTGGTCTCATCCAGCATGGCTTTTCTTATGTTCTTATGGGTTTGTTTCCCCACTCCTATACGTGCAGCCTGATGGGTGACCTTGGGCTAGTCACAGTTCTCGCTGAACTCTCTCAGCCCCACCTACCTCACGGGTGTCTGCTGTGGGGAGGGGGAGGGAAGGTGATTGTAAGCCAGTTAAAGACTCCTTAAAGGTAGAGAAAATTGGGGTATAAAAACCAACTCTTCTTAAAAGTAAATAAAACCAATATAAGGCTATCATGTAGGTAGTCTTCTTGAATTGCCATCACTGGATCCAGTATAGCCCTTTATACCAAATAAGAGACAACGTAGGGCTTAATTTTGAGCTAAAGCATGCCAGTTTTAGCCCTTGAACCTGTTTGGGGTGTCCAGGACATTCAGCTATAATGGATCTCCTCATGAACAAGATCAGTTAGTAGCCACAAGCTTTTTTCCACATAGGGGATTAGTTTGTGGGTTAGAGGATACAGCTTGCAGTTTTGGTCTGAGCCTCAGCACCTGCTTTATAAAAAAATTTTATAACCACTGGATCCAATCTTCTATTTCTTCACCTGCCAATTAGGGGTGATAATACTTCATTTGTGCTCTAAAGGTCACTCTTGTAATACTTGCTAAATGATTAGATTGTTGTTAAGAGAGCCAAGTGAGTTTCAAACGGGGGGGGGCGGGGGTTACTTCTGCGATGCTCTGGTTAAAGAATATCCAGATTTAATTGTTGGCAAGCAGACAGTTGCCTAAACATTGTTCAGACAACTTTCTTCAAAGCTAATTAGACATATGTTCTTTGTCCTCATCATGGCGTCACTGGTAACATTAGCATTGTTTCATTTTCTTATCATTCCCCTTGTATTGTCAGAAAGCAATTCTGGAAAGATGCAGAATGGACACCTACCCAAATGGGCTAGGTATGATCCAAGCGCTGCATACCGTGATCCTTGATTAAGTATACAGGTAGTCATTTTAGTGTGGCTTGTAGTTGTAGCCTTCTGGAATGGCTTTATTTGAAGATAAAACGTAATTCCTTTTTTTCAGTCTGTTTAGTTTTTCATTAAGATCCCCATAGTTCCTTTCAGAGTTTATGAGGAAAGGTGTTGCTTGATTTCTCTTTCATCAGCTAATTTTAATTATTCACACCATTGGCTTCATTAAGTCAAAGCATCCGTAACATTACTTTTGAAATGATCATCCTGGGAAGGGGAGGGGACTGAACATGGGGATTGCTTTGTAGAAGCAGGAATGTTTAACAAACGTCACTCTGTTTAGACCGTTCTGTCGAGTTGCTGCGTCAAACATTCTGTTCCCATGATCCAGTGTGAATTTGTGTGGGTACGCACAAGAAGTAGATGTGAAAAACATATTAAATATTTTCAGAGGGTAGCCATGTGGTCTGCAGTAGAACAGCTAGATTCGAGTCCAGTAGAACCTTAGAGACCAACCAGATTTTCGAGGTATTAGGTTTTGACAGTCAACGCTCACTTCATCAGATACAAGTAGGAATGGAGATCCCTGAGCCTTTATATCCCCCTCCTACCTTCTGACTTGTTGGTCTCTAAGGAGCGACTGGTCTTGAATCTAGCTATATTACATATTGCAGTCCATACTTCCATAATCCCTAATACATAACCAGATGTGCACCACACCAACAAGAAATACTGAAAAAGAATACACACACAGTTCCATTCTGCAACCCAGATCAGTACAACACAGGGAGGATTGGGAGGCATCACTAGTTGAAACCACATTTGAAACTGATGGCCAGATCCTTCTGTTGATAGGAATCCGATACTTCCCCCCCCTCCCCTTTGGCTGCTGCACGCAGTAAGAATTAATGCAGCATCCTCCCAACCATCCAGTCCAATATAATAAATGCAAATGTCTCACTTTATAAAGAGTGTATATGAGGCTGCAGCTAGCATTTTTATCTCCTTTGTATTTCAGGGAAAAGTAAAGAATGTGCTCAACCCTCCAGTTAAATGAGATTTCAAAGCTGTTCGCTTTGGCTAGATTGTGCTCTGAAGGTTTGACCCTTAAGTTGATAGAGTTAGAGCAGACTTTAATAGAGAGTCTCAGGTTCCGGCCACTGTTCAGACCTAAAGCCGACCCTGGGCCATTCACTCTCTTTCTCAGCCTAACCTGCCTCATAAGGCTGCTAAGATAAAATGGGGGACAGGACCCTATGCGCACCATACTGAGCCCGATGGCACAATGAATACTTGATAGAGATTTGATGTGCGGCTGTGCACTTAGAGCAAGACTCGGATTTTTTTAGCCTTCCCAGGTGGTTCAGAGGACATTGGGGAAACATGTTGAATTGACTTTGCAAGAGGAAAGATCCTTGTTCAGCCAACCAAATGAATGCACTGGGGAAGGAAGTTATTTATTTATTTGGTTTGTATCCCACCATTTCCCAATGGCGTTAGACTCAGGAAGGCTAACCACAATATAAATAAAAACATACATACAACATACATAAAAATATACAACTACATACATAAAAACAGAACTTAAAACCAATATAAGAAGAAGAAGAAGAGTTGGTTTTTATATGGCAACTTTCTCTGCCACTTAAAGGAGACTCAAACCGGCTTACAATCACCTTCCCTCCCCCACAACAGACACCCTGTGGGGCAGGTGGGGCTGAGAGAGCTGTAACAGAGCTGTGACTTGCCCAAGGTCACCCAGCTGGCTTCATGTATAGGAGTGGGGAAACAAATCCTGTTCACCAGATTAGCACCCACCACTCATGTGGAGGAGCGGTGGACTCTGATCTGGAGAACTGGGTTTGATTCCCCACTCCTCCACATGAGTAGAAGACGCTAATCTGGTGAACTGGATTTGTTTCCCGCTCCTACACACGAAGCCAGCTGGGTGACCTTGGGCAAGTTACAGCTCTGTTAGAGCTCTCTCAGCCCCACCTACCTCACAGGGTGTCTATTGTGGGGAGGGGAAGGGAAGGTTTGAGTCTCCCTTAAGTGATAGAGAAAGTTGGCATATAAGAACCAACTCTTCTTCTTCTTCTTCTTCTATTCGGTGCCGGGAAAGATGCTCCGATAGTTTGATTCAGTACAAGGCAATTCCAGAAGTTTCCTTCTTGATCTGCATCGCAAGTAGACTGAAAGAGGTCATCTTGGGGTGAGAAAATAAGTGTGTGAATTATCCCTGTGGCTATAATCACAATGCACGTTGCCCAGATTATTTTTTTGCAATGGTTTTGCGTTAGTGTGCTCGATACAAGGAAAATGCATTGTATGACCTAATACGCCACTGGAGGGGTTTACATTGGGGATAACTCTATCATGTTGGATCAGAAATGTAGACTGCTAGGCTAATTGTGCATTTAGTGTCTCCCCCCCCCCCGCCCGGAAAAAAAATGTATGTAAACAGCATTGAGAGTCTGTCCAAATCATTCCCCGAAGCTTGTGTGTTTTGAACTTCTGAGTGTTTTCCTCCTTCCCAGACTGACAGTTAAAACGTTGCTGTTAAAGCAATAAACAGAAATTTCAGTTTGCTTGTCAAAACAAAGAGTACTTTTGCCGGGAAGGAGTCTAAAGGCACGCCTGACAACAGGAAGCACCTTTCAGAAGAACATCTTCATTATGCAATCAGCTTCCTAGCGTGATCACCTCGTCCAGGAACGGTGTATTATTTCCCCATAACACTTTATTGTAAGTGGACATTAAATGAAGGCTAAATGGCCATGGAATTCCTGTAGAATTACTTGCGAACTCTGAGATGAATGCCAAAAGTAGTCAGTGTGATTTAACATGAGGCAGAGGGAGGGCAAAGCAGGAAGGAGGAACCAAATCATGGCTTGTAGGCTGCAAATATGAGCACATGAAGATGCCTTATACTGAATCAGACCATCGGTCCCATCAAGGTCAGTACTGTCTACTCAGACCAGCAGCAGCTCTCCAGGGTCTCAGGCAGAGGTCTTTCACATCACCTACTGCCTGGTTCTTTCAGTTGAAGATGCTGGGAATTGAACCCAGGACCTTTCGCATTCCGAGCAGATGCTCTCCCACTGAGCCACAGCCTTTCCCCCATCCTCTAGGCAGCTGCAAACTTGAAGTTAATAAGGAACCCCCTGTGGACTCTGATCTGGAGAACCGGGTTTGATTCCCCACTCCTCCACATGAAGCCAGCTGGGTGACCTTGGGCTAGGCATAGCTCTCTTAGAGCTCTCTCAGCCCCACCTACCTCACAGGGTGTCTGTTGTGGGGAGGGAAAGGGAAGGCGATTGTAAGCCGGTTTGATTCTTTCTTAAGTGGTAAAGTCTGCATATAAAAACCAACTCTTCTTCTCATCTTCTTCTTCCTTGTGTGTGCTGTAGGGGCACACTGCCTTTGCCATGGAACCAGTTTAGAGACTGCTATGGGAACAGCAAATTCATATCTGTCCACCAGGTGCATTTGCAGCATCCCCAGTGTTAATATCTGAATCTGCTGATTCAGACCATGGATTCACCTAGCCCAATATTGTCTACTCTGACTCACAGGGGCTCTCCAGGGCAGATGAAATCCTTTGAAGATTTCAGAGGACCTTCTGTATACACAGCATATGATTTGCTATACTATCTGTGGCCTCCTCCCTAGAACACAGTTTTTCTTTGAAGACTAACTAGTCTGATGTGGCAAATTCATTTAATGGCTTTTGTTTATTTCGTCGGGTACATGAAGTTGATTGTGTGTGTGTGTGTGTGTGTGTGTGTGTAGAGGTATCACATTTTAAACTCACCCTTCCAACAAAGAGCTCAGAGGGACACACATGGCACATTAGTTGTGTACTTAATTTAAAAATAATAATAACCTGCTCTTTCAGTAGCTGAGAGCAGCCTACAAAGGGGTAAAAACTCATACAATAATCCATTTTTCAAAAACACGAATCCACAAAACGGGAACAGAACAGACAAAAACTAGCTTAAGACTAGGAGAACCAATGGGGGGGGGAAACCATCATCTGACAGCTCTCACACAGAGGACTGATTTGCATGCCCTTCTTGAGAGCTGTTATTATACATACACAACCACGCATATGGACACTTGGAAGTATGGAAAGACCAAGTTAGCATGGCAACACTTATTACAGTATCAAACATGCATCTGTTGTGTTGACTGTAAATTACGAATGCATATTTAAAGTCTCAGGGCAGAAGGACTTTCAGAAAAAAATGCATGGAAACAGAGATTAGGAAAGGATTGGGGGGCATGCAACAAGGATATATTTAGTCCTTGGGTGTTGCAACAAACAAAATAGAAGAGGAGGAGGAGGAGAAGAAGAGTTGTTTTTTTCTCTACCACTTAAGGCAGAATCAAACTGGCTTACAATCACCTTTCCTTCCCCTCCCCACAACAGATACCCTGTGAGGTCGGTGGGGCTGAGAGAGTGTGACTAGCCCAAGGTCACTTAGCTGGCTTCATGTGGAGGAGCAGGGAAACAAATCCAGTTCACCAGATTACCCTCCGCCGCTCATGTGGAAGAGTGGGAATCAAACCCGGTTCTCCAGATCAGAGTCCACCGCTCCAAACCACCGCTCTTAACCACTATACCACGCTGGCTCCCTAGGAAGGGGCCCTTAAAAATAATGGAAGAAAGGCACCCTAACCGTGCCAGCTAATCATAATCTTCATTTTTTGAACCTTCAGAGCACGAACTCCATACAAGAACTGTAAGAGCCCATAGGGAACAATGACTTTTTTTGTAGTGAGAGATCCAGTTGACGTTCTTATAATTCTTACATCAAGACCTAAACACTAATAACATCATGCTTCATGCAAGCTCTAATTCTGCAGCTTCTTTCCTCTGAGCTTTTGAAAATACGGTGGCCTTAAGCAGCCCTTCACTGTGGAAGTCCCACCACGATAATCGGACGAGTCTTTTAAGTTGCCACAGAGCAGTAATGGAGTTAACCACCTGGAACAAAATGGAAGAGGCTGTCAAGGCGGCAACATTGTCTGTGCAGGTGTGAGGCGTGAGGCCTTTGTGCCAGAGATGGACAGCTTGGATGAAATTTGTCTTGTGTCTTCCACACAAGGCGTACAGAGGATTGATGGATGACTCTCTCCACCCTCCCTTTTTCTCTTCTTCTTGCCTGGGCCGGAGCCTTTTCTGCATCCAAGTGAGGTTTTAGCAGCCACTGCATTCATGAATAAATTATGCAGACATGCCTTTCGCCTGAGCATCACAGACTCTCCCTAGAAGACAATAGAGAGTCCCCACTTTTGTAGCACGCAGTCAAACTGAGCATTAACCTAAGGAGCACATAATGTCAACATTCTTGCAGGGGAGAAGGAAATGGGCTCCCTTCCCTACTACAAAGGGCTGCAAATTCTTTTTTGTGCTATTGAGATTTGCAGCTGTGAGATTTCTAAATTCTACAGCATTTTAATCGATTAACAAAGGAATGCTTAAAATCACATTTCAACAGTACAGAACTGTGGGGGGGAATAAGTCCAGAGCTCAGGCATCTCCAGCCCCTTCAGAATATAAAGAGGTGTCCTTTTTGGATCTTCTAGTTTGAATCTAGATTATATTACGGTTTTTATCCAATGGTTAATTGATGCCTTAAATATCCTTTTGTTTGGAAAGCAGGAGGTGGATATCTCATATGTCAATACTAGAAGGCAAAGCAAAAAAGGCAAGGCAAAAACCCCATTCCTGGGATTTTGAAACTAACCTACCTGTGACGTAGGTTAGTCTGAGAGTGTGACTGGCCCAAGATCACCCAGTGAGCTTCCTTGAGAGAGTGAGTGGGGATTTAAACCTGGGTCTCCTAGATCCTAGTTCAATTCTCTTAACTACTACACCATGTTGGCTCTCACCAGTACTTCCTATTTGATTCCAAATTAGAAGAAAAGTAGGCTTTTATATGCTGACTTTGTTCTGATCATACACTCCTCTAGGCAGCGACATGCTGTCTTCTCCTCTGTTAATTGTTATGCACATTGGTAGAATTTTGTTACCCAGCCCCATCACCCAGTTTTCATCCCCCCACTTGTTTTTGTATGCACTGTACCAACACTGCAAAAGTAGATCCACAAAACTTCTCAGCCTGCAACATTTCTTATTAGCTTGCCTTCCATTTCTTATCTGTGTGGGCCCTTGGCACGTTGGCGGCCCGGAAGATGAAAAGAATCAACTCTCTTCCAAATGTTATTTATATGCACATGTACCCCACCCCACCTGATTTCGGGAGAAACGTCTGAGTCACCACCGGTGACTAGGCACATAGCTATTTACAAGTGTACTCAAGCAGCCCAATTAACATTTCCAAGTTTGGCTGAAAAATGAAGGAGAAAGTAAGACTTCAGAAGTGCATACAGTACTTCTCTCTCCTCCTTTGGAACTGCAGATGAGACTATTTTTCTATTTATTCCTTTATTTAAAATATTTATACCCCACAACGCTCAGACAAAGGCTCCTGAATGTCATAGCATTAATAAGCTATCAGTCCATATGGAACATCACCAGCCCCTACACCAGTCCCTACCATCTGTTCAGACCTATTTGCATGCCTAGCAACCAAAGGACAAAGTCTGCCATGCTTATCAGGCCTGAAACATTAGATTTAGAAGAAGAAGAGTTGATTTTTTTGTGCCGACTTTCTGTACCACTTAAGGAAGGATCAAACCGGTTTACAGTCACCTTCCGTTCCCCTCCCCACAACAGACACCCTGTGAGGTAGGTGGGGCTGAGAGAGCTCTATGAGAGCTGTGACTAGCCCAAGGTCACTCAGCTGGCTTCATGTGGAGGAGTGGGGAAACCAACCCTGTTCACCAGATTAGCCTCCACCGCTCACGTGGAGGAGCAGGGAATCAAACCTGGTTCTCCAGATCAGAGTCCACCCCTCCAAACCACTGCTCTTAACCACTACACCACGCTGGCTGCTCAAGATCAATGGATCAAGGAGCTTCTAAGGGATAAAGGAAAGGAATAATAGGAACAATGCTCAGTTACATTCTTCTAGTGAATTGGTAGAACACATTGCGCATTTTTATTTTTTGCTGTCAAGAGCCCTGCTTTGCTGGGGAGTGCAGGATATAAGATTTAAAAATAAATAAATGAAATAAAAATAAACAGCTGACTTACGGCGACCCCATAAGTTCGGGCGTGGTTTGCCATTGCCTGCCTCCGCATCCCAACCCTGGTATGCCTTGGAGGTCTCCCATCCAAATGCTAGCCAAGGTCAGGGTTGAGAGTGTGTAACTGGCCCAATGTCACCCAGCAAGCTTCCATGGTGCGAGTGGGGATTTGAACCCGGGTTTCCCAGGTCCTAATCCGACACCTTAACCACTACACTACACTGGCTCTCTATCTGTCTAATATCTGCAGATACATTATAAAGCTGAACCACATCTATAAACCTCCCTCCGCAAATTGTCCTATTTTCTCCAGAGATGCATTTAAATTGTGAATAATAGTAATTATAAAAAGTGATGCATTCATGACAATCTCTTTTGCCCCTTGAAAGGATACGGTAAGCTAACTACTTATTGAGCTTGGAAGCAGCCATTAATTTTGATTGGAGCTATTTTTTTATACAAGAATACATCTCTCCAAACCCTCAACCATTCCACGTATTTGTCATTTGACCTGTTTAGCAATTTTTTACAGGCACATAACTTAAATGCAGTTTAATTTTTCCAAGATTTATTCACACTCAATTTCCAATTATTACTTTGCTCTTTAACGACTTCACCCAGAAAGCTGGAAGCTTTTTCCCTAGTAGATCATCTAGTGTTCTCTGGCACTATAAAATTAGTTAAAAAGTAATTTTCTTAATTTGGTTTCTTGCAACAAAATAAATGAAAGATCCATCTCTAGCCAATGCTTGGGGGACTTGGGATTTTTCCCTTTATTAAAGAGAAATGATAATCTATAAAGCAAGAATGCGGCTGGGGACAAATATTAACTAGTAAAAAGGCTTATCTGCCATAACATCGTTGAGATGCTTCGGCAAGCACAATTTCCCCACTGGCATCAGTTTATGTGTTGTGCTTGTATCTGGAAGTGAGGAGGGCTTTCTTTTCTCATTAGAAATGAGTTTAGCAAGGGATGAGCATGGCCAGGTTTGTGCATTTCAACCAAGAGCTATGGCCACAGAATCCAGGGACTCTGAGCTCTCTCTTGGACAACAGTCCAAGTTCCTAGGCCTCATGTTTGTAGGGTAGGGTTGCCAACCACCAGGTAGTAGCTGGAGATCTCCTGCTATTACAACTGATCTCCAGCCGATACAGAACAGTTCACCTGGAGAAAATGGCTGCTTTGGCAATTGGACTCTATGGCATTGAAGTCCCTCCCCCCCACAAACCCCGCCCTGGATCTCATATTGGTCAAAGAAAGATTGTACATCGCAGTTGTTTATGTTTGTATATACTGAATGTGTACGTTTTTGCCTTTACTAGGAGTTTTATGCTTTTAATCTACATGTGCACCTTATTAAAATTTATCTATTTGTAATTTTAACTTTTTCCAGCTCAACCTCTTTGGTTTGCAATCGGTATTTTGGTTGAGTTCCATCAGGATTCCCCCCCCTCTTTTGTTGTTTGTTGTATGAAATCACCCACGAGGAACCCTTTCTGCTCTCCTGATCCTTACAGCTGTTGAGTTGGAATGGTTGGAATGCTGCTGTTCCAGTTTTGAGTGAAGGAACAAGAACCCTTTAGGAATATGGTATGAGAGGCAGGATATTGATAGGACCGTAAAACCGATAGGGAGGCATAGATTTTGTTAATTGTCCAGTAACGTTATTCATTCCTCTGCATCAAAACTAGCGTAAATGTCAAGTGAAGGATTTCCACCCTCTGATTTACATTCAGATGGTGCTGCTGATTTTGTTGAATTTTTATCTCCCTGTGCTGAATCCAATTGCAGGATTGCCTTTTGGGACTTCCTTCCTTAAACTGACTCTTAAGATGTTTGGGCAGTTGGAAAGGTTCTGTTAATATATGCTGGAGGTTAAGTGTTTACAGTGCTATTTATTCTTTTTCTCCTTCTTGGTCAAAAACTTCAGCCATCTGTCAAAACTAAGAGCACAGTCATTACTGCTAGTCTGGGCTAGTCTGGGCTATCCAAGTTAGTAAAAGTAAATGTAGGAGGGTTTAAACTAGGGTTGCCAACCTCCAGGTACTAGCTGGAGATCACCTGCTATTACAATTGATCTCCAGCCAATAGAGATCAGTTCCCCTGGAGAAAATGGCCGCTTTGGCAATTGGACTCTATGGCATGAAGTCCCTCCCCTCCCCAAACCACGACCTCCTCAGGCTCCGCCCCAAAAACCTCCCACCAGGGGTGAAGAGGGACCTGGCAACCCTAGTTTAAACACACTGGGGCCCTTGACCTGGATGGACCAGGCTAGCTTAATCTCATCAAATCTGAGAAGCTAAGCAGTGTTGGTCCTCTCTAGTAGTTGCATGGGATACCACCAGGGAAGTCCAGGGTCGGTATGCAGAGGAAGGCAATGACAAACCCCCTCTGTTAGTATTTTGCCTTGAAAACCCTGCTGGGTTGCCATAAGTCGGCTGCGGCTTGACGGCACTTTACACACATAAACACACTGGTTGAGTCATTTCTCTTTCATGGTAAAGGTAGTCCCCTGTGCAAGCACCGGTTCATTACTGACCCATGGGATGACGTCACATCACAACGTTTGCTAGGCAGACTGTGGTTACGGGGTGGTTTGCCGTTGCCTTCCCCAGTCACCTACCCTTTACCCCCCAGCAAGCTGGGTAATCATTTTACCGACCTCGGAAGGATGGAAGGCTGAGTCAACCTTGAGCCGGCTACCTGAAACCGACTTCCATCGGGATCGAACTCAGGTCATGAGTAGAGCTTGGACTGCAGTACTGCAGCTGACCACTCTGCGCTACGGGGCTCTTTACCCTAGCAGAATGGATGGCTGTCTAATCATACATTTAACAGTGCCACCCTATGCAGAATTACTCCATTCTAAGCCCATTGATTTCGGAATTGCACTCCGTACGTTTCATTTCTTCCTTTCCCCTCGCTCTCCTGCCTAGCTGCCGGGCACCTTGAGGCCCTTCCCATTCTCTCTGGCATTTGTGGGAGGATGTTACCCTTTGGCACCTCCAAGATGGCAGCTGTTGCCTTTGGGCCAATGCCTCCTCCCACTTGGGCAATTGTGCGATTTGTAAATAGCTAATAGGTTGGCATGGCCTAAATTAGCTGCAAATTGACAATTGAATTGTAAATCAACCCCCCCCCAAAAAAAATTTCCCTAGTAATTAACAAGATATTTCCATAAAGACATAATTACCATTTTCCTCTGCGCAGGGTTATGCTTCCCTTTATCCTTCACAAAGCTCTCCCCTTCCCCCTCCCCCCTCCACTTTCTCTTCTGCCAGACCAAATATTATTGTTTTTAATCTTCGTGATTTTTCAAGCTGCTCTGTGTTATAGATGGGGGGGGGGTGTTTGTGTGCAAGGGGTGGAAATGAATTATTGGATTCAGCTCCCTCCATTCCTCTCCTCCTGCCTGCCGTTTCCCTTCCTACAAGGGGTTGTACAACATTTCCGTAGGGGGAGCGTTCGGCTCCTTTTGTTTTTACTTAAAAAGATAGCATCTTAACATCTCAGCTTTGTTCCTGAGACCTCAAGGCCTTCCTGGATTTTGTCACTTGCAATCAGTGCCTGTGCTTGGTTTCCCCCCCAACCCCCCTGCCTCTCTCCCCCCCCCACCCTTCCCCTCCAACCCGGTGAAATAATAGCACTGATGAGTCCTTATCTTTTTGTCAGGCTCCTGCCAGCGTGGGAGACAAATTGATTTATGTATGTGGCGTCCTTCCCTGGATAGTGTCATAATTTACCACTAAATATTGCTTTGACACAATAGTTTTGTAACAAATACCTAATGCGGATTGCGCTCCCTCCCTCCCTCCCCCCCCCTCAAATCGGTTTTTGAATTAATGGAGTGAGACTCCCTCAATTTCAAGGGATCTTGTGTCCCTCGCCCGTGCGGAGTGTCGCAGAATACCAATCTGCCGGTCCTCCTCGCTTCCTTTGCTTAGTGTCACCTTGACGCTGGGAGGACTCCCTCCCAACCCCAGTCCCGACGAACGCATCCAAGGGTCTCTCTCCCCCTACCAACACACGTACTCCCGCATCCCTCCACGCATTGTCAGATTAGATGATTCTTCATTCTTCCATGAGAAGCTGATGCTTTTACTCACAATGGCCCGACTTGATTTATTAGATAAAGAAATACGTCGTGCAAAAGAATGGAAGATAGTTATTTTTTTGTTCCCTCTGCTGTTCCTACGCTGAGCTGTAGATCTTCACAGCAAGGACGTGGTCGTCTTTTTCTGTATTATTGTTAAAAAGGAACTGAGCTATAGCAAATCTTTTATTTAAATGTTGTTGTTGTTGTTGTTGTTGTTATTTGCTTTTTTAACCCAAGCTTGGCAGATTTACAGTTTGTTTCCCCACAACGACTATTATTCCCACCCCCATCTTTCTCATTTTGGGTTGAGAATCTTCCTGATAAAGAAATAGCTGCGTGCGTTCCTTTTTTTGGTTTTGTTACGATGAGCCAACAGTTTGTCCTTAACCAGTGTATCCACAGAGGTTATGCCACCGGAGTTGCAAAATTTTAGGTTTTTGCTTTATAAACACAGGCATAGAGATGCAGAAGTGAAAGCAGGGGGAATTCCAGGGGACAAGTGCTTTGGGGACACGTCTACAGTACAAAAATGTAGCAGTTTTGTACCAGTTTTGGGTATCTTGGCTTCTCCCAAAAAATCCTGGGAATTGTAGCTGAACAATGGTGCTGAAAATTCGCTACTAGAGATTTTTACATACACACACGTACACACACACACACACACACACTGTCATAGAACTGCAATACCAGAGGTTCCTAGGAAAGAAGGAATGACAATTCAGCCCGTCTCAGCCGCGTAGATATGCCATTTGAGGTTTACAGTTGCTAGAGGAGATGAAAGCCTAGAACTGACATTTCTTTGGAGTACAGCAGAGGTGTGACAGAATGAACCATTTCCCCCTATATATTGATGGTAGAGTGAACATTTCCTTCATTAAAATTGCAAATTGCCAGCAGCACACTTGAATCTGCTTCTTTTTTTAAATCCCCAAGGCTATTCTAAATTGTATTGCAAATGTTTTGCACATACTTGTTGTATTCTTGCACTTCTTTCCCATGGCTGTCACTGCTTACCCACACTGTCTGCCTGACCCCTCCCCCAACAGAAAAGGATATCACCTTTTTAAAAGAGCTTTCCTTGGTTACCTTGTGCCTGCTGGGGATCTGCACAGTTTTGCTGCCTACCGAAGCCAACGTTCATGTCCATCTAAACTAGATGGAAATCCTTTGCATCTTCTCACCTGGGAACCGTAGTTTTAACCAGTGAACTTCTGAGCATTCATCGATATGACGAATGCCACGGTTGAATGTCGCACATCCACTCAAAACATAGCTGATTTTAAATGATGTGTGACCTGCACACGATGGCCACGGGGCAGGAGGAAGCCAATAAATTTTGAGCATGTGCCAGCAGCAGGTACCTGGACAGTTGCCGTGCTGAATACTCACCTGTGTGAAACCACTCAAAATAATGTTTGCTTTGAATTGTGAAAAAGTATCAAATCTTGACTTCCTAGAGGCACCTAGTTGGCCACTGTGTGAACAGACTGCTCGACTTGATGGACCTTGGTCTGATCCAGCAGGGCCTTTCTTATGTTCTTATGTTCTTTCTCAGGTCTTTAATTTTTAAGTCTTCCCACTGTGCTGAGGAGATCTGACGTGACTGTGGGTTATGCATTCAGGGTGGGAGATTGGTTCATATTTCTAAGGGCAGTTTAAGTCCCTGCTACGCCTTGCTGTGCCCTTACAGTCATCCCCCATTAGAACTCCTTGTGTTGTTTAATGGGAAGTTATTATCCACTTACATCTACGTTGGCACAAACCTTGCTGCCGCTTTGTGTGGCTGAGGGTGACTTCAAGCATTCCATTAATTAGCAGACAAGAGATGATAGCCTCCTTATCTCCCAGCTCAGCTCTCACTGGATTTTCTGCTTTGCTCACACCTGACTCAGAGTCAGGTGTGAACTAGCTAAATGCAACCCACCAGCCATCTTTGGTGGCCCACCAGGAATTGGATGTACCTTCTGGTATTGCAGTCTGTTGGAGATGTTAAAAACAGGCAACTTGTCAAAACATGTGGCTGTTGGCCTGCGTTTGGCTTGGTGGGTCCCAAGCCCATGTTTGCATTGATATGAAGAAGAAGAAGAAGAGTTGGTTTTTATATGCCGACTTTCTCTACCACTTAAGGGAGACTCCAACCAGCTTACAATCAGCTTCCCTTCCCCTCCCCACAACAGACACCCTGTGAGGTAGGTGGGGCTGAGAGAGCTGTGACTTGCCCAAGGTCACCCAGCTGGCTTCCTGTGGAGGAATGGGAAAACAAATCCAGTTCACCAGATTAGCCTCCGCCGCTCATGTGGAGGAGTGGGGAATCAAACCCGGTTCTCCAGATCAGACTCCACTGCTCCAAACCACCGCTCTAAACCACTACACCATGCTGGCTCTCCAGGTTAGGGTTGTCAGGTTAGGGTTGTCATGCTGACAGGTTAGGGTTGTCAGGTCCTGGCAACTGGCGGGAGATCTGGGGGGGCAGGTACAGGGAGTGGCAATCAGCATGTGCAATGACATCACTTCCATTGCAATGTGGAAGCACTGGCGTCGCACGGGGGTGTGTGTATGCTCTAGCACTTGCCCCAAACGTTCTATGGTTTCTGCATCACATCAGAAGTGAAGTCATCATGTGCGTGCCGATCACTCCCCACTCTTTTGGCCAGCTTGCTTCCGCCCGCCCATCAGGTGAGTGTTAGGCAGTGGCAGGAATTGGCAGACAATTGCCTACCATTAGCGGGCACCTGGGAACCCTATGCTAGGTTAATGGGTACTTAATACTCTCATTCCTGTTCTCTTTGAAAGAAGAGTAAAAGAAAGGAGAAAGTGCTGAGTCCTGGTCAGGGTTAGGCCATTAGTTCATTTGTTGATGTGAACATTACAACAGTAATGCCTATCCCATGGTGGTCTTCCCCAACACCTTCTACTTGAGATCCTGAAGCAAAGTACTGCTGGTGTCAAAACCCAGTAGTGAGCTTCCATAGCAGAAGTGGGGATTCAAAACCTGACTGCCCAGGGTCCACTTTTTCCACTCCACCACGCTGGCTTTCCCATGGACTTGTATGGAACAAGGAGGAGCCAGGGGCTTGGAGAAATCAGACTGTAGAAGATGGATCCTGCATCAGAGTACGTGTTCCGTCCTATTTCGTGTTGTCTCTGTGTGGGTTTTAAAAGTTGCTTAAACGTGTGACATTCTCTCATATTAAACTACAGCTTGATTCTCTCATTCCGTCTCACTCACACAGACACACAGGCAGCCTGACGTTGCATGGCGTGCTCCGTGGCTCCACCGCTCCATCATGTTTAGTCTTCTACAATAATTGCTGGCAATTATTTGCAAATGTCCTCCAGATACACTTTAGCTTGGCACACAGAAGAGGAGCACTTTGAACATTCGGATAGGTGTGTTTTATCGGCCCCTGCTATGCAGAAAGAGGTTCATAACAGTCACGATGATTTAACTGCTAGGCCAGCTGGAGTTTTGAAGAGAGTCAAAAGTTATTTCTGATTCCCCTCCCCACCCCTGGCTGTTCTGATTGTTTCCCCTTGGAGCTAGAGTCCCAAACATTACTCATCGTTGCTTTGTCTGAGGGGTGACTATATATTTTTGTGTCTGTCTCCCCATGTTGTAAGTTTAGCCATCGGGGCCAATTTGTTGAAGAGGCCGGATGGATTTGAGGAACACAGTGAGAGTTACTGTGATATAGTGACCTGACAAAGGGAGCTTTGACTCTTGAAAGCTTATATGATGAAAATCTTGTTGCTCTTTAAGGTTAATTTATGCCATTACTATGTATGGGTGTGAAAGCTGGACAATGAAGAAAGCTGATAGGAAGAAAGTAGAGTCCTTTGAAACGTGGTGTTGGAGGAGAGTGTTATGGATACCACGGGCTGCCAAAAAACACACACCACCAAATCAGTGGGTTGTACATCAAATCAAGCCTGAACTGACCCTAGAAGCTCAAATGACTAAACTGGGGCTATCGTACTTTGGTCACATTCTGAGAAGACAAGAGTCACTGGAAAAGACAGTCATGCTAGGAAAAGTTGAAGGCAGCAGGAAAAGAGGAAGACCCAACAAGAGATGGATCGACTCAATAAAGGAAGCCACAGCCCTCAATTTGCAAGCTCTGAGCAAGGCTGTTAAGGATAGGATGTTTTGGAGGACATTCATAGGGTCTCCATGAGTCGGAAGCGACTTGACAGCACTTAATACACACACACTTTAAGGTGCTACTGGACTTGAATCTTGCTGTGATGGAATGGTTAGAGTGTTGGGCAGAGACCTGAGAGTGCCACATTCCAGTCCTCGCTCAACCAAGGACCGGTCACTTATTTTTCAGTCTACCTAACAAAGTTGTTCTGAGGCTAAAAGTTGGGGAAACCAAGTGCACCATTCCTATTTTCCTGGAGGAAGAACAGGATAAACAATATGATGATGATGAAGAGTTTAAAGGGTTGCTCAGCCTCTTAATGAAAGGGGGTAGCTGCTAATTTGAATATGAAAGAGTAGCTAATGGTGACCAGGCCATGTATAGGAAGGAGATGTATTTCCTTCATTTTTATTGATACAATCATTCCTTTATTGCCCCACTTTAGCCCTTGCATATCGTATTTGGCTTACTGTATAAACTTTTACACAATATTATTTTACAATAGTTACCATCCCTTGTCTCTGGGCAGATATAAGCCTGGAATAATAAAACTTCGGTTTACCAGATACCTTTCGACTCCAAACCTTCCTTTTCAGCAGCCTAAAGATGAAGGACAATTTCACTCTTGTTGATAACCAATAAATAGAACCAGAGTTGCCTAGCAATAAATTCTACTTGATTAATTCAGGGAAGGAATGTAGCTCCTCGATCAACATTCTAGTTTATCAGAGTCTCTGCGAACTGAATGAATGAACATCGGCTTAGCATCCTTAAACAAAATATAGGCTCAAAATCACCATTCTATACTAAATGACTCCCTTCTTTGCAACACCCTTCCCACCTTCTGGGTGGGATATAAGGGCTCTGGGATCTCTACTAATCTCCCTCCTTCCCCCCAGTCAAGGCACCCTCCGCTCTTCTACCTGCAGGGCCTTCCAGTTCTTTGTCTTTAACTCCCCCCTCCAAAGACTGCGCGTTGACAGTGGCCATAGGAGGCTTTGGACATGGAGACTTCTGGGGGAGGCGCCTTAGGATGTGTTCTAAACACTCACAGGGGGAGAAGAATTTTGGGGGCTGGTTTAGAATACCTGATGCACCCCTCTTTCCTGCCCCCTGTCTTGTGCTCTGCTGAGGTGGTGCAAGCCCTGGATTCGCATGGGGCAGAGCGGATGAAGAGGGGCTCTTTTCATGCCCCCCAGGCTTTAAAATTGGGAGCTGTGTTATGCTTGGTTTTGCCAAAGGCCATGAGTCAGGGTTACCAGGTCCCTCTTTGCCACTGGCGAGAGTTTTTTGGGGCGGGGGCTGAGGAGGGCGGGGTTTGGGGAGGGACTTCAATGCCACAGAGTCCAATTGCCAAAGCAGCCATTTCCTCCAGGGGAACTGATCTCTATCGGCTGGAGGTCAGTTGTAATAGCAGGAGCTCTCCAGCTAGTACCTGGAGGTTGGCATTCCTACCATGAGTAGACCTGCCCCCCTCATCTAATAACCTTGGCCTTCCTCAAAGAGCCTGATTTTACACCTTGGGAAAGGGGAGCGGGACAAGAACAGAGAGCCTGTTCACATGTGTTATGTGCCATCAAGTCACTTCTAACTTACGAATCAATGGGACAAAACGTCCTATCATTAACAGCCTTGCTCAGATCATGCAAACTGAGAGCCATGGCTTCCTTTATTGAATCAATCCATCTCCCAGTGAGTCTTCCTCTTTTCCTTCAAAATTTCCTAGCATTATTGTATTTTCCAGTGAGCCTTTTCCATTGATTAAAGTACGGTAGCTTCAGTTTAGTCATTTTAGCTTCTTGCAGCATAATTACCAGATGAAGCTATATCGGGCTGCAAAGGATCATGAGGCATGTTTGGGTTTTCCCATGTCAAAATTATGCGTGCTTTATTTTAAAAAATGTCTGGGAAAAGGCTAGGCTGAAAAACTTTCTCCTTGTGCAGATAGATTGAGGGAACATTCAAACATTGTAGATAGATAAAAGAATGTAAAAGTGTAGTTACTCATTGCCCTGACCTTGATGGCACAGGCTAGCCTGATCTCATCAGATCTCAGAAGCTAAGCAGGGTCAGCCCTGGTTAGTATTTGGATGGGAGACCACCAAGGAAGTCCAGGATTGCTGTGCAGAGGAAGGAACTGGCAAACCACCTCTGTTAGTCTCTTGCCATGAAAACCCATCACCATAAGTCGGCTGCGACTTGACGGCACTTTGCACATACATACAATTATTTATTAACAGTGCATTGAGGTCAACATAAATTATTCTATCATTGATTATATACGTTGATGATATACATATATATACATATATATACATACATACATACATATAAAAATGTGTATATATTATATAGGGTTGCCGGGTCCCTCTTTGCCACCAGCGGGAGGTTTTTGGGGCAGAGGGGCTGGGTTTGGGGAGGGGAGGGACTTCAATGCCATAGAGCCCAATGGCCAAAGTGGCCATTTTCTCCAGGTGAACTGATCTCTATCGGCTGGAGATCAGTTGTTGTAGCAGGAGATCTCCAGCCATTACCTGGAGGTTGGCAACCCCCTTCAAAAAATGTTGCTCCTGCCCTGCCGGATCGCTTCCTCTCATGAGAATTCAGCTACCGTTTTAGTTACCCTGACTACCAGCAACCAGAAATGGGGGCTGAGTTCTTGTTAGAAGAAGGGAATCTTGTGAGAGTTTTGGAACTAGCACACAGAGCTTGCTTTGCTGCTTTTAAAGAGGTCTAGGAAAGCAAGGAAGCTTATTTCCTCTGGCTGTCGGGCAGTAGCAGCAGGGTGGATAAGAGGTTACTGCCTCCCAGTATCTCCATGTGAGACAATCACCTGAGATCATCTCATTATAGCGCCTGGTCTATGTCTCCCTTGTCTCTCTATCTCTGTATACTCGTGTGTATATTCTTTTGCACGTATAATTGTGTTGTTTTTTTTGCCTTGGTCTGTCTTGGCAGGAAAGGGATAAGGTTGTCCTTGCAATATCTTGCTGAATCTTCTAATCACAGCTTAGGGCTGGGCGAAAATAATAAAAGGAACTGGAACTAACAGAATGAAAAGCTGCCTGGAGTGTATTATGCAGCTTCTGTGCTCAAAGGGTTTTATTGTTACATTGTGCTCAGGCTTGGGTGTCAATCAAGGGGGGAAAAAAACTTTTTTCTCCGGGGAAAGAACCTCTGATTCAAATGTGAAAGTAGAAGGATATATCTTCAAAGTTACCAAAGGGCTTTCAAAGAAGGGAACAGTGGGCAAATCCTTAACAAATCATCGCAATTCCCAACCACAAAATCTTTTATCAGATCTCTAGATATTTGCAGACAGTAGACAGAGGTGCTTCTTTCGCAGAACTAAATTAAAGATGAGTGACCTGAGGGTGGGCGGAAGGAAAACACAAATTGTTAGAACTACGTTGATGTTCCTCAACTGATAAGGGAGATTGAAATAAAGCGTAGTCGCCTCGGGATGTGTCGTGTTCAATGCAGTGTGCAGACAGAAAAGGATGTGATTTATCTTTGAATTTGCTAATGCTAGAAGTCCTGGGATTGCATCTCTGCAGCATTACTAAAGAAAACAGGACTTTTCATCTTCACAATGCCTTTTCATTCCCCCCCCTTGCCCCCCAATAGAAAATAGTTTTCCTAATACAGAATTAATTAATGAGCGGAAGAACTGTACAACTATTCCGTGGGGTTTGTTCAACTCCTTTAATCTGAAGATGAACAGAGAATAGCGGCAAGAGTTCTTGTTTTTAGAAGTCTACTACTTCTGTGTGATCAGAGTTGTCCTCTCAAAGTCTTTAAGGTGGCTGGGATACTTGGACATTACTAAATACAACGAAGAATGGAGTAGATTTTTTTTTTTTTTAGTGCCTCAGTGGGGAATCTCTTGGAGTGGATGGCATAAACACAGGAATCATTTTACCGGCTCTTCCCAAAGATGCTTTGTTGAGTCTCCAAAAGGAAGAGGTGCCACAGCTATAAAGGAGTGCCAATACTTTTCTTCACTTTTGACAGACATGTCAAAACGTGTCTGAGCATAGAAAGCTGGAGCTCCAGAGAAGACGCTAAAGATGACATTTTTTTGGCTTGAGGTGCTGCTTTTCTGTGTGCAGGAAGTTTTGAATTTGGGAAGCATTGAAAAGTATAATTCCCTATCTGATATCTGAAGTGGCACATTTCTGTGTCGTCGTCCCCACTCCGAATACTTTCTTAATGTATTTACATGAATCGTTGTCTCTCTTTCCCCCTCGTGCAAAATCATGGAATCAATTTACTATAGATATCGTTTAAGTAACGAGTATTGAGCCAACTCCTGCCACTGCTGTCTGTACTCTGAGAAATCCCTTCTTAAATTGGTTTAAAATTGCAGCATTTACAGAGAGAGAGAGGGCGAGAGAGAGAGAGGGAGGGAAACAGCCCAAAGTTATCAGCATTATCTCTTCAATCTCAAGAATCCTAGTGTCTTATCACTCAGGGAGTTGTTGAGCAATTCACCACTTTTTTGTCTCCATACAAGACGAAACAAAACAGCTGGGTGCCTTTGTGAGGAGCCTTCATTATAATGCCAAAGTAATTAAGAGGTGCTCTTAAATGGTAACTTTGCTGAGCTTTTAGATGCTCCTTAAGTGGTGATGCCCGCTTAAGGAGGCAACGTACTCTAAATATTGTTGATGGTGTGGGCTAATTGTTACCCTACCAATCATGAAAGTAGAAGGCAATGGGAAATGAGCCAGGGTGGAAACTGTCCAATCGATATGATCATATGGGTACTGCAAGCTTGGGCACCCATGAGTGACATGACAGCATCCATAATAGCATAATCACCATAATAGTCGTTAAGAGCAGTGGTTTGGAGCAGTGGAGTCTGATCTGGAGAACTGGGTTTGATTCCCCACTCCTCCAAATCTGGTGAACTGTATTTGTTTCCCCATTCCTACACATGAAGCCAGCTGGGTGACCTTAGAGCTCTCTCAGCCCTGCCTACCTCACAGGGTGTCTGTTGTGGGGAAGGCAAGGCGATAGTAAGCCATTCTGATTCTCCCTTAAGTGGTAGAGAAAGTCGGCATATAAAAACCAACTCTTCTTCTTCTTCACAAGGTTGTGGTGAGGGTAATGTAGAGGAGAGGAGAACAATATATATCCTCCTGAGCTCCTTGTGGGGTGAGTGGAATAGAAATGAGGTGAATGAATGACTGAAGCTGCTCAAATATTAAGAATCTTTCCAGATTGTCAGCCGCTATCCTGGATGCTTAACTAAAATGGCTGTGTCTTACCACTGGTATTCAGAGGTTTATTGCCTCTGAATGTGGAGGTTTCCTTTAGGTGGTGCTAGTAGCCACTATCCTCCACGAATTGGTCTAATCCACTTCTAAAGCCATCTGTTAGATATATGATGCTTTTCCATGCAGCGCTGAGTATTGGGCAAGCAGGTGGGAATGATTATGTCAGTGTGGCTTGCATTCTGTACTACCTTTTTAATCTGGCCCTTCTTGGTTTTCCCCCATTTTGGTATTTAATACATTGACCTTCACAACAAAGCATTTTTTTCAGAAGATCATTTCAGGTATTTTCTTCTCTGCACCTTGCTAAGTGGTGAAAAAGAGGCAGGCGGCAGTGATCTGCCGCCGCTTCCAGAGCACGCACAAACACAAAAATCTTAAAATATTTATGCCGTGGACCTTGGACACTTTAATATTTTCTGCCGAGAGACACTGACACTTGAAGTGTAATACAGCCAAGTGCGCCATCTAATAAGGCTGTATAATTTTGATATAACAGCCCCGCTCTGTTGTACTATTAAAGCTTTAAAATATTAATGCTCGTTAATGGTGTCACTCAGCCATTTTATATGATTAGTTTTAAGCCTCTCTTGGGTAGGCAAGAAGGGGAATTTTTAATGAAATGTTCCCTGCTCATCTGACCTGCTGTATTACTGCATGAATGCCATTTTTATGAGGCAGGTTTATGACGTTCATTACTCTGCTCCTTGAGCCACTTCATGGCTGCTGTAATTTTTAAAGAAGAGATAAAAAAAATAAGTCAGTTCTTTCCTTGCAGTCAAGAAGCACTGCATTTTCCAGCTTTGACCTTTAAGCTGTCATGCATGGATTAATCACATTTCTGCTGGAAATTGTTTTAGACTTAATGCTAGCTGAGGCCTGATTAGCTTACTTGCTTTACTGGCCAGGTCTTAATGAGGTTTGTCAGTGACTCGTCCCCAGGAAAAAGTCTCCATTTCTACTTTGTCATTTTCTGCCTTTGTATATTTTAATATTTATATCTCCCGCCCAATGTGTACTCCAACCGTCTTATCGTCTCAGAAAGGAAGAATCCACATAGGAAGCTTCCTCTGTGTGTTGTCTGTCCTGGGGAAGGGCCATGGCTCAGTGGTAGAGCATCTGCTTAGCATGCAGAAGGTCCCAGGTTCAATCCATGGCATCTCCAGTTAAAGGGACCAGGCAAGTAGGTGATGTGAAAGATCTCTGCCTGAGTCTCTGAAGAGCTGCTGCTGGTTTGAATAGACAATGGACCAAGGGTCTGATTCAGTAGAAGGCAGCTTCACGTATGTGTGTCCTCCGGCATGTGACTTGGACGTTTTGGAAGGAGTCCCAGAGAGAAGAGAAGAATGTGAGGATTGGCCTTGCTGGATCCGGCCAACGTCGATCTAGTCCAGCATTGTGTCTCGGTAGCAGTCCAAGCATCCACAAGCAAGGTGTTCTGGAATCCTGGTATGTAGGAGAGATCTGTGTGGTGGTCACGTTCAGAATCCTGTGTACAGTTTCAGTCACCAGATCTCAGAATGGATACCGTAGTGCTAGGAAAGGTGCAGGAAAGGGCAAATCAAGGGGTTAGAGTGCCTTCCTTAGCAGGAAGTGTTAAGGAATTTGGGGCCTTTTTATTTATTTTTTTAAAAAGGGAAACTAAGAAGGGATATAATTGAAGTTTGTAAGTGATTCACAAGGTGCCCTCTCCAATAATACTAGAAGAAGAAGAGTTGGTTTATATATGCCGACTTTCTCTACCACTTAAGGGAGACTCAATCCGGCTTACAATCACCTTCCCTTCCCCTCCCCACAACAGACACCCTGGGAGGCAGGTGGGGCTGAGAGAGCTCCAAGAGAACGGTGACTAGCCCAAGGTCACCCAGCTGGCTTTGTGTGTAGGAATGGGGAAACAAATCCAGTCTGCCAGATTAGCCTCCACCACTCATGTGGAGGAGTGAGGAATCAAACCCGGTTCTCCAGATCAGACTCCACCGCTCTTAACCACTACACCACGCTGGCTCTCAGTTAAGTGGTCACTCAGTTAAGTTGATGGTTGCTTGGTCTGATATCTGAATGCAGCCCCCATGTGTCGTCTGCTAGTACATAGTGAATCTACACCTAATACTGGAGCCTATCCGTTGAACGGCTCTGTTTGGCTAATGACACCCATTTCCTTGTCTTGGTAGCTATTACACTGTTGGGCCCAATTAACGGAGGAGTCTGTTGCGCATGAAACGATTCAAAAGCCAAAGAAGAAGTTTTGTTCTTGGTTGTGTCTTCTGCTAGTGTCTGTATTGAAATCCGGAAAAATTCAGCTACATCCTCACAGCAAATGACATCAAATGCATCCTACAGATATCAGAGATATTCCCTCCATCTGCTGCAAGGTAGCCACTGGTGGCATTCACATTTGTTTCTTGATCATACCCGATTACACACTCCTCTAACATTCATGTGTGTGTGTGAAGTGCCATCAAGTTGATTTTGACTCATGGCGACCCTATGAATTAATGTCCTCCAAAACGTCCTATCGTTAACAGCCTTGCTCAGGTCGAACTGTCAAAATATGAAACTGCTTCCTCACTGTGAGCGTTATCCAGAAACTTGATCAGTGTCAGTGCTATCAGATTAGAAGAATATCTAGTTCCCATACAGTATTATATCTACACAATATTGCCACAGGGAAGGGTGTCTGGGGGAACAGATATACTTCATGTGATCTTTTGTTCTCACTATCACAATTAGCTGGATCTGCTTCATGTCTCAACGGCTTCGGTACCTTTCAGGTCACTTTTCACAATCCTGCAGCCCCGCACAAGGCATCTATTTAGCATGTGTCTGAACCATCTTGCACTAGCTCAATGCATGCTCATTTTGTCTGGGGTCTATCTATAGCCAACCACTACTTAAGCTTCTGCACCACATTCCCTGTAAATCAGTGTGGGTTTGTGGAGTTCACATTCTTACGTATATTTACCCTTTCTTTACAAAAGCATAGAACCTTTTATCTGAAAGCCGGATCATACCAGAGCAACTAAACAAGATGTTTCCTTGCACAATCTTCCACAAACCAGTTCAAAGACTGTGAGAGAGCTGTTTTTAAAAGGCAATGTAAAAAAAAAAACTTCAATAAAAAACAAATGGTGTCAATGGAGATCATGGGACAGTACCAAATGGAGACAGCTGCGAGCTGCTTAACGAAACAAAGAAATAAAAGACATGAGGTGAACTTGGAAGGCTGTGGAGGAATTATGTGTCATTCAGACAACAGAGGTTTCATCCTCAAGAGCTTAGATGGTTTGTTTTTTAAATTGCTAGTAGTTATAGCATTTCCAAGTGGGGGAAATGCTCGTACTGTTGTACACAGGGGCAGTGAATCTTAACAGCAAAACAGAGAAGATTATCTGTGCAGAGCTCTCTTGTAACAACGGCATGCAGCAGCAAAGCTACTACTTTTATTAACAGTAAGCACAAGGCTTTTGACCTTTTCATCAGCAAATCTCATGGGAACATCGCAGGTAGGCTAAACCTGAGTTTGGCAGAGATGGGATCTTTCTTGGTTCGGCCATCATTTTTAAAAAAAAAAGTGCTTGGAGCCGAGGGAAAAATGGTTTGGAGCTAAGAGATAAGAGAGTGGAGAACAAGAAATGCTTTCAAAGAAATGTACCTGGTGTTCTTCCAAGTGTGCTTTGAACATGCACATTTAGAGCAAGCTTATATTAAAAAGACAGGTCTACTTCTGCCAGATCTAGCTGGGGATGACTTTTATAAACATGAAATGGCCCTGTGACCCTGAATAACTGTTATAAAAATTAAGTGGGCATGTGTACTAGGCATGTGTGCCAAATCTCTTTCCTTGTTTTTCACTTGAAATAAATTAGGCACAGTACCCAAGGAAAAGGCTCTGTCAATGGATTTCAAATGTGAAATCATGTCTCAACTGCTTCAGTACCTTTCAGCCATCAACTTAACTGAGTGCCCATAAGTTCTAGTATTATTGGAGAGGGGACCTTGTGAATCACTTATAAACTTCGATCATATCCCTTCTTAGTTTCCTTCCAGGGGAATTCTGGGGCTCTATCTCAGCTTATGTGGACTGATGATCAGTCCTGTTCAGTCTTGTGATTTTCAAACAGAGAACGTGTGTTACGATATGCCCTACACCCCCCTTCATCTGCACTTTCTGGAGATGATTGGTAGTGGTGGTCAAATTGACCTTCACAGAACCTTGTCTGCCATTGCTGATCATGTCACTGCGGAACCCTTCATGAGCTTCTGGGGAATGCCATTTTGGAAACCATGATGACCTACCAAGTCAACACTCTTACCTTACCTGTGGTAAGGAGCGTATAGAGCTATCATGTTCTGAGATGTGAGAAATATTAAAGGAGCTAAGCTTAGAAGACGAAGAGAGGCACAGTCAAATTGGACGTGAGATAGCAGGGCCCCAGAAGAGCAGGCATCTTTTCCTTGGCTCATTTAACCTGTTTACCAAGCATGGGATGCATCCACACATGATTAGATATTGCCCTTATGTTGTGTTACAGCATTGAGTGCAGCAGATAGGTTTTCCTGCATGGTCTAGACCAGGGGTGTCGAACTCATTTGAAATGGCTGGATATGACATAAATGTCACTTGGTCAGGCCAGGCCAGGCCTCACCAGTCCAGATCGTGGCCGGATAAGAGCTCTCAAGGGGCTGGACCCAGACTTTGGGCTGTATGTTTTGACACCCCTGGTCTGAACAGTCCAGTTGCAAATTATTGTTCTAGTGCAGTGATGGCGAACCTTTTAGAGACCGAGTGCCCAAACTGCAACCCAAAACCCACTTATTTATCACAAAGTGCCAACACGGCAATTTAACCGTATAGCCCATGCTGTGGTCCGAGCACTCTGCTCCCCTCCAGTTATGCCACGCTGTGAGCTATGCTCCCCTCCAACCTAGCTCCTTTCCAACCCCACCACGGGAATCACCTTCGCCACAGACTAAACAGGCTGCCGTCTGTGCCGCACCCTCACGCCGCATGTGAGCCGCCCTGCCGCATGTGACAGGAGAGGGAGGAAGTGCTCCCATTGGGCTGCTGGGCAGAGGGGCGGGTGATGTGAGAAATGCCCTCAGGCTCGCATGGAGAGGGGGAGAGGAGCAGCCCGGCCCCGCGTCCCTCTGGCTTTCTAGTAACGAACTCAGGCGAACTCTGTGCTGGGGCGACGGCGCGTATGCCCACAGAGAGGGCTCTGAGTGCCCGCTCTGGCACGCGTGTCATAGGTTCACCACCACTGTTCTAGTGCAATAGTAGTGCCATATGCAATGGTTTGTGGATGGTGTCTGGGGCTGAGAAATATAATTGTATAAATATATAGGCTTTTTAAAAGAACTGGACATCTCCAAAGTCTGGTAACTGACCACAGTATTACATTGTGATGTAGTCCTTTGGATTTTGTTTGTCTGGATGACTTCCCTTCCTGCCCTCCCTCCTTCCAGCAGATCTATCTAAATTTTATTCCCGAAAGAGACCGTAACTAAGTAGGCAGCTCTCCTCTTCAGTCTGCGCTCATTAAGGGGATTACCTTTCATTTCTGCAGACCATAGTGTGATGCACAGATTAGGTAGAGTCGTTTTAATGATCATAATGGGAAAAAATGAGCAACTCCTCCTTTCCTTTTCCAGATTTCATTTGAGCAGTTTGTCAGTTTTTAAGGAGTTGGAGGGGAGCAGGAGTTAATTGGGAATTAGATTTATTTGCTTCTGTAATGGTCTGATCCAGTGAGCACCTCTGCACTGGTACATAATTGTTTAAGATTGGGAGGGGAAAACGGTAGCATTGTTGTTAATCTTATTATTACATAGCATGATCAACGCTCTTCACCTACATTACCTTAGCAACAGGTGGATCAGTATTGTTGTCTCACTTTACAAGCCATGGTGATGTCTGAATGCGGCCCAAGAGGCTTGCAGAGATTTGGCCCTCCCTTTTAACAAACCACCTCCCTTTTATAGGTTTTCCATTTTGGAAGTAACTGTAAATGTGTTGGACTTCCTAGGAAGCATTTAATTAAAACGTATTAACTTGATACCATTGTGGCCAATGTTCCTTAGTGATCCAACAGCTGTTCTATATCACAACATATCCTGGGTATGAGGACAACATGAGGTCCAACATTGACCATAAGAACATAAGAAAGGCCATGCTGGATCAGACCAAGGTCCATCAAGTCCAGCAGTCTGTTCACACAGTGGCCAACCAGGTGCCTCTAGGAAGCCCACAAACAAGACGACTGCATCATGACTAGTAGCCATTTTGACTAGTAGCCATGAATAGTCCTCTCCTTCATGAACATGTCCACTCCCCTCTTAAAGCCTTCCAAGTTGGCAGCCATCACCACATCCTGGGACAGGGAGCTCCACAATTTTACTATGTGTTGTGTGAAGAAATACTTCCTTTGATCTGTTTTGAATCTCTCACCCTCCAGCTTCAGCAGATGACCCTGCATTCTAGTATTATGAGAGAGGGAGAAAAGCTGCTCCCTGTCCACTCTCTCCATACCATGCATAATTTTATAGACCTCTATCATGTCTCCCCTTAACCGCCTTCTTTCCAAGCTAAACAAGCTAAATTGCCTGCCTTTTAGTGAGTTTATCATATTTAGACATGCTATCCTTCTGTTGCACCATGAATATAGTCAGTCAAAGTGAGGATAGTGGATGACATTCATGATTACAACACTATCTCTTATGGCTGTTGGCCTGTTTCTTTCTCCATCTCAAAATTATCCTCAGAGTTTTGGTCAAGGGAAGGGGCAAATCTGTCTCGCGCTCTAATGCTTTGTGGACATGGTATTTCCCCCACTGTGTGTCCATGGAGAAATTTGGTCTTTTAAAGCATTTTCCTGTCTACTGAACTCTATTCCCTTCTTGTCATATAGATCAGACTGCTCTCCCCAATACTTTTTTTCTTTCTTTTTCTGCCATTTCTTTTTCCTTATGTGAAATCTTGACATCACGTGCTCACCATAAAAAAAATATTTCCAAGGCTTCTATCGATACAGTATGAAAGGATAACCATATCCTACTGATTCTGACTGTTCCACAGGGCTTCTGATTTGTGTCCTGTATTTTTATTCTCTGTTAGTACCTCGCACACCCGTTTCCCTTATCTCGGCTTGGAAAAGCTTCCAGCATTAGCCTTTCAACACTGTGTTCCTCTCTAAAGGTCATTTTTAGTGCAAGTGTTGCTATCACTCTTGGATGTCTGAGGACAACTTGTCTCCTGTAAAGAAGGTATGGGTAAGAAAATAATCTCGAAATGTTGGCGCTCAGGCAGTGATCCGTGGGTAGGAACAGGAGTGCATATAAGTGTGCATAAGTGTTTCTATTTTAATCTCCGACATGCTGAAGCATCTATATTTATTATACTGCAGCCTTGCATTTGACAGGGAGGCCGCACTTATCTGTCACCTTCAGTTTGGGATGGCCCTATTGTAAGCTTATCAATCCTCTCAGTTTTTTGAGGCTTGTCTCCTGGATAACGACCTTCGTTGCACTCAGAAATGTTCCTGCAGTGACTTCCTCTTCAATTCGACAGCTGCAGCTTTATCCTGACTTTACCTGCTGCCAAGGTAGCCCCGAAAGCCTTATTGGTCAAAGGTCACCGGAGCTTGATCTGATTAGTATGGCTTTACAGCACCTTTCTTTCACCTGTGGGGAAGAAGGAAAGCAGAAGCAAAGCAAGTTCAAATAACACGGCATGTCTTCGCCCATTCATCTCAAGGCTTGTCTCTTGCCGTCTCTTTTCAGAGGGTAGGTCAGACACGGCCCTTCGTACAAGAAAGCAACAACAAAAAAAGTTCTGATGTCAGTGCAAACTACAAGCAGGGTGTGCATACAGGTAAAATTATACCTTTGCTGAAAAGATTTGGAAGCTCTTAGACCAGATGGGATTTTAAGCATATAGAACAGTTTACTGTGTAGAGGGTCCATCAGGAAGGGGCTTTGGGAGACTAGCCAATGGGCTGCAACCTGCAAGAGGCTTTCAAGGCAGGTGAGAGGCAAAGGTGGTTTGTCATTGTCTTCTTCTGCAGTCTCCCATCCTGCTTAGCTTTCAAGATCTGATGAGATAGTGGTATACCATGCCACCTCCCCTCCCCTTGATCCATAATGGAAGACAAAAGACTGAATCCAAAGTTTCCTTCCACATGCTGAAGATATGTCCCACTCAAAGGAGCACAATCCAGCCATTTTACACAGAGGCTGCAGGGCTGGTAGGAGCCTTGGGGTGCAAGAATCTTCCCCTCCACCAGAGGCAAAGTACCAGCAAGATTGCTGAGCCTGGTAAGGACTCTGTACTATGTGAAGGAAAGCGATGATGGGGAAAGGACTCCAAGGCCAGGGATGATGTGTGGCCAAGGGGATATACTCTAAGGAAGCCCAGGGAGATGCCCCGTAGAGGGTGACAAAAGTGAACCCCTATAAGCCACCTACTGTGTGTGTAAAGTGCCATCAAGTCGCAGCCGATGTATGACAACCCCCTTATGGTTTTCAAGGCAAGAGATGAATGGAGGTCGTTCGCTGTTGCCTGCCTCGGCAGAACGACCTTGGATTTCCTTGGGGACTCCCATCCGAGTAATAACCAGGGGCCAACCTTGCTTAGCATCCGAGATTTGATGAGATTGGGCTAGCCTGGACCATCCAGGTCTGGGTGGCCACCTACTGAGGACCCTAGAGCTATCATCACTACAGAAGGAATGTGCAAGTAGACCCAAAACCGTTTTCCCTCTTGCACAAGTGATGAAACCATGAGAACTGCTGCAGAAAGTACTTGGTGATGCACTGTGTAGACTCTTGTTTGGGCATTTTGTAGAACAGCACTACCAGCGCTTTTCTTTGGATACAATAGTATGCACCCTGCCCCCCCCCCATAAACCAGGCCACAGCAAGATTGTTCCATTGGCTTGCTAATACACAAGGTTTATCAATACACAACACCACATTGATCTGTATTGAATTGAACAATATTGTTGAGTGCCACAGCCAAACATTGCCCTCATTTTTAAGGTCTTTTCCATAAGACTGAAGACTGCAAGTCCTTTTACATTTTACCATTAGATAACCTAAACTGAGGGGGTTACCGCACTTGTATTCCCAGCGATGTATTAAGTGTTTGAAAATGTTATAAAAAATACTGTTCGCAGTTTAGCCCCTTTAGCTGTGAAGACTTCTTCCAACCATTTATAAGCCGTGGTATCCAAAAACCCTTTTAAAGCGATGTTTTTTATAACATTTTCAAACTCTTAATACATCGCTGGGAATACAAAGTGCGGTAACCCCCTGAGGCTATCGTATTTTGGATACATTATAAGAAGACAAGAGTCACTGGAAAAGACAGTCATACTAGGAAAAGCTGAGGGCAGCAGGAAAAGAGGAAGACCCAACAAGAGATGGATTGACTCAACAAAGGAAGCCACGGCCCTCAATCTGCAAGATCTGAGCAAGGCTGTCAAAGATAGGACATTTTGGAGGACATTGATTCATAGGGTCGCCATGAGTCAGAAGCAACTTGACGGCACTTAACACACATACATTAGCTTTAGAGTCTCATAACTCAGGCTGTATCCTGTCCCTATGTGATGGTTTGGGTATGAAAACAGCTCTGAGGCAAGAGGAATCATATTCACAAGTGTTAAAGGCAGGGTGGGGGAGAGAGGTCACCATACGTCGTCGTTTGCTCAAGAGAAGGGTGATAATGTTGCAACAGTTCAGCAGATTTCCTTAAAAAAAAAAAATTGTTTTAGATGGTGAATTTTTCTCCTCTGTCTGAGGTCTAGCTTCCCAAGGGCAGCTCTGAATGAGCAAAATATCTCAAGGTCAAACATATAAAGCATGCTACAGCCTTTTTTGTCCTTGTTTCCATCTCTCCCATTAATCTGTGTGCTGTAGTGGATGGTTGGATTTGCACCAGGGACAGTTGGAATCCCTAGTGATCCATGAAGCTCACTTGGGTTATTTTGGACAACTTGCTGTCTCTCAACCCTGCCTACTACACTTGCCTTTGTAAAGATGAATATGGGGTGACCCCGACATAGGCTCCCATAAGCACCTTAGAGGAAGAGGAGGGCACTAAGGTGATAAATAAACCTGCAGGCAGTAACCTAGAAATCTAATTGGAATGGCTTTCTCAGCGCTCATGATACACTCTCAAGGAAAAGCTATGCATTCCAGCACTTTTATGTGCTTTGAGTCTCCCAACTCTCTTCTAAGTTTCATTGAAAACGACAATGCTAAATTACACCGTCTGAATAGATCTCCTTCTCTTTGCATACCTGTGACAAGAGCCTGCCCTTTATTTCCATGCTGCTCGCTGCACCTTGAAACATGCCCAAACCATCGACGAAATTTCCACCGTCAGCCTCTTCAGATTACATTTCCCCCTTACACACACACTCCACCCCAAAAGTCAAATGTGCTCATCAACGGCGAGTAGTCTCATTTCCATGCAATCGGCCGTGGTTACTTCTGTTAAATATGCATTTTGCGTTAAGGGACTTCTTAGGCAATGGTGCTGTACGCTACTCTGTGAGCTCCGACTGCTCCTTTGTACACAGACATTGTTGTAGCAAGCCCCAATCAACACTTTGCTGATTGACTCCACAGATATCACCAAAGTTTGTAATTACTTGGTTCAGAATACGAATTTATCCTGTGCTTAATGCTCAGATGTATTACAAATCGGACTGTGTTTCCCTGAGGGTTCTTCTGTGGTTTGGAATGCAAAATAAACATTCCAGGGGGCCAGACTGGTTTGTAGGTATGTGTACAATTCTTGTTTTAAAAAAAAAATCTTGGAGCCTTACTTTTGGTATGTCTTACTGAAACTGTGAGACTGCATGAAGTATGAAGGCAGCCATTTTGTAGGCACATGACCAAAGTTCTATCTTTGAACATTTTGTTGAGTGCCATGAAGGAAAAGATCACCCGACTCAGGAACTTTGAGTGCATAGAAGTTCTGTATTTAATGTTAGCTCCTTTTATGGATGAAACCCTCTCAAAATCTGCTTGTACCAGAACAAGTGACCTTTTGTTGGTTCTCTGTTTTGGTCAATATTCTTTAACTTTTCTTGGAATCCCTTCCCAGATCTAAAACTCTGGCTTGGTCATGGAAGTGTTGATTGTTTTGGGGAAGAGGGATGGTGAGTTGACTGTTACAAGGCATCAGGGTTGGAAATCTTGAAAATTACAATATTTGGGAATTAGTGTCCCCTCTAAAGTTCTGTTTGCGTGTGTGTGTAAATTGCTGTCAAGTTGTAGTCGACTTATAGTGACCCCTGGTGGGGTTTTCAAAGCAAGTGATTAAGCAGAGGTGGTTTGCCATTGCCTTCTTCTGCAGAATCTTCCTTGGTGGTCTCCCTTCCAAGTACCGACCCTGCTTAGCTTCCAAGATCTGATGAGAACAGAAGCAGAAAGCAAATTCAGAAGCTCTTAGACAGTAGTGTTAGTCATAGTGGTATTAGCTCTCAATAGAGTGCAGAAGAGTGTTTGTGTGTGTGAATGACCTTGGATAATCAGTACTGGTATATGTTTGAAACAATCGGAAATTCCTTATTTGGGTAGACGAGGGGATGGATGCTTTTTCAGGTAACACAGTTGAGAATCAATGCTGTCCTTAGATACATTTGCACAGTAGATCATCGCCATTCGCAGATCAGTGGCACGATTTCTCTTATTCACGGTCCATAGTCTGATCACATGGTACCATCTCCAGCCTGTTTTACTTCTAACATGCCATTATTGTAATAGTTAAATTATTGAAATTTTGTAGGGAATTTGGTTGTTTTGCTACAGGGAGGCAGCAGAACACTGCATCTCAGTTTTCACAGATTTTGACATTCATGGTGATCTCGGGAACAGACCCCCACAAATGGCAAGGGTCTCATGTGGTGATAGTGGAAAGTGCTGTCAAGTCACAGCTAACTTAATGGTCACCCCCCTGGAGATAAGGTTTCTAACCTCCAGGTTCTAGCTGGAGATCTCCTGCTATTACAACTGATCTCCAGCCGATAGAGATCAGTTCACCTCGAGAAAATGGTCGCTATGGCAATTGAATTCTATGGCATTGAAGTCCTTCCCCTCCGAAACCACTCCCTTTTCAGGCTCCTCCACAAAAACCTCCCACCGGTGGCGAAGAGGGACCCGGCAACCCTACTTAGAGACCAAAAGAGGTGGTTAGCCATTGCATTTATGGCTGGGACCTAAACAACTTCATGTCATGTGAAGACCAACCCTGCTGAGAAGCCTGCCCTGATCCACAGTGGAAAAAAATCACAAAAGGTGTCAGGGTTCGCCTTTGTGATAAAGCCGACTCTGGTTAGCTACGCAGGAGTGAATCTTTGTAGAACTGAGCCCTTAGTACTTGAAAAGTGAAGATCAATATCAGGCATAATTGGTACAATCATCACTGCTAGACCCAGAAGGGTAATGAATGTGCACCATTAAAAGCCTGCTTTGTCTAACTAAATGCAACATCTTGTCTGTGGGGCTTTTTTGAAGACTTGATATATCTGCAGCTTCCCTTTTTAAAAAACCTTAGTTAGAAACTGTACCTTGGTGATTAATACGTGTAGCTCCGTTTAAAAAAACAAACCCAACACACGACGGCTTGAAATGAGTTCTTCATTTCCCAGTCACGTGGCTGGAGTCGAATTGAATCAGGACCAGCCAATCATAGCCGCCTCCTTCTGTTCTCCCTTTTATTTCCAGTACAACAAGCTTTAGGACTTCCTCCCAAAGCACTTGTTTAATTACAGCTTCAGGAACATAAAGCCTGTTATTATTTTAATGGAAGGAGCTGGGAGTGAAATAAAACCGAGCTAGGCCCATGTCTTTTCCTGGCAACTTGTAATTTGGCGGATGGGGAATGGGAGGAGGGGGGAAAAAAACACCTGTTCAGTGGGGGATCCTTATCATTATGTTTTTAGATTTCTCCATTAATTTATTTTACAGTCTTCAAGCAGATATCCAGATGGGAAGTAGCGGCACTCAGGGCCTCTCCTCAGGAGGTAGAGTAAATATATAGATCTTTTATGGCAGATAGATGTAAATGTAGCTATTTACCTCCTGGTAAACCATAAAGTGTGTCCATTCCAAGCCCAAAATGTCAACATCCGAAATGAGCCACATATGTGCTGGGAAATCTCTGAACATCCATGAAGGGAAGCGTCTGTGATTCTCCCATCTTTTCCTGGAGTTCTTTGCATCTCAAACCCCTAAAGCTATCTGCTATATCCAGCATTGCTCTGTCTCCTGGGGAGAAGCTCCGAGTGGCAATGTTTTCCATCTGGATGCCACTTTTCTAATTGTTTGGCATTCACTTCCTGTGCCAGGCATATGCTTGGCGTGTTTGCTAAGACTTCCAGTTATACTGTCTAGGTTTTGCTATGTTTGTGTGTACTGGGACGGCGGATGGAGTGCCAAACTGCAGCAATTTAATTACTTATTACATTTGTACCTTCATTCCTCTGAGAGGCTCAGGGCTGCATACATTATGTGAGTGGCTCTTAACCTTTGATCCACTATTGCCCACCAAGTTTGCAATGTTATCATTAGAAAGCTACAAGGTGCAGTTAAAAAATTAAGGCATAAAAACTGCACCCCAGACAAGGCAACTTTATATGTCTGTATCTCTCTCTCTCTCTCTCTCTCTCTCTCTCTCTCTCTCTCTCTCTCTCTCTCTCTCTCTCTCTCGATCGATAGATCGATAGATAGATAGATAGATAGATAGTTTTTTGCCATTATGGCTTATGGCGCACCTAGGGTTGCCAACCTCCAGGTATTTAAGCAAAGCAAGAGTAGGCACTTATGGCACAAAAAGCACTACAAGAGAATGCTGAACAACATGTATGTAATGACAAATTAAACAAACAATACAACCAAGAACAGAAGGAAATTCCTGTTACATGTGTAGAAAAGTCACCACGTTCCTGCAGTGTACGTCAGCATTCTCTTGTAGTTCATCATTCTCTTGTAGTGCTTTTTGTGCCATAAGTGCCTACTCTTGCTTTGCTTAACTTCCTTGTAAGGCACTAGTGATTTTGTTTGATCTCCAACAACCTCCAGGTATTAGCTTGAGATGTCCTGCTATTACAACCGATCTCCAGCTGATAAAGATCAGTTCCCCTGGAGAAAATGTGGAGTTTTATTCTCATGGCACGCTGAGCTGTATAAAACAACTCTCCTCTGCCAGCTGACCAGAAGCCAATGCATGTGTGCAGATGAGAATGCCCAAAATCCAAAATACCATCCTTTGGCCCCAAAAGCTCTGAAAGACTTCTAAGCCTTGTGGGCCAAAAAACCCAAGTTCAGCGGCACTTCATTAAGTTATCTTGTGATAGTCCAAAACTATCATGTTCAGTGAATGAAGCTGAGAATAGAACTGCATTAAGAAGGCCCAATAAACTGTGGCTTATAAACCATTATTTGATCAAACCCTGGTTAGTTGTGATTGCGTTTCGTTGGTTGGCGCTAAACTATGATTTCAGCCTAGGGCTTGTAGCTAGTTTGGTAAGCACAGTTGGTATTGATGGTGACTTGGTAGGACAACTGAATTCACAAACCGAAGTTTGCTGAGTAGACCTACCTCTTGTTGTTGCTTGGCCGTTTGGAAAGATAAAGTGTGTGTCCTCCTTGCTGGGAGGCAGGACACAAGGCATGCAGCAAACACAATTTGTTATTTATGTCTGGCAGATTAACCAGTGGGGATATGGAATGGTATAATATAGCCAGATCTCATCAGATCTTGGAAGCTAAGCTGGGTCTGTACTTGGAAGGGAGACCTCCAAGGGAGACTCTGCAGAGGAAGGCAATGGCAAACCACCTCTGCTTAATCACTTGCCTTGAAAACCCCACCAGGGGTTGCTGTAAGTCAGCTGAGACTTGACGGCACTTGACACACACGCAGGCTAACCAGTGTTTGTTGCATAAAGTGAAGTTTACACTGCAATCCTATGCAGAATTACTCCAGTCTAAACCCATTGAAATTGCACCGTTAATTTGATGGATGAACATAGCCCTAGGCTATAATTCTAAACACAGTAACCAGGGAGTAAGCCCCATTGAATAACACAGGGGCTTACTTCTGAGTAGACCTGCTTAGGAGTGCTCCCTTAGAGACTCCAGAAAGGTGACCCAGAACGTGAGGAATCAAATGTAGGTCTTTCTGGTCCATGCCTGATATCTGTTCCCACACACCTTGTGTCCAACAAAACCAAACTCAGATCACTGGCCATTCACAGCAGATTGCCAAGGACTCCGTAAATGCTCTTGCCTGCATGAAACTTCAAAAGCAAGGGAAATGTCAAGTACCTGGCAGGCAACATTATATGGCTAGTGGATCACACATTGTTCATAATCTGATCTGGCTGCTGTTTTTTTTTTAATTATAGTATTAGTGGTTTTCATTCTCCTAGGCATCCGAGATTCTGGCTTTTCTTCACAACCTAACTGAATAATGCAGTGAAGTTTATTAATATTTCCAAACTTGGGAGAGAGAAAAAAACTGAGCTTGGGTAATGATTTTTAAATGGTTCCCTCTCTTTGTTGAAAATCCTATTTTGGTTCCAGATGTTGGTGCTGTTTTTTATTTAGCTTGCAAATAGTCCCCCTAAACCATTCTCCATAATAGCAGAAAAACCTCATGTGCATTGCTGGAGTGGTTTGCCAGAAACGTTTGGTGTTAGTCTATGATACAGAGCAGGGCAAACTGATATTCCTTTGGAGAGGCTCTTTGCCAGTTGATAGTTATGCTCCAAAATACTCTGGGACTCATGAAACTGGAGACAAAGAAAAATGTTCTTCCTTATTAAACAAGTCGTAGGGGTGGGTGGTGTCAGAAACGTCTTGTTTTGACGTGGTTTAAATGTGTGTTTGTAATCACTGTTAATACATTACTCTTTTATCAGTAAATAACAAAATCAGACAATGGTGTAGAAACTTGCCTTTCTCCTGTTTCTTTAATTTTGCGAGGAGTATATTGATGGTGTCAGGGAAGAGCAGCTCTGCAGGTTGAAATTCTATATGTATACCTGAGGTTTCGTGCAAGTAGATTTGAGGTTCAGAATGCATTCCAACAACACTAAAAACCATTTTTTGATCAAACTCCAGTTAGCTGTGACCTCTGAATTTGAATAGTCCAACAGACTGGGTTTGCCAATTGGTACCAAACTGGAATTGGGGTTGATTTGTTAACCACAGTTTATACTAATGGTGGCTTGTTGTGACCTCTGGATTCACAAAGTACAGTTTGACTAGCATCGTCCCTCATGCTGGCCACAGAGACAACAGTATAAGAAGAAGGCGGAGAGGAGGCAAGAAGCTGTTACTCCTCCATATCAGACACAAGAAACAGATCCGGGTTTGTGCATAAATCCTTGTGTGTGATAGACTTTCTTGCAATCTAAATAAAACAGGCAGAGCTTGTTTCAGAAGCCACATTGCACAAAACCATAGCTTAATTAAACTATCTGTACTTAATGTGCTTGTCTGAATGCAGGCGATTCCACTAACTATGGCCCATTAGACCAGGAAGTGGTTTGCTAACCACAGTTGCAATATATGTGGGGGTGCCACTTAGGGTTGCCAACCTCCAGGTACTAGCTGGCGATCTCCTGCTATTACAACTGATCTCCAGCCGATAACGATCAGTTCACCTGGAGAAAATGGCCGCTTTGGCAATTGGACTCTATGGCATTGAAGTCCCTCCCCTCCCCAAATCCCACCCACCCCAGGCTCCACCCCAAAAACCTTCCGCCGATGGCGAAGAGGGACCTGGCAACCCTAGTGCCACTGAAAAGTGGGCAGAACAACATTTGGTCCAGAATACAGTGGCCACTATTGTTGTTGAATTAACCACGACAACTTGTTTTACCTGTTCTCAAAGAACTTCTCTGGCTCCCACTTCATTTCCAGATGCTATTGACCTTTAAAGGCAGGGCTTGGGAGCAGAATAACGTAAAAACCGCCTTCTATCCCATTAGAAACCCCTTCCAGCAAGCTTCAAAATCTTTCTAGAATTGAAAAGGACATATTTTCCATGATTGGCTGATCCAGGAAACAGTATCTCCTTAACAGTTTCGCCCTCACTATGGAACACAGTTTCTAGACAGACCTCCTCCAGGCTGAGCTGCTGGAGGGTGGGTAAGATGTGGATTTTTAGGCAATATTTCCCCTGTTTAAACTATCACTGGAGTTTGTGCTTGTATGTGTTTGGAAATAGCTGTATTTTATTTATTTCCCTTTATTATTTCGTGACCCTCTGAGAAATCAGCAGGTGTGACAGGTGTCCTGTTATGCTAAATGATATGTGTAATGCCTAAAATCTATCGGTAAGCACCAAGTCCCGTTGATTCTCCTTTTTTCTAACCAACGTCAATTTTAACTGATGTCAAAACAGCAATGAGGTCTTACTATCAATAAGGTCAATCCCAAAACTAGTCATTTAAGCTTTTTAAAAATTTATTTTTGAAGCTCACCATAGTTGTGCGGTAGTATTTTACTTGACAGCTGCTTTGGAAACCTCTTTAAAAAAAAGATTTTTTATATATATAATGAGCATAAGCATACGATGTCAGAAGGCCTGTTAATCGATCTTTTACTCAGCTTGAATCTGTACCCTGTTATTTGAGGATGCTGGTAATTTTGTCTTGCTTTTGCAATTTGTCATCCCATTAGGCCAAATTAGATTCAGACCTTTTTTTACCCTTCCCCTAACATCTGGCTCTGTGGTCATGGAAATCTCTGAGGGGGGAATTCCATTGAAGATAGGGCCAGTATAAGTCATCAGTGAATCACCCTCTGAAAACTGAATTTGAAGAATTGCACAGGCTTCAGTGTAACACCAAAAAAACCCCTCCTTTCCCCAGAAACTGAGAAATTAACCCACACTCCTGTGTAATAGGGGGAAACTCCTCCAAAAATGTAGCAGTTACATTCAGCCTTTATTAAGATGTAATGGCAAACAACAGTTTGTTGCTACCTGTGCAAGCGGATCCTCATTTTATGGGGTCCCTTCTTTCTCTCCTGGGCCAAGATATTGGGCAGGATTGTTGTTTATCCTGTGACACCCATCTGATGCAAACAGACAACAAGGGAGAGCTGTTGCCTAGATGCTTTGCTTGTAATGGGTGGCCACTTTTGCAAATTCAGTGCTGGAGTAGATATTGCTGTCACAACTCTTCTTAATTTGCTGCCAGCCCTGGAGAAGAGAGGATAGTGGTTTCCCCCCCTACCGAACAATCTTCTTCCATTGACATATGCTTCACTCAGGGGCTCCTCTTGGAGTGGTACTTTTAAGTTCTCCATAGAGGAGAAGCATGAACATAACCGCATAGTGAACCAACAGCCTTGTGAGGGAGGGTACAGTATAGCAGAACAGCCATTGGGGAGGGAAGAGTCACACATCTTCTCTTCTCATCCCCCTACATTGTTGTTAAAAATCAGCATCTCCTAAGCTTCTCTGCTGACCTAAGAATGGCAGTTGTCCTACAGAGAAGCTTCAAAGGGAGACTACAACAGGAGATAGCTAAACTAGAATTCATTACCAAGTTCAAGACAATGAACTTCCTGGGTGAATAAGATTCTTATCTCATTACAAATGCTATTTTTCTGCATTTCCCACTCTATGCATTTCAAGTTGTACCTCTGCAACTCAACTCCAATGGACTCTTCTTTGTAACACCCCTCCCACCTTCTGATCTAGATAAAAAGACTGATTGATCTTCATTCTCATTTGTATCTGATGAACTGAGTTTGGACTCATGAAAGATTCTACCCTGGAAAATATTGTTGATCCTTCAGGTGCGACTGGAACTCGACTTTTGCTTTTCCCTAGTAACAGTGAACAGTGGAAGTAAGAGGACAGGTATGGAAAGGGCTCAGACCAACCCTTCCCTAACCGATCAGTCCCCTCTCTCAGGGTCCCCTTCAGAACTGAGCAGCATGAGCCCCATTAGGGTGAGTCAAGGTCAAACAGACAAGGGGCAGACTCCCCACTCCTTCTGCCCGAAACCATCGCACCATTCCCCGATTTAGAGCATCCAGATCAAAGGTTGCCACAGAAATAAATCACAGATCAATAGTTCCCATATTGTCCTGGTGAGAAACAGATTGACTGCAACCCTGCTTCGAAGTATAGCAGTGTGCGTTGGCTCTGAGATTCCATTGTTCCCCCATTCTTCTCCCTTGAGAGGCCAGTGAAGAAGCCATAGGCCTCACTGGTTTAGGGGCTTGGGGGATTGAGTAAGACCACCCAACAACGCTGTTATCCTTTCCTCCCATGCCCATCAGTTGACGCATTCCCGGCCCCGACACATTTCCCTCTTACAACATGGCAGTCATCTATGGGTGTGTAGTACAGATCACGACACACTCTGAGCTCATGTAATTAGAAAAGTTAAAGGACAGATTTCAAAGGTTTATTTCTAAACCAAATGTTTTCAGACCTGTCACAACCACTTATCCTTACGAAAGGTTTTACAGCACAGCACATTTAATCCCGTGAAAGCAAAAGCCTCCTTTTAAGTTGGAAAGGAACAATTAGAAAAGCAAGACATTGTTGTGTGGTTCTTTTTGTTTTTAAACAGGGGGACGTTGATTCTTTTCCCACAGGCTGTAATTCCAATTCTCAATTTCCTTTGCATTTTTACATGGTGCAGCATGGCGGGCAGGTTGTCAGCTTGCTTGTGATTTTTGCACTGGAGACAAATGGGGCAAGTCAAAAGAACTATGCCGGCAACAACTGCCTTTACCAGATGTGTCGTACTGGGTTTGCACAAAGAAGAAGAAGAGTTGGTTTTTATATGCCCACTTTCTCTACCAAGGGAGACTCAAACCGGCTTACAATCTCCTTCCCTTCCCCTCCCCACAACAGACACCCTGTGAGGTAGGTGGGGCTGAGAGAGCTAACAGAGCTGTAACTTGCCCAAGGTCACCCAGCTGGCTTAGTGTGTAGGAGTGGGGAAACCAACCTGGGTCACCAGATTAGCCTCCGCTGCTCCTGTGGAGGAGTGGGGAATCAAGCCTGGTTCTCCAGATCAGAGTCCACCGTTCCAAACCACCGCTCTTAACCACTACACCAAAGTCCTTATCTGGCGCAGAGAGGGGAGTGTAGTGCGGGGACAGGGCAAGTCCAGATAGAACCAAATGCGCCATCCCGAAAGCCATAGCTATCACCACAGGGACAGCAACATTGATGCAATTCTGCTTGCTTAATAACATGGTGTGTAAGCTGTGAGAAAGGGATTGCAACTGATCTTGCAGCCCTAACAGGATTCGTTTAGTCCTGATTGCAGAAAATGGCTGTCTAGCTATATTTGCTGAAATTCACATTTTGCACCATTGCAAGTTTGCGCGTGGGTAGGACTAGGTAGGAGAGCCAGTGTAGTGTAGTGGTTAAGAGCGGCGGGCTCTAATTTGATTCCCCACTCCTCCACATGAAGCCTGCTGGGTGATCTTAGGCCTGTCACAGCTCTCTCAGAGCTCTCTCCGGACACACGGAGGCAGGCAGTGGCAAACCACCTCTGAATGTCTCTTGCCTTGAAAACCCTACGGGGTCGCCATAAATCAGATGTGACTTGATGGCCCACACGCGCGCGTGCGCACACAGGGCTAGGTGCTGAATCACATAATCAGAGAGGCAGAGTGGCACTGGTTCACTGAAATGGGCCACTTTAGATTACAGCTGGGGTGTGCTTGATGTTCCTCTGTGGGGGTGATGGGCAAACAAAGTCTGTTTTCCAGACTTAGTCTGGGCACCCTGTTATGCTAGTTTTATTATGCAGGTGAAACCTCCCATCTCCTGGAGAGCGAGCATGGTGCAGTGGTTAAGAGCAGTGGACTCTAATCTGGAGAACCGGGTTTGATTCCCCACTCCTCCACATGAGCGGCGGAGGCTAATCTAGTGAACCGGGTTGGTTTCCCCACTCTTCCACATGCGCGGCGGAGGCTAATCTGGAGAACCGGGTTTGATTCCCCACTCCTCCACACGAAGTCAGCTGGGTGACCTTGGGCTAGTCACAGTTCTGTTAAGATCTCTCTCAGCCCCACCTACCTCACAGGGTGTCTGTTGTGGGGAGGGGAAGGGAAGGTGATTGTAAGCCGGTTTGATTCTGCCTTAAGTGGTAGAGAAAGTCGGCATATAAAATCCAACTCTTCTTCTTCTGTCTGAAACAGCACAGGTAATCCAAAACTTCATACAACAGTAATATGTTTCTACTCCAAGGGATGCAATCGTATGCACGCTTAGGAGTTAAGCCCTGGTGAACTCTCTGGAATTTACTCAAGAGTATATAGGATTCAGTTGCATAAGTGTTATAACAGATCCTCACAAAACAATCGCCACTTCTCTGGTTCTGGTTCGAACCAGGCTTGTGCTCCTGGGCGTTATTTATTTGCCGCTGTGCTACTCCTTTTGTGATGTAGTTCTCTAGTTTGATGGAGGACTTAGTAAATCAAAGTGAATGTATGATAGTTTCTGTAATGGTAAATCATGCTGGCTGGGTTGTTACCTAAGTGGCATAAAGCACGGTGATTTGTATGGTGTTGTCAGCTCTGCTTTTGGATCAAGCATTTATGACTCTGTATAGTACGTGTAGGTAAATAGGAATGCTGCCGTATATGTGGTCAGCTTGAAGTCCCAAGTGCATGGATCATGACCACATATATGGATCATGATACAACAGTGGTTGACAGACCCAGCTCTCATGCAGTTAAGAGTGGGGTGAAGCACAGGGGGAGGGAGGAAAAAAAGTGATGGTCCTTAGGCAGATCATGAGAGGGAGGGCATCTTGGCTATCTTCTGGGCATGGAGTAGGGGTCACTGGGGGTGTGGTGGGGAAGGTAGTTGTGAATTTCCTACATTGTGCAGGGGGGTAGACTAGATGACCTGGTGGTCCCTTCCAACTCTAGGATTCAAAGAAAAATAAATAAGATTCAAATGCTGTCTTTCTGCCACGATGCCTGCTGGGTATGAGGCATTGGGTCAGTCACTCTTTCTCAGCCTAGCTGACTCCTCTGGGTCTTTGTTAAGGATCAAATGGGGAAAGGGGATCATGCAACCTGCCCTGAGCTCTATAGAGGAAAGGCAGGGCAAAAAAAAAAATCTAATCTATTAAAATATTGCTGTTGGCTAGCGACACTAGCAATTAGTATTTTATTTGTCTGTGTTCCACTAGCGCTATCTTGTTCTGCATCTGAAATCTGTCAGGGTATTGGCAAACGCCTACAAGATTCATCCAGTGAGCAGACTTGGAAGGAGGACTGGTTCGACCTGCCACCTAGGACAACAAAGTCCAAGGAGTGCCTTATGCGAATCTGGTCTTTCACTCTGTCTCCTTACCCAGCTCACAGCAAGTGTGTACACTGGAATCTTCCATTGTGTTGCAGGGGATTGTGGGATACGCTATTCTCGGGAGATAGCTTGGGAGTTAGGAAGTATAACCAAGGAGGGGGCTGTAAATCAGTTGCCATCTCTGAATATGTGGATTGGCTCCTTTACCATTTCTTTAGCCTCACATGAACACATGAAGCTGCCTTATCCTGACTCAGGCCCATGGTCCATCAAAGTCAGTATTGTCTACTCAGACCGGCAGCGGCTCTCCAGGGTCTCAAGCAAAGGTCTTTCACATCACCTACCTGCCTAGTCCCTTTAACTGGAGATGCCGGGGATTGAACCTGGGACCTTCTGCACGCCAAGCAGATGCTCTACCACTGAACTACGGTCCTACCCCCCCCCCCCGATCAGAAGGATCCTGTTCTCATCAGCCACTGGCTATCCCATTTCACTACCATTGCTTCTACCAGCCCATCAGGTAGTAGAAAGGAGCATGGGTATAGCCCCCCTTCCCAGTGCTTCCAGATACAAAATCTGGATGCATTGCATACTTCTCCCAAAAAAGAAAAATGTGGGGTTTTTTTTGGGGGGGGGCGTGCATAGTACTGTTCTCTCGGTCTTAAAATCACCCAGCCTTTGTAAAGCCGACACAGAATGGATCCCAAGATAGTTGTTACTGAGCACCCCTGCCGTGATCTGATTAAAGCCAGATGAAGCCGCAGCCCCTCCCCCCCCACCCAACACAGTTCTTTTTGTTAGAGAAAACAAAGGCTTTGGTAATTGGATTCACATTGAGGGAGGCACTTAAAACAGCAAAGTAACAAGAAAAATCTGCTAGGTTATGTCATAACTGCCCGGGTGGGTGTTTTGTTGTTCTAAAAGAGCATGGCCAGAGCAAATTCACCCCCCCCCACTAACTTGGTCCGATATATTAAAATGGGAAATTCCACATTTACGCACCCAAACAACTTTCCAGTTGTATAATAGATTATACATCCTACAGGGCGTGTTTTAGGCACTGACGATAATGAGATTGCAAAGAGGTCACCGTGACTTTGAAAGAGTAATAAACTCAAAAGCTGTTCTTATTCAGTGCAAGTTTCGTAATATTTGAGAAATGGAAGCCACATACTTCCATACTTAATTGTTCCTATTTCATGGTCCCTTTCCCTGGTCAACAACAATCCCCATTTTGTCCCAGTTTTTGCTTTTTGGAGGAAATGCTTTGTTCAAACTTAATCCGTGTGAGATATTTATATTGTCATGCAGATGGAAAGGTCTTCTGAAGCACCTCTTCAGAGGTATTCTGAAGCACCTCTGAGAAGACCTTTCTACCTGAGAAGACCTTCCTACCTGAGAAGACCTTTCTACCTGAGGTCTTCTGAAGCACCTCTGGCTCCAGTGAGGAAGAGGAAAGCGGGAATCGGTTCTTCGAAGAGGTGGTGTTTTGGGGAAGAAACTAGTGGATATCAGGAAACACACTGGAGAATATTGTGTGTACCCATTGATACCACACTGGGGGATCACTGGTGTACAGCAATATATGAGATAATGGGAAATTCTCAAGGAATAAGAATTGTATAGTTTGGGATGTTTCTGGATGTTTTTGGATGTTATAAACATTTCCCTGTTTTTATCTCCACACCTCAAGGTTTTGATGTCTCAGTCTCTGCCTATTGGTTGCAACACAATTTACTGGGCTTACATATAAAACCTGTATATTTCAGCCACGATTAGGGTTTCCAACCTTCAGGTGGTGGCTGGAGATCTCCTGCTATTACAACCGATCTCCAGCCGATAGAGCTCAGTTCCCCTGGAGAAAATGGCCGCTTTGGCAATTGGAGTCTATGGCATTGAAGTCCCTCCCCTCCCCAAACCCACCCTCCTCAGGCTCCACCCCAAAAATCTCCCGCCAGTGGCGGACCTGGCAACCCTACCCACAGCACAGGGCTGAGCAAGCAATATCTTTAGTCCAGCTTTTCTCCATATTTGGGGCAAAAGACAACCTGAAGACGGGGCTTGAGCTAACTGCAGACCTTAGTGTGAAATGAGGCATTCTTCAACTGGTCAGGTCCCACAAAAAGACTTGTTCTGAATATAACCCACACTTAGTAATCAGTGGAAAGTACCAAGCTTATCAGCTCAGATGATGAGAAACCTGATCAAGTGCTGGTGGAGCGCTGCTGCTGCATTTTCAGATGAGGTGTTGGGAGGTGCCTTTGTACAATTGGGCATGTGGGGGGTGGCTTGCTTGGCCTTGCCGAAGCGTTGGTGCAAATGTTAAAATAAAGATAAAATAAAGATGAAAAGAGAGATGAAGTTTTGGTCCTTAAGGGTTGGGGAAGGGCAGGATTGAGCGGCTTGTAATTTTTCTTGCTCGGTAGATTCCAAGAGCTCATGAGAGATTGACTGTGCTAATGAAGGGAGCGGAAAAAACATTTGTCATAAAGGACTGGCTGGGGACAAGGCTGTTGAGCGCGACAGCGTGGGTGGTTTGAAGAACAGAAATGTTAGGGACCTGTTATGTGTAGACCAGGTGATCCTAAGAAACCACACTTGTAAAGAGAAACACATAAATACATATGAAGCTGCCTTGTACCGAGTGAGACCATTGGCCTATCAGGGCCAGTATTATCTATTCTGGTTGACAGTGGCTCTCCAGGGGCTCAGTTGGAGAACTTTTTGTTAGATCTCCTGCTATTACAACTGATCTCCAGCTGAAAGAGATCAGTTCACCTGGAGATCAGTTCACCTGGCTGCTTTGGCAATTGGACTCTATGGCATTGAAGTCCCTCCCCTCCTCAAACCCTGCCCTCCTCAGGCTCCGCCCCAAAAGCCTGCTACTGGTGTCAAAAAGGGACCTGGCAACCCTAGCTGGTGGTGGTCTCTCTGTTGAAGAGCTGCCAGGTTTTTGGGGGGAAAAACAACCTCTGGTCCTTAGTGGCTGAGCCCAACAGTTTGTTGGCAGCTGCAGGGCACAGCCCAGCCCAAAATCTGTCCACTCACCTGAATTACAAGGGAAACAAATGGCGTTGTCCCTTCTTTTTCTGGCAACCGGCCTGAAAGCAAACAACAATTGAAAAGCCAGCCAGACTGTGCCCCCCCCCCCCATCAATTTGCAATCCTGCTGGCAGGATATTCATATCCCTGATTAAAATGTTTTAGAGTATACGTGGTTCGTTTCTTTTTTTTTCCCGTGGCAAAATTTTATCTCATAAGGTTTTGGAACAATAGCCATGGAACTGTTTCCTGGTGCAGTAATTAGACAATTTACCTAGGCATTGTTTCCTTTGTGGGAGAGCCGCAGAGCTCCACGGCTGGCTGGCAGGCAACCAGCTTCTCCCCGCGTTCGGCTACTCTGGGGCGTCGTCCAAAGGCGCCAGATGTGCAAAAGCCGGCAGCCCTTCCTCCCCGCTATCTGTGGGCCAGCCCACGCTTACGACAACAGGCGCACCATGCTTTGATTGCTTGTCTAAAACTAAAATTCAATTATTCAGTGCAGGCAGGCTTTGCTGTGACACAGAGGGTTAGGAATTAATGTTAACACTGTTTCTGGTTAAGACTTTTTGTGTTGATAAATAATTCATAAGGCAGTTAGCTCTTTTGAGTCCGACAACACAAGAATATATTAATACAGTAGACTCAGCTAAAGGTCAGCCCTGAACAGTGAAGCATCTGAGCCATCTTTTATTCATTTTCTGACACAGACTCATTAATTATTACCACATTTGAAGGTCTGCAACGGGAAAAGCGCTAATGAGAAAAAGGATATTGGGTTTGATATCTGACACCCGCTCTTTTGAAATGACTTTAGGAAAGGGGGGGAAAATATGGGCTGGCGAGGCCAGGTAGAGCGCGGAGCGATGCAGAAGCAATTGGCCACTTTTGCTGAGAAGAGGAAAAGATGGGTGTTGCCAGCTCCAGGTTGGGAAGTACCTGGAGATTTGGGGGGCAGAGCCTAAGGAGGGCGGGGTTTGGAGAGGGGAGGGACTTCAATGCCATAGAGCCCAGTTGCCAAAGCGGCCATTTTCTCCAGGGGAACTGATCTCTATCAGCTGGATCAGTTGTAACAGCGGGAGATCTCCAGCCACCACCTGAAGGTTGGCAACCCTAGTGGGTGTTGATGGAAACAAACCAGATGGGGTGTGTGTGAATTGTGCCGTATCTGGTGGGGTGTAGTTTAAATTGGGTGTTAGGGAAGGCTTCAAATCCCTGCTCAGGCCAGCTAGGCTTCCTGATTGATTGGGGCCCAGCAGATAATTCCCCAGCTCCTGTCTCTACCCTGTAAGGAATTGGGGAACAGGAGAAAAAAATATGGCCTCCATAGTGACACTGTAGGAATTTCCCCTAGCCCCTATGGTCTTTCTCATAGAGATTAGGAGAAATTCCTAGAGCATCACCCAGAAGTGACATCACCCCCTCTCCAAATTCTACCTTCTCCAGGCACACACACCCCAAAAAAATCTCAGAGCATTTATCTAGGCAATGTTGGGAACCCTAAGACTAGCCAAACTCATTGGTTTTCTGTGAGTCTAAGATGGGTTAGCCCCTGAGCTTTCTAGGGGGAAAAGGCATGATACAAATGCCAATTTTTTTCATCAATCTAACCCAGTAGTTCTTAAATTTTAATACATATGAGCGGTGTTATCATTAAATCCCTCCCAAGCCACAAGTCGTTTTAAAGGACATGAAAACAGCATTCCAAACCAAGTAACTTTATTTACATTTTGTTTTTTGTTTTTTTTGTTTATATTTGCCATCAAGTCACAGCTGATTTATGGGTACTCCGTAGGGTGTTCAAAGCAAGAGATGTTCAGAGGTGGTTTGCCAGTGCCTGCCTCTGCCTAGCAACCCTGGACTTCCTTGGTGGTCTCCTATTCAAATATTGACTAGGGCCAACCCTGCCTGGGCCATACCATTATTTATATAGATTGCTGCCAAGTCACATATGACTTATGCCAACCCCTGGTGGGGTTTTCAAGGCAAGAAACGTTCAGAGGTGGTTTGCCATTGCCTTCCTCCGCACCACATCCCTGGTATTCCTTGGAGGTCTCCCATCCAAATATTTGCCTCCCCCCCCTCAAACTCTGCCCTCCTCAGGTACCACCCCCAAAATCTCCAGGTTCCCAACCCGGAACTGGCAACTTTACTCAGGGCTAGGGTGAGCAGTATAAAACAACTGTCCTCCTCTGCCATGGCCAGTGGGGAAAGGTGACTGCTAAAAATCCTCAACCCTCAAGATTTGTAGAACTCCCCCAGGTAGCATTACCAACCACCAGGTGGGAACAGGAGTTCACACTGGAGAGCCAACGTGGTATAGTGGTTAAGAGAGGTGGTTGGGAGCGGTGGACTCTAATCTGGAGAACCGGGAACCGGGTTTGATTCCCCACTCCTCCACATTCGCAGCAGACTCTAATCTGGTGAACCAGGTTGGTTTCCCCACTCCTCCAGTTGAAGCCAGCTGGATGACCTTGGGCTAGTCATAGTTCTCTTAGAGCTCTCTCAGCCTCATCTACCTCACAAGGTGTCTGTTGTGGGGTGAGGAAGGGAAGGAGATTGTAAGCCGATTTGATTCTCCTTAAATAAGGTAGAGAAAATCAGCACATAAAAACAACTACTCCTCCTTTTTGAATTAAAAGTAATCTCCAGACTTCAGGGATCATTTCCTCTGGAGCAAATGGCCGCTTTGGAGGGTGGACTCTAGGGCATGATGTTCCCACTGAGCTTCCTCCCGTCCCCAGTCTCTACCCTCCTCAGGCACCACCCTGTAATCTCCAGGAATTTCCCAAGACAGAGTTTGCAACCCTACCCCTACGGGTGGGGAGGGAGTATGGTCCTTGTCATGAATCGCTGATCTAATCTATCCATCAAGTCTGCCTAATAAAGCTGAAGTTAATTAAACAGTTCAACTGAATTTTAAGAACCCTTCAAGCGAAGGATGGCCTGTGGTGGTGATTCACGGCCTCAAACAGTAGCTTGTGTGTGTTTTTACATATTCGTTTTCTTTGTAATCCTTCCCTGCCCCTAACTAAAAAACCCATTGTGGTTTTTCCATTGTGCCTGAATTCAAAAGACATCCCTCTTACTAAATGGATTTTGTAAAAAGAAAAGAAAAGAAAAGCCCAGCGCTTATGAGTTATGGTTGTGGCCACTTTGTGATTAGGTTGGGTTGCCTGGGGGTAGGGTGGGGGTTTGTAATTGGTAATGTCACATTCCATTTACCTTGTCAGGCTTGGGATGTAGACAGGAAGAAGGATTACAGATAGCGCTAAATGGGGACAGGTGTAGTTCTGTATTGCTGTCGCCCATTGCTTTCTCTCCCGCCCCCACCCAACGAAACTGAATTTGATGCTGAGGCATTCTGGTATATTCATTTGAATAGCAGAGTAGTTTAAAAAAGACTGCTTTTAATTTGCCATTCAAGGTTGTGGAAATGACTTGCTTTTATTTACTTATTAATTTAATTTATAATCAGCACCATCACTGAATGTCCTAGATGGATGGGGAAACAATCTTCACGACCGAAACGTACGATCAGTATTTTTTTTTAAGCTGTATAATCTAAACTCTATCAGATATGCATACATAAAGTGTACTTTAAAAACCATCTCTGTTCACACCTGAACTTCCAAAAAGTTGTGCTATTGTTATAATTCATTAAAACACACTCCATATAGGAACTGTCTGGTTGCTTCTCCCTGAACCACTGGTAGAAGAAGAAGAAGAAGAGTTGGTTTTTATATGCCAACTTTCTCTACCACTTAAGGGAGACTCAAACCGGCTTACAATCCCCTTCCCTTCCCCTCCCCACAACAGACACCCTGTGAGGTAGGTGGGGCTGTGAGAGCTCTAACAGAGCTTTAACTTGGCCAGGGTCACCCAGCTGGCTTCCTGTGTAGGAGTGGGGAAACAAATCCAGTTCGCCAGATTAGCCTCTGCTGCTCATGTGGAGGAGTGGGGGAATCAAACCCGGTTCTCCAGATCAGACTCCACCATTCCAAACCACTGCTCTTAACCACTACACCATGCTGGTCGGGTGGATAGCACATTTGGATAGTACATTGTAGGGTGTTAGTCCCAGAACCTCCTTCCGCATCTGCCCTGCCCATAAGAACATAAGAAAGGCCATGCTGGATCAGACCAAGGCCCATCAAGTCCAGCAGTCTGTTCACACAATGGCCAACCAGGTGCCTCTAGGAAGCCACAAACAAGACGACTGCAGCAGCACCATCCTGCCTGTGTTCCACCGCACTCAATATAATAGGCATGCTCCTCTGATACTAGAAAGAATAGGTATGCAGCATGACTAGTATCCATTCTAACTAATAGCCATGAATACCCCTTTCCTCCATGAATATGTCCACTCCCCTCTTAAAGCCCTCTTACACTTAAGATGGAGTGGGGGAATTCTGTACATCTATTGTATAAATGTCCGTCATATTAAAATGAATGAAAAATGTAATTGCTGTGGTCGATTGCGAATACCAGAAAAATGTAATAGTGGTTGATTTAGGGGCTTGCCAAGGCAGCACTCAATACGGTACTAGGGAAGGGTCATTCACTGATTTCTGCATTAAGATCAGTATTGATTTTGATAGGGTCCCACTTTGTCAATTGTGCAAGCCTGCCATAAGCCTTTACTTTCTTTATTTATACCCTCGCCTTTCTTTCCAATGGGGGATGTGGCTTGCATTGTTACCCTCTCCTCTATTTTACCTTCACAACATAGCTTAGTCTGTGACATAGGTTAGTCTGAGTGTGTGAGTGGCCCAAGGTCACCCAACGAGCTTCCATGGCAGAGTTGAGATTCAAACCTGGATTTCCCAGAACCTAGTCCAACACTCTAACCACAACACCATGGTGTCTTTAAACCCAGGCACGTTCTGATTATATATTCTATGCCTGCTGGTGCCTAGCAAAACCAAACAGACTCCAGCTTAGCAATTGTGGTGTCTGGCATCCATCTGACGACATAGACCTTTGCCTACAAAAACTCACAGTACCATAAATTAATCTTCAAGGTGCCATAGGTCTTGGTCTTGTTCCCTCCCATCTGCTACTGCAGTATTGAAACTGCAGTGTACTACCATGCACATTTTCTACCAATCGCCTTTTCTCCTGAGGAACTGTGCTTTAACCAAATACTCCCTGTTCATTGTAGATGATTCAGGGGCATTTTTCCAACATACAGTTTTGCTTTGCATGGGGATACATGTTGTCCAGTCCAACCAATAGCCTATGTGAACTGATGACTCTGACAAGAACTTCAGTGATGGTTTGCCTGAAAGACAATTTGTTATCCTTTGCTGATTTGCCCTTGTAAAATGCAGGTACAGGATGATGGATGTGCTCTAGGGCGTACCCCCTCCATTTGTGTGAGGGAACTGGTCAGGTCTTGCAGGTCCCACGGGTTACCCTACACCAACTGAGGGGCATCCCTGGTATATACTCAATTTCCCTCTGCTGCTTTGCAAGATGTCACGGGCTTTGATGAATATGCTGTCTTTGGGGCGATGTAGAATCATAGAATCATAGAGTTGGAAGGAACCACCAGGGTCCTCTAGTCCAACCCCCTGCACAATGCAGGAAATTCACAACTACCTCCCCCACACACAACCCAGTGACCCCCTACTCCATTCCCAGAAGATGGCCAAGGTGCCCTCCCTCTCACGAACTGCCTAAGGTCATAGAATCAGCATTGCTGACAGATGGCCATCTAGCCTCTGCTTAAAAACCTCCAGGGAAGGAGAGCTCACCACCTCCTGAGGAAGCCTGTTCCACTGAGGAACCGCTCTAACGATTAGAAAATTCTTCCTAATGTCTAGACGAAAACTCTTTTGATTTAATTTCAACCCGTTGGCCCACCATTAGTAGTCCTCTCATCAAGGGGACCCCCCCAGGACCAGCCTTAAGCTTTGCTGATCAGAGCGACTGGCAATAACATCTGTGGGTTTGTACTGAGGCAAAATGATGGACAACACTGGTACCTGGGCTCTCTATTTGGTCTGCTCAGAGGGACCCAAAGTGAAATGGGTGACCGTTGACACCCTGGGCCAGGCAGGGAATTAGGATGCTGGCAGCAAGCAGGAGCAGATGGTCTAAATGAGACATTTCGAGGATTAATGACAGTGTGCCAGTCTCCAGAGCATGAGAACCTCTGTGAAGCTCTCTCTTTTTTCCCCGGGCAATGATGAATGTTGTACAGCTGCATTAAAACAGCTGGATTTTCTGACAGGCCATCCAATATGCCCTCTCTTCCTTGCCCCTACCATCTTTCCTCTTGATGGTCACTCAGTTGCAGGAAAAGATCGGTGGCGTCTACCTTTGACTTCCTTAAATCAACAGATTATCTTGTTTTAAAAGCAGGTGACGGGGTTTGGGATGGTGGAGGGGGGTGGTTATGAAAATATTAGCATGTAACGTTACATCTCTGGAAATGTAGTGTTTGCTACAGCTGTGTATAAATTTGTTTAATGGGTCTCTTAACTCTCCATCAGACTCATAAAGGCAGCCACTGTACAGGCTATTAGGCTGCAGTAACTTAATTGCTCGTTAATTGGGTAATTAGTGCTTTGTTTTGCTTTAAAGCCTAAACACTCATAAAAAGTGAATTAGCTGAGTAAACAAGAATGGAATTTTCATGATATGCTGTCCAGGTTATTGCACATAATTAATCAACCTTTTATTATAATTTCTTTTTTTCCTTTCCCTTCCCCCCTCTTAGTAGCTGCATCAGGTAGGTAGGTTGGAGAGGAGAGATACAAATTGCAATAAACCTGAACAGACCACAGGAGAATGCCAAGTGTTTACCTATCCTCTAACATTTCATAATAAGTAAGCTCGTTTTGCAGTCTTTGCCCAGTCCTCAGGCCCTGCTGGACCAGTATATGAGTTTGCGGGATAAGCTTCTTGCCGCACAGGTGTTGCAAGGCATTTGGGAAACTGGCCCAGCAGGCTGGGCTGCCCCCAGTATGGTGGACTGGGAGACAGAGCACATTAGGGTTGCGAAACTCAAGGTGGGGTCTCTTAAGTCTCCAATGGCCTGGCTGCCCATTGCAGGGGAACATCAGAAGCAACTGGCAAGGTGTGAGCTAGTGTGGTGTAATGGTTAAGAGTGGTGGACTCTAATGTGGAGAACTGGATTTGATTCCCCCACTCCTTTACATGAGGGGTGAACTCTAATCTGGAGAACCGGGTTTGATTCTCCACTCCTCCGCATGAGCAATGGACTCTAATCTGGAGAGCCGGGTTTGTTTCCTCCCTCCTCCACACGAAACCTGCTGGGTGACCTTTGGCTCTCTGAGCTCTCTCAGCCCCACCTGCCTTACAAGGTGTCTGTTGTGGGGAGAGGAAGGAAAGGACATTGTAATCCAGTTTGATTCTCCTTAAAAGGTAGAGAAAGTCAGCATATAAAAACCAACTCTTCTTCTTCTTCTTCGCAGCCACAGGGAAGCATGAAGTACGGTATGTCATGAAATGGTTTGCCCCCACCTACAATGGTTTGCCCTATTGAACTTAAGCATGTGTCATAGAATATTTCCTAGAATCCTCTGTAGCATGCTGCTGTTCTATGGGAGAAACTCAGGGGCTCCTCAGCAGACCAGGTGACGTAGACAGGATTCTCTGAGTTGTGAAGTACCTTTCTTATCATGTATGAATCTGCCCATCCGTTTGCTGAGCAAATTTATGTGGCTTCTCTCTAGAAACTTGCCCCAGGCAGCTTACAATTTAAGATCTTCCTGGACAGACCCTTCTCAGAGAGCTCTCATTATCTGAAGTGAGAAGGCAGGGTGCGGCAAGAAACAAGCCCTTTTTGGTGGTGACACCTTTCACTCGGCACCTTCCTTAATGGAGCTCAAGTTTCAAGCAAAAATGTGACCTTTGCTTGAGCTGATTATTGAACTGTTTTCCCCTTGACTGGTTGTACTCTGTCGAGCTATGATCTATGGCTGCTGTTGCTAAATGCTTACTAACTGGGTTTTTTGTATCTTGATAATGTTTTTTAATGTATTTTATTCACTTTTCAAAACGATTTTGTTAACTTTTTGTGAGCATGCCTTGACTTGTAGGAAATGAGGGATAAAAATATTTTAATAAATATTTTACTAAATGACAATGGGAATTTGAATGAGCATAGGTTTTAATTCCCATAGATTTGGATATGCCTACTATTTTGTAGGTTCTCGCCATTTACTGCCAGTTGAAAGCTTCTTTGCAGCATTTGTTGACATTGTTTCTTTGAAGGAAAGGCCGATGGAAATTAGATGTGCATGCATGTATGGATGTTATCGTACTGGTACATTTTCACCGCAGCCAAGCCCATCAACTTCAGTAGGAGGAGGAAGAAGAAGAAGAAAGTTGGTTTTTATATGCAGACTTTCTCTCCCACTTAAGGAAGAATCAAACGGGCTTACAGTCACCTTCCCTTCCCCTCCCCACAACAGACATCCTGTTAGGTAGGCAGGACTGAGAGAGCTCTAAGACAGCTGTGACTAGCCCAAGGTTCATGTGGAGGAGCTGGCTTCATGCGGAGGAGTGGGGAAACCAATCCAGTTCACCAGATTAGCCTCTGCCTCTCATGTGGAGGAGTGGGGAATCAAACCCGGCTCTCCAGATCAGACTCCACCGCTCCAAGAAGGGTGCAACTCTGCTTAGAATCGCACTGCTTAGTAACCTGAAGAATTAACCTTCTTTCTTATACACGTATACCACCAAAAATAAAAACTGTTCCAAAGAAATGTAAGCTAAGGTTATATGACGGGGCTTTGGCACTGGTTTCTGAGAAGGAACGAGACCACAGCAAGGCAAGATCTCAAAGTATTTGCCTTTTGTGGTTACATGTTAATGTCAGTGAAAAGAAATGGTGAGAGGATCAAACCGCCCTCGCTGTAGCATGTGTTGAGGTTTTACCGAGAATGGTGTTTAACCGCAGAGACTGTTGCTTTGCAAACTGATAAGTGCAGGAGGTGGTGGTTCGAAACACACAAGACTTGAGAGTTAGAGCAGACTTGACTGTTTCTTTCTTGCACATCCCTCCCATCCCTCCCCAGAGTTCCATCTCTCACTGGGGGGGAGGGTCATAGGTAGGTAGGTATAGGTAGTCTCCTGTGCAAGCACCAGGCCATTACTGACCCATGGGGTGATGTCACATCCTGATGTTTACTAGGCAGACTGTGTTTATGGGGTGGTTTGCCAGTGCCTTCCCCGGTCATCTATACTTCACCCCCAGCAAGCTGGGTACTAATTTTTCTGACCTCGGAAGGATGGAAGGCTGAGTCAACCTTGAGCCGGCTACATGAAACCAACCTCTGTCGGGATCGAACTCAGGTCGTGAGCAGAGCTTAGACTGCAGTACTGCAGCTTACCACTCTGTGCCACGGGGCTCTTAGGAGGGTCATAGATCAGGGTTAAAGCCCAGGTTCAGCCCCTGGACTGAAAAAGATCTTGAATATTAGCAATGGAAAAGACCTCTGTTCAACAGCCTGAATAGCTCAGCTTAGCCTGGACTTCTCAGAGCTTGGGAGCTAAGCAGAGCCAGCCACAGTCAGTACTTGGATGAGGGACTGCCAAGGAAGACTGGGGTTGCCATGCAGAGGAAGGCGGTGGCAAACCACCTCTGCTCATGTCTTTCCTGGAACACCCTGTGCATGGGGTCGCCATGAGTTGGTTGCTACTGGACAGCACGTTCTTCTTTCTCATTGTGATTGTGGATGGCTATTGGCGCTTTTGGTCTGGATGCACCAGTACCAGACAGCTTCATATTTATTTATTTAATTCATTTATACCCTGCCTTTGTCCCCAGTGGTGACCCAGAGCGGTTTACTTTAGATATCCTCTTATGGGCATGTGCGTGGTGTAGTGGTTAAGAGCGGTGGTCTGGAGGTTAATCTGGTGAACTGGATTTGTTTCCCCACTCCTACACATGAAGCCAGCTGGGTGACCTTGGGCTAGTCACATCTCTCTTAGAGGTCTCTCAACCTCACCCCATCACCCAGAGGGGAAGGGAAGGTGGTTGCAAGTTCGTTTGATTCTTCCTTAAGTGGTAGAGAAAGTCGGCATATAAAAGCCAACTCTTCTTCTTCTTCTTCTGACTACTGCTTCGCCAGTGTGGTGCCATAAGATGTTAGAAGAAGAAGAGTTGGTTTTTATATGCCGACTTTCTCTACCACTTAAGGCAGAATCAAACCTGCTTACAATCGCCTTCCCTTCCCCTCCCCACAACAGACCCCTGTGAGGTAGGTGGGGCTGAGAGAGAGTGACTAGCCCAAGGCCACCCAGCTGGCTTCATGTGTAGGAGTGGGGAAATAAATCCAGTTCACCAGATTAGCCTCCGCCATTCATGTGTAGGAGTGGGGAAACAAATCCAGTTCACCAGATTAGCCTCCACTGCTCATGTGGAAGAGTGGGGAATCAAACCCGGTTCTCCAGATGAGAGTCCACTACTCCAAACCACCACACTTAACCACTATACCATGCTGGCTCCCTGTAACTGTACAGGTAAACAAGGAAATATTGAAGGGTTAGGGTTAGGATGAATTACAATTCAACATGGAGGAGGAGGAGCAGCTGTTTTTTATATACCGACTTTCTCTACCACTTAAGGGAGACTCAAACCGGCTTACAATCACCTTCCCTTCCCCACAACAGACACCCTGTGAGGTAGGTGGGGCTGAGAGAGCTCTAACAGAGCTGGGACTAGCCCAAGGTCACCCAGCTGGCTTCATGTGTAGGAGGGGGGAAACCAACCCGGTTCACCAGTTTAGCATCCGCAGCTCATGTGGAGGAGTGGGGAATCAAACCCAGTTCTCCAGATCAGACTCCACCGCTGCAAACCACCGCTCTTAACCACCATGCTGGCTCCCTAACCAACCCTGATGTTTTTGCTTCTGCTGAGCATCAAAGTTTTCTTTTTGGCTGTCCCAGTTCGTTAGCTGTTGTGTGTTGACTCAGGTGGCCTGGGGGTGGGCGATCTGCTCTTTTTTTTTACTGTCCTCCAAGTAGCTGCAAAATATAATTGACGCGCATTGGCAGTCTTGCATGGGGATGTGGGTGGGTGGATATGGGAGGCTTTTGCCTAGAAAGCAGAAGGAACGGAAAGGGGGGAATCACCAAATTGGCTCTCTTGGGGAATTTGAAAGACAGGAAAAAGCTTTGTCTTGTGACGCAGCCAATGCCTGGCCCTTCCCAAGTAGAGAACTTCTGGCAGGCTGGTGTTAGTTGTGGCTCCAGCTCTCTGGCATATATATATATATACAGTATATACAGTATATATATATATATATATATATATATATATATATATATATATATATATATATATATATATATATATATATATATATATATATACTGAGATTTTATATGCCTAATGAGTAAAAATAGTTTCCTACTCGGAGAGAACAAAAAAGACCAAAATAAATGTGCGAGAGAAGCCCTTGAGGGTGAACTCAATGGAGCTGCTTGAGTTTGGACCGGCACGTTTTGACCTGTGGCTACTGACCTTTTCCTGTCCTTCATCCAATACGATCTTTTTAAAAAGGAAATTTGGCAGCAAACATCCTCAACTCTGTTTGAGTAGCTCTAATTTACATAACTTAGGTAGGCGTAAAAGATGAGGAATGACCTTTTCAACATGACTTCAGATATTAAAACGATCTTACAATCTTATTATCATGAGAACATTTCGCAGAGTATTAAGCTCAATAAATTACCTTTTCCCCCAGCTGATAGCCCTCAATCCCTCAGGGCCAGCCGCAGCGACGATGTTGGTTCACGGCCTTCTTATTTTAGCTGAATTGCTTAATTGGTATGTGTTCTACATCCCAGATTGAGTATTTGGAGCACAAATGAAGGTTGGAACCTTTGCGCTAGTTATCGACGGAAGGAAAATTGATTCATGCTCAGGAGTGTAGTTGGGAGATAGTTCGCAGTCCTCCTTTGCAAGGCAAGATCCTTCCAGAGATGGAGTCCCCCCCTGAATTTTTTTGCAAAAGACCATTCTGTGCAGCTTCCCCCCCCCTTTTAAATGGTCAACCCTGCTGTCCTTCAGGTTAAACCAATGAGATGAAAATGAACCTTATGTTGACTTCTGTGCCTGCTTTCCTCTACCCCAAGCCTATATGCAAGCAAAGAACCCCTCTAGATTCTTTCTGCCATCACTGACTCCTATAGAAGGATACACTGACACCTGTAGAATGCCAGGGAGGGAAGGCAGCATGATATAGCTCGATCTTGTGAGATCTCAGAAGCTAAGCAGGGTTGGTACTTGGATGGGAGACCACTAAGGAAGACTCTGAGGAGGAAGGTAATGACAAACTACCTCTGCTTCTTAATTGCCTTGAAAGGCCCATGTTGGGGTCGCCATAAATCGGTTGTGACTTGATGGTACCTAGTTACATAGAATGGCAGCACCATCAAGGTCATGAGAGGCAGATCATGAGAGGGAGGGCATCTTGGCCATCTTCTGGACATGGAGTGGGGGTCACTGGGGGTGTGAGGGGGCGGTAGTTGTGAATTTCCTGCATTGTGCAGGGGGTTGAACTAGATGACCCTGGTGGTGCCTTCCAACTCTATGATTTTATGATTCATCCTCATGATTCTTTCTCTGCTAGCTACAGAAGATCGTGCAATTGGCAGGTGGCAATGGGGAGTCTGGGATGAATCTGCTTCTGCCTCACATCTTCTGTTGTCTAAGGCCAAGCCTTAGCCTTGCTACATTTGTGAGCTGCTTCTGGGTATCAAGGATGTGCCAAAGTACATTTGAAACCAAGTGGCAATGTGGATCCAGGATGGAGACACAAGGAGCAAAGCAACTTAGGCAGGTACAGGAAGGGAAATAGGAGCAAGGATAGGTAGAAGGTGCAGAGTTTAAGGAGAAAGCATCAGAATGGGACAGGCTACCGTTTGTTCAGATAGCATGCAGATTGCCAGCGTGGTGTAGTGGTTAAGAACAGCAGACTGTCATCTGGAGAATCAGGTTTGATTCCCCACTCCTACACACGAAGCCAGCTAGGTGACCTTGGGCAAGTTACAGCTCTGTTAGAGCTCTCACAATCTCACCTACCTCACAGGTTGTCTGTTGTGGGGAGGGGAAGGGAAGGTGATTGTAAACCGGCTTGAGTCTCCCTTAAGTGGTAGATAAAGTCGGCATATAAAAACCTACTCTTCTTCTTCTAACCATCATTTCTTTTCTTTTCTTTTTGGACATATTAATGTCAACCCCAGCTGGCTTTTCCAGGCGGTGATCTGGCTGGTTTGATGTGTCTCCAGTCACACGTCTGCACCCACCCCACTCAAAAGCCCAAAATGAGGCATGCTGAAACGATAACGTGGCTGCTGTTTGCCACCTGGAAAAGTTAACTGAGGTTGACTTCGATATTACAGAGCTAAGCCCTACAGGGCTATGTTAATTGGCCTTAAGTAAATAAAACTGAGACAGTTCTGCCTTTCCGCCAGTCTTGGCAGTAGCTAAGGGCTCTGCAGGTGGAAAGGGAATGGAAATCCAGGATTTACACCCAAAAGCAACCCCTTCCTCCATAAACACTGTCAGCTGAGCAGCTGTGGGGGGGTGGGGGGGGGAGCAAGCTTGTAGTAAGTGTTTCCTTGTCTGGAAAATATAAAGGAAAAGAGCTGAGGGAGAAAAAAATGGTGGGAAATGGCAAACATCAGATAGGAAGTAAGTGCTCATTCCAGGACATAAGCTAGTGTAGTAGTGTCTTATTATAGGGTGTATGGAGCTAGTGATGGGAACATATGAAGCTGCCTTATACTGAATCAGACCCTTGGTCCATTGAAGTCAGAATTGTATAAGACTGACGGCGGCTCTCCAGGGTCTCAGACAGAGGTTTTTCACCTCACCTACTTGCCTGGTCCCTTTAACTGGAGATGCTGGGGATTGAACCTGGGACCTTCTGCACGCCAAGCAGATGCTCTACCACTGAGCCACAGCCCCTCCCCTCTGCCACCTTGCAAAATAAAATAGCAAATTCTGTTGGCGGGGCGGAGGCTTTCATTGGTAACAGTTGAGCTTTTGGAGCTTTTCATTTTGCCACTAGGTCAGTGGGGGGTACTTGAAGTCCTCTTTTAAAATATAAGGCTAAGGGCAAAAAAATGCTACAATACTATGTTTACAATTCTCATGTTGTCTTTATTAGGAGGTTCCCCCCCCCCCCATTGCTTTTAAATTTCAGCATCCAAGATGTGGCCTGTTGATTTCCTAAACAAACAAACAAACAAACACATTTAGCTAGCCTTTTCCTTTATGATACTGCTTTTGTTCCCATTTCAAAGGACATTTTCTGCCACCATGAGAACTAGAAATTTACTTTTTTTTAAAAAAGGAATTTCTTATTACGGGATGTTTTTTAAAATGCTAGAGAGTGTGCTGTGTATGGACTATGGTGTCTATGGCCTAGCTAGTAGGGTTACCAGGTCCCTCTTCGCCACCGGGAGGAGATTTTTGGGGCAAAGCCTGAGGAAGGTGGGTTTTTGGGGGGGAGGGACTTCGATGCCATAGAGTCCAATTGCCAAAGCAGCCATGTTCTCCAGGTGAACTGATCTCTATCGGCTGGAGATCAGTTGTACTAGCAGGAGATTGCCAACCGCCACCTGGAGGTTGGCAACCCTAACTAGCTAGAGTCATGTGATGAAGCATAAATCCAACAGGAAATTTACAGTCAAGAAACCGAATGTGACGTTATGTTTTTGTGGATTTCTGTGTGTCTTTCATTAGCCGAGGGAATACAAACAATCCACAACCACTCATTTCTTGTAACTGGCATAAACTTTCTGTGTGTAGGAGGGTATTTTCTGTTGTGTTTGCTAATACATCCAGTCTTTAAACCATCAAACTTAATCAAAACAAAAACTGACACTTGTCAGAAAGATTGTTCCTTTAAAAAGGTAGGAGGATAAAGAATTAAGCTAGGGGGAAAGGGCCTTAACTATCAAGAGACCAGCCTGTACTAGTTTTGGCAGCTCTGCAAACAGAAGCTTTGTGTATTTGGCCTTTGCATCATCCTGAAGTCAAAAATTCAGAAAAGGCTTGCAATATATGTGTTTTAAAAGTGTCTTGCTTGGAATGTCTTCTTTTTTCCTGTTCCCCCCCCCCCCAAACAACCACCGTCTGAGATACAAGTTTGTTGGGAGGGAGCACAGTTTGGCCTTTATTTCGGACTGAAATATAATATCCATGTAGTCAAAATTATCCCTTGAAAACCAGTGGCCTTATCATAATGCAACTGAGCATGTAATTTGCCCTTTGGATATGAAAACTGACATAAAAGACAACTAAATGTGGCAAGAAAAGGTCAGTGACTGACAGGTTGTCTAGGAATCATGTCTTCATTCAACAGTAAAATATGTGTCTGTCCTTCAGCTCTTTTTCATCGTTCCCCCTTAGCCAAGGATCCTTGAATGCTTGGGGCGTTTACACCCTGCCTTTTGATCAGACGTTCTCCAAGATGGGACAGACTAAACAATATACTCCTGTGTGCTCTTGGACCTGCAACCGGTGGCCAAGGCCTCTTGCTATTATAGCCCTCTTGCTATTATAGCCTCTGGGTGATTGGCAGTTGGGACATTTCCTGGCAGGAAGAAAGGGGAGCCAAGCTTCCTGCGCTTTCTCCTTCTCTGACAGATGGCAGGGGTCAAAATGGTCTTCCCTTTGCCCGTGGTGCCTTTCCCAGGAGAGCAGGAGGAATCTCCCAGAGATGTCTGGAACTCTAGCTAGTGGTAGAGGTCAGCATACATTTCCCCTTGCTTCTGCAGTCACTTGGCTGCGAAGAAGACTGGCTACATATCCTATGGACATGCTGTAATTGGTTACCTTCATGTTGGGAGCCAAGGCCCTAAGGTTTGCTAGGAAACTAAGGGTGGAGGTGATGTTGTTTTGGAGAGAACAGACTGTGGGGGTTACCGCACTTGTATTCCCAGCGATGTATTAAGAGTTTGAAAACGTTATAAAAAATACTGTTCGCACTTTCTATGTATTCCCACCGATGTATTAAGAGTTTGAAAACGTTATAAAAAATACTGTTCGTACTTTGTTTGGCCCCTTTAGCTGTGAAGAAGTCTTCCAACCATTTATAAGCCGTGGTATCCAAAAACCCTTTCAAAGCGATGTTTTTTTATAACATTTCCAAACTCTTAATACATCGCTGGGAATACAAAGTGCGGTAGCCCCCGTGTTGTGTTTGTCTTGTTGATCATGGATTCTGTTGTACCTTTTAGCAACTTGTGGCTCTGCCATCTCTTTAGACTCAAAGTGGGATACAAATATTTTAAATAAGTCCTTCTCCTGCCCCGGCACTGCATCCCCAGTTCATAGGGTTGCCACTGGCGGGAGGTTTTTGGGGCAGAGCCTGAGGAGGGCAGGGTTTGGGGAGGGGCGGGACTTCAATGCCATCGAGTCCAATTGCCAAAGCAGCCATTTTCTCCAGGTGAACTGATCTCTGATCTCTGTCAGCTGGAGATCAGTTGTAATAGCAGATCTCCAGCTAATAACCTGGAGGTTGGCAACCCTACCAATCCAGGCGCACCCGCAGCTGCTTTTAAGGTTAAATGCTGGGAGACCCAATCATAGGCATTCAATATAATATGTAGTTTGGCCTTTGGTGGTCACTTTAAGTTGCTTGCAGAAAAATGTAAGTAGCGAAACGCGTTCCAAAAATAAATTTCACAAGAAGAACATTTCTTCCTTGCTGAAAGTTCGAGATGCCAAAATGCTAAAAGCCACTCAAGAGCATCAAAAGCAAATGCATTGTAGCGCCACACTATTACTTCCTATTTAATTAATAGATATCACCTAGCATAGAGGAAGCATCCTGTAGCGAAGAAGAATAGGGAACTGGGATTTGGCGTAACTAGGTTCAGTTGCGTTTGTGCATTAAGACACTATTAGAAGTGCTTAGCCAGCTCCCTGTGGCTCATTTTATCCGTTCTGTAAAAGACGAAAAGATCAAGGTTTATCACACGTGTAATACCGCAGAGCTGGCCTTCAGTTGACACCTTAAAGTGGACCTGGGCTTTAACTGTGTCCGATTCCAAAGGCAAGCCAATTTGTTATCAAGGCGTTTGGCATGGTCATGTCCGCGGGGCAAGGAGGAGAACCCCCTAATGAGAAGATTGTATGGCTTATATCTTAAAGAGGTTTTGTTTTCACGTTGAAGCAAAAGGAAATGAAATAGAGAAAATATCAGAAATGTACATCTGGCAGTTTTCCTTCGTATCGTGGGTTGTTGTTTTCTTGAAAGATAACACATGAACATCATGTTACTGAGAAAGCTCAAAATTTGGTGCATCATTAAAAAAATTGCATGAATTTCATGAAGATACAGATACAGATACGTCCCTGTCTTTTGGACATATACCAGTGAATTCTGACAACCACATTTGACTGCTAACTAAGGGAGAGTATTTGCACAGTGCTCTCATACCAGAGAACAACGAGAACCAGTTCTGTTTCTTTCACCATGGTGAAAACGTCACGTTACTTGATTCCAGTTAAAGATTTGATGTCTACACATCCGTCATGATATGACAATGCTAATATAGATTTGTTCCTGACAAGGAGGAAGAGGATGTTATATTTTACAGCATTCAAAATGAACAAATGGGTTCAAGAAAGAAAGAAAGAAAGAAAGAAAGAAAGAAAGAAAGAAAGAAAGAAAGAAAGAAAGAAAGAAAGAAAGAAAGAAAGAAACCCTGCCCAGAGGCTAATTATTTGATAAGGGCATAAGAGAAGAAAGGAAGAACAGGAAGAGGGTGTTGTAGAAAATAAATTAGTGGTTTACAAAGCATAGCAAATTAATAGAGCTTACCGTAAATTCTTTTTTATAGTTAAAAATGCAACTAGAAAGAGCCAAGAGAGGAACAAACCCCACTTGCCACCCAGATGCCATTTTAGAAGAAGCCTGAGGCTTGGTATAGAGTAGCATTGTCAGTCACCTCCAGGTTGTGAAATTCCTGGAGATTTGGGAGTGGAACCTGGGGAGGGTGTGGGTTAGGAAAAGGAGGGACCTCAGCAGGGTATAATGCCATGGAGTCTACCCTCCAAGCAGCTCTTTTCTGGAGAAAATGTAGTCTAAAGAGGAATTGTAATTCTGGGTGATCTCCAGACACCATCTGGAGGTTGGCCACTCTAGTTCAGAGATAATGCCAAGCCATGGTGTTACATTCCTTGGGTTCACTGAGGTGGTCCTTCTCTCGTGCCCATACATACCCTGAGTGAAAGCATCGTGGCTTGTGGCAAACCATAGTTTCTTCTTATAGCTGAACCGGCAAGGGATAGTTTGCATTTACCCTGGAAACCGGGATTGCAAACTGGGAACAAACTGGTTCCGCTTGTGCAAACCGGGAACAAACTGGTTCCGCTTGTGCATGTTTTACAGGCCTGATCCCAGCACCAAACCTAGGTTTGCATTATGTCTGACCCAAGACTGGGTATCAAATAAGGTGGGTGAAGGAATGCCCACCTGACATCTACGGTTTGTTTAGTTACATGAAAAATAATTCAGTATTTTAAAATAATCTATGTGTGATTCATCCGGTACTTGTTTTTAATGGATTAATCTAACTACTCAATTGACTCAATATTACCACCCTGGTCACAGCAGCTTGCAGCTTTGCCAGAGCTGTATTTCTAGGTCAAATTAGTCATCAGCTTGTTTGAATTGCATCCATCTGTTGGCCATATATGAGACCTTACTCATAGGTTCTCTTGCAGTTCCACTGCTAGAAGCATTTTCCTATTTCTTCCCCTCTGAAGTTATGGGAAGGGAGTAACACTTTGCTAAATTTTTGACTCTTCCAAGAAGTTTGGGTTTTACGAAGTACAAGAATAAGTGAGTTGGAATTAGGAGAAAGTGTATGCATGATTACCTCCTGGCAATTTTTTTTTTCTTACAGAAGCTGCTGCAAATGTAGTCTTAGGACATAGGAAGCTCTTACGGCAACTGGAAAGAATCAAAAGATTAGTTTTAATGCAGTTTTGAAATCCCTAGAACGTTGTGCTGGGATGCGAGTCTTTTGATCAGTGGAGAATAAGAATTTCAATTTTTTTTAAACAGAAACTGGCTTGAGGAAGGAAAAGTTTTTTGTTTTTTTTTGTGCATGTTGAAGGGGTTCATCTTCTTTATGTGAAAATACTCCATGGGCCTTCATTTGGTGGTTAAGATCAGACCAAAATAGGGCTGTGGCGGACCTGTCTCTGCGAATACGGGTTGCGCTAAACAGCCTTAAATTTTAATTATTTATTTAAAACTAGTTTTCCCCACCTTTTGTCTTTCTCACCAAAACAGGAACCCAAAAGAGCTTGTGTTATTGTTTAAAGTGCCACGAATCATCAAAGCAAAAAATCGATAATGCTCGAACGGGCCAATGCAGATTAACAACATCAACAGAAGATCATTTCCTTAGCCACTCTCAAAAGCTCATCTGAAATAGTTAAGCTTTACAAAGTCTCCTAAAAATGGGGGGGGGGATAAACATCTTCCTGACCTTTTTGGGGAAGGGAATTATGTAAGAGTTGTTACACTGCAGATCTGCAGATCGTAGCTAGGGTTGCCAGGTCCCTCTTCACCACCGGTGCGAGGTTTTTGGGGTGGAGCCTAAGGAGGTCGGGGTTTGGCGAGGGGAGGGACTTCAATGCCATAGAGTCCAATTGCCAAAGCGGCCATTTTCTCCAGGTGAACTGAGCTGTATGAGCTGGAGATCAGTTGTAACAGCAAGAGATCTCCAGCTAGTACCTGGAGGTTGGCAACCCAATGGATTGCACAGTGGCAGTTCTAACGCCTTTACAGGAGGGAACTGCAGGGAAGAGAGTGTATGGGGGGGATTGATGCAAGTTGAAAAATGGCGGAGTGGAAGGGCCCTCTAGGGTTGCCAGGCCTTCAGGCATTGAAATCCCTCCCCTCCCCAAACCCTGCCCTCCTCAGGCTCCGCCCCAAAAACCTCCTGCCAATGGCGAAGAGCCACCTGGCAACCCTATTTGGAGCAGGTGTAACATAAGAGGTGTCCTTAAGGTAGAGAAAAGCCGGGTATAAAAACGTACTCTTCTTCTATGCAGTAAAACATTTCCCCCTTTTATTTATGCCTTTGGGAAAATATAAGCGACCTGTAAATAAAAATTACCAATGGTGATAATTACAGCTTTACATTGGTAGAATTTGGGTATATATATGAAGCCTAGTTTAGTAATTCATATCTTTTATATGATTTCCATTTTTAAAAAAAGATATCACGTCTATTTGCTTATAAAGCATTTGCCTGCTATCAATTTAATTACTCAACACTGATGAACCTTTGATGGGGTCCATGTATAATTTAAAGGATATATTTTAACTCTGAGCCTACCTTTTAAGAACCTTGTTTACCTAATTCCAGCCCTTAATCCCTTTGCATCGATCACATGGAATTTTCCAGCCTAAAATCTGCTTTGCATTTACTTTTCACCTTCAAATTGCGTTTCCCCAAGGTCCTTTGTGGAGAACTATAAATTGCAGATAGACCTTCTTTTGATTCATTTTTTTTATTCACGTTTAATATCTTGCACAGTTAGTGAGCCCTCAGGAATTGGTGTGTGCCCCCTCCCCATTATAACCAGGGCAGTAATAAAGTGGGGGATTTGCAGAAACCCTATAAATGTGTGTGCAAGGGTAAATTGTATTTAGGCTACTACTGGGGAGAGGAGCATGAATGTACAATTATGAGAAGGATGTCCCTGAAGAGAGATTTCAATCCATTGCTATAGTCTAAATCCTCTGTCTTGTGCCGCACAAGGTAATTCAGGCAGAGAGGAGAGAGATTTTTTTTCCTAAAGAGATTATATTACCCGTCTCCTCTGTTGATGGATTTTATTGCTCAGGTTCACTGAGAGTTTTATTATTGCATTACTTAATCTGTTTTTGAGGTTTCTGAAACATTTTAAATATAATAATGAGTTGAGCTCTGTGCCTTCCGCTCTGGTCCTTTCTAGCTGTTAGGGAGACAGAGTCCGTGACGTTCTTAAATCTGCCCACGGTGTGAAAAAACATCACGGCTTTGGAGCCTATATCTGTTTACTACATTTTTATCCCATCCTTCCGTCAAGCAGCTCAGACTGCCATACGTGGATCTCTGTTGATATCCTCACAACAATCCTCTGAGGTAGACTAAACGGAGAAAGAATGACAGTTGAGTCATTCCAGTTAGCTTTATGTCTGAGAGTGGTGGCATTTGAACCTGAGTCTCCCGGATCCTAGTACTCACTATACCATACCAGCTCTCAAGGCAAGTAATCTCGCCATCCAGTTGGTGAGATTTATTTTCATGAAAGTAGAACACACACACAGCTGGGTGACCTTGGGCTAGTCACAGGTCTCTTAGAGCTCTCTCACCCTCACCTACCTCACAAGGTGTCTGTTGTGGGGAGGGGAAGGGAAGGTGATTGTAAGCCGGTTTGATTCTGCCTTAAGTGGTAGAGAAAGTTGGCATATAAAAACCAACTCCTCTTCTTCTTGTTCCCTTAATGGTCAATCCAACCCTGGGTAGAATTCAAGTTATTTGGTCGGAAGGAGCCTTATTATGAAGCGAATGTTCCTAGAAGAAAATCTCCTCCCTTTCTTGCCCTCCCATTCCTTTAACTGAGACTCAGCTGTTCTCAACATTGTGCCAGGGCTGGAGCATACTTGGTCTCCATGAGGTGACCTCTGAAGGGGTTTCCCTTTTGCAGCTGGTTAATTTACCATCGTGTTTTTCTGCATACCTGGGGACTCCCCCTATCTTGTTTGTGGAAGATCCATTGTGTAGCTTTCGTTATCTACAGCAGGGACAGCCCCTTTTACGATGGGAGGGATAGAAGAGGGTTTTCGTATGACATTTTTGCTATCCTGCTATTAATCGGATAGGTACCAATGTTGATGTTACGAAGTTTGACATGATTTTAACTGTTCACTCTTGGGCTACAACTCGTAGGGTTCTCCAGCAGGTTTTAAAGCGTCTTCTCAAACTACAGTTCCCAGGATTCGTTGCAGGAAAACAATGATAGATAAATACATTTTTTAACCAAGTTCTGGTTTTAATGCAGCTGTAGCCTTCTCTTTATTTCCCCTTGTCAGCTGTTGGAGAGTATGTTGCAACAACCGTGGTTTGTTTGTTTTTTTAAACGCGCAACCAAACTGAAATAGTGGATTCAGAATAAGGCATACACACGTGCTGAGTTTATGCCGAATCCCACAATAGTTTTTCTACTGGAAGATGTTGCTGAACTTATTTAGCTCTATGCCGTGATGGAATATGTGATGATCTGGAAATTGGACATTGGTGCACATAAGAAAAGCCCTGCTGGATCAGACCAAGGCTCATCAAGTCCAGCAGTCTGTTCACACAGTGGCCAACCAGGTGCCTCCAGGAAGTCCCCCAAACAAGACGACTGCAGCAGCAGCACCATCCTGCCTGTGTTCCACAGGTCTGGAGTTTGCCTTGATAGATTCTGGCAAGGTAGTGCCCAAAGCATTTATCAGTGGGGGAAATTGAGGGGAACTGGGCACCGGGCTGGTTCAGTTAATGTGCACATGCCCTGCCTGTTTTCTCTAAGAACAAACGGCCGCCCGGGTTCTAGCGCCCAGCTGCAATCTGCTCCGCTGTCTCTGGAGCACTTCCTTTTTGTGGCGAGCGAGTAGGAGGCTAGATCTTGGTTCTCACGAAAGCGAGAGCGTGAAAGAGCCAGGCCACATCGCAGGTGCAGGTGCTCAATAAATCCTCTCACCCCAGCTTCATCCTGACATGCAACTCCTGCGATGGGCTGAGCCCTGGCTTGCAACACAGGCCGATGGTGCCAAGTTGTGCAACGTTTGTGAAATTTGGACAGGCATCTTCTAAGGCACGCGATTTAAAGCGATGGAATCGCTGAATGAGCTCCCCTCCCCCCGTTGTAACAGGAGTGAGACATAAAGAAACTGAGTGTGCGCGTGCGTGTGTTTAGATATTAAGGCAATTTAAACCTATTTGTGCTAAATGAGCGATTCATCATATTAAGTGTGTCCCTAACCTTTAAATAAATGCTCTTTAACCTTTTCCACTTCTGTCTTTAGCCTTATGGTTTTCTCAGGCTCTACACTGCAATACAGGCTGCCCTTTAATCAACTCTTAACCCAAGAATGACTGTGCCGTTAGAAATACATGGCTTCTCCTGTGTAGTGTTTTCCTGTAAAGATTTCATGTTTACTCTCCCATGCCAACAAAAGGAGGTCATATAGAAGGTATCATGCTACCTGTTCGGAAACGAAATACGGTAAGCAAAGGAAGCAAAGGGTTTCTAGGGACAGAACTAGTGTCCTGCCTACAATTTAATATGCCACAGTTTTATTTCTTTTTCTGACAACAAACTGATTTTTCACAAAATTTGAAAGTGTTCTAGTCTTGACGCGTACCTATCCTCTCCAGGATCAGAGGAGCATGCCTATTATATTAGGTACTATGGAACACAGGCAAGATTATGCTGCTGCACTCATCTTGTTTGGGGGCTTCCTAGAGGTACCTGGTTGGCCACTGTTCGAACAGACTGCTGGACCTGATGGACCTTGGTCTGATCCAGCATGTCTTTTCTTATGTTCTTACGTTTTTTTAAAAAAATGAAGAAGAGGCAGAGTTGGTTTTTATACCCCATTTTTCTCTACCTCATGTAGTCTCAAACTGGCTTACCATCACAATCCCTTCCTCTCCCCACAACAGGCACTTTGTGTGGTAGGCGAGGCTGAGAGAGTTCTGAGAGAACTGTGACTAGCCCCAGGTCACCCAGCAGGCTTCTTGTGGAGGAGTGGGGAAACCAACCGGTTCACCGGACTAGAGTCCGCCACTCTTAACGTCTACACCATGCTGGCTCTCTGATGCATGATTTTGTTCATAATGATAAGGTCCCAGATGCTGGTGTACCATTTGGGTAGTTATAGTGATTTGCATTGTGTGTGTGAATGTGTGTGTTAGAACAAATGCAATTCCCAGTTTACCTATGGAAGTGGTTGTGTGTATGTGTGGGCATACAAGCATGTCATTCCCCATCTGCAATAACCCTGTTATGAACGCTCTTACTATGAGACATGACCCCCCTCCTTTTCAAGCCAAGATTATAATTCATAATTGGCTCTAACGAAGTTTAGTTCTGGCCCTTTTGCTTCCAAATATTTAAGCCAACTATTATGTATGTGTGTGTGAAGCACGAGGCCGGAGACGGAGTTCCAACACAACTGCTTTGTTAACAGCCTAGAAGGGATCTCAACTGTAACTGAGTTGAACTGAACCAACGCTGCTAAACATGCACAACACCCTGGCTTATTTGCCATTCCCAACCTCCCAGAACCACGCCCCCAAGTCCACGTTTGGCCGGTTGCAAGTCCATTGTCCAGTGGGAACCCAGGCATAATCCAAGTCCGTGATTGGGCGGCTGTAGCCCATTGTCCAATCAGAATCGCAGGCGAAGCAGCCTGGAGAGAATAGCAAGCTCAACATGAGCCTTACTTCCATTGCATACATAACACCAACCATCTTGCTAGTTGGGATGTTGGCCAAACACATCCGACAACTACGGGAACACAAATGGCTTCAACTTCACCCAACTTTATTGCAAGCAGCTTGTGATATTCTCTGCCGTCATCAGTTTGCAGCTGAGGTCACTCTTCGTATGGTTCCACTGGAGGAAGCGAGAACAGCACCCAATGTTTTTTATTTTTAATAGCGTGAGACTGCATAAGTGTGGATGTTCAGGGAATGCAGACTGGTAAAGGGCAAGCAGCCGGCGTGATGGATTCTGGCTTCTCGAAAGCGTGAGTGTGGGGAAGGGCTGGCTAAGAAGGGCATGCTTCAGCTCCGAAGAGGCTCGCCCGGCAGCGCGAGAACCGAAAGTGTGTGGTTAGCTGAGAGCATCTCGGTGGTTTACAGCTGCAGAAAATAGTTTGCTTTGCACGCTGAAGAGAAACAGGTTGAGGTTAACTGCACTTGCTTTTACCTTGTCACTAACCCCAAGATAAGGAGTCAGTGAAACCAGTCAGACTCTGTGCTTTTCCCTTTGCGTTCTCCCCCATCTCCATTCCTTGTTTGATCACGTGTACTCCTTACCTAGCAAGTACACTTAAGAATCGAAGATTATATTTGTTAGAACTGATGTGAGAAGTGGGGGCAGGGCCTTACGTTCTTTTCAGCTTCTTCATAATGTGCAGAAGTCCACACAATGTTTATTATAGTGTGTTTTTTTAAGTTGACAAAGTGCCGCAGCCACCACTTAATGTGTATAGGGTTGCCAGGTCCCTCTTTGCCATCAGCAGGAGGTTTTGGGGACAGAGCCTGAAAAGGGCAGGGTTTGGGGAGGGGAGGGACTTCAGTGCCATCAAGTTCAATTACCAAAGTTCAATTACCAAAGTGGCTGTTTTCTCCAGGTGAATGGCCATTTTCTCCAGGTGATCTGATCTCTATCAGCTGGAGAGCAATTGTAATAGCAGGGGATCGCCAGCTAGTACCTGGAGGTTGGCAACCCTATTAATGTGTAGCATAAATATAAGTCATAGCTGGCAAATATGCACCCTAGGGGTTAGAGCGCTGGCAAGGGCTGAGATGTTGCCAGAAATGCCAGCGACTGAACTCCTGCCTCCTGCCGCAGTGAATGTCTTTTTTCTCAGATGACACAACACCATTGGGCCTGCTTTATGACAAGCCCCATGGCCTCCTGTCTCCAGCCCCTCCCGCCATTTTTATTAATGAATAATAGACGGTCTCGTTAATTAATCTGAGGGAGGTTTGTGCAGTTATTCTAATGACTCACCGAGCATCTCACCGTCTGAATGCCCTTGTTCTGGCAAGCCTGGCTTGGCTGATGTGCAGCTCTGGAGACAGATCTTCAAACTCAAATGTGTTTGGAGGGCCAAACTCCCGCACTGAGCAAATTCCCAGGAGATTTTCTGTGTGTGTCAAAAAACAACCTGTCCGTTTTGATTGGGAGGGCGTCAGTACTAGTTAACAAGCTGTGGCTGAATCCAGACCAGATGAAAGATGGTGATTATCAGGAAGCTGAAGGCAGTTGTGTTGTTGTTCAGCGGAACAGTTAGATCCGAGTCTAGGGTTGCCAGGTCCCTCTTCGCCACTGGCTGGAGGTTTTTGGAGTGGAGCCTGAGGAGGGTGAAGTTTGGGGAGGGGTGGGGCTTCAATGCCATAGAGTCCAATTGCCAAAGCGGCCATTTTCTACAGGTGATCTGATCTCTATCGGCTGGAGATCAGCTGTAATAGCAGGAGATCTCCAGCTATTACCTGAAGGTTGGCAACCATATCCGAGTCCAGTAGCATCATAGAAACCAACACAATGTTCAGGGTATAAGCTATTGAGAGTCAAAGCTCTCTTAATTAGATATGAGTTGGAATGGAGATCCCTTATATCCCAATCAGAAGGTGTGTGTGTGTGTGTGTGTGTGTGTGTAGGAGGGCTGTAAAGAAGAAACTCTTTAAAGAAGGATGCAAAGGTACCATGCATGTCAGGAAGCTAGCATCCACAGGGAGGGGCTGTGGCTCAGTGGCAGAGCATCTGCTTGGCATGCAGAAGGTCCCAGGTTCAATCCCCAGCATCTCCAGTTAAAGGGACTAGGCAAGTAGGTGATGTGAAAGACCTCCGCCTAAGACCGTGGAGAGCCGCTGCCAGTCTGAGTAGACAGTACTGACTTTGATGGACCAAGGGTCTGATTCAGTATAAGGCAGCTGCATGTGTTCATGTGTTCATCCTAGAGAGGGTTACATTACCCATTTGTTGTTGGTACTTTTGGACCTCATATTGCAGACAGAGAAACAGGCCGGCACTGTTGCTAAGAACATCTTCTGACAGCTACGCCTAGCTGAAAAACTTGGCCCATTTTTGGACACAGCTGCTCTGGCCTCAGTGGTTCTTTTCCTGCCCAGGCTTGCACGCTCAGTCCAAATTGGGTGCACCTGCAACTGATGTGTAAGGCTAAATGCTGGGAGATCCAATCACAGCTATTAAACATAATGTGTAGTTTGCACATCAGTGGTCATTTTAAGTTGCTTGGAGAAAAATGTAAGAAGAAGAAGAGTTGGTTTTTATATGCTGACTTTCTCTACCACTTAAGGCAGAATGAAACTGACTTACAATCACCTTCCCTTTCCCTCCCCACAACAGATACCCTGTGAGGTAGGTGGGGCTGAGAGAGCTCTGACAGAGCTGTGACTAGCCCAAGGTCTCCCAGCTGGCGTCATGTGTAGGAGTGGGGAAACCAAACCAGTTCACCAAATTAGCATCCACCGCCCATGTGGAGGAGCGGGGAATCAAACCTGGTTCTCCAGATTAAAGTCCACCGCTCCAAACCACCGTTCTTAACCACCACACCACAATGGTGTAAGTAGTGAACATGTTTAGAAAATAAACTTCATAAGAAGAACTTTCTTGCTGCATTGGTAGGCTGGTCTGTTGGCTATATTAAGAGTATTGGTTTTGTATACTAGAAAACAGTTTGGGTAGGAAGCGTGATGGGGGCAGAAAGGACCCCAGAGGGCTCTGATAAGGCCTCCAGCCATTGCGTTTGACAGCTCTGTTGCTCATGTATCATGGGAGATCACCTCATGTGGACTGTGGTGTGCTTGTGAGGAGAATGTATATTACAATATGAGCTCCGAATCCACATCTCCTCTTCAAAGATGGGCTTGGACCAACCCACCTTGCAGGCAAAGGCACTCCTAGCAGGACCAGGGCCCCCCAGGCGATTCTCAGGAGGTGAGAAACCCAAAACCGAGATGCTCAAACAAGCGGGCTACAGAATTCCACTTGCTTTTCCTACCGCCTTGACAGGCATCTTTTGGAAATGAACGTTACTCCGTAACCTTCCTCTGGACCTCCAGAGCTTGAAATATTTGACAAGGAAAAACCAAAGTGCAACGCCAAGGTCTTCCCTCTGCTTATGAATTTTTCATGTCTTTGTTTGAAAAATGCTCCACTTAAAAAAAAGAAAAAGCCCTCTTGTTATCTCTCCTGTAAAGCACAGTAATTAACATTCATATTGTTTGAGGGAGGGGGGGAAATCCTGTCTTGTTTTTGTTGAAGCTTAATTGCTTTGTTGATTTTTATCTAGTGAATTTGTGTGTGTGTGTGTGTGTGTGTGTGTGTGTGTGTGTGTGTGTGTGTGTGTGTGTGTGCCGGCACACATTCCTGCATTCCTGTCCTCGACCTCCAAACACTCTTGTCTCCCTCTTACTTTTCTTCTGTATGAGACTTAGGTCTGATTTATATTTAATGCTGGCTGAGCGGGGTGGGGTGGGGAGATTAACTGGTGAGATTTTGCCAGGTCCCTCTTCACCACCGGCAGGAGATTTCGGGGGTGGAGCCTGAGGAGGGCTGAGTTTGGAGAGGGGAGGGACTTCAATGCCATAGAGTCCAATAGCCAAAGCGGCCATTTTCTCCAGGTGAACTGATCTTTATTGGCTAGAGATCAGTTGTAATAGCGGGAGATCTCCAGGTAGTTCCTGGAGGTTGGCAACCCTAAATGGGGCCCAATCTTGAGGCTAAAGGAGCCAAGGATCCTGCTCTGTGAAGTATCTAGGTTCAAGACTATTTGCTGCCAGAGGTAGGGTTGCCAACCTCCAGGTGGTGGCTGGAGATTTCCCACTATTACAACTGATCTCCAGCTGATGGACATCAATTCACCTAGAGAAAATGGCTGCTTTGGCAACTGGACTCTATGGCATTGAAATCCCTCCCCTCTCCAAACCCCGCCCTCCTCAGGCTCCACCCCAAAAATCGACAGGTATTTCCCAACCCGGAGCTGGCAACCCTAGCCAGATGCCATGGCGGCTTTGTAATCCATGGTGTGTTCTTATAATGAGCCATAATTAGGGTTGCCAGGTCCCTCTTTGCAACCAGCGGGAGGTTTTTGGGGCGGAGTTTGGGGAGGGGAGGGACTTCAATGCCATAGAGTCCAATGGCCAAAGCAGCCATTTTCTCCAGGTGAACTGACCTCTATCAGCTGGAGATCAGTTGTAATAGTGGGAGATCTCCAGCTATTACCTGGAGGTCGGCAACCCTAGCCATAATTGATCCCCCAGCTGCTCCGTGCTGCTCAGTTTCTTTCTTCCACTTGTCAAGTATTCTCGTCTTTGGTTAGCTGGCAGAGCTTCTTCTGGGATACCCTGAATTAGAACCACTCTGGGGGGAACCCCAAATGCAGCTGCCTTTTTCATACAGCTAGGGATGTCCGCTGTCCTCTTCAGTTCCAAGCCTTGGCTCTGCTTCCCACACCCTGCTCCGTGGAAGAGTAGCTGATGATTCCATACGCAGCTGGGCTTGGATATGCTTCTCTCCCCCAAGGCATTCTGCTCTGCCGTCAGGAGATCACACACAAGGGAAACGTAACTTCGTACAATACTTCCCTGAAATTGCAAGAAGCAAAATTTCCAAAACTGACAATGAAGGGGAAACGTCACGCCTGTGGCAACTGAGATTTGTTTTGGAAAGAAAGCTTTGCTATATCCACCCCAAGGATGCTGCACCGAAAAGTGTTTTCTGTTTATTTCAGACAGTGGGCTATGACTGATTTACAGCTAGCCATTTCTTGCCCACTCGGTAGAGAATACAAAAATTTCAGCAAGGGAATAGGAGCTTGATAGCCATCTCTCTCTCCCTCCATTATTTTTTTTATCTTAGTAAACTTTTCTGCGGCTCTAATAATTAGTTGATTCATCACAGAATATCAGAGCAGACATCTTTAATAGCATGCCTTGAACCTACTTCGCGGTGGAAATGAATATGCTGATTATCTTCATCATGTTCGTCTCTCGAGCAATCCATGGAGGAGGGAGACAATTGGAACTCTGACAAGTTGCTATTAATTTGCTTTAACAAAAAAAAAAAACTCCCGCAAGCAAGAGAGAGAGAGAGAGAGAGAGAGAGAGATGCTCATTAACACTGTTGTTAAAGATTTAGAAATGGAAAATATTAAATTTTTTGTTTTGTTTTTCAATGTACAATAGGCTAGCTTTTTGAGGGGAAGAAATGCTGATTCCTGAAAAGGAGATACGTTGGATGAGTCCCAATCTTTACAGCAGTATTTTAATTTTTTAAACCACCATTTATTTATTTTAGCTTTCCAATTCATTTATTTGAAATAGGAATTTTGCATTTATTTGGAATGTTCGGAAAGAGTTTGGCTAATGTCTTAGAAAACCGTTCTTGGATAGGACAGAAGAGCTTTAAGTATATTAGTTGGCTCTCAAGGTCACATACTGGCTCTCAAGGTCACTGTCCTCTCAAATGAAAGTTTTTGAATCTAACTTTATACCCTGCTGAAAAACATTGAGTCTGTAAACAGAAAAATGATAGGTGCGGATGGGTTTTTGGCACATTAGGTGAATGACTGCCCACCTCACTGCAGGGAAGGCGATCCCCACTGGGCTATCCCCCTCTTTGCATGGCAGTGGTGACATGTGGGACAGATGTTGCGGAAAGAAGACAGGCGCTGTGGAAAGCAGGAAGTCCAGCTGCATTGGAAGCACAGCCTCGGGGGTGGACAGGGAGGGAAAATCAGCCCTGTAAAGGGCCACACCTCCCTGGTTTGCTGGCCTGCTGTGCATGCGCCTGCCTTCCCAAAGGAGAGAGGCATGGAAAAAGGGAAGGACAGAGGAAGAGCGAGCCAGCCTACAGCATATGGCTTGGCCCAGCACTATCCTTAGGGTTGCCAGGTGCCTCTTTGCCAGTAGGGTTGCCAACTTCCAGGTACTAGCTGGAGATCTGCTATTACAACTGATCTCCAGCTGATAGAGATCAGTTCACCTGGAGAAAATGTCCGCTTTGGCCATTGGCCTCTATGGCATTGAAGTCCCTTCCCTCCCCAAACCCTGCCCTCCTCAGGCTCCACTCCAAAAACCTCTCGCCAATGGCGAAGAGATCAGGTTATCCTGGGCCATCCAGGTCAGGGCCTGCTTACCTGTAGAATAGGAATATTAATTACACCGATCATGGCACTGAGGATCACTGACATGAGCATTATATCTCACTTTGTACCATGGTACGTGTATAGACATTACTGATACCAAAAGCCTTCTGGGATATTTGGTTCATCATGGTGCACTTTGGCAGCAAACATAATTATTATGTATGCGTGGGTGATACACGAGATCGGAGACGGAGTTCCAACAACAACTGCTTTATTAACATCCTGGAACTGAACTGTGCTGAACTCTTGAACTGCTTGGAAGCGGAACTGTAAGTGCGCAACACCCCTGTTTATATGCCAATCCCAACCACCTGGAGCCACGGGCGCCCCAAGTCCATGATTGTCCGGTTGTAGTCCTTAGTCCAATTGGAACACAGGCGCAAGTCAAGTCTGTGATTGGGCGGCTATAGACCATTGTCCAATCAGAATTGGAGGTGAAAGCCTGGAGAAGATAGCAAGCTCAACATGAGCCTTGCTTTCCTCTGCATACATAATAATAATCTTCAGCATCCATGCTTTCCCTGTGTTTATGAGACCCTTGCAAAGCCGGGCTTCATTCCCTTTCAGACACCGAGTGATTCAGACTGTGTTTGTCACCCCAGTTAAAGTTTCCCCACTGTGGTGGTATCAAGACTGTCAAGCTGGTATGCAGTTCTCATTGATTGACAGCGCCATTCTGAAGGTCGTTTTGCTCAACGTATTCAAAGCAAGACAGATGTGGCTCTTCTCCTTCCCCCCACCCCCCCCCATCCTTAGTCTGATTAATTGCCTCATTCAATTTCAACTCTATTGCAGTTAAACATTAATTCAGTAGGACTTAATAATGTATTCATTTATGATCTTGCTTGTGCATTAATGACAATGATTTGCTATTTTTTTTAATTATACAGATTCATGCAGTGCGTATTTTACATCCACTTACTCGGGCAAAAAAAAAAGTACTATATACTCTGGTTTTTCTATGCCAGATAAAATAAATACTCCCAGAGATGCTTGAAAGGCTTAGCAAAAATGTTTGCTGCTAAATATTTGAAAAGAAGTCTGCATACCTACGGATGTTTATGTTTTACAAGAAAGCCGTGGGTAAAAGGTTTTGTCAAATCTGTCTTTCCATACTGAGTTGGGTCTGCCCTTGTCCTCTTTTCAGAGGTGCAATACAGGAGGAGGGAAAAAAAAGGAACTGCTCCTTGCTAGGGAAGTGTCTGTTTATTTTTAGTATTATAGAATCATAGAGTTGGAAGGGACCACCAGGGCCATCAAGTCCAACCCCCTGCACAATGCAGGAAATTCACAACTAACCTCGCCCCTCCACACCCCTAGTGACCAGAAGATGGCCAAGATGCCCTCCCTCTCATCATCTGCCTAAGGTCACAGAATCAGCATTGCTGTCATATAGAGGATGGTGCCGAGTTATTTTCTGTTGCCCAGAAGGTCAGACCAGAACCAACGGGTTGAAATTAAATCAAAAGAGTTTCCATCTAGACATTATGAAGAATTTTCTAACCGTTAGAGCGGTTCCTCAGTGGAACAGGCTTCCTCAGAGGGGTGGTAAGTTCTCCTTCCCTGGAGGTTTTTAAGCAGAGGCTAGGTGGCCATCTGTCAGCAGTGCTGATTCTATGACCTTAGGCACATCATGAGAGGGAGGGCATCTTGGCCATCTTCTGGGCATGGAGTAGGGGTCACTGGGGTTGTGTGGGGGAGGTAGTTGTGAAATTCCTGCATTGTGCAGGGGGGGTGGACTAGATGACCCGGGTGGTCCCTTCCAACTCTATGAGTCTACGAAGCTGTGCAATCTGAAATCCCCATCTCTCTGCAAGCATTAAAAGCAAAGGGGCCCTTTAAGTCAAAAGGTTGGCCATCCCTTGGGCCTGTACGGCCCTTTGGCTTGCCGCAACGAGGATTGCATTTAGTGCTGATTTGGGTGGACCCAGAAATCGCCTGCTTGCCTAAATTTCCTTAGTGGGGCTGCTCTGCAAGAAGGAGCCAGCACAATTATGGCTGTCCTGTGTCGCCGTTAATACCGCACACGGTTCCTGCTAGCATAATTACTTAGTGTAGCTTGAAAGGTCTGATCACCTACAGCTAAAATGACACTTTAATGGGGATTACAGTTTTCCAGCTCAAGTGTTCAGCAGCTTTAATTAAGCAGGAAAAGGCCAGATTGGTAGCAGAGACAACATCTCTCTGTTGGAGGGCATTCTGTTTCTGTCTTGAACTGTCTGTCTGTCTGTCAGGATTGATGTACTGAGTCTTTTCGGCCGGCTTCTTACAAAAATGCAAGTTGTCTTTATGTATTCTTTGCACCGGCTTCCCCCACACACATCTTCTCCTTTTCCTTTGTTGTCTTCTATTCCCTCTCCGATAACATTTTTTCCCTTTATATCTTTAAATTAGGGCCAACACCTGATTAAAGAAATCTTAGCCAATTAATCACAAGATGTTTGACTGATTAATTGGTTAAATCTGTATAAATTTGTGTATGAATAAAACAGTAGCATTGATGGGAAAGATGCACTTTATTTTTGGATTGTGGTTGGGTGTTTTCCAGTAGGCACCATCTTAGAAGAGGCAGTCCCTCCTGGGGGAGACATGGTTCAGACATAATGCCAAACTATGGTTTCACTGCTACATGAACAAAACTGGAAGCTGTTTGGGGCTCACATGACGGTGAGCGAATTAATTTTTTTCCTGTTCTGCAACAAGCTATGGTTTGCCAGCAAATTGAACCAGAGAACGGTGGCGTGTGTTTTCCATAAAAACATGATTTCAGACCATGATGTATGCTTGATTTGCAACTTGATATGCAGGGCAAGCAGAAACCATAGTTTGCCAGCTCAGATGTATTAGCAAACTATGGTTTGCTGAAAACCAGGTAGTAACTAACTAGCTCACAAGATGTAAAGAGATGAGGGAATATGTGGGCCAGAAGTTCTGTTACCCTAGTGCTAAATTCTCCTTTAACATTACATCACATGTTTATGAGAGATATAGAATGTGCCTCTTCTGAGATGACAGTTTTTATAAATTTTATACGATAACATTTTTGAACAGTGTTGCCCAGCTGCTCCGCAATTATATTCTTATAATAGATTGGAAGTTTTTTAAATTGATTGATACAGCTCACTAATCAAAATTTATAGCCAGTTTCTCCTTCCCCCTCCCCAGTACCTCAGATGCTGTTTTGGCAGCCTCCTAGGTACACTCTGGGAAATGCAGCCCCCAGGGTCTCTAACATCTGAACGCTAGCAGCATCAGCTATCCCAGCCATAAATTATGGAGTTAGGGTTGTCAGCTCTGGTTTGGGAAATTCCTAGAGATTTGGAGGTAGAGCCTGAGGTGAGCAGAGTTTGGGAAGGGGAGGAAGCTCAGCGGAGATGAGTCCACTCTCCAAAGCTGCCATTTCGTCCAGGGGAACTGACCTCTGAAGTCTGAAGATCAGTTGTAATTATGGGAGGACTCCAGCCCTACCTTCTGATTGGTAACCCCATGTGGGTTCAGGGGGAGCTTTTGGAGGATCACAGGGAGAACCCAGGGATTACTTTTGATCACCCCCCCATGAATTTTTCAGTGTTCATAATTGGCATGGCTCTTTCTGATTTGAGCTTCAGGGGATTAACCCATTGCTAGTTGTAGGCAGCACCTTGAATTACATCTATGCATAAGGGGAAGAGCTTTCTATATTGACCCTTCTATGATCAAGGCTTTTGCAATGTTACCATCTTCATCTCGGTTTTTCCCAACTACTTTTTGACTCCGGTTTTTCATCAATTTCTATTTATCCTCTTTAAAATTAAAGTGTTTCATAATGCCTCCTGGGTGCCCTAATCTATGGGCAGCGTGTTTAAGTCTTGGCGCATTTTTATTTACTGATTTGGATTGCATTTGGGCATAAACCGAACTAATCTAGAAATTCTAATTAGTACTTTACATCTTCAAAGCTTTGTACAAACAGGAGCTAATCTTATATTAATCACGCTGGGTTTTATACTGACTTGCATATTCTCTGCTGTGTGCCATGAATTACAACCTTTCACATTCAAGACCAAAGATTTTGAAACAAAGTGATAGGCCTTTGAAAATGAAAAGATCGATAAAATATCCTTGTTACCTTTCTTTGACTTTTGGGAATCATCATGGATTGTTTTGCTTTCCAGCTTCTTTAACTAACTGTGATTCCAAAGTGGTCCTTTTCTTCTTATCTTTTCAACTCCTAGCTTCTTCTGCTGGTTATAAGCATGTGGAGCGTCCTTCTGAACGCTACAGCCTGCACACTGGGGAATGTCAAGGATGGATTCCCCAGCAATTGGCCCTTCTTCTTTACAGAGGCTTCTTCAGAATTTGGGAACCATTGGTTATAAAAGGAATCGATTTCAAACTTTCTACATTTATGGAACCCTTTCCATATCAATGTATCTGCTGGAAGAAAGAATCCTACATTTTGCCTTGTAGCCTCTGCACATTGCACTAGAGTCTCTGGGCATATTCAAAAGTCTATGGTCAGTCCTCTTGCTCAGGTACTTCACTCTTACCTGCATCCTGAATTTCCTCTCTAACTCATTCTCAGCATTTAAGAACATCAGCAGTGGTTGATATCTCTGTATTTTCAGGGAGGTTGTTCCTATTATTGATCATCAGGGAACTTCTGATGAGCTTTTTTCTTTTCTTTTTTAGTGTTCCCTGGAACACATTTTGAAAATCACCAATATAAAGGAATTTACCTTTAATAATAAAAATTGGGTCTAGAGTGAGGTGGTATGAAAAGCAACCCATTTCAATGAAGATGAAGAATGAGGCTTTTTCCGCAGGATGTTCAAGACGTCTAGAACACGCTGTAAGGTCAGACTGGTATGCTGCAGTCCACCCTTCTAAGCCCATTGACTGCAATGAACTTAGGGTATAACCCTGCTTAAGATTGTACTGTTAATAAAATAAGCTGCCTGTTCTCTGATTTAAACACATGACACCCAGCAGTTCTGGTTACAGGAGTAACCATGAGCCTTGACTGCTCTCTCTTCCCTTCCCTCCTTCCCTTGTGCCCAACCATACTTCCCCATTCCCAGCAAACCACAGATTGCTATTTTGTGTGGTGGGAAAACAGCCCCCCCCCAATTATGGTATATGCATGCCCCCTAAATCAGAATTGCTAACCACAATCAACACCTGATTTGGAGGTCAAATATAACAGCAAATTATGGTGTTCTGCAAAAGCTGAGGAACTTACTGGACCACTTGAGGGGGACAGGGAATGCACAGCAAGGTGGGAACAGGTAAGCCCAAGGCTTGCTTATGAATGGTTAAACATTGTCTATTGAATGACTCAAAGTTGTCATGCATTGTCATATCGGGCCAATGCAAGAATTTCCTTGCTCGGATCAGACCAGGGTCCATCCAGACCAGCGTGTTCTATTTCTGAATTCAACCAGCCCAAACTCACTTTACACACAATGACAGGTATTACCTGGATTTCATTCTTGTATTGGGATCTTGCTAGCTACAGCCTGCTTTTGGGGAGGTAGGGCTGTTGGGCCTGTGACCCCAGAGTTTGGCCCTGACAGCACCATGGGGGGGGGGTGTACATATGCTATAATAACATATTCCAGAATTGTGCTATTTTTCAGACTGGACTTGGGAAATATTCACCCAAACTTTTGACCACCAACATCCTTAAAAGCTCAGAAGTTAAACCTCAAGTGAATCCTGCCCAACTATACTGATACTTCAAAGAAAACTCATTACATCCTATGATTTGGGGATGTGTGTTACAGTATGGCTGACTATATGGAATTTTTAGTACATTTTTTGCCCTGGAGGCAGTTTTCTAGTTGGCGGGTTTCATGCCGAGCCCCCTGACTGTTCTTCCAAATTCAGAGGAATTTAAAACTGAGTTTTCAGGCTCATGTGGGAGGAACTGATAAAAAGGAATATCATAGCAGTAGCTGTGGATTCCTGACTCCAGATAACATCCCATAGTATGCACGTAATACTGTGTGCAGGTGCCAAATCCTTGCTCCGTAGATTCTTAGCAAATTATCCAGAATGCACTGAAAGCTAATCAGATTTCATTGTTCCCCCAACTTCAGGCATGTTATCAATAGCACTCGTGTAGTCCCTTAATACTCAGCTATCTATCACTGCAGGGTTTAACTTAGGAAATTGCAGCAAGCCTGTTCGAAGATGCTTTATGCGAGGGAGACTTTGTGTGGCTCGCAGTTGCCGGAAGAGTTCGACGCAGGATCGCCTTGTTTTCCCTTTAGGCTGCAATAACTGTATTCATCCGGGATTTTCTTTTCGACTCTGCCACTGATATATTGGACGGGCTTTCATTTCAACTGACAATGCAAAAAAGGAATATCTGGTCCCCTTCCCTGCTTTCATAATGTAGTCTCCTCTTCTAATAACATCAAACAGTCTGATTTCACCGTTAAAGGCAAATTAAGTTCTCCTGTATATCAAATTAGCTCTCTGAGGGTGGCATCGGCTTAGTTTCTTTTATGTTTAAGTCCTAGTTCTCTAATCTGTTTCTAATTCATTCTGTTCAGCAATTTTGCATTTCTGTTTTAGCGGGAGCAATGCTGATTAATTCCTTCTCATGACATCTATAGCGGCATCCTAGATTAAACCTGCTCTGATACAGAGCCTATCATTAAGCATTAAATATTCTTGCAAGGCTACTTTAATTTGATTTAACATCAGTGGATCATTTAATACAGACTCATTAATTCTCCATCTTGCGGCAAGGCCACATTTTGGCGACGCTTTTAATCACAAGATTATTGTGGTATGATTTGGGAGGGATGTGTTGCCTATATCTTGTGTCTTTGGAAACATTACGGAAGGTCAAGTTGCCAAGGAAACAAGATGGAGAAAACACTACTAATTCCTGACAACATTACATATTGCTTACATTATAACTCGTGTGTGTGTGTTTTCTTGTTTGGAGCGGACCCCCGTTTATATGGCTTGTCAACATGACCCTTCAAATGTTTCCAGATACCAGTTGCCCCTTTGTCATTCATTGCTTAGGTGCACAGTGAATCCCTTGTTCTCCCCTTAACCACTCATTTAGTGGAAAGAATCCATTCCTCAGAGAGGTGTACAATAGAAGCCTGTTTGTCCATTGATCCTTCTGCTACCAAGTGGCTCCTTCCACCCCAAACACCTATCAGCGGCATAAAGGTGTTTCTGAAAGATCATAATTGAGAACGGAAGGGACGGGTTTTTTTCATTCCTCAGCCTTGGCCTCCTACTTTAAATGGCTGAGGTTGTTCCTAGCAAGTAAGCCCTGATTTCTTTACCATAATGGCCCCTTTCAGCCGTTATGTTTTTGGTGTTCCTGTCTCGCATACTGGGAGAGCACATTACCCACCACTCTCCCAGTATGGATGATTGCCGTTTCATGTAACTAGGGCAGTGTACATATCTGTACCCACAACAAACTGGGTACATGATTGCATGTCCCGAAGCTAGAAAATATGTACATTGCTCTATTCATTCAAATAAAAAGAAAGAAAGAAAGAAAGAAAGAAAGAGAAAGAAAGAAAGAAAGAAAGAAAGAAAGAAAGAAAGAAAGAAAGAAAGAAAGAAAGTATTGTCAACTTGCATCAGAATTATGGGGTCCTCATAGGATTTCCAAGGCAAAAGATGGACAGAGGTGGTTTGCCATTGCCTGTCTCTGCCTTAGCAACCATGGACTTGGTGATCTCTCGTCAAAGTACTGACCAGGGCCGACTCTGCTTAGATCTGACAAGATCAGGCCAGCCTGAGCCATCTAGGTCAGGGCCAAACACGAGGGTGTGTGTGTGTGTGTGTGTGTGTGTGTGTCAAGTCACAGCTGACCTATGGTGACCCCATAGGGTTTTCAAGGCAAGAGATGTTTGGAGGTGTTGTGCATGGGCTAAGAGAGTTCTGAAAGAACTGTGGCTGGCCCAAGGTCACCCAGCAGGCTTCATGTGGAGGAGTTGGAATCGAACCTGGTTCTCCAGATTAGAGACCACCACTCTTAACCACTACTCCATGCTGGCTCTACATGAGGTAGGATTGCCAAAAACCTAACAGCCAAAAAGGCTCCTGACTGATTCGTATTCTACAGCTGGGTGCAGGTTTTGGGGAGGCTCTTGGACCAGATGCCCTCAGTGAGCCTCCTTTCCTTAGTGGGCCAATTTTCTAGTTTTTGCACATCCTCTGTAGAGTTTTCAAGGCAAGAGACAAACGGAGGTGGTTTGCCATTGCCTGCCTCTGCACAGCAACTCTGGACTTCCTTGGTGGTCTCCCATCCAAGTACTAAGAAGGGCTGACCCTGCTTAACTTCTGAGAGCTGAAGAGATCAGGCTAGCCTGGGTCATCCTGGTCAGGTGTAGACTGGGCCTTAATAATTATATAACAAGGCCATACACCTTTGCCACCAATCATAAAACAGAAACTCAACTCTCCTCGCTTGTAAAGTGTATTCCAGAGGTATTTGGTTGCTGGTTACATTATGTCCTTTCTTCAGTGAGAAAATATATGACATTGGGTAAATAACCAAATAAATCTTGATGCTGTTGTTAAGAGTGGGGCCCTTTGCGGTTTTGCCTGGAGCAAGGTCTGACACGAGCTAGAACTGAGCATCTACAGAGCATCAGAAAGGAATTTCTGGTCTGTTGACTAGGCCGAGGACAAAACTCCAGTCTCCTGATATGCATGGATTGATTTGCCAGGTGCACTCTGAAGCTTGGCTCCATTTGGAGAACCCAACTCCTAGCCTTCCATTCCCCAGTAATTATGACCCTTGGTCAAATTAAAACTATACCGCCTTTGTAGTAGTCTTTATGTAAGATAGGCGTCCCAGTTTAAGAGTCACCCAAATTCATTCCACCACTTTAAACAGAAGTGTTAAGGGTATGAGGTTGAGGGGAATGCTGTTGGTAAATAATAAGAAGACGATGACAAAGAAGAAGAAGGAGAAGGAGGAGGAGGACTCATGGCAACCCCGTAGAGTTTTCAAAGCAAAAGATGTTGAGTTCAGAGGTGGTTTGCCATTGCCTCTCTCCGCACCATGCCCCTGGTATTCCTTGGAAGTTTCTCATCCAAACACTTGCCAGGGTCGAGGCTGAGTGTGACTGGCCCAAGGTCACCCAGCAAGCTTCCATGGAAGAGTAGGGATTTGAACCTGGATTGCCAAGTTCTTAGTCCGACACTTTAACCACTACACCACGCTGGCTCTCAAATACCCATAGCACACCCTATATAACCAAGCTTATCAACTGCAGAAAGAACATTGCTTTCTTAAGCACCTGTTTGATCAAGGGGTATTACACTGTGGGCTGAGCCTCCCTATGGAGCAGATGTGGTGGTGATGGTGTCAAGGAGGTGGGTAGGTTGTCAATCCCAGGAACTGAAATGGTTTGCCGGTTGCACCAATTACCAGCGGCATCCATTGGGAAAGGTTATCAGATGTCTGGTAGGTAGCCCCCAGGTGTTGTGGTGATGGTGGTCTCTAAAGCTCTACTGGGAGGGGTGTATATTCAGCCCTTAGGAGTCAATAGCATCGGTTAGAAAAGGTTCTGCCCTAACTACCTGGGCTGGGTGGGGACCAGAGGATGGCTAAGCTCTAGAATAACCTCTGATCAGTAGGTTCCAGTTATTTATAAAAGATGGCATTTGTTTTATGAAGAAGGGGGCTTCTATCCCAGTATTGTTTTTTGACACCCAGTGTCTCTTACTCCATCAACGGTACATGAGAGGTTGCTTGGGATGGGTTCTGTATAATTGCGTTCCCAATCTTGATGGCTTCACACGGGTAACCTTAGCACCTTGCTTTCATGTCCCATATAATTAATACAACCCTGCCAATCAAGACACTCTGTTTTATATCACTTATTACTAAATTGAAAATGGTGTTTTACTACAGCAATAAAGGGCTGGTACAGCACGAGGTACATTTTTATACAACTCTATGAACTTTGTCATTGAAAACATTATAGCCTTGAATTTGAGAGCACAGTGGAAGGCTATATAATTTGATTACCTATATTAATCAACTAGAGTACAACATATAAAACCAGTAATGCATAAGTCTGACTGGAGCCAGATAACCCTCTTGTGCATCTTAGAAAGATTTATTTTCAGTAATATAATTCATTTGACATGAAAGTATCATAATTGCTGTTGCTAGGAAGGGGTTTTTTTTGGTTAGGAAAAAGAATGGTCATGGTTTCGAGAGCAGCTTGTACTTTTAAATCTCTGAGTATGAAAAATGGTGGTGGCAGAGAATGGGGAAATGGGCTTGTTGTTGTAATTGTGACAGTTTTTCATTAAGCGGCTGAGCTAACAAATTGGTCCACCTTGAATTATATTTCTGCTGCATGAGCCAAAAAAAAAAATCCACTAATGTTGAAAAAAAAGAATCCAGGAGTAGGTGTGAATTTTCCTGCTGCATGGTGAGCCCTGCTTCCCTCAGCTTTACTTCTCAAAAGACACATGAACACATGAAGCTGCCTTATGCTGAATCAGACCCTCGGTCCATCAAAGTCAATATTGTCTACTCAGTCTGGCAGCAGCTCTCCAGGGTCTCAGGCTGAGGTCTTTTACATCACCTACTTGCCTAGTCCCTTGAACTGGAGATGCCGGGGATGACAGACATGATCACCTCTGAACAGAAAGACTAACAAAAATATTTTCTGGTAGGGTATGAGCTTTCGTGAGCCACAGCTCACTTCTTTTTACCCTTTTTGACTACTGCAAACAGACTAACACGCTACCCACTGTGAATTATCTGAACAGAAAGACTGACTATCTTTTTCTCTTTGTCCTGTGTCCCATACATCAGGCGTGCTGTCTGGTTTGCAGATTTACACACACACACCCCCGCCCAAGTGCTTCTAGCAGATTTACCCACTTGGACACGTTTTTGAGACTATAAAAAGCAAGGAAACACTCCACACTTGAAGAAAACTGCTCCAAGGACAGGAGTGCAGCCTTGAGTCTATGTCACAGACAGGCTCACCAGCTCTCATGTTCCTAAAAAAAATGCCAGAAGTGTCCATCTCTTAGCCACTGATGCTCCTGCAGTGGGGTCACTGGGGGTGTGGGTGGAAGGTAGCTATGAATTTCCCGCATTGTGCAGAGGGTTGGACTAGATGACTCTGTTGGTCCCTTCCAACTCTATGATTCTATGTCCTCCCTCTCATGGTCTGCCTAAGGTCATAAAATCAGCATTGCTGACAGGTGGCCAACTAGCAGAGGTGCTTAAAACCCTCCAGGGAAGGGGAGCTTACCACCTCCCGAGGAAGCCTGTTCCACTGAGGAACCGCACAAACTGTTAGAAAATTCTTCCTGATGTCTAGAAGGAAACTCTTCCAATTTAATTTCAACCTGTTGGTTCTGGTCCGACCTTCTGGAGTCGGACCATTGACATGTTGCTAGACCTTAAAATTGGTAATTGACCTATCACTGTAGCTTGATGCTATAGTGATAGTCAATTACCATTACTTTAAAAAAGCCTGGCAGGGGTGGAAGCCATGTTGGGCTGGGGCAAGGAAGGTATGATGAAAACGACTGTGGACACACCATTACTGCTGTGAATTACTGCTGAGAATGCAATGGTATACGCAGCAGCAATGGAAAAACTCAAAAAATCACTGCCAGGCGGATGCAGCCAAAGTTTGTCGTCCTACATCATGTCAATCCTGGCCACCGTGTGCCTTGGGGGGAAAGCAAACTGTCTGTGCCAGCCATAGTTCTAACCTGTAAAAATGGGGACAGTAGTCGCCTAGGTTTACTGTGACAGCAAACAATATTGAAGTACCCCAGCAAACAATATCCCAGTACCCTTTGTGATTTAAATAACGGATGAAGCCTTTTTTAAATTTCTCTTGGCAGTCCCTCAGTGAACCCTCCTTCCTCACCAGCGTTTTAACTGTTGGTTTTAACCTTTGTACTTTTTTTTTTAAGTGCTGGTTTTAACTCGTTTTAATGATGTATTTGTGCCTTGGTTTTAATGGCTTTTAAGGTGATATTTTAATTTGTGCGTTTTAATGTGTTAGCTGCCGGTGGCCCTATGAGGACAGAAAGGCAGCGCAAAAATCCTGTTTAATAACAGCAGCAGCAGCAGCATCTAGCAAGACAGATGATTAGTGATGGGTAGGAAGGAATTTCCCACAATGTCGCTTAAAACCACATCTTTGAAACAAATCAAATTATCGTAATTCAGATATGTTTATGGGGAGGGAATTCTAGAAGCTGGGTGCCAGATCAGGACAATCAGGGCTAGCCTAAAACAATTTCACACCTGGAACAGAAAATCTAAATGAGTTGCCACCACTTAGTGCTTTGGTGATTGGTATTCCCCACCCCAAAACTGGCACTAAACATAAAACCTCACCCACCCACCTAGCTCATCCCACAGTAGGGTTGCCATATCTGGGTTGGGAAATACCTGGAGCTTTTTGGGGTGGAGCCTGGGAGGGGTGGGGTTTGGGGAGGGACCTCAGTGGGGTACAATGCCATACAGTCAACCCTCTAAAGCAGCCATTTTCTCCAAGGGAACAGATCTTGGTCATCTGAAGATCAACTATAGTAGCGGGAGATATGAACATATGAAGCTGCCTTCTACTGAATCAGACCCTTAATCCATCGAAGTCAGTATTGTCTACTCACACCGGCAGCGGCTCTCCAGGGTCTCAGGCAGAGAGGTCTTTCACATCACCTACTTGTAGGGTTGTCAGGTCCCTCCTTTCCTCCGGCAGGAGGCTGTTCTCAGATAGCGCGCATGTGCGCTCGTCACTTCTGGTTTAGAACCGGAAGTGCTGCCTTGCAAGGGGCCTTATACCTCTTCGTTTGAGTGGTAAAGCGGCCCTTTACCACTCAAACTAAGAGGTATAAGGCCCCTTGCAAGGCAGAACCTGAATCTAAACTGGAAGTGACGCACGCGGTATGCATGTGTGCGTGCACGTTTGCCCACCAACCCTCAGGTGGTCGACGGGCAGAGGGGTAAATTGCCGGGGGTTTGCCTGCCACCAGCAGGCACCTGGCAACCCTACCTACTTGCCTAGCCCCTTTAACTGGAGACGCCGGGGATTGAACCTGGGATCTTCTGCATGCCAACCAGAGGCTCTACCACTGAGCCACAGCCCCTCCAGGTGCTACCTGGAGGTTGGTAACCCTATCCCACAACCATATTCAACTAATTAAAGTGCAATTGAGCCAAGAGCCACTGTAGTCTTATGGCTAGAGTGCCATGCTAGGATGTCAGCAGATCTAGTTTCAAATCCCTTTTTAAACCCTGAAGATCACTGGCTGACTTTGGGCCGACCACTCTCTTGTCAGCCTAACCTACCTCACAAGGTTGTTTTGAGGATTAAATGGGGGGAAGGAGATCAATGAACATTTTCCAGAACTTTTTGGAAGAAAGGCAGGATCAAAATGTTGTGAATGGATGTAACAGTCCTGACATTTCTTTTCAGTGTAATGGTTTTGTCCCTGGGATGAGGAAAAGAGTAACAAAGCACACAATGTTCACGGAGCCTCTCCCTCACCACAGGTTCCCAGCTAGCTCAGCTTGTATGTAGGGGCTGAAAAGCAGAAATCAAAAGGCAGCCTCTTTGGCTGGAATGGATTCTTTAAAGATGTCAGCTTCCACCATGGGGACTGTAATTCTCGTAAAGATTATGGGATTTTATCTAATTAAAAAAATACTGCCTTAACCAGTTCAGCAGATTTCACAGAGCTTTCATATCTGCTCTTAAGCTAATGTGAAAATAGGGGTAAGTAGATGCAGATGGCTTGTTTGACATAAGAGAAGAGAATGTGCAGAAATACAAAGGTCCAGGAAGGCAAGACCTTGGAATAAAGGGTGGAAGAAATTCCCATTGCCTGAAGCCACTGGAGAATCTCCTCATCTCAAATCTCCTCAGATGCCTCACTGAGTGAGGGTATCCAAGCTTCTTCTATCAATGGCACCACATGACAAAATATTTGCAATGCTGTTTCTGCTTTTGACTAGAAATTGAACCTTCTTAGCTGAGAGAAGACATAGCAATATACTGCCCCCCCCCCCATGGGAGAGGTAAGCCCTCACTATTGGGCTCCCTCAACACTCAACACTCGACTTTGATATTAGAAGCCAAGGTGCCGTTTATTTATTATCTATTTGTTTTTTAGAGAGGCATTTTGGATTATAGAGGGTGGAGGAAACAACTAAAAGTTGACTAGGGGTAGGAAAGGGATTGAGGGGGCATGAATAAGAAGCAGACATTAGCTATGGAAGAAAAAAGAAGGGAAGAGAAAGAAGGGAAAGGAGCAAAGACTTGAAGTTTGATCTGTCACATAATGAAATGTGAGTAATTTATGTTGTAGAGAGACGAAGAGTTGGGGACTCCTCGGGCTTGTTTTCTTGGCTGTATAATTGGCCCTGTTTTCATTTTGGGTATGTACACTAACCAACCATGCGATCACTTACTAAAGACACCAGACTTCACCACAGATACGAATGCAAGTTTTACAAAATATATTATCCCATAGTTTTAGTAATGCAGATAACCAAGCAATTACGTGGTAAGGAATCTTGGCGCATCGTAAACTGGTCATCTATATTGGCTCAGTGTGTAGTTTGGGGAAGTGGGGGGGGGGCAGGAGAATAAAAGGAAAGAAGGCCGAGTCCTCACCGGTGCCCCCAAGTTCATACTAAGGATGTGCTTCATTTCATTCTTCATTTTAGTCATTTACTTAAATTTCCCAGGAGCAGTGCATGGCTCATGAACCACAGCCTGACCATCTCTCTCTCATTCTCTTTCTCTTTGTTCACTCATCCATCTATCCATTATTCAATCTGCAGACTTTTTTTTCGGTTGGGGGTTGGCAAACCTCCCCTCCTTCCTTTAGTACTGCATGAGTCTTTGATTTTTGGTTGTTTTTCCAGCTTTGCTTTTTTTCCCCTTTTCCTCCTCCACTTCATTTTTACCAGTATTCTTTTATTAAAAAGCTCTTGAGGGTATGGGAACATCCACCGGCGTGCCCTGGAGTAAATCAAAAGCTGGCACTGATCTTGTAAAGGAGAGATGGCACTGGCTTTCACAGAGGGTGGGGGGGATGACTTCGTGTGGAGAAGTCATTTCTCTGACAACTGGTGGCTTTTATATCTCCTTCATGCATCACATGAAGGGCTTTAAGAGGGGAGTGGACATATTCATGGAGGAAAGGGGTATTCATAGCTATTAGTTGGAATGGATGCTGGTCATGCTGCATACCTGTTCTCTCTAGTATCAGAGGAGCATGCCTATTATATTGAGTGCGGTGGGACACGGGCAGGACGGTGCTGCTGCAGTCGTCTTGTTTGGGGGCTTCCTAGAGACACCCGGTTGGCCACTGTGTGAACAGACTGTTGGACTTGATGGGCCTTGGTCTGATCCAGCAGGGCCTTTCTTATGTTCTTATGAAATGGACCGTTTTTAGGCGTTGTTTTTTTAAGGCATGAAAGATCTGCTTGTCAAATCCCAGCAATGATTTTCCAGTTGCTGGCTTTTCTTTCTCTCTTCAGTCCCCCGCCCCAGTCTCCATTTTCAGTTGCTCAGCCTGCTAATATTTCTGCCTGAACTCTTTCACGACAGAAGCAAATGAAAATTACACCGTGGTTTTTAGGTCTCTGTTCCCTGATTTCTGCTTGTCATGTCATGAACTTCTCCGGAGCAGTGAAATGGCAGCCCATTTCCCAGAGAGCTCCAGACAGATTTCCAAAGTTGTCTTGTTAACAGCTTGTCAGAAACCTACATTTCAGTCTCACTGAGTTTATATCATGCAAAGAGAGAGAGAAGTTGCAGGAAATTATGATTTTTACAGGTTCTGACATTTTTCTAAAGAACTGAAATGCTCAAGGCTGTTCTTTCTCAACTCCCCCCCCCCACCTCCTCCCTCCCGCCTGCCTCCCTTAACAGGCTGTGCTGTTTGGGGGTAATATTCTGCGTTTGCAGCAACTGAACATCAGAGTAACATTCAGTTTTTCTCCCTTTAAACATGTTCTTTGAATTATTTAAGGTGTTTTGATGTAGGCTAGAATTTGTAACAAAGTCCTCCAGCTTTTATCCTAACCAAAAAAAAAAAATTCAAAAAGGTTGCATTTTCCCCCTTCCTCGGTTGCTTCTTTTCTCCCACCCCAACTCTTCTCCCCCCCACCCCACAACTCCTTTTCCTCCCTCTCATTTTCCTCCCTCCTCTTTCTGCTTTTAATAGATCCTAGGTTGGAGCGTCAGGGGACTTCCTTTTATGTTGTACAGCATGAAATGACTTAGTCAGGGCCTTCCTGATTAATTTATGAAGACTAAGGAAAAGAGGAGAAGAGAGGGGGGGGCTGGGGAATAAAGCAGGGGCCCCGGGGGAATTGACCCTAAGCTGTAGCAAATGAACTCGGTTTTGTGGAATGAAAAGAGACTTTTAAATAGTATTTTTAAAGTATTGGCTCCTTGACCCAGTGAGGGATTTATACCGTCCAACAAAGCTGGTTGAAGAGGAAATGCCAGGCCTTTTTTTTTTTTTTTAATGCTTAAAAACCAGTGTACGTTTGAGAATTAATGTGCCCTGGGAGGGGAAGGAGCCTGAAAAGCCTCCATTTCCATCACAGATACACAGAAACACTTGCTTCTCTCTCGGTTTTCACATGACAGCTGTTGGTCACTTAACGAAACGTCCTCCGCAACGGGGGCTCCCCTCGGACCGCGCCAGCCAGCGCCAGACTCAGGATGCATCATTGCCTCTCGAAATTAGCTATAGCGCTCTGGGCTGCCATCAGTTGCCACCGCTAATGCGCTATGCTTCCTCCCCCCCCACACACACACACATGCACAGGCTGCCATGCAGAGAGAGTGTTGTCGTGCGGTGTGGCCAAATGCTGAGCAGAAGAAGAGGAAAGTGGGGGGTGGGAGAAATGAGGGAAAGCAATTGCTGCCCCGAGGCTCAGCCTGTTTCTTACAGCTTTGCCCCCCACCCCACCCCCTTGGCATTTGGAAGCCTGAGCTGGTCTAGCCGTGGGGAGGCCTCTGGACTCATTTCATCAAGCTGTCGAAGAGCTAGTGGAGCTAAGAGGACTCTCTCCTGCCTGGGGCAAGTTCAAGTCAACATTCGATTTCCTCTTTTCTTCCTTCCCGTCTCTCGGCTCTTCTCCCTCCCTGCTGCCCACCTCTTGGCCAGTTTCTGCGCTTCTCCCCGAGCTGCGGCACTTCACGGTTTCTTGCCAGCAGGAAAACAGCTTCAGGGGACCTTATAAAGGACACAGTGGCAAAATTGCTGCAATAAATCAGTTTCCCCCCCCCCCACGACACTTGGCGGCAGCTTAATGTTTTAATGTGTGTAAGCCTCAAGTCCCATTAGCGGGCTTGGCTCATGATAAAGAGCCCTCTTCCCATCTTCTTAAGCAACACTGTTGTGGTGCCGAAGGGGGATAGGAGGGGCGCTTCCTTCCCAAATATATACACAACTGCACTTATAAGCACGCCTTTTGTGTTTGTTTATCTGCGGGGTGAGGGGGGACACTGTGAAGGGGCATTCGTAAATGGATAGGCTGAGCCGTGTCTCATCACTCCCTTGCCAATCATAGAATCGTAGAGTTGGAAGTGACCATCAGGGTCATCTAGTCCAACCCCCTGCACAATGCAGGAAACTCACGACTACCTCCCCCCTACACCCCCATCGACCCCCACTCCATGTCCAGAAGATGGCCAGGTGCCCTCCCACTCACAATCTGCCTAAGGTCACAGAATCAGCATTGCTGACAGATGGCCATCTAGCCTATTCTTAAAAACCTCCAGGGAAGGAGAGCTCACCACCTCCCAAGGAAGCCTGTTCCACTGAGGAACTGCTCTAGCTGTTAGAAAATTCTTCCTAATGTCTAGATGGAAACTCTTTTGATTAAATTTCAACCCGTTGGTTCTGGTCCGACCTTCTGGGGCAACAGAAAACAACTCAGCACCCTCCTCTATATGACAGCCCTTCAAGTAGTTGAAGATGGTTATCATATTACCTCTCAGCCTTCTCCTCTTCAGGCTAAACATACAGTAGCTCCTTAAGGGAAAAGATTTATATATTTCCTTTGTGAGCTGCTGAAGGTAACATCCAGAGGGGCAGCCGTGTTAGTCTGTTGCTGCAAAAAATAAACAGGAATGGAATGAAACTTTACAGTCTCTCAAAACTTTATTCCAGCATAAGATTTCACAGAACAGATCCCGCTTCTTCAGAGGAGAAAGCTTGTGCTGAAATAAAAGTTTTGTTAGTCTTTAAGATGCTACGGAACTCGTTTAATTCTGAAGATAACGTGGAATTTTCCAGTATACATGAGTTGATAGGTGGGTAGAAGTGTGTGTCAAGTGTAGACAAATATCATGTCACGGTAGGGTTGCCAACCTCCAGGTACTAGCTGGAGATCTCCTGCTATTACAACTGATCTCCAGCTGATAGAAATCAGTTCACCTGGAGAAAATGGCTGCTTTGGCAATTGGACTCTATGGCATTGAAGTCCCTCCCCAAGCCCCGCCCTCCTCAGGCTTCGCCCCCAAAATCTCCCGCCGATGGCGAAGAGGGACCTGGCAACCCTATATCACAGCTAGTGGGTTGGGAGACCCAAACCCACAGCCCTGAGGTACTTCATCCTCCTCTCTTATTGCCATTAAGAAAGTAATGTCCAACTCTCAGATGCCGGTACTATGGACAGTGACCCTGAGGTAGAGGAACCTCTCTCAGTAGACCTCTTGTTCTCCAAGTTTGCCCAAGGCACCATTCGTATAACTGCCCTCCAGAAAGATTGAATGGCTGAACCTATTCACAAGACTGATGGTCTGAACCTTACCAACAAGACGTCTGTATTCTCTTTTCTAAGAAGACATAACTATTGAAAACTGCTTGGTGCCACACTAATGGAGTCTGCCCTGGTCTCCTCCACTGAGAAGCCCTAGCTCAGTTGAACATATCTTCAGTTAAGGAGCAGTGCTTGCTTAGCTTCCGAGATCTGACGAGATTGGGCTATTCTGGGCTACCCAGGGCAGGGCAGGCACTAGATACAGAAAACTTAGATACAGAGATCCAGCATGGTGTAGTGGTTAAGAGTGGTGGTTTGGAGCGGTGGACTCTAATCTGGAGAACTGGGTTTGATTCCCCACTCCTCCACATGAGCGGCGGACACTAATCTGATGAACCGGGTTGGTTTTCCCACTCCTCCACATGAAGCCAGCTGGGTGACCTTAGGCGAGTCACACACTCTCAGCCCCACCTACCTCATAGGGTGTCTGTTGTGGGGAGGGAAGGGAAGGAGTTTGAAAGCCAGTTTGATTCTTCCTTAAGTGGTGGAGAAAGTCGGCATATAAAAACAACTCTTCTTCCTTATTTTGTCCAGCTGTGGTCTGGCTTGCTAAACAGGCATTAGCTCTTTTCTGCAACAAGCTGGAAGAAAAAAAAAATCCCATGACCCTTCTCTACAACCTCATCTGCATAAATGCAAGTCGGAGCAAGATGAAATTCTCCTTCAGTTGACTCACACTGCATTTCAAGTATATTGGGTAACTCCAATAAAAACCACAGAACACTCATTCTCTTTATCTCTCTAAAATCTATATGTTGCGTACTGCCCTTTAGTAAATGAGTAAGGCCTTTTAGGATTGCAAGGTAACTGCGTAGGCCTTAGGGACTGAGGCACTAAAGATGGAACTTTGATACCACTTCAGACAAAAAAAAGTTTTTAAGTCGAGAGTGTCTTATTCTATACCTTCAGTCAGAAGTCAATAGGTGCTGAGCCATCAACAGGTGTGGTGGACATAAGTTTGTTAAATGCAGTTTTAAACCCATTGGCTGAGGACTCCCAAGTGAATTGAGGCAAAGGGACGAAAAGCCACTCTGCTTTCTGTCAACCCCAGATCTGGGGAGTTTTGTAGGAGTTTCCTGTGTGGGGCTTTATAAAGTTTAAAGAAGTAGGAAATTTGGAACGGCACGTGTTTCCCAAGAGGTATGTAAGATGGTATCCTATCATTCTGCTAAGTATGGGACCAGGCCAGAACCAGTGCAGTATGATACAATCCATAATCTCTGAAAATTTACTGGTGGTCCCAGACCCTAAGAGCATCCAGCTGTCCTCGACAAGAGCCAGGGCTTTTTCGGCCCTGACTCCGGGCTGGTGGAATGCTCTGCTGGGTAACATCAGGGCCCTGCGGGATGTGAAAGTTTTCCGCAGGGTCTGCAAGACAGAGCTTTTCCACCAGGCCTACAATTGAGGACAGCCACCTGTATTTGCTCATATTATCTATACAATCTACTGGCCTCCCCCCCCCTTTCCCCCTTAGTGGGAACAACAAAAAGCAAAGGGTTGCCACCTGTATGGTCCCTACAGCTTTTAGGCTTGCGTGCCATCATATTAGGTTTTTAGAATTTTATTGGTGGTTTTATTATGGATTTTACTGTATATTTATATTGTATATTGTTGTGTTTTTAAAATGATGTTACCCGCACTGAGCCGGCTTGCTGGGGAGGGCGGGTTATAAGTCTAATAAATAAATAAAAGGGCAGGATGCATTTGACATGCTCCAGTGGTCCCTGTCAGCCTATCTAAACTGGCTCGAACCAAGCCTTAGTGTCATGATTTCCTCCAAAGGAGCATGGGAATTATGGCTTTGCTTTTCTTTTTTAAATGGAAATGCATAGCTCCTTGGCTGAAATGTAATTCTCAGTGTTCCTAGTTCAGTTGATACGGTACCTAGACCTTGCTCCTAACCAAGTCGCAACATGTAATGAGGTTTACAATTAAAGTGAGGATTAACAATTTAAATACAATTCTGTCCTTTTTTTTAACTTGCATTTTTGTGTGGGATTACTTGGAGAAGCAGCAGTCTTTCACATGGCTCCCAAAACGCCACTGGCTCTGTTTTGCTGTGGCCATTGCAAGAGCACACTACGCAGAGGCAGGCAATGGCAAACCACCTCTGCACACTTCTTGCCTTGAAAACCCTGTGGGGTCTCCATAGGTCAGCTGTGACTTGACAGCCCTTTACACACATGCATTGCAAAACAGCTGTTCATTGCATCTCCCTGTTATCAGCATCACAAACAGGCCATCCTTTTTCTGGGAATCTGACCAAGGTTCATGACCTTTAAGAAGAGAAGGGAGACATATTTACCACGAGCCTCTCCAATTGCAGGGGAATGAAATAAATAATGAGGCAGATACTTGGGCTGGGGACTGTGACATATGGACCTGTGACGCGGCATTGCACCAAGCCAGAAACATTGGTGCATCTAGTTTAGTAGGATCTCAGCAGAGAAAGGTGTTCCCCAGCACTTGTAAACTATGGCTCAAGGATGTACTCTACCACTGAACCAGAGTCCCTCGCCAACAGTGAAGCCACTTTGAGTCTGATTTAATTTTTGGACTTCCGTTTAGACACGGTTTACTGTAAAACCCATAGGTCAGAACAATATGGTTTAAAAAAATTAGAAATATTTAATAATTAGAAACAAATAGCTTAAAATGATGTTAAAAAGATGGCCCTTCTTGACTATTACAGACACTTCAGAGTTACAGTGAGAAAAGCAACCATGTTTTATTAAGTTTAGTCCTGGGAGCATTTTCCTGTTTGGTATTGTCGATTTCATACACCTGTCACTTTTTGAAAATTTTAAATTCAAGGCTTATTTTTATTTAATTAAATATGCTCGCCAGTCTGTAGTGCAGAGGTTAAAATTCATACACCCACAAAGAGAATCAGGAAATCTCAAAGGCATTTCTAGCCTATTTAACTACCTCCTTTAACTACAGGCTTGTTTGTCAAGTCTCTTTTAAAGAGTTAAGGTCCAGCCCAGGTTATAGCTTGGATCTCTATCGCCTAGCAAGATTAGACTTACTTTCATTAGAAACCAATGCAGATGAAGCCAAATCCACAAAGTCTTGTTTGCTTGGGATTTTTCTCTCTTGTCCTCCCCACCCCCCCAATTTACATCCCCCTAGCAGGATTCAGGCTTAAGCTTGTCACTGCCCCCAAACTGTTTTACAAAAAAAAGTGGGGCAATTAGGGTTTGCTTTGCAAACATTCTTGGTGGAATTAAGAGGCAATTGGCACAACTGTAGCCAGTAATCCCTTTACAAGCCTTTATGAACACAACACAATAGGCTGTTTACAGATTTACTTATAGACCAGGAGTGTTAACAGGCCTGTAGAAAAATTCAGGTAATTGAGGCTTTTGTCTTTCAATGAGCCCCCATAGCTGTCAACGGGTTGCCATTCCTCACATTTCTTTAGCTGTGTATTTTGACAAGGGCTTTTGTCCCATTGACAACAGCTGTGTGGGAGGTGAGGCCTTGGAGAGCTTTTTTTTAAACACCCCCCCTAAATTCCTCCATGGTTGACATTCTGTAGGGAAGGGCTGTGTGCTAACTTGTTATATGGTTTAAACGTCAACCTGAGGCATTTTCTTTAGGGAAAAAAAACACAAAAAACTTTTGATGATGCTCTTTCTGTACTTTTAGGCCTAGGTTTAGAACTAGTGATATTCGTTCCCACCTTCAGAGAAAAGGGTGTTTATATGTTCAGAATTTCCCCAGTTTTGGTTGAAAGTTTATATGTCATGATATTGAAAACAACCCAGTTCACACAATGAAATTCCACTAAGGCTGCATTCACATGTTACAGTAAACCCAAAGGGTGGTTTGGTCAAACTGGGTTACAGTAGTTATGATGTCTGAACACAGATGGCCCAACTAGCCAAGGTTTGCTGATTGATTCCAAAGCAGGATTTCAAGCTAAGGTTTGTAGCTGGGTTCTTAACCTGTGTTTGTACTGATTGTCATTTGTTGTGAGGTCTGAGTTCACAAGCCCTTAGGTAGTAGTTTCTCTGAAGTTGTAGGGCTGTTTGTGCTCCCATTCTGTGAAATCCAAAATCTTACAGATCGGTACCTACTGCAAGTGAACAAACACACCTGTGGTGTTTGATGAAAATTCATTGAATTTTACAACTTGCAGATTAACTCTGTCTGTACACATTATTACTTGTCTTGTTAGAATTTTGTCATTTAATTCTCCTATATAAATCAGAACCGTGATTTATATATGATGCTGAAAAATGCCCTGATCCTATTTGTTACCCTAATTAAACAAAATTTAAAAGTTAGAAGCAACATTTGTTGTGTCCTCAAAGTGTCTCTAAGCTGGTTTGTCCATTGTAAATGTCTATGAAAGCAGAGAACAATCTGTTCTGTTCCCTTAATCAGGAATTCCTATCTAGAATGTTATGGGGGGGATCTCTAAAGGATTATGAGATAGCTTCCCTGAGTTCAGTGGGGCTGGAAAGAAAAGCAGAGGAAATCCAGGGTTAATTGCTTCTTCCAGTATTGTTCTCATTGTATCACACAAACAGCACAGGAGTGAACTACTTAATGCAGGGCCACATTTGGTATCAGTTAGTCCTGCAGTACAAGATATAATAAATGCATCTGGAGAGTGCCGCATCTTTCCTTTCCTTTAACCCTCACCCCATTTTGTCTGTATGCAGAGGTCCGTACAATGTAATCCTGACAAATGTCTTAATATTCATTTGTGCATTTACTTGTGAATTTACATAATAATATTTTTACATTTCCTTGTAGGTAAAAGGTAAAGGTCCCCTGTGCAAGCACCGGGTTATTCCTAACCCATGGAATGACGTCACATCCCAACGTTTTCTAGGCAGGCTTTGTTTACGGGGTGGTTTGCCAGTGCCTTCCCCAGTCATCTTCCCTTTATCCCCAGCAAACTGGGTACTCATTTTACCGACCTGGGAAGGATGGAAGGCTGAGTCAACCTTGTGCCGGCTACCTGAAACTGACTCCCGTAGGGATTGAACTCAGGTCGTGAGCAGAGCTTTAGACTGCAGTACTGCAACTTACCACTCTGCACCACAGGGCTCATGCCTGTAACCAATGGGTACATTATTATATAATGTTGTGTGAGCGGTAGATTTCAGTAATCTCTTCATTTCACATGGTAAGCCATGTTAGTTTGCAGTAGAAGAGCCAGTTTCGAGTCCAGTAGCACCTTTAAAGACCAACAAGATTTCCCGGGTATAAGCCTGGATCTTGCTCCAATGATCCTTTAGTAGATTTCCAATGATCCTTTAGTAGTAACCATTACTTAGAGGCAGGGGTAGTTTTGTTGCCTAGAGATAAATGCAAGTTGGTGGTAATAGAGGTTTTTTTTTACTGCCGTCAAGTCACATCTGGTGACCCTGTAGAGTTTTCAAGGCAAGAAACTTTTGGAGGTAGTTTGCCATTGCCTGCCTCCGCATCACAACCCTGGTGTTCCTTGGAGGTCGCCCATCCAAATACTAACCAGGGCCAACCCTGCTTGGCTTCTGAGATCTGACACTGGGGCTGTCCAAGTCAGGGTGGTACAAGAATAGTCAAGAGGAAAATATAATCAATGTGTTTCATCTTGACACTCCTTTTCTCGTTCAAAAAAGTAAGGCCAGCTTTAGAGTGCCATGGACTCAACTTTGATGCAGCTTTAATCTTTTTTGTTTTTAAATCAAGAACCTCAGAAAACGTTTCACATTTTATATTTATATTTATGCTAATTCCAAATATGTAATATTTTTAATTAAGCGCTTAACGGCTTTTATGAGTGAGAGATTGTGGGAGGTTATAGGGGCTCACACTTGATGCACTTTTATATGAGTTATGTTATGTATGTATATCTGTTATGTTTTTATGCTGGTCTTGGACCGTATTAAACTCTCTTTGTACTTTGAAAACGTTTCACATGTTTGAATTTCAAACCTTAGCAGACTGGTATTGAACACCCAAGATCTATGTGATTTGAAATAAAGATTGGAGCGTATCGAAGAACCAGTAGGCACCAGCACTTCAAATCGCATAAGAAAAATATAATAAAACAAGAAGTACTCCACCCATTCCTTGTGAAGCCCAAAAGTGACAAACACACCCATTGACACTGTTTACATCTGCCACTGTGAATGGTATAGGTGGTTTTCAGTGCCATCCTAAACAGAGTTACACCCTTTTAAGCTCTGCAACTTCAGTGGATTTAGAAGGGTGTAACAATACTTAGACGTGAACTGTTAGGCAACAACTCATGAACTGCTCGTTTTACGCTGATAATCCTTTGTCTTTTAATTGGACTATACCAGTTGAGAACAGTTAGTAAAAATTATATTGCGTAATCATTTGGAACTACTGATGATTTTACGAAAAGGAGTTCTTCGTTTAAAATATACTTTTAAAATACCAAAGCATCAGTCATAAAATAAATTAGGATAAATATATATATCCTGAGCTAGCAGAGCTTTGGTTCATTTTGTATGCCTCTTTAAGCAACAGTGTGTAGTTTGATGGTTTATTTTATTTTGAATGTTATCTAGGCAAAAAATGTTTATCTCCATTGAACAACGTTGAGTAATTTTGTACCTTTTAGAAAGATGTAATAGATTTGTACACTTCTTACACAGCTGTAGTTCTGAGAGGCCAAACTTATACTTACATGCTTTGGGCTTTTTAATATAGTTACTTGTATATATTTAAATAATTGCAAGACTTTTAAGAATTTGGCATCAGTGCCCATTTCAGTCATACTCGAAGAAGCAGCAAAACAGAATGTCAAGGAAAGAAAGAAATCACACTGGAGAATCAGCGTTGGCTAACCAAGATTCATTTTTCAATCAATTTCCAGTTAAATTTCATGGCTGAAAATTAAATAAGTGTACATTGAAAGGGAAGGGGAAAGAATCCACACACATACACTCTTTTTTGGTAAAGGAAAGTCACACATTTATAGGTAGACAAAGTCTCTCGGTGGGAGTATCAAGCAAAATACTAGTAAAAATTCCTACCTTCTCTATAGTCCTACCATGTATCATAAAATGCATTATGTGTCATCTTCAAAGGACTCAAAGGAGTCCATTTACTTGATGCTTCAGACCTTGGTGGGGCATAGGAGAATGTGCATTAGCCATTCATGCTGCTGGTTCCACCACTTTATTGCAGATCTCTTTATAGCAGCTTAGATGATGAAGCTTGGATGGCCACTGAATTCTCATTTTCCTTTCCCTTCTGTTCCCTCAAGAACTTGGTGCAGACACTGTCATAGTCCTGCTGGAAGAATTATTCCTTCTTCCTCTGTTTTGCTTACTCGTGTATGGTGAAGCTGGGTTTTTAAATATGCTCTTTAGGGGCCTTCTAGGTAGCCTTAACATAGTCAAGTAGTCAAAGCTCATTTTCCCAACTAAAGAGTCTTTCATAAACCCGATCTATATCAGTTGAAGAAGAAGAAGAGTTGGTTTTTATATGCCGACTTTCTCTGCCGCTTAAGGGAGAATCAAACCAGCTTACAATCACCTTCCCTTCCCCTCCCCACAACAGACGCCCTGGGAGGTAGGTGAGGCTGAGAGAGCGTGACTTGCCCAAGGTCACCCAGCTGGCTTCATGTGTAGGAGTGGGGAAACAAATTCATTTCACCAGATTAGCCTCCACTGCTCATGTGGAGGAGTGAGGAATCAAACCCGGTTCCCCAGATTAGAGTCCGCCGTTCATGTGGAGGAGTGGGGAATTAAACCTGGTTCTCCAGATCAGACTCCACTGCTCCAAACCACTGCTCTTAACCACTACACCATGCTGGCTCTGGAATGCTCTGGATCTTCCTTTTTATCAGTAGCTAAGATATCGTGGAATCTCCCCTCTCACAGATTTACTAGGTGGCTTTAAGCGATCTCCTCTTTTTCAATCTCAGCACCTAACCAGACGTCATATTTTACCCATGCACGCTTACAGGTGCTTTGATGGCAAAATCCAAAGTCAACCAATTCAAACCCTCTGTCTAAAATAATGTAACTAGAGAAGAAGCTGTCAGTGGGCAGCTGACACAATCTGCTGTAATATATACCACAGAGAAGATAAGATTTCTCTGTTTAATGCAGAACCCCCTGCCGTTTGGAGGTCATTTTCTGCCTGTGCAGAATGGCCCCAATAGTTTCATTTTTTAACATTTTGCAATGGTAATGCCTTCTTATGCCTCCAACTGGTGAGATCCATGCATCCCTAAACAATCCAAGGTGTCATTATCCTGCCGAATACACAGCTGAAAACAGAACCACTTCATTTTCAGAGTCAGCAAGCGTGTTCAATGTAATGCTACTTAAGTGCACATTTCCCCCCATCTCCTCCTCTGTGGTCATTATCATTTTTCCTAGAAAACATTGTCACAACTTTGTGATCTAAGATTTTTAACTTCACGGGAGCAATTGGGGCTACAAATTGTAGCTCTTTCCAACAGAACAGAGAAATCCCACTTTCACCTGGTCTCAGACAGTCGTCTGAAGGTATGAAATTTAATACTGTTGGAGCCAGTGTGATGTAGTGGTTAAGAGCGGTGGTTTGGAGCGGTGGACTGATCTGGAGAACCAGGTTGGATTCCCCACTCCTCCACATGAGCGACGGAGGCTAATCTGGTGAACTGGCTTTGTTTCCCCACTTCTCCACACAGAGCCAGCTGTAGGGAGAGGGAGAAAGAGCATTCGGTGTACACACATGCAGTTTATTTCCTGAAAATGTACACCTCACACACAATTTTTATATTGTCCATCAACATGAGGGTGGGGTTAGCTGAGTTGCTCTCCCTTCACCCCTTGAGGTGTCTAGATTGCTGTGACAGCAGCATTCCATAGGCTTCCTTTTGCAGAAGCCATGCTGATTCTCCTTCAGAGAGGCTTGTTCGTCAGTATGCCACAATATGTTTCTTCTGAGTGTCGAGCAAGGTTTTAAGATATATAAATATGTCAGTGTGCTTTTCCATGTTTTTCATGCATCCTTTTCTCTTTTTTGTCTCCAATCTACAGTGCGACAGCGAGAGTGAAATTGACGACAAGGTAAGAGCAAATATCCCTTTTGTTGTTCTTGTTTTAATCTTCTGGCCTCCCAGAACCTTTGGAAATTCCCTTAACCAGCAGGTAAGAAAACATCCAGGAAAAAAAATAACCTTAATAATTTGTATGTGCTTTCAAGCTCGATTTTATAAATATTAGTAGTAGCTCTAACCAAAATGCCTAGGATCAGCTGCTCAAGATATCTTTCCCCTTGTGCCTAGCTACTTGTACACACACATTCAACAGAGCTTGCTGTTGCTAGCACAAAGCCCTTTCTTCATTAATATGCTCTGATCCAAGCAGTTCTCGAGCACTATGTTAGCACTACTATCACCTTGTTTTGGAGAGAGACTTCCTTCAGGAGCTGCTTGAAAGCCAATATTTTATTTACAATGACTTTTGAACATGTCAGTTTTGTAATGGGTTTAGAAGATGGACAACCAGGAACTGGTCTTCGCAGATGATGCTGTTATTGTCAGGGTAGATTTTGGCTTAGCACGTACCTATTTATCACGCAGCAATGATTTCTCTGACCTTTTTGCTTGATATCTACATTAGTCATTGAGAGATTACAGTCAGAGGTTTCAGATGGAAAGAGAGAGATGTATGTGTATGTAATTCTTGTTTTAACCCTATGACCTCCCTCCCACCCCCAGCATTACAAACCCTTTACCTATGGACTTAATTAACACCACCTAACGCTGGTGTGCTCCCGCTGATGGCAACGAGACTTCTGTTGCAATGTGAACTATAACCTGAGGTGGTGTCTCATAGTTTATACATAACCTTGTTCAGCAGCTATCTATCTATCTAAGGCTGTGCCTACACCCGAAGCTGCCTTGGCTCTTCTTGGGAAGACCCTTCATGGGCCATACCTTTTAACAGAGAACCATGGGGCAACCCAGTGTCCGAACAGTGGAACAGACTTCCTCGGGAGGTGGTAAGTGCTCCTTCCCTGGAGGTTTTTAAGCAGAGGTTAGATGGCCATCTGTCAGCAATGCTTATTCTACGACCTTAGGCAGTTCATGAGAGGGAAGGCATCTTGGCCATCTTCTGGGCATGGAGTAGGGGTCACTGGGTGTGTGTGGGGGAGGTAGTTGTAAAATTCTTGCATTGTGCAGGGGGTTGGACTAGATGGCCCTGGTGGTCCCTTCCAACTCTATGATTCTATGAACTGTCCCAGGCACAGTGCTGGAGCCAATATGACGTTTCCTCCAGTAACATCTCCCCTCACTATTAAAGGAAACTATGCGAGGTGCTTGTGGATGGCAGCCACAACTGATCCTGAACTCATTGCAAATTGTGACGATCCCGGTATGAACTAATATGCAACCAGTAATCTCTAGCAAAGCAGGATCTGGGCAAAACCTAAGATTTCTTTAAGGGAATAAACCCTAGCCAGAGCAATTAAAACCAGTAACCCTTCAGACTGAGACTGGTCCCCTCTGTCTTGCCTAGATTAAGGCCTTTTATGCATAGCTGTTTCCCTCGCTGTCACCCCTCTGACGACTTCGGGTCTTTGTTTTTGCCATCAGAGGTCACCTCACTTTCTCAGAGGTCCCTGCGTTTCCTGTGTTTTGCCCGCGTTTTCAGGGACCTGTTTTGTCTCGAATTGGAAAACGCGGGGAAACACAGTGGGAGAACCAGGCAACCTCTGACAGCCAGAAATGGCATGCATAATCAAAACAAAGACCCAAAGTCATTGGAGGGGTGGCCTCGAGGGGAGCAGCCATGCACAAAAGCCTAAGTTACCCCTCTTCCAGCATTCATTCTGGGTCTGAAGTGCTGCTCTTAATGAAAATGCAAAAAAATAGAACTGGGTCTCATCAGTATATCGATAACATGACCCTCCTAACAGATACACAATCTCTCCCAGTTGCTATGTGGAGAGTGGGGTGGGGGACTGGCACCTTACAAAGTCCAGAGGACAAAGTCTGGGAGGGGGGGAGATAGAACAGCACCTCCCAGTGCCACCCTCTGGCATCACCCCATCAGACAGGAGCAAAAGCATTGCCAAGCAATGTCCCCCAATCTCTTCCCTCTTAGGTCATCCAGAAGGAATTGATGTTGGTTTAATCAACAGCTGCCTAGCAGACCATTTTCTCCTTTCTCTTTTAATTTCATTTATTATTTGGAAGCACTAAAACTTGGCAGGATCTTAAAAATATCTTAGTGGGCAACCAGGAGCCCCAGGTTCTACAAACTTGAAGTTTTATATTTTGAGAAAAGATTGGGTGTTAACACAGAAGAAATTGAGGTATGCTTAAGTCCCAATGAAATGAGTGAATACTTAAAGCCCATTGATTTCAGCGGGGGGAATCATGCCCAGCTTCCTCAGGATATTGTTCCCTGTATTTCTAGCTGTTGGCGTCACAGAGGTAATTTTAAATATGAGACGGCCAAAGGTCTGCAAAGGACCATGGTGCTGAACAGTTTTCCCGCCACAACATTTGCTCGTGTTAAACAGAGCTTAATGTCTAGTCAAATATTGATGTATCAGAGTTGTGAAATAGAAGTAATAAGAGGATGTGGAACGTTTACGCATTTCCAGATTTAGATATGGGTCATCCTTTGGCTTACGGATTTATAAAGGCAATTTTGCTTGATCTCTGCTGAAACCGCAGGAGGTAAAAATACCACAAACATAAGAAGGTACCCAGAAAGACTGCTCTAATAAAACAGACTTTTCCCCCTCACATCTGTTCAAAATCAGAAAAGTATGCCTTGCCTTTCATCCTTTCCATGTCCTCTCTCAAAAGGCTTATTGAATGTTGAAACATGTCCCAAAGGAAGCCACCAATGTGTTTTGATGCACAAGCTATGAGCCAGAGCAGTGGATTAAGCAACAGTATTCTATGCAGTGTTGCGAGGTGGTTTTTTTTGGCTGCCGCAGCCAACTTAAAATAGGGGAGGGATTGCTGCTTTTCTTGGCTGAAGCAAGAGAAGAAGAAGAAGCTTGGCTATTGGGCCTGGTTCACTTGGTTGCAGACACAACTGTTCTTTGCCTTCATCGTCCATTTGCGCCAGTGCAAATCTGTGGCATCATTGCTCAGTGATATTTCCAAAACCTGCTATCCATGTTGCCGAAATTCCTAATTATCTGGTTACTTGCCTAGCTTGTAATGCTTGGATGTGGGACAAATCTAATGTTATTCCTCTGTGATGTTCTCCTGAGGCTCAGAATGTAAAATGAGATTATTCACATATACAGAATATACTTTCATTTTAAGTTGTTTTTTTATACTTGAGTCATGGACGCTATTGCCAGCTCAGATGGAGCTGAGCAAATATCTAAAAAGAGGAATTTAAAACCTTTCGGGGACTGTGGGCAAGATCAGAGGAGGTTCAGAACCTTGGAAAAAATTAGATGTGCAGTCCTTGAGTAACTCCAAGCAAGCGCTGGGAAACTTCTCCAGCCAGGCTCTTTTTTTGCTAAGAGTTCTTATTAAAGTCTGCCATTGTTTGCCTCTACTGCAGGGGTCCCCAACCTTTTCTGATTCTGCGGGCACATTTGGTCAGTCAGAATCCTTGCTGGGCAAAAGCCCTACCTGGCCCCACCCACTTCCTAAAAACACTTGGCGGGTGCCAGGAAAGGTGTTGGCGGGTACCATGGCACCCACTGGTACCACGTTGGGGACCCCTACTCTACTGTTTATTTTCACCTTTTTATCTTGTGCTGAGGCCAAAATGTTTCTCCCACAGGCCTCCGTATCAAATGCATTTCACCCATCACTGTTGTTGGCTCTCAAGTGTTTGCAATGGGCACAAGACCCTTGGGTAGGGTTGCCAGGTCCCTCTTTGCCACCGGCGGGAGATTTTTAAGGTGGAGCCTGGGGAGGGCAGGGTTTGAGGAAGGGAGGGACTTCAATGCCATAGGGTCCAATTGAACTGGGCAACATTTTGGGATAAGCCAGGCCTATACAAAAGGGATGGGCTCCACTTGAACCAGAATGGAACCAGACTGCTGGTGTGTAATATAAAAAAGGTGGCAGAGCAGCATTTAAACTGAACCTGCGGGGAAAGCTGACAGGGGCTGAGAAGCATCCGGTTCGGGCAAACTCAATGCATACGGACAAAGGGAAAATTGCTTCAGATTGCCCACATAGGGATTACTTAGACATGAAATGGAATGGGAAAAAAATGATGGATTTAAAGATGCCCAAAGGCATATGCTAGGCAAGTCGAAAGAGAGAAACAGTGTGGAGGTGTGTCTATGCTAATGCTAGAAGCCTCCAAGCAAAAATGGGGGAATTAGAGTGCATGGTTTTAAGAAAAAACATAGATATAGTGAGCATTACAGAAACCTGGTAGAGGGGAGAGAACCAGTGGGATACAGTCAACCCTGGTTACAGACTGTATAGAAATGACAGGGAAGGGTGTATTGGAGGGGGTGTTGCTATGTATATCAAGGAAGGCATAGTGTCTAATAAGCTAGAGACCATAAAAAGGGCAGACTTGTCCATAGAATCCTTATGGGTGACGATTCTGGGCCCCAAAGGAGATTTAGTACTGGGGACGTTCTATCGGCCCCCTGAGCAAATGGCTCAGGGTGATCTTGAGATGGAGAATGAAATTAGGGAAGCATGTAAAGATAATGAAGTAGTAGTGGGAGACTTCAACTTCCCTCATATTGATTGGATAAATGTATGCTCCAGTCAAGCCAAAGAAATAAAACTTTTAGACATCCTAAATGACTGTGCCCTTGAACAGTTGGTCATAGACCCAACCAGAGGGGAGGCGATCCTGGATTTAATATTCTGTGGTGTTGCCAGTGATTTAGTGCGGGATGTGGATGTAGTTGAGCCAGTTGGCAATAGAGATATCAGTGGCATCAAATTTAATTTATATGCAAATAAGAAAGTGACCGGGAAATCTCACACAATTACCTTTGACTTTAAAAGAGGGAACTTCTCTAAAATGAGAAAACTGGTAAAGAGGAAGTTGAAAGGAACAGTTAGGGTTAAATCTCTTGAAAAGGCTTGGGGGTTACTCAAGTCCACATTAGTAGAGGCTCAGCTAGCTTGTATACCGCAGGTCAGGAAAGGTAGTAATAAGTCCAGGAGGTCACCACCATGGCTAACGGGTAAGGTGAAGGAAGCAATTAGAGAAAAAAAGTCTTCCTTCAGAGACTGGAAGGTTTGCCCAAACGAGGCGAACAGAAGCAAACACAAACTTGCACAAAGGAAATGCAAGCAGATAATTAGAGATGCAAAAAAAGATTTTGAGGGGCATATTGCTAAACACATCAAAACAAACAATAAGAAATTCTTTAAATATATTAGGAGTAGGAAAACAGCTAGGGAAGTGGTTGGACCATTGGATGACAATGGGAGTAAAGGAACTCTAAGGGAGGATAAAGCAATTGCTGAAAAACTAAATGAACCAAGACCACGGTTACACAGCCCGGATAACCTACGAGAACCAATGAACTCTGACCGTGAAAACCTTTGACAATATACTAAATGAATTATTCTCATCTGTCTTCACTGTTGAAGATACAGGGCAGATTCCTTCTCCTGAACAGAGATTTTGGAGAGGGGAAAATGAGGAACTGAGGCAAAAAGTGGTAACAAGGCAGGAAGTCCTAGAACGTCTAGACAAACTGCAAACTAACAAGTCACAGGGACCAGACGGTATTCATCCTAGGGTTCTTCAAGAACTCAAATGGGAAATTGCTGAACTTCTAACAAAGATATGTAATATGTCCCTTCGATCAGCCTCTATACCAGAGGACTGGAGAATGGCCAATGTAACACCATTTATTAAAAAGGTTCCAGGGGGGACCCAGGAAATTACAGGCCAGTTAGCTTAACGCCTGTTCCTGTTAAATTAGTGGAAAGCGTTATTAAAGATAGAATTGTCAAGCATATAGAAGGGCAAGGTCTGCTGGGCAAAACCCAACATGGCTTCTGTAAGGGTAGGTCCTGTCTCACTAACCTATTAGAGTTTTTTGAAAGCGTTTTTTTCACACAACACATAGTTAAATTGTGGAACTCCCTGCCCCAGGATGTGGTGATGGCTGCCAGCTTGGAGGGCTTTAAGAGGGGAGTGGACATATTCATGGAGGAGAGGGGTATTCATGGCTGTTAGTTAGAATGGATAATAGTCATGCTGCATACCTATTCTCTCTGGTATCAGAGGAGCATGCCTATTATTTTGGGGGCGGTGGAACACAGGCAGGATGGTGCTGCTGCACTCGTCTTGTTAGTGGCTTCCTAGAGGCACCTGGTTGGCCACTGTGTGAACAGACTGCTGGACTTGATGGGCCTTGGTCTGATCCAGCAGGGCCTTTCTTATGTTCTTATGCCGAAGCGGCCATTTTCTCCAGGTGAACTGATCTCTATCAGCTGGAGATCAGTTGTAATAGCAGGAGATCTCCAGCTAGTACCTGGAGGTTGGCAACCCTACCCTTGGAGTTTCCCAAGCCAGTGCACGAACCCTTTCCTCATACCTTCTGTGCGGTCCAGGCCAGCAGCTTTTGCGGCATTGTGCAGGTGGCTGATCTCCAGCACGGTTCAGGTTGTTCAGCAAAACATTTTTCTCTGTCTTCGTGTCTCCGCATACAGTTCCACACAGTGTATATTTCAGGTTTCTACCTGGCCCTATCTAGATTGACGATAACCGAGCATTGTGATACGCGGCGAACAAGGTGGAACTCAATTCCCCCATATTATTTCTGACATGGAATCACAGTATTTTCTAGCATTTGCCCAATCAAAGAAGGCAAAAAAAGCAATCATTTAGAAAAACTACTTAAAAGATCTGCCAGTCAACGCTCAGATGAAGTTGTAAGTGGCGTGTAGTTTTAGTATACAGCTATGCTATTAATGATTATCTTAAATTACAGCGGGTAAGCCCGGCTAGCAGCATTCCATCTGAGAGTGACGTTTGGTAGATTAGGTTTGACTTCACCTTGTAGTGAAGAAATTGAATTCTGAACAACATTGATTAGCTTTCAGAATGTGGGATCTGAGGTTACCTTCAGAGGAAGCTGCATTGCATTTGGCTGGGTAACCTAACTGTCCTTCTCAGGAAAGGAAAGAATATCATTCTGCGCACCTTATATAAATATTGGAGTGGGGGAGGAGCTGTTGTGTTTCATGTTAACTTATGGCCTGAGCAAAACAAGCCTTTATTTATTTTTTTTAATGAGAAGAAACAATTCCTCTGTGCCATTTCTGTATATTTCCCTCTTTTATCTGTAACGACAAGGCATCGGTTTCATTCAGTAGATCTCTGCCTCTAAGCAGGACTGGATGTCTTGGTAGTGAAGACAAATGCATGCATCACAGTGGTGTAGACCAAAGTGGAGAGAAATCTCTCCCTAGTGAGTCTGGCACTTGCTACTGGCCCCAGCCTCAAGTCCTGGGTACGAGAACGTGTGGCAAGGTGGTGTTGACGTTTTGTATTGCAAGGTGGTGGTTGTGGCCTTTAGAAAGTAAGTCTCCGAGACCTGATGCTTACACAGGCTGAAAACAGACTTGGAGGGTTTTTATGTCTCAAAACCCAAACTATTCCATAGTAATTTCTCCCAGTTTTCTTTCAGTATTTTCTAGCCTACTGTAAAGTCTGGGATGGACTTTCCAGGAACTATCACGTGACTTAGGAATAGTGAATAGGGTCAGACAAATCTAGTGCTTAGATCCCCCCACCCCAGCCAACAATGTCAGATCTTTCCAGAAGATATACACTGTTTCTACTCATCCTTTTCTCATTGTTTTCCTTAAAAAAAAAAAAAAGTTACGCTTTCCTATTTGTAAAGATCCTAGTTTAGCCACAAAGCAAGAATCCATCGATAGCCAGTGTTGGGTAGGGTTTAGATTCGGTTTGGGGTGTTGTGTTTATTAAAAGCTATGAAACACAACACTGTTGTCATAGTCCTTGAATTATGTTTTAGGGGTAATGAACATTTATAAGTTTCAAAACCAACAGAACTCTAGTAGCACCTTAAAGACTAGTGAGATCTAGGAGGAGGAGAAGAGGAGGAGGAGTTGGGTTTTATATGCTGACTTTCTCTACCACTTAAGGGAGAATCAAACCGGCTTACAATCACCTTCCCTTCCCCTCCCCACAACAGACACCCTGTGAGGTAGGTGAGGCTGAGAGAGCTCTAAGAGAACTGTGACTGGCCCAATGGACTTTTGTCAATGGACTTTTGCTTCGCTGTGCTACAATAGACTAACAGGGCTACCCTACTGAAACTTTAAGATTCACACATTATTGAGAAAATATTTTAATCCCACCTATTCTTTTTGGCAAATGTTCTGGGTTTGCTTTGTTTTACACCATTGATCCCCAAACAGGGGTCATTTTTAGCAGCCATATTTCTGTCAAATTTTGTTTATATGGTTGGTGGGGTGGAAGATTGACTGCAGCTTGTTCAGAGCTTGGAGAATCCATAAAAGAAACCTGAACTTTGGAATTCAGCCAGAGTTCTCGCACAATTTGGTAATATCCCCACTATGGGTTTTTTTTTGGGTGGGGGGATTATGCTGTTTACTTTTTTGTGGTGGAGAGAGAAAAAAAGATGAGGAAAACAGACATGGTGATATTAGGCTATCGTTCACGCTGTGCAGCTATGGTAATGGTGTAACTCTGACAGCCCATAAACATTGCTACTGAAAATATATACTTCTTTTACTAGCTACAACAGCATTAACAGATAGCAATTACCCTTCATTTTCAGGAACTATAAAGTCTCCATTAATTCAAGATTTATGTAGTTATAGCATTTAGCACAGGAATAACACCACAGAGAATTGGTTTATACACATGTAATGAGAGAGCTTATGGCATACTTTAGTGAACATTAACATAATAGAGTAATATAAACCATCAACAGTTCCTCTTATTGTCTCTTACCTGCTTTAGCGTTAGGATGAAAAGTGGCGAGCAGCTTGGTAATGCGCTTCGTTAAATGGCGTTCTACAAAAAGCCAAAAGTCAAGTTGCGTAAAATGAGGGAATGAGTAATTCCTCCTTGTCGTTATTCCAAAATGTTGCTCAGACTTTTTTTTTTGCTAATAACAATGTTTGGAACCATATTAACTATAAAATGTGGTGTTGGGGGGAGGGGGAGAGCCGATTACCTTCTTTCAGTGTAATTCACTGTTCCTGTTCGTTCATTCTTGGGCTCCCAACTGCTGCGAATGAAATTATGGGTTGTCAGTTTAATTGTATGGACCCAGAGCATAAGCGAGCTCTACAAATCAAGGGTTAGATATCAGGCGTTCCTTCATTTACTAAATAAGACATAGAGGAGGGGAGGAGCACGGGTGCAAATGACATTGCATTTCTAAGTTAATTAAATGTTCACTGTGTATTTATGGTGTGGTTCGAGTTTGTGTTCTAATGATGGCAGCTTAAAAACTCAAGTAGCTAAGTGGAAAGGGGGATGGGGGAGAGAAGTCCAAACTGTATGCTGGGTGGGACTTTGGAGGCCTGATCTCCCAACATTTAAGACTTAAAAGCAATGGCAGGGAAGATGGCAAGTCATGAACCTTTCCCTGTATTAAATAGCCCATTTGAAATAGTCATTATCCCCACCCATTCCCCCAGTTGCTGTCAGTAGGGTTGTCAGCCTCCAGGTTGTGGCTGGAGATCCTTCAATTACAACTGATCTCCAGCCAATAGAGATCAGTTCACCTGGAGAAAATGGCCACTTTGGCAACTGGACACTATGGTATTCAAGTCCTTCCCCTAAAACCCCTCCCTCCTCAGGCTCTGCCCCAGAAACCTCCCTCCGGTGGTGAGGAGGGACCTGGCAACCCTAGCTGTCAGCCATGATGGCAGGGTTGCCAACCTCCAGGTACTCAAGTACAAAAGTATCAAAATGCTTATTGGTGTTTAAACATATAACATCTACAAAACACAGTGGGATACATAAACATAAATCTTAGAGAAAATATACAATATATACACGTGTAAGCTTGATGCAGTCTCTATGCAATTCAATTCAAATTGGTGTTGAAATCCAGGAGATATATACCCAGAAGATTTCAACACCAATTTGAACTGAATTGCATAGAGACTGCATCAAACTTACACGTGCATATATTGTATATATTCTCTAAGATGTATGTTTATGTATCCCACTGTGTTCTGTAGATGTTGTATGTTTAGACACCAATAAGCATTTTGATACTTTTGTACTTGGAGACTCCTGTGCAATTTTTCCTAACCTACGGTACTAGCACGGAGGTGCCTGCTTTTGGATTGAAACCTCCAGGTACTAGCTGGAGATCTCCTGCTGTTAAAACGGAATGGCAGCCGATAGAGGCCAATTCACCTGGAGAAAATGGCCACTTTGGCCTCTGGACTCTATGGCATTGAAGTCCCTCCCTTCTCCCAAACCCTGCCCTCCTCAGGCTGCACTCCAAAAACCTCCCACCGGTGGTGACGAGGGACCTGGCAACCCTACATCATGGGGAAAAGGCAGAAACCCATTTTTGATAGAGGCATTGGGTATAACATATCTATCCCACACTTAAGGAGCTCGGAGCAGTATGAATATTTTTCTCCTCCTCCATTTTGTCCTCTCAACCACCCCCTGAGGTATGTTAGGAGGAGTGAGAGAGTGAGTGGTCACTTATTGAACTTTCTGACCAAGTGGGCATTTGAGCCTGGGTCTACATAATCCTATCCCAATGCTCTGTCCAATATACAAGTAGTTGGCTCCCAGTTGGTCTCTCATTTAGACTCTGTTCACAGTCTGATCTGCTGAGCTTTGCATTTGCCTAGTAAATAGGGTTGCCAGGTCCCTCTTCGCCACTGGCTCTTCTACTGCAAACCAATGCGGCTACCTTCTGAAACTATCCATATCAAGAGGCACTGTTTTTTTTTTCTGAATATCAGTTGCTGAGAGGCAACAGCGTAAGAAGGCTTTGCCCTCCATGTCCTGCTTCGCAGGCCTTTTATGGGCATCAGGTAGACCATCGTGGGAAACAGGAGTTTGGACTAGACGTACCTTTGGTCTAATCGAGGAAGTCTCGCCTTACATTTATGTGTTTTTATGATCAGATGGTGCTCCAGTTATCATAGCTACGATTGTGAAGTGCACAGTTTGCAGTCGCTGCGTCTCCCGAGCTTGTCGGTGAAGATTTCCTGTTCTCTGGTCTCTCTACCTCTGCTAGAATGTGTGTTTTGGTTTTAGCGCCTTTATAGGTACACAAAAGGAAGAAATCACACACGGTTAAGGTATGTGATCCTCTTGAATGCAGCAGACTTGCTGGCTCCTCAAGCTTAAAAAGCTGAGAACCCAGAGACATTAACTGAAAGAAGGAACAACAAAAAAGTTAGAAAAGCTGACAACTCTTTAATGCCTGGATAAAGGTGGTTAGTTTAATGGAGGGAGCCCTTGGGTTGACAGACGTGGCAATGTATCATTATTGAAAACAATCTGTTTTCCATAGTACATGGTCACGATAATAATGTTTAGAATAGCACCAGGGACCAATTTTTTTTAAAAAAAGACTGTAAACAAAACTAACCATGTGGCCACAATTACTGGGAATGGATAATTTATGGCCTGAAGATGGACTCCTTTGGACAGTGTGCGGTTGAGTGGACCCGCACAAGCATGGTGGTCTTGTCTGAAGTGAAGCTGTGCTGCCAGGACAGAGCATATGTTTGGGGAGGGGCTGTGGCTCAGTGGTAGAGCCTCTGCTTGGCATGCAGAAGGTCCCAGGTTCAATCCCCGGCCTCTCCAGTTAAAGGGACTAGGCAAGTAGGTGATGTGAAAGACCTCTGCCTGAGACCCTGGAGAGCCACTGCCAGACTAAGTAGACAATACTGACTTTGATGGACCAAAGGTCTGATTCAGTAAAAGGCAGCTTCATGTGTTTGGCACCTCTAAGACCTCAGTCCCTTGGCAACTCCAATTAATGGAACTTGGAAAAGGAGAGGTGAGAGAGAAGTAGACTGGACTGTGCTGTTGGTCTGACTTGCCCTGTGAGGCGGCCACTTCTTTTTATCCCTGCACTGTGAGTTGCAATAGGCTCAAAGTGGGAAGGGCCTACGTTTGCTGCAGTGTGCCTGACTATCTGATTTTAAAGCGTGGCTGTCTATGAGTCCAAAGTGTCTGTGGAAGGTTTGGCTCATTAACAACAACAACACAAGCCTTTATTGGAATATAAAAAGGAATACTCAGTAAAGGAAGCCACAGCCCTCAATTTGCAAGATCTGAGCAAGGCTATCAAAGATAGGACATTTTGGAGGACATTGACTCATAGGGTTGCCATGAGTCAGAGGCAATTTGACGGCACTTAACACACACACACGCACGCGCGCACAGACACACACACACAGGAAGAACATACATTAGGATAAATCCAAGTACAGGGTCATTCGCAAGACTGCCGGATTTGATGGGCCTTGATCTGATCCAGCATGGCTTTTCTTATGTTCTTATGTTAATTTTAAGTTGGAAGGATATTTGGAACTAAATGTCAGGAAGCATCCTGATGTATAGGTTGGCAGTGGGATGAAACATTACAATGGTTGACATGTGTTTTGTTTTTACAGCAATTCTACAATGTATTGGTAAAAACATTTCACCATGTAGCAGTTCTCTGCTTCGTGTCACTATTATTTTGCTACAGCAAGAAGAGGAACCATTGCATCAACCATCAGATCAATAATCCACTATTGTTTCTTTTTTAATGCCTCAAAATACACATACACATGATGAAGTAGAGCTTCTAGTTGGATCAATAAGTCTGATTTGGTGTGGGAGGAGAGAAGAAAGCCCATACGCCTCATGTTTATATGGCAGGCCCAAGTTACCATAATCCCCCTTTTCAGCCCTTGCGCCCATTGGCATGTGTAGCGATGGACACTCATACAAACATGTGTGGTCCTTTCTTTAAAAAGAAAACGAAAAGAAAAAAAAGAAGGTACGCATTTTTAAAGCACAGAAGACAGCATTAACACTGCCAGCTCAGTTCTAGAACAACCACCAATATCTGTGTGGCATGAAATAAGAGTTTGTGTCCTGTCCTGTTTCTGCATAGTATATTTCCCAGGAACAAAGTTGTGGCATTACAGAACTGTACCATGATGAATCCATGACGTGGTGTTCACTACGTGATCCTTTAAACTAGAGCTGCCCGGGATTCAGCCTGGGATCTTCTGTGTGCAAAGCAGATGCTGTTCCACTGAACCCTAGCCTCTCCCCACACTAACTCAGGTAGAGGTCCTTCACATCACCCACTACCTGGTCCTTTTAACTGGAGATGTCAGGGATTAAACCTGGGATCTTCTGTGTGGAAGGCAGGTGTCCTGCCACTGAGCCATAGCCCCACCACTCAATAATGTAACATAGGGTTGCCATCTGCGGGTTGGCAAATACCTGGAGATTTTGGGGGTAGAGCCTGAGGAAGGCGGGGTTTGGAGAGGGGAGGGACTTCAATGCCATAGACTCCAATTGCCAAAGCAGCCATTTTCTCCAGGGGAACTGATCTCTGTCACCTGGAGCTCAGTTGTAATAGTGGGAGATCTCCAGCCACCACCTGGAGGTTGGCAACTCTAATGTAACATACGCTGTGGTTCAGGGGTTAGAGCACATACTTTTTAGCGTGTAGAAGGTCCCCGGCATCTCCAGCTGGGAAATCCTTTCCTTGCCTAGAAAGCCAATGTTTGGTTTGCCCTTGGGCCAGTTTTGAAATGGCAATCCCACATCACACTTTACTTGTCATGAACAGGAAGCAGGGTAGCAGTGGGGGGCTTGGAAGACCCTTGGCCATTTCAGGCCCCCTTCCCTGATTCTTTGTTTTTTTGGAGCGGTAGCTCTTCTTACTATGGAGAGAGATATGCAGACAGTTATCTGCCCTTTTGCCAAGTAAGAAGGAAGTAAATCGGCTTTGATTGTACTGCTCAATGTGTGCTCAAGGCAAATAGGGTCACTAGGAAATACCTGGCATTCATCTTTTTTGAACCAATACATTCTGCTTGTATTTATGGTCTTTGTTGTGTTGCGTTGGCTTCCAGTGGCTCCGCCAGGTCTCCTTGGTGCTCTCCCCTTGCGTTTCCAGATACAGGTTTGGTGGATAAGGAAGTCTGCAAGTAGAAGCTTTTGTGGCACACAGGCAGAGTTTGCAGGGGGCTTTGTGCATGCAGCCAAGCTTCTGAATCTCCCAGCTAGGCTGTTTACACATTACAGAAACATCCTTTCCTTACTGAATGAAGATAATGTTAAGTGAAGGGTGCTCCCAGCCTTGCCATAAATTTTAAGCTTTCCATGCTTAAATAGAACCACCGTGCCCATTTGGAGAGGACCATGGTTATTTCTGCGGTGAACAGGCTGTGCTGCCAAATCCTGAGTCCTCTGACCTGGTTTCCGATAAAGGGTCTTTTTGTTTTCCGCCAGCATTCACTGGCTGCTTTAAAAGTTCATCTCCCTGGGCTTCCAGTATACCTGTGTCAAATCTAGTTGGAGGCCTTTTGCCTAAATCTCTGGCAGCAGCTGACTTAATTTGTGGCTTACTGCTCCTGACAGTTTATTGGGGAAGCAAAAGCGTGCCTTCATCTCCAATAATAAACAGCCCACCCGCAGATACTTTGACAGAGTTAATGGTTTTTATACAAAAATGGACAGACTTAATGTTTCGGCTGTAGCAATCATCAGTTCTGATCTCCTTAATGAAATTAGATTAAGTGCACCTGGGAAAATGCTGAGACGGCACATTGCCTTCATCACCTCCTTTAATTTAAAACCAATTTGCAGGGAAAATATTCTCTGAAGCTGAGGGATGCAGCAACGAGAGAAAGGGAGAGGGGGAAAAGGGGGGATTTAAAAATCTATCTGGATAGCTGCTGGCACTTTTAATTCCTTTCCCTACTGACAATGTGAAATATTAGCAGCCGCAAGAACAGAGAGTTTAAAGACTTATTCACTAACCCTCCTGCCTTTTGTAAGAAGAAAAGAAATGCCTTTAAATACACAAGGAAGGACGCAGCCCTTCCGTCTGTGTATTATTTTCTTTTATTTGTAGCTCAGCTTCAGGTAGGGTTGCCAGGTCCCTCTTCACCACCAGCGGAAGATTTTTGGGGCGGAGCCTGAGGAGAGCGGGGCTTGGGGAGGGGAGGGACTTCAATGCCATAGAGTCCAATTGCCAACACTGCCATTTTCTCCAGGTGAACTGATCTCTATTGGCTGGAGATCAGTTGTAATAACGGGAAATCTCCAACCACAACCTGGTGGTTGGCAACCCTAGCTTCAGGATAAAATTGACAAAGGGCATCCACCCACATTCTCCCTTGAAACATGGCAGGTTAATTTCCTGTGCCATTCCCCTCTTTGCAGGCTGGTGTTAGGGTCACACTGTGAGGGCAGGCATTGGAGATGGAGGACGTGTATCCGTTGGACGCCCATGATGCTCCTGCAAGCTCATTCCAGCATATTGTCTAAATTGCAGAGGCTAATTAATAGTAGGCGAAAGAATTACTAATAGCAATGGCATGTGTCCAGCAATCCACCAGCTTTGTTTCTCCCTCCATCTATAACCCAGAGAGCCCCCACCCTCGAAATTTTGTTGCTAGGGGTCACCAGACCCTCAGGGACAGAACAAAGGGCAAAGTGAGAGGGGTGGAATGAGCAGAAATGACGGTCTCCCTCATCTCACTACTTTAAGTCTTCAGAAGAGCGTGGTTGGTTTCATGCCAATAGATTGTGGTTTAAACATCAAAGAGTGTGGCATCTTAAAGCCTGAAAAATTTATTGCAGTATAAGCATTTGTGGGCCCATTTTGTCAGAAGCGGTCAAGGGGAGACATGATAGAGATCTATAAAATTACGCGTGGTATGGAGAGAGTGGACAGGGAGAAGCTTTTCTCCCTCTCTCATAGTACTAGAACGCGGGGTCCTCTGCTGAAGCTGGAGGGTGAGAGATTCAAAACAGATAAAAGGAAGTATTTCTTCACACAACGCATAGTTAAATTGTGGAACTCCCTGCCCCAGGATGTGGTGATGGCTGCCAACTTGGAAGGCTTTAAGAGCGGAGTGGACACGTTCATGGAGGAGAGGGGTATTCATGGCTACTAGTCAAAATGGATACTAGTCATGATGCATATTTACTCTCTACAGTATCAGAGGAGCATGCCTATTATATTAGGTGCTGTGGAACACAGGCACATGATGCATGGATTGAAGTCTTCCTGAATTTACATAAACCACAGTTAGTCAACATTGGGCAAAACAACAAGCTGCGGTTTGTTTGTTGCCTACAAACTGGGATTCTAAACCAGTACAAAACTTATGTTGAAACCTCTTCTTTTTACATGATTCAGACATCAGGACACACAGTGTGGTTTGTATCAAAACAGAAAGTCAACAGCCTTGTGCCCCAGGTGAGAAAAGGAGGGGGGGTTGAAGCAAACAAACCTTAAGAGAGAACGTGTTAGCTTCGTCTCTAGCCATGGAGCCCAAGAAAGCTCCACTTTTCAAAAAATGTACCTCTTGTGGTACCAAGATGGGGAAGACTGATCCTCACCTTGAATGTCTCCTTTGTTTGGGAGACGGCCACATTCCTGCAACTTGCAAACGTTGCTCCAAACTCACCAACAAGGCCCTCTGTAAAACTCTGTTTTTATCACAAATAGGTAGGGTTGCCAGATCCCCTCTGGTGGGGGAATGGGGGGTAGGTTTGCCAGATACAGTTTTGAGGGTGGACAGAGACTTCAGTGGGGTACAACGCCATACAGTCTATCCTCCAAAGCATCCATTTTCTCCAGGGGAACTGATCTCTGCAGTTTGGAGATGAGCTGTAATTCCAGGGGATCCCCAGGTCCCACTTGGAGGCTGGCATCTCTACAAACAGTGTGTGTGTGTGTGTGTGTGTGTGTGTGTGTGTCTTTAGTAACCTTTGAATGCTACCTCTTTGTTTCATTACCAGTCTTGTATTCTAAGGCCCTACAACCCCATGGGTTGATTCCGAGATTCCAGTTTGGAAACCCATGATTTAACAACCTCTTTCCCTTGCTATGATGACAACATGTTTATGCCCATTTCCGCAGGACATCAGAAGTAAAGGATTATAGCAGCGCTGCAGGAACTAAAACATATCGCAGTTTGCCTTCATTTTTGGTGCTTTAGAAACGGAGAAATGTCCAAATTACATCTACAGGATGGCTGTAGCGGTAATATCACATCTGTTTCTCCACTTCTGCAGCTTCCTGTTTTATCACTGCCTTCATTCTGCGCAGGTTCTTTGCTAGTCCCAGGCTTGTCGTGCAGCACGGGCCTCTACTCTCATGTAATGTTAATTAGTTCATAAACATCAAAGATGCAAGAATGAGTTGCCCTGAAGCTTCATTTATCGACCTCCTATTTCCTTTTTTTGAGTAGCAGTTGGCATCAATACTCCTTTCCTTTATGGCCCAGAATAACGGCTGTGTAATTAGCACAGTGGTAATGCAAGCCATAGTGTAAGTGGAAGAAGTCAATGGAATACTATTGAAGCTGTAACTTGGGCGCAGAGAGGGAGTGCTTATAAAAGTGCGTTAGCTCTCCCAGCCAAAGCACTTGTGTTTTTCTTGTCATTTACAGGCATTTATCAGATCAAACGTCACTCCCCCCACCCGCCTATATCATAACTGCATTTACGGGAATTACTTGCACTTACTTAACAGCATGAAATTCGAGGTCATGATTAGGGTTGCCAACCTCCAGGTAGTAGCTGGTGATCTCCTGCTATTACAACTGATCTCCAGCCGATAGAGATCAGTTCCCCTGGAGAAAATGGCCGCTTTGGCAATTGGACTTTATGGCATTGAAGTCCCCCCCCTCCCCAAACCCTGCCCTCCTCAGGCTCAGCCCCCAAAACCTCCCGCCAATGGTGAAGAGGGAACTGGCAACCCTAGTCATGATGTAGGATTGCCAGGCCTGGTCTACTACCAGCCAGTAGGAGACTGGGGGGTCAGGCAGCCAGCTGTGGTTTTATCATAGAGTTTCCAGCAATTAGGAGCCCCGTGGCGCAGAGTGTTAAGCTGCAGTCCTGCAGTCAAAAGCTCTGCTCACGACCTGAGTTCGATCCCGACGGAAGTTGGTTTCAAGTAGCCGGCTCAAGGTTGACTCAGCCTTCCATCCTTCCGAGGTCTGTCAAATGAGTACCCAGCTTGCTGGGGGTAAAGGGAAGATGACTGGGGAAGGCAACGGCAAACCACCCCACAAAAAAGTCTGCCTAGAAAACGTCGGGATGTGACGTCTCCCCATGGGTCAGGAATGACCCGGTGCTTGCACAGGGGACCTTTACCTTTACCTTTTCCCAGCAATTCCCAGAGAGGTGTGACATCACTTCCAGGTTTTCCCAGAATACTCGGTGATACCAATGGTCTAACTCAGTATTAGGCAACATCATATGAGGTGTATTAAAGCTGTATGACTGATATGTTCTTCTTCCTCTGGCCATGTTGGAGGTAGAGTGCTTTGTTGTGTTTTAAATGGTTTTGTGTCTGCTTAGTTATTTGGCATTGTGTAAAGCTTTCACAACTTTACTTGTTTTGCCCCATTTCAAAATACAAACATGAATGTGGTTGATTGACCAATATAATTATTTCACTGCCATTGTCTATTGGTGGAGCTTTTGCTATTGGTTGCATGTCCATTGTAGGGCCATCTTCTGTAGAATTAATTTACCACCACCATAATCTGGTTGGCACCCCTTGTTTGTTTTCCAGCAACAATATGCTGGGTTCTTTACAGAACACTCATCCTCTGCTGAGTGGGCTAGTATTCTAAGAATGTGCCACAGGCCCTGCTCCTAGTACATATCAAAAAGAGAATTTTGTAGGGGGATCATATGTGTACTGCTGATTTTCCTAGAAGACATTCCGGTATGGGCCTGAATTAAGGTTGCCAGCTCTGGGTTGGGAAATACCTGGAGATTTTGGGGGTGGAGCCTGAGGAGGGTGGGGTTTGGGGAGGGGAGGGAGTTCAATGCAATCACCAAAGTGGCTATTTTCTCTAGGGGAACTGAGCTCTGTTGCCTGGAGATCAGTTGTAATAGCAGGAGATCTCCAACCACCACCTGGAGGTTGACAGCCCTAGCCTGAATGCTTTCAGTAGTACATTTTTGGTGATATCAGGGGACGCCTTAAATTCATATGGAATGTAGGAATTCACTTGTCCATAGGAGATGATGGGCATGAAAGTACTGGCCTATTTGATTTTACCCTGATGAGATCTCACAATGCACAGCAATTCCATGTCCATTTGTAGGCACAGCTAGTCAGACAATCTTTGAATGTGGGTATTCTTCAATTCCTGGATAAGTAACAGGAATTCTCTATATTTAGTTCTTTTCAGCATTTAAGCAAAGCTTGTATTTTTGAAGGGAAATATTAGAAAATAGTAGTCACAAAAGAATCTAATGTCAAAGCAGGTCAGCTCTGAGGTCTACTTAAGTTGACAGTATCCTTTTAAAATATATATTTGCATTACCTTTTCACAATCAAGCTATCCAAAAATTCCTCTTAAGAATAACAAGTTTGATTGAATTTAGTGGGCTGTAAAACGTCCGCGGTTCTCCATGAGCCATACTACACTGCCCAAATCCCAGAGAAAGCCAAGCAAAATGCTGGGATAGATTTGGAGTGAGTTTTGCTTGGAGTCTTCAGGCTGACATGTTGTTCTACAAAGAGTCACACACAGAGACCTGTATGTAGCAGTTTTTTTAAATCAGCAAACAAGTCATCCAGGCTGTGGGGAATCAGAAATAGTTGCCGGCCACATCCTGATTTATTTGACAGCCTCAGTAATAAAATAACTATTTGTCTAACTCTTCCTGATTAGTCTGAAGCATTCTGCCAAGACTAAGAGGGCTGGCTAGTCAGGAAACCACTGCTATTTTGGCTTTTTGAAGACCTGTGATATTTGAAAACTTAAAAAAATATATTATTAAGTTTGGCATTTCAGAAATAATTCACTGCTGTGATGTGGACATTTTCCACACCACCAACAAAGTCTATTACGGACAGATATACCAAAAAACTGAGGGGGGGGGATCGGGAGGGGAAAAAATGTGCTCCATATTGCTTGCAGATGTATCCTGTAAAAATAATTGTTTTTCACTGGATTTTAATGTTTCTTCAACTTTGTAAACATAATGCCTAAGTGGTTTTATTCAATAAACGTGACCCACGCTGTAATTGCTTGCATATTGGCAGCCTTTCTAAATAAAGAGCAGATTTTTACTAAGTCGCTTAGGTTACAGCCTTTGGGGTAAGCAGGGGATGGCAAAGGAGCTCATGTTTTTCAAACTAAGAGATCAGACCATGGCTTCAGAAATTAAGACAAATAAGCTCTTCAATTATGGATAAGATTGCTTTTCTTCTCCTAGGATTTCCAACCTCCTGAGCAGGGTAGTGGTTAGAGGTCTCCTGGGATTACAACTGATTGCCAGGTGACAGAGATTCCCTGGAGAAAAATGGCTGCTCTGGAAGGTGGACTCTATGGCATTATACCCCATTGAAGTCAATCCAAAGTTGGCAATCCTAGTGAGTAGATATCCTTCCTAGTAACTTTTCAGATGACTTTCTATTTTTATTCAAAAGCGAGCGCCATTTTATTTACTGGGGCTTCCTCCCTGGTAGATGTGCATAAGGTTGCAGTCTAATCCTTTAAATCCTCTTTGAAGGCCTGTGCAAAGCTGGGAAAAGGGTGCTTTCTTTATGTGAAATGCTGTTTAGTTTTTAAGTTTCAAAGCCGCAGCATTAGAATGTAGTCCAGTGAAGCCAAAACCCCAAATGGCTTTGGGGAGAGATGGAAGGAAGGAAAAAAAGATGTTGAGGCCTTAAAGCTTAGTCAGAATGTCACATGAGAATAACAAAGGCTGAAAGAACGGCAACCTAACACTAATTAGATGCTGCACGCTGAGTAAAAGATGACTTGCAAAGCAGTTGTTGTTTCTTTTTAGAAAAAGGAAACAAAAAGAGATTCTATAAAATTGAAGTTCAAAAACAAACAAACAGAAACCACATGGACGCTCATTCCTGCACGAGATGCATTATGGGACAGCTCTCAGTAGAAGGATTAAACCTAAACGTGTTACAGATTGCCTTGGCAAGTTCTCAGGAGTGCTGTGGGAGGGCAGGTTGCCCGCCCTTTGTATTGCCCTCTTTGCCCATAAAAGCTTGATTGCGAAACGTCGGGAGCCCCCAGGAATAGCTGGAGTTGGAGGCTCTTGGCCTCTGTCTCGGCTGAGAGCCCTTTACCCCCTGAAACCCCGCCAAGCCTCTGGTGAGCAGGGCAACCCTCTTCCTTGCGGTGTCCGTAGTCTGCCTCTCACAGATGCATAAGGGGAGAGGCGCCAATGCCTTTTTTAAGAGCACATGTGAAATCATTTTAAGAAATGACTTTGCTCCTCCATGGCTCCAAAGAGTAAAAATACCGTAGGGTGGACCCTCTTAGAGAAGGGCCAGGCCGTGGCTCAGTGGTAGAGCATCTGCTTGGTAGGCAGAAAATCCAAGGTTCAGTTCCCATCCTCTCCATGTTAAAAGAGCTAGATGCAAGTCCAGTAGCACCTTAAAGACCAACAAGATTTTTTGGGGATATAGGCCTTCGAGAATCAAAGTTCCCTTCATCCGATATGACAAAAGGAGCTTTGACTCTTGAGAGCCTACTCTGAAACTATCCAGTTAAAAAGTAGAGGATGCTACAGACCTCTACGTGAGATCCTGGATAGACATTGCCAGTTAGACAATACTGACCTTGATAGATCAATAATTGGACTTGGTGGAAGGCAGCTTCATGTGTTCGTGTGTATTCGTCTTCCATCCTTACCCCTCCATCTTTTGCCTCTCCACCCTTATGGCGCAGAGTGGTAAGCTGCAGTGCTGCAGTCCAAGCTCTGCTTACGACCTGAGTTCGATCCCAATGGAAGTTGGTTTCAGGTAGCTGGTTCAAGGTTGACTGAGTCTTCCATCCTTCCGAGGTTGGTAAAAGGAGTACCCAGCTCGCTGGGGTTAAAGGGAAGATGACTGGGGAAGGCACTGGCAAACCACCCCGTAAACAAAGTCTGCCTAGTAAACGTCGGGATGTGACATCCCCCCTGGGTCAGGAATGACCCGGTGCTTGCGCAGGGGACCTTTACCTTTTACTCCACACACACACACACATCAGTATGTTGACTGTAAGCTTCTTGGTGCAGAAATTAGCCTTTTTGCTAACACAGTAGAACACCCTGTATTGCTAATATTAGTATTAACGGCAACAGGGGCCAGTGAAAAGCACCAAAGCAGTCGCTTGGCGGGATGGGGCAGAGTTGATATTCAAATAACTTAATTAAAAGTTAGGGGACTGAAGCTAAAAAAAAAAAAAGACGACCTTTTTGGACTTGACCTCAGTTTGACTGTCTGCCCTGCAATTTCATTTATGGCTGAACAGGGATTTGAACCCCAAGATTTTTGAGTCCAGAGCTGTGCCTATTAGCTCAAGCATGAAAGCATTACGACGGGGAGTTTTAACACCAGTGGCATTCCACTGCTGTGTTATAAGTCCCCTGGATATTATTCCCTGACCTACCATTAAGACTCACAAGTCAGCCCGACCAAGTTCTGCAGCTGTTTTCACACATCATTTAAAACATCCACAGAAATGCATGCCTGATGACCTTTATTATACACATGGGGGTTGCCAAACCCATTGAACTGATTGGATGCCGGAGATTCCTGGCCAGATCAGCTGCCTTCGTTTTATTTTAAAGGCTGCTGTGGGGCTTAGTTTGAGCCAGGGCTGAGTCCCTAGAACCTCTTTTCCACGCCAGGAACAGCCGCTGGAGATGCAGATACATGCATTCCCTTGAGCAGAAGATTTCTCTTTTAGCATGAGATACAATCTCCCTGATTCTCTTGGTAACTCTTTTTTAACCCTCTTGGGCACCGTGAGTTTTCCTCTTGAAACCTAAACTGAAATATTACACTAGAAGCATATAGTGACATATTATAATAACTTCTCCTATCCCTTCATGTAAGCCTGGACCAAAGGAATGCAACAAATCACCCAGCTAGATTTATGCATGCAGGTTCCATAGCAGAATCCCTTCCCCTTTGACTTAGAGAACATTTGGGCAGCAGCATGGTTAATATTGAAAATCAACCCCAATGTGTGTGTGTAAAGTGCCGTCAAGTCGCAGATGACTTGTGGCAGCCCAGTAAGGTTTTCAAGGCAAGAGACAAACAAGGGTGGTTTTCCATTGCCTTCCTCTGCATAGCAACTCTGGTATTCCTTGGTGGTCTTCCATCCAAGTACTAGCCAGGACTGCCCCTGCTTAGTTTCTGAGATCTGATGAGATCAGGCTAACCTGGGGCTTCCAGGTCAGGGCCAACCCCCAATAGGCTGCATCAAAGTAATCAACCATGAGGAGGCGTAGAACCAAGCAAGCTGTGATGGAGACCCTCACGTATCTTTGTGCATGTCCTTCCATTCATACCCAAAGCATTGACTTGAATCTAGATCTTCTACTGCAAACCAACATGAAACTATGTTAAGAGTACCCAACCAACAAGCACCTTAAGTACGTGTCTCTGCCTCAATGCTACACTTTCCTGGAGGTACTTCACTAGTACAGCTATTTGCTATGTCTTCTTCAAGCCCTGTGTGGGAAAAGGATTCAGGCATTCCAATAGCTCTGCAAACCCCATGGGTCAAGGAAGGGATTTGCAGATGCCGAAACATAGAAATACAGTTAAAGCATCTCTGCTGTACTTTACCATTGCCCTAGGGCAGTAGGCTGAAAAAAATTACTCAAGGAGAGGGCCCTTCCAACTTTATGACCATCCTTAGAAAGTACTGCTTTCTTCAAAAGCTCAACATTTACATAAGCAGAGCTTTTAAATCCCAGGTAGAGCTCTTGTCACAACCAAGCTTATGTCTTTGATCCTATGGGCTTGGAACTGCCACTCCATAGAAGGAAATCCCTACAGAGCCTAGGTGCTTAGATTCTCTTTATTACCATAATACACGAGGACATCAATATCATGAATACATTGATCCTCACAACACCCTTGTAAATTGTGACGGGCAAAGTAGTGCGATGTGCCTAAAGCCCTTGAAATGTGTGATCTTCAGAATACTGAAAGCATCTGTGTCATGGCTGTCTCCCCCCCAAAAAAATACAATCCAGGCATGCAAATAAGCTAGGAGAGCCTGACAGCATTGGACGAATCTGATGATGACACTGAATTTCTCGGGGAACCTCGCTGCTTGGCAACTGGGAAGGGCCTCTGTTTTGTTCTTTGCCTCAAAGTCAGAGCCCATGTTTTGCAGGCAGAATGTTCTGGCTTTGATCCCTGTCACCTCCGGTTAAAAATCAGCAAATGCTAGAGTGGTCTTTTTTGTACCTGAGACCTTAGGATACCACTGGCAGTCAAACAAGTAATTCTAAACCAATTATTTAACTTGGTATCCAGGAACATTGCAGCTCGTATTATGTTACATCATTCAACTTGTGACACCAGGGTATTGATCGCCTCAAGAGCTTGTGTGGTGTAGTGGTTAAGAGTGGTGGTTTGGAGCGGTGTACTCTAATCTGGAGAACCGGGTTTGATTCCCCGCTCCTCCACATGAAGCCAGCTGGATGACCTTGGGCTAGTCACAGCTCTCTTAGAGGTCTCTCAGCCTCACCTACCTCACAGGGTGTCTGTTGTGGGGAGGGGAAGGGAAGGTGATAGTAAACTGGTTTGATTCTTTCTTAAGTGGTAGAGAAAGTCGGCATATAAATACCAACTCTTCTTCATCATCATCTTCATCATCATCATCATAGGCCCAATATAATACAGTTGCCCATCTTATGTGTAATTGTAAAACCACGTGATTGCCTTATAAAGATAGGCCTATCAAGTATTTACTCAAATGCAAAAGTAGTCCCCCCACCCCACCCCGGGTATGCCATCAAAAAGAGAAGGGGTCATCTTATATTCATGTACAAAGTTACATTTATGTCCAGTAATATTTTTTGGTGTGTATAAAATTTTTTTAGGGGACCTGCTAGGTCGTCTTCAGGGTTGACTTCCTTTTGAGGTAATGTGATTATTATGTTAGGTAGAAGCTGTGATTTGGAATAATCTCTGTATACAAGTGCAGGGCTAGAAATTACACTAAGAAGGGGTGTGTGTGTGTGTGTGTAAGGGGGAGAGAGACAGAGAGAGAGGTCTTAGGCGATAGCTGTCCTTCCATTTGGAGCTGAGGCAGATGGACAGAGTGAAGTCACTCTGTAGTAACTGGATTATCGAATAAATATTGGGGGGAGGAGGGCCTGTGACAACGGGCAAAGGCTTTTTGTTGTTTAAGTGCTGCTTTCACCTGCTGTTGGAAGCGGAGCAGTGCTGAGAGCTGATATTTGCAACAGCAGGTCGAAAGGTAGTTCTCGGGCATCTGTATCTCGCCACATTCTTTTGCTGGGTAATGTGCCACGCTGTGAAAATATGTGTTTTGGTTTTAATCTTTTTTTTTTTTTAATTATACTTCCTTGGATTTATTCCTAGTTCCTCTCCCAGGGTAGAACAAAGGATACTTGTGTGCTTCTGCATGTATAGTAATTGTAGAAAAGGGTCCAGAACAGTGTCTAAATGTTATCATTGGATGAGATTTTTTTCTGTTTTCAGGGACAGAGCAGTTCCTTGAAGTGGTGTTTGCCTCTTTGTCAAACAGCTGTCTTTATTCCCATTCCCAGAATTCTGGATTGATGTTAGCATTACATGCGTTGTATGCCAAAGGTCCCCCATACAATCTCTGGCATCTCCACTTAAATGTGCGTCTTTTGATCATACTGGAGCTGCCCGTGTTTGGCAAATTAATTTAATGATTTGGACTCCTTAGCTTAATGGCAGAAAGCAGCAAGCAGGTTACCACTGGTGAACCTACTTAACAAAAATAGTTTTGGATACACTGTAGTCGCTCGTATGCTGTACTGAAATTATACCTATTAGTGCTCGTGTCGCTAATTTGTTCTTAAATTTGAGGAAGGCATTTACATAATAAAAATAGGCAAGAAAAGAAAACACTTTAAAGTACAATACCAGCAATCGGCTTTTTCAAAGTAGTGCTCGGGGGGAGGGCAGCTCCCCTCTCAGTCTTTCTCTGACAAGCGTGCCATAAATTATTCATGATAAAACTTGTAAACCAGTTGAGGTTTGAAAAAATAGCAAGGTGTTAGTAAGCGGAAACCACAGTACGGGGATGTTATTAAATGTGTGGCCGAAGTGTTTAGGGGGGGGTGCTTTTGCAAGGGAGGGGGGGGGAGATGGTTGCTTACAAGCTCCAGATTGTTTCAGGGATGGAAGTGTGAATGTTCATAAATGAAAGCCACTACCTTTGAGATCAACGACATAGATTTAGCAAAAGGGCCTCCCTGACACCTGTGCCACAGGGAAACAAGACCGATTTCCCTCCCTCCCTCCTTCAAAAGCCCCGCTTCGTTTTTGACCTAAGTAAAAACAAATGCTCCATCATAAATAAACCCCACTGGTGGATATGGCTGTTTTCCTTGCAGCACCCTTTCAGCGTTCTCAGCTTTCTGAGACAAAGGTGGGGGGGGGGGGTCAGCCCGTCGGGTCACTCTGCTCCATTTGAAATTTAGCACGCAAGAAAGCGCACGGCTTCCACACCGCCTCCACACTGCGGCTAAATTTGCCAAATCAGGTGGATCGCTTTCTTTGTTTCTGCCCCATCAAACCCCAGCGCTGCTTAAAGTTGTTAGGGTGGTGTCAACCAAACGTGCATGAAGAAGGAAGCATCACAGACTATCTGTCCAGATTTGTATATATAATAAGAGGTCTAAAGAGACCTTATACTTGCTTCAACTCTGGAATCCAAGAAATGTTAAGTGGGAAAATGTTAGGGCGGGCAACAATACATGTTTAGGATCAGGGCTAGGATTACCAGGTCCCTCTTCGCCACTGGTGGGAGGTTTTTGGGGCGGAGCCTGAGGAGGGCGGGGCTTAGGGAGGGGAAGGACTTTAATGCCATAGAGTCCAATTGCCAAAGTGGCCATCTTCTCCAAGTGAACTAATCTCTATCGTCTGGAGATTAGTTGTAATAGCAGGAGATCGCCAGCTAGTACCTGGAGGCTGGCAACCCTAATCAGGGCCATGACTAGGGTTGCCATCTTCCAGGTGGTGGCTGGAGATCTCTTGGGATTACTTACAACTGATCTCCGGGCAGCAGAGAGCAGTTCATCTGGAGAAAATGGTTGCTTTGGAAGGTGGACTGTATGGGATTATACCCCATTGAAGCCTCTCCCCTCCCCAAGTCCCACCCTCCTCAGTCTCCACCCCCAAAATCTCCAAGTATTTCACAACCCAGAGCTGGCCACACTAGCCATGGCCCTTGGGAAGGAGTGAACCCTACCATCCCCCCTTGTCTTACTTCGCTGATTGAAATCCACAATAAACAGAGATCAGTTCCTCATAGCTCTAGAAGGGGGGAGGAATGAAGACAGCTATGAGTGCCTGTTTTTTTTTTCTGGGGCTAATTGCATGGGCGGGGGGGGGCTTTCTATTGAAGAAAGGTGGAGGGGGCACAATTAACTTCCTTGCCCCAGCACCATGTCTGTGTTTCAAATCTTTCCCTCCATAACCCACAAGCAGTTAACTTTCAAGGGGAAAGGGCACCTCAGGAGACCTGAGCCAATATAACATAATTTTCCTACCTCGACTGGAGCATCCTGTGGATAAAGAGGAAGAAACTGCAGTTATGATAATTCCAGGGTTACAACTCTCATTTGTCTCTGTCACAATTTTGGTTGTGTTCAAAAAAGGTGCGTAGCTTGGTTGGGAGGTGAAGGGTAGGAATGAGGGTTAGGAGATCTCAGTCTTCCATCCAGGAACTAACCAAGGCTGACCCTGCTTAGCTTCCAAGATCTGACAAGATTGGGCTAGCCTGGACTATCTAGGTCAGCACTAAATATAACCCACAACTACGATTTTTGCTGGCCTCACATGTTTTGGCCTGAAAATGTTCATATCAAGTGCTGCTCAAGAATCAAGATAAGATGATAAAGATTTTTTTTTTGGCATGCAAGATCACTAATGGATCTTATCTGATAACTTTGAGGCATAGTACCCCAAGAAGTTCTCATGTGCAAGTCCCCCCCCAAAATGAATGAGAGGTGTGCAGTCACCCAGGGCAAATTCCATTGCTGAAGATAGCTTTCCAAAATTATCTGCATGGCACAGGTAATTACTGTAAAATGCTTTGCCCACAAAGATTGCTGAAGATGATAGTTATTGCTATCATAGGAATGTTTCCTGCCAGATGGTTTCTGAATAAGTCTTGGACACATAAATCTCTCGACTGGTATATTCAAGCATGCACCAGTGTCTCTTCCCTAATGTGTGATGCCTAGAAGATACTAAATAGCAGGAATCCAGTGGAATTTGGTTGTCTGGAACTGCAAAAAATAATCTCACTTGCTAAATCTGGTGGCAGCAGAGTCCATAATGTGCTGGATGCTGGATGGCCAAGTTGTGGGGCCATCTTGACCGCATGAAGTTGCTGTTTACTGAGTCAGACCGTTAGTCCATATAGCTCAGTAATGACTACTCTGTCTTGAAATGGCTCTCCAGGATCTCAGGCAAGGAAAGGCCTTTTTTCACACCTAAGATTCTTTAGCTGAGGATGCCAGAGATGGAACCAGAGACTTCCTTCATGCAGGACATGTGCTCTGCTTCTGAGACCTGCCCTCTCAGTCTTGTACATTCACTCAGCAGCAATAACAAGACTTCCCAGAATCAAGGTCCAGACCTGACCGTAATGGTTAAGAAAACTGGAAACCCATCCCTTTGTACACCAATCAGTATGGAGCAACTAAGATTGGGGAATCAGGGGATTAAACAATGTCCTCTCCTCTACCCTGCCAACAAGGGGTCTCTGGCAGTAGCCAAGATCAGGCTGGGCTGGAGCAGACCATTGGTTTTGGAGCAGGATCTGGATAACATAAACGTTGCTACAAGGAGCTGTCCAGGATTAGCACTAGTTATGTTGGGCAGCTGTTGAACCACTGGTGGCTAGAACTCAACTCAGGATCTTTAAAAGGAGTCATCGGCCCGCCCCTTCTTGTTGGGACAGGTAGAGACCCAACCCTACAAAGACTTGACATCTTCTTCTCTGTGCCACTAGAGAAGGACCTGGGCTGACTGACATGCATTCCTTCACTTGGTCCAGGCTTCGTCTCTGGGTCTCTGCCTCCTTCACTCCTGGAGAAGACTGTAGTAGGGGGACTAGTGGTGGAAGGACTCCTCAAAGGGCTCTTGATCTGCCCACTGTTCCTGATCCAATTGAACCTCTGGCTCTTGGATGGGAACTAGTTGTGCAGAGAGGGCAGATAGTCCTTTCCTGAATACCATGAGGAATCAAAGGTCTAAGATGTAATAAGTACCATAAGGGGCTTCTCTGTGGGAGTGCTTATCAAGTGATGAAGATGGGCCAGTGCAGCTCATGGCAAACAGCAGGTATGTCCACATGATCCATACAGAGAGGTATGAAGATCAGGGAACAATACAAAGGTCTTGGGAGAAACAAGCCAGAAGTTCTCTCATGGCGTTTCCTCTAACCCAATTGTTCATTTGTGGTCTTACAGTGATCCAAGTGTACAACAGCTTGAAAATTCAGGGAAATGCAATGCATTCTAAGTATCAGGCTACTTTTGAGGTCATCTCCATATGGTTTTTGCAATCCTCAGAGTGTGTGTTTAAGTGGCCACCATGCACTAAATGATGATCTGCTTCAATGCTATTTATGCAGTGCAGGAACTTGAAGCATCTGGAAGTCTGTATCTCAGAAATCCTAGCTGGTGCCTAGCCTGTTAATACCAACAATCCCAATTGGGACATGTTGGGAACCAATCCTGATCAACAGTATTGCTTCCTGATGTGGTTAAAATCTGGTGCCAGACGGGCTCAGCCTCTGAACAGTCAAAGTCCTAGAATGGAATTGCTCATACATTACCTCACCAGAGGAGACTGGTTCAAGTCCCTGAGGCGGATACCAACCTTTTGGCTTATTGGCTTGTTTCAGTGTAACCAGAGGCTATTGGCAGTCGTCACATGTTCACAGAACTGTGGGGAGATTTTTTGCCATATGTTGGAAAGAAGGCCTTCTAACAGCACAATCTTAACCATGGTAAGCTAGAGGGAGAAGAGAGAGCAACTAGGCGGTCCCTCCTTCATGTCTGGATCCTGCTGTACTAACAAATTCACTCCCAGCTACTGCCACTAAGGACAGAGGGAGAAGAGACCACAGCTAGGCACCCCTCACGACCTGAGTTCAATCCCAATGGAAGTTGGTTTCAGGTAGCCGGCTCAGGGTTGACTCAGCCTTCCATCCTTCTGAGGCCAGTAAAATGAGTACCTGGCTTGCTGGGGGTAAAGTGTAGATGACTGGGGAAGGCAACGGCAAACCACCCCGTAAACATAGCCTGCTGGTTAAGGAATTGGATACTATTAGAGAATCCTAGATTATTAGAATTGGAAGGTTTTAATATAAGATTTGGTTGGCATGCATATCATATCTGTGGTATGATAAAGATAAAGTAAATAGGGATTTAAATTTTCATGTTATTAGGAATAGTTTATTACAGATTTGGAAAAGGTATAAAAGATATTGGGAAGTTAAAATACCAGGGTGGATTAATCCTATAGAAGCATTTATGAAAAGGGGAACACAGCTTAACCTGGATATAGGTAATTATAGGGATATTATTGAGTATTGTGGTGTCACTTGGACTCTTAAAACAAGAGAAGAACTCAAGATTGGAGATCTGGTTTAGTGAAGATGTAACAGAAATTGGGAGAACCATGGATGCATCTCTGTGCTCCTTGGAAGAAGGTGTAGCCTATATAGGGGACAAGACCAGGGGCACTGTACTTTAAAAAATAGGATAAGTTTATCAGGGGTATCATTTCTCATCCATGTATGACACACACACCTTTCCAAAAACCCCTCTTCTACCCAAAAGTATAGGAATCCCATTCTCCCTTGCATCTGATCACCCTTTTTCTAAAGGTCCTGGTTCCATGGCTTTTATCCATCTTAACCCTTTGGGAGGGCCCCGTGGTGCAGAGTGGTAAGCTGCAGTACTGCAGTCCAGGCTTTGTTCACGACCTGAGTTTGATCCCAACAAAGTTGGTTTCAGGTAGCCAGCTCAAGATTGACTCAGCCTTCCATCCTTCCGAGGTCGATAAAATTAGTACCCAGCTTGCTGGGGGTAAAGGGAAGATGACTGGGGAAGGCACTGGCAAACCACCCCATAAACAAAGTCTCCCTAGGAAACGTCGGGATGTGACGTCACCCTATGGGTCAGGAATGACCTGGTGCTTGCACAGGGGACCTTTACCTTTACCTTTTTAACCCTTTGGGACTGCAGGCGTCCACCCCCACCCCCACCACCCACAAAATGATGAACATAACATAGCAAGACTCCTCTGACATACATTTGTATTCGTCCATGAGCAGCAAGCTAACAAAATCTTTCGTACTGAAGTCTCCTTTTCACAGCGGTAAGATAAGTAATGAAAATCGTATTTCAGGCCCAGTTCTGTATGACAGCTGTATCATATTCTGGGGTTCTCTGCAAGGTATTCTCATAAAGATACGTCTTCCAACATGGAATGATTAGTGATAGGGGGTATGACATAAAGACCTGGCGTCGCTTATTCACTGACTTTGCAGGAGGATACCCGAGCCCCCTTTAAAGGGCACCTGGAAAGAGGGAGTGAGAGATAAATCCATTGCCACCACCTGTCTTTGAGATGGCACGTAAATCGATCTAAGCTTGAGTTCCACACGTTTAATCGAAAATAGGGGAGAGTCCACTTGGACAGATTAACCAATTGATTGTTTGATTATTTATGAGGGAACAAAGCCCAAAGAGACAAGGATCTCTGGTGGCCAATGAAGAGATCAGGTAGACTTTCTGTTGGTATCCTGTTTTATTTTGGATTTCAATTGAGTGGCTATGGTGTGTGTGTGTGTGTGTGTGTGTGTGTGTGTGTGTGTGTGTGTGTGTTCAAGTTTGTAAGCCATCATGAGCAACTGTGTGGAAAGGTGAGATAAAAAGGTTATAAGTAGCAAGAAGCAAAATTTCAGCAGTGCTTTGACTAGAAGGCTGGGCTTGAATGATGTGCACAAACAAAGCCGCTAATAATTTTAAAAAATCATACTTTAAAATAAGCTTTTTCCATTATTTTCTAGGGTCAGATTGAACTATGACTAAGCCCTGGACCATGTTTCCAGTGTCAGATCTCAGTAGGTTTGCCAGGTCCTAACCTGGAGAGTCTGCTGATCACTTCCAAAGATCCAGGCCAGTGAGTAAATCATACTACTGATTCCCATCCAGATGCTCTTGCAGTCTCTTCTCCTGCCCTCTTCCTATTCCTATCTTGTTTGTGGGCTTCCTAGAGGCACCTGGTTGGCTACTGTGTGAACAGACTGCTGGACTTGATGCGCCTTGGTATGATCCAGCAGGGCTTTGCTTATGTTCTTACTGCAAGAGCATCTGGATGGGAATCAGTAGTATGATTTTGCTTCACAGGCACCCAGAGAGTTTGCAGAGCAACGGATGCATCTCTAGTCCAGGGTATGGCAATCCTAGGGCTCATCTTAAAAGAAGGAGAGTGGTTTTTTTTCTTATTGCTTCAGCTACAACTTCACATACATTAAAAATAAAAGTTTCTGGGTCAAAAACTTGGCTCTTAGGCTGCTTGACTGTCTTTTTAGAAATATGTCTCTATAATTTTATCTCTTGACTGTACACCTATGGTAATGGCAGCCTTTTAACCACTTACATATAGCATCCTCAGCCATGGTTTAGCTGAGAATGAAATATTTTGGGAATTATGATGTGAAAAGTGTTCTGGGTATCCCATGTTCGCTGGGGAGATGCAGCTCTGTGACAGAGCACCTGCTTTGCAGTTTCAGTCCCTAGCTTCTCTAGTTCAAGGATCTTAAGGAACTGGAAAGACCTTTCTAAGCCTGGAGAGCCACAGCCAGCCAGGGTAGAAGGTGTCATGATGCATATCTATTCTCTCCAGGATCAGAGGAGCATGCCTAATATATTAGGTGCTGTGGTACACAGGCAGGATGGTGCTGCTGCAGTCGTCCTGTTTGTGGGCTTCCTAGAGGCTCCTGGTTGGCCACTGTGTGAACAGACTGCTGGACTTGGTGGGCCTTGGTCTGATCCAGCTTGGCTTTTCTTATGTTCTTATGTTAGGTGCGGAGCTAGGTGGATCAGGGATTTGAATTGGTATGAAGCAGCTGCACTGCTATTTGTACTCAACTGTTTCTGTGTGGGAGTATATAAGATGTTGCTTGGAGTGTTAGAAATGTCCACCCTGACCTCATGGACAGTCTTCAAGGAAGGAAGGAACACATGAACACATGAAGCTGCCTTATACTGAATCAGACCCTTGGTCCACCAAAGTCAGTATTGTCTACTCAGACCGGCAGCGGCTCTCCAGGGTCTCAGGCAGAGGTCGTTCACATCACGTACTTGCCTAGTGCCTTTAACTAGAGATGCTGGGGATTGAACCTAGGACCTTCTGCATGCCAAGCGGATGCTCTACCACTGAGCCACGGCTCCTCCCCAAAAGGAACATCATCCCCCCTCATTGTCTCACATCCTCACAATAGTGGCATTTGTAATGTGTAGTGGGGAAAGGATTAGTCACTTTAAAGCCAAGAGTTGTAGCGCAAGAAATTTTAGCTTGGAGCAAAAAGATTTACAGTCAAGCTATAAACCATTTAGAAAAACCGTGAGGGGCTAAGGATTCCTTGTAGACCTATAACAAAGTAGTACTAATGTTGGCCACTACCATACCTGGGTAATCCATAAAGGTAACACAGCAGTTACAAAGCCCAACTGTGCTAACCAATAAAAATAAAATAATCTGAAAGCCAGGAGAAACTCTGGGACTTTTATAATGTGAAGCTGAGGGACTCTCATGGCCAGGTGCGTCTATTTCTATAACGTGTTAGTTGCTTGGCCGTACCATTGAGTGTTGCGGGGAACAGGCGTCTATTGTTCGAGGCTGTAATTTCTGTCACGTCACTTCAAAATTCCTCCTTCACGTGCTCGCGCCCGATTTGCCACATGGGGCAGATGTACTGGAAGGGAAAGCTGCTTCTTGGCCCAGGTCCAGGCGTGAAACTCTTTACTTCTTGAAAAGCTCCCAAGCTGCAAAACTAGGGGCCTAGAGTCATTAAAAAAAAAAGAGAGTCTATAAAAGAGAGGGCTGTTTGCAGTGTTCAGGCGTTGCCACCTCCTAGCAAGCATGAGGCTGAATTAATGCTCAAAAGAAAGACCGATACGGGCAATGAAAAGTGGATCACATTAAAGTGGACGGTAATCGCCGCACTCCATTTGCTGGCTGAGCCGTCACCAGAGGGTTAGAAGGAGAGACGCACAAACAAGTCCTGCAAACCCAATTGTAGAACGGAGCGCCTTGGGGCAGCGTAATTGTGACTGGATGGAAACCTTTTAAGAAAAGACCGTTTCTTTTTCTTTTTTTCCCTCTCTCTCCTTTGCAGTAAGGAACCGAAATGGTGTGGTTGGTAGAGCGCGGCAGTGGATGGGGGCAAAAAGAATTAGAACTCTCAAAGGGAAGGGGAGATTTGCATGTGGATATCCCAAAATAGCCGAAGGCAAGCCTAGTCTGAAATGTAAGCCTCCCCCACACACACCCCATGAGCTGTTTGGCTACAGAATATGTTTCCACGTCAAGCTTTCCTAGCAGGGGCTCTGCACAGGAGGAAGACGGAGACAGTCCTGGCCGATGTGGGCTTTTACTGCCCAGTTGTTTGTTAGCCGCCCCGCTGTGCAAAAGGCTTGAAGAAATGGCCGTCCCAACCCAAACTTGATTGTTACCAGCTTTAGCAATGGGCCTGTTAGTTCGTTTATCCTGAGGTAATGGAATATTGTTAAAGTGTTTATAGGGGGAAAAGTGCAAAAGTCAAGAAGATTTTGCACGCATGCAAGAATTTTTAAACTTTATAACTCTTTTTTTTTAAACCATGCCATTTCTTAACAACCCTGTGTGCGTGTGTGGGTATTCATTGATTCATAATTTGCTTTTCTGTTGGCAACACAGACACAGTATATTATTCCCAAAGGCCATGATCCATGCCTGCAAACAGGAATCGTATGCGAATACAGGGCTTTCTCTGTTACATGGGTCCTCCGAGCCAAAAAGCTAATTGATGCAAGAAGATTCATCATTGATGGCTTATAAAGAGGATCAAACAAATCAATAAGAGGACAACCGATCTGTCAGGAGCTAGGTAGATGGAGCCCCCATATTCTGATGCAGTCTGCCTCAGGTTACCAAGCGCTGAACACATGAGCACATGAAAACATGAGGCTTCCTTATACTGAATCAGACCCTTAGTCCATCAAATAGTACTGTACTTGACTGATACTTTGGTTGTATTCGACTGAGCTTATTTTTCAATGGAAATTGTAATGTTGTTTTTGTATATTCAACGATTTATCCCTTCCCTTTTTTTCCTTTTTGTACCCCCTAAATATATAAATTAAAAAAAAAACAAAAGACCCTTAGTCCATCAAAGTCAGTATTGTCTACTCAGACTGGCAGCGGCTCTCCAGGGTCTCAGGTGGAGGTGGTTCACATCACCTACTTGCCTAGTCCCTTTGACTGGAGATGTTGGGGATTGAACCTGGGACCTTCTGCATGCCAAGCAGATGCTCTACCACTGAGCCTCAGCCCCTCACCCTTTTTGGAGGGGGGCAAATAACAGGAAAGGCTGGTACCTTTGCAACTTGCTTGAGGGTTTCCCAGAAACATCTCACCTGATCACTGTTGGAATCAATGTGCTAGATCAAGTGAACCCTTTTACTGACCCAATAAGTCTCATCTTAGATTCTTATCGACCTTTTAGGAGCAAACAGCAACAAGAGATCCCAGCTACCATGTGATCTTTTTTTTTTTGCACGTGTACCTGAGGGTCAACATGTCTTTCACTCCAAATTTGTGTCTATAGCCCTTCCATCCTAACCCTTCCACTCAGACTATTCATTATGCAGTACTGCAGTCAAAAGTTCTGCTCAAGACCTGAGTTCGATCCCGACGGAAGTCGGTTTCAGGTAGCCGGCTCAAGGTTGACTCAGCCTTCCGTCCTTCCGAGGTCAGTAAAATGAGCTTGCTGGGGGCAAAGGGAAGATGACTGTGGAAGGCACTGGCAAACCACCCCGTAAACAAAGTCTGCCTAGTAAACATCGAGATGTGACATCCCCCCAAGGGTCAGGAATGACCCAGTGCTTGAACAGGGGACCTTTACCTTTACCTGAGGGCCAACATGTCTTTCACTCCAAATTTGTGTCTGTAGCCCTTCCATCCTAACCATTCCGCTCAGACTATTAATTATGAGGCCTGTTGGTACATTTAGCTTTGTGCAACACCTCAGCACTGAAACAGAAATCTCCCATTGGCTTTTGAGAGCATCATGTCATAACATAAAGGAACTGCCTTGTCTCCTAAAGTACCGTCACTGGGACTGGCTCTTTGCTTATCGCACCTACTCTTTTCCAGCAATCTGGCATTGCTTCACATAATTCTGACTCTCAGGAGAGTTCATCAGAGTTTGGAGCAGGCAGCTCTTTATTTACCCTTGTTCTGTAATATGAGGGGGAAACGTGGCTTACATGAAACTACATGGAAAGCAAGAATACCTGGCAATAATTGCAGCTTTGCAATTAAACAAAATGGTGACAAACTTGGCTGATGTAAAACTTTAGTAAGAGATGAGCTGGCTAGGTGGAACCGAACCATGCTGTGAGTTTGCAGCCTCTGTGAGATTCAAATTAAACTGAGGAAAACCCTCCAGAATAGATGAGACTTGCAACCCGCTCAAAAGGGCATAAAGAGAAACCTGGTCCTGTCTCACCAAGGCTTTAGGAGTAGGGTTGCCAGGTCCTTCTTCACCACCGGCAGGAGGGTTTTGGGGTGGAGCCTTAGGAGGCCAAGGTTTGGGTAGGAGAAAGACTTCAATGCCATAGAGTCCAATTGCCAAAGCGGCCATTTTCTCCAGGTGAACTGATCTCTATTGGCTGGAGATACGTTGTAATAGCAGGAGATCTCCAGCTAGTACCTGGAGGTTGGCAACCCTAGTGATAAGGCAGGTTTTATTTGTCAATTACTTTCACTGCCCATAACTAGGGGTGGAGGCAGTGTAACGAGTTCAGCTGATGAAAGGCATTTATGGCCACTACCGGCGTCTTGAGGAGCAAAACTGAGCTTGAAGGATTTTGAAAACATTATTAGGAACACCATTTAGTGTATGAGGCTCCTGCTGAACACACTCTACCTATTGGATCCTTTTGCTGGGAGATGAGTTTGAAGTCAAACCAGAACGTGGAGCTCTGATTTCACCAATGTCTTCAGCTATGTCTGCCCTTCCATAGAAGTTCACTTGTTAGGTGAGGAAATAAATTTCCTATTTCTACAATGAAAAATCCTATGGCAGCATGAGGAAATTACCTGTCTAGAAGAGGTTTATTTTTTATTGGATTCTGCCATCTCCAACATATCCTATATTCGAAACACTATCCACTGTGAATTGCTGGATTAATGCAAAAACATTTTTAAAGAAGAAGCTTTCTTGGCTGTGGCCCTCCAAGTGCTGGATGGCAATATCAGATTAGCGAAACATATATCAGATTAGCCCTGTTCACATATTACTGTGAATGTACATACATGCAGGATGTGCAAGCGTACATCCATTTGAAAGAAAGCATCAACCCTACTCTGATCCCACCCTGCGTCTGACCCAGAATGCTTCATTCCTCCTACTGTTAGGGTCTGTCCTGAATCAATACAACTGGCAAATACATTAGGGAGATTCTTAGTGGCTACTCCATTATGGGGGCATACCCTCCAGTTCAAGCTGTCATTAAAATGTACGCGTGGACAGTTTGCAGAAGTGTTATCAGACCACCTTGCCTGGGCTGGCTTTTAGTGGCTGCAGAGTTCAGCTTCGTTGGTGCAGTTTTTGAATACACTCAGTTAGAATTGTGTTGTTCTGTAACTACGATTTCTGGCTATTGAGGTCTGGCCAATATGCGTGGCATAGGATTATAAACAGATGAATGAAGATCTAAACCAGAATTCTTTGCTTTGCCTTGTTATGGGTCTGTCTCTTCTGCCTTCCGCCCTGTGTCTGAACTGTGGACCAGACTTCCGCGAGTGTGTTTGGACTGGTTTTCACGGCCCCTTTAAATGCTAATCTCTCATTTCGCTGGGGCTTGCCCAAATGCTGCCAGTGGGCTCCCATCCTTGCAATTAGCTCACTTAAAGCGATGCCGCTAGTGTGCTAAAGACACTTAAAATTAGACCCAGAAGTTAGGCAGTTAATCTGTAAAGCTCAATAAAGTCCCTTGTTTCATCCAAGGGTTGTCAGAAAATTCGTTCCACATCTGTACAGAGAAAGGGGGGGGGAGAAGTGAGGTGTAAACTGCCAAGAACCATTTTAATGATGGCTGGAGAAAAAAGCAGCCAGATGGCAGGCTCTGCCGTGGCTGCGGTTGGTATTTAACTGCTTTTTTATTGGAAAAATATGGGGTGAAAAATTGTGTGGGACTCATTAGGCAGCCTGCTGCGATTCTGATCAGCTTGCCAATCTGTTCTGCCTGGCAGAGATCCAAACATCCATAAATTTTGAGCAGCGGCTTATAATCTATGACTTGGAGCTTGTTAAATCTTCCCTTTCTCTCCCCATTTTTGGAACACTGCTTGGAGAGTTTTCTTTTGTAAATTTTGTAGATATATTCTTTAAAAACCTCCAGGACTCAAGCTGGGTTGCAGACAAAAAGGGGGGGGGAACACCACCCAGGCTTGAAAAAAGTAAACAGGGAAGACAAGGCATCGAAGACCCTGCTGAGACACGTGTCCCTCTGTCTCCAGCAAAGACGTTTGCCGTGGCACGTGTGATTTTTAAAATTTTTTGCATATGAAGAGCCAATTTCTACGTTAGCGTTTTGTGTTTCCCCCAGATAGCTTTTGGAAACGTTCCTGCAGATCCGCACACATAAAACACTGTTTGCCAGAACGGGTCATACCCTCAATTTGTTCAAGGATGATCCTTCTGTGAGATGGATGCTGGATACGCTATGATTCAGCTCGTAAGATGAGTTTTGGAGCAGGTTGCGTAGATGGGTGCATTCCAGTCGAATGCGTTCACATTGTCTGCGTGTGTGGGAATAATTCCAGGAACCATTGGAGAGAAGGGGGGGAAAAACGTTACATCAGAAACGGCCTTGCTAAAAGTTAAATTAGAACAGGAACCTTTTGAAAGGCGGTGCTATTATCTTTTGCTCTGGCACGCTGGAGCAGTAGAAACCCACCGCCAGACACCTCTTCATCTTCGGCGAGAGGCAGAGTGAGGTTGTAAGACAAGAGGGTTATTTTAAAAGGCTCCACACTGTTTACCTTTTCCGCTGAAACAATCCCAGAGTGAAAGAGATGCAGATTTCAGAATATCATTGCTGGGAGGGAAGTGTCATGATCACAGAGTGACTGGCGCTTAAGGGAGCCAGCAAACTGCTGGCAGAGTTTTAATTTTCCATCCTGATCACGACGTATCCTAAGAGGAAACGTAAAGCTTCCTTTCTCTTAATATTTGCATATTAAAGAAATCGGTTTCAGACAAACGGGGAGGGGGGTAAAGGATTTAAAGAGGCCATTGTGACATGTTTCCAAGTAACGCAGACATAAAGCTACTGATCTGCTCCCTCCCTTAAAAAAAAAGAGATGGAAAATATGCTGTCCAGATTTCTGTCATGAGAGGATATGCATTGGTTTTGAAAGCTTTATGGAAACCAGAGACCAGCTTTAGACAATGCACTTTCTCACACATGAATGGTTCAAAAATGCCACAAAAATTCTCTTAAATGGTTAGAAAATGGAAGCTCCAGGAAAGTCTTCTCTAACATTAGATTTTATAGTCATGACTTAGAATACAGTTACTTGTAATAAACAACCCATATTAGGTTCTGAGTACACAGTTGTTCCAGCCTGCAGATAATTTGTCCAAATATATTAGTCTTCAAAAGAAGCTGCCTTCTACTGAATCAGACCCCTGGTCCATCAAAGTCAGTATAGTCTACTCAGACCGGCAGTGGCTCTCCAGGGTCTCAGACAGGGTTCTTTCACATCACCTACCTGCCTAGTCCCTTTAACTGGAGATGCCTGGGATTGAACCTGGGACCTTCTGCATACCAAGCAGATGCTCTACCACTGAGCCACAGCCCCTCCCCTCGATACCAAGGCAGCACTCCATAGCAAAGTCGACCCCCACCATCATGTCAATATCAGTACCCTCGATGTCAATACTTAACTGCCGGCACCTTCAACTTTGAGGTTGGGTGTCATATTGACACGATGGACTCATGGCTGCAACCATTTCCATGGTTGGGACAACTGGACTATGGATAGGGTTGCCAGGTCCCTCCTTGCCACCGGCGGGAGGTTTTGGGGCGGACTGTGAGGAGGGCGAGGTTTGGGGAGGGACTTCAATCCCATAGAGTCCAATTGCCAAAGTGGCCATTTTCTCCAGGTGAACTGATCTCTATTGGCTGGAGATCAGTTGTAATAGCAGATCTCCAGCTAGTACCTGGAGGTTAATAACCAAAGAACAGCACGAAGGCTCAACTATTGCTATTCATACAGTTACTCAATTCATCAAAATATGAAAACAATTTGGTTATTAACTAGGTTTATTGCAGCATAGGTGTTTGTTGGTTAGTACCTGGAGGTAGGCGACCCTAACCATGGAAATGGTTGCAGCCATGAGTCCAAGAGTTTTTGATGGTTGCAGAGGTTGAGACCCCTTCAGTGTTGGTTCCTCCATCACTTCAACCCTCTCCAGGAGCTCCAACACAAGAGACTAACACTTCCTCTGGGTGTTTGTCATGCCTTTGCTCAGTGTTCCAAGGGGAGTGGCAGCCAAACCTGGAGGTCTGTAGTATTCTTCGGTGAGTTTGATAGTTTCCTGCCCTTCCCAGTAGGAATAACTTAAGGAACCATCTTAAGGAACCATCTTCAATGAAACTGCTTGTTTTCTTGTCAGTATAAATTCTGGTTATGGACCCTTTGTAGATACACACTACTTTCTGAGTACACACAGAAGGGTGAAGTCTGAGTTGATTCCCCCACCACCACCTACTTAACCTCCAACGTAACCAAACCTGAGCCCTGACCCTGTCTTTGCATCTTGGCCAGGAGGATTTGCGGAGACTGCCAAGAAGGGTTGCCAGGTCCCTTTTTGCCACCGGCGGGAGGTTTTGGGGCAGAGCCTGAGGAGAGCAGGGTTTGGGGAGGGGAGGGGCTCCAATGCCATAGAGTCCAATTGCCAAAGCGGCCATTTTCTCCAGGGAAACTTATCTCTATCGGCTGGAGAACTGTTGTAATAGCAGGAGATCTCCAGCTAGTACCTGGAGGCTGGCAACCCTACTGCCAGGTCTGCCTTTATTGGTATGGAACTGGAGGTTTCTCCACCCCATACCCCCCCCCACCATGCATATGCAGTCTTGGTGTGTGGATATGTCTGTGCACCATTTTAATGCATCACACAGCCTGACTCCATACTTACCCTTTGGCACTCTCTGCCTTCTTTACAAGCGATGGCAGGACTGCAAACTCCCCTCCCTCCTGCTTTCCCTTTGTAAGTTGCCTTTTGGGTGTATAGCCATGAAAACAGCCTTAGCACGGCTTGTCTAGGAACAAGTTCCATGAAAATGTTGGCTGCTCACCAGGAAAGTGTTAGCATGGCCGGCCCGTCACTCACGGCGGGCTTGTGTTGAGAAGTGCAGGACGGCAGCCAAGCCAGCGCTTTAAAAAAAAAAAAAAAGAGGGAAGGAAGAAGACAGAAGCTCAGGCCGTTTAACTTGTTGCACGGGTAGGAAAGACTTTGGAAAGTGGAAACCTTCCAGGTCCTCGACCTTGGCCATGACCAAACTGGAAACACTTTGATGTACAAAGACATTGTCTCTTCTATATATGTGACTGACTGGTTGCCTTTTGCTGTGTCCAGGCAGGAAGTTCCAGGCCTGAGACACACATTCTGACTTTTATTTTCTGCATTTGTAGTCTGCCTTCCTCACTGAGACTCACGCTGGACGACTCAATTAAAAACAATGAAATAAGAACAATGTAAAGCAGCACCCTTCCACCACCCCGTCCTGTCCACTCCTCACACCGTAGGACGGAGCAGTTCTCCTTCCCTGTTGTCTTCTTGTTTGTTTAAAGTACCAATATACACTGATGACATATGTGTTGCCATCTCCTTGACTGGAGTAGGTGGGAATGGAGAGCTTCTAATGCATTTACAGCTCATCCTCTTAGACTGTATGCGAGGTCAGGTCCTAAGAGAAGGGCATGTTCAGAAGAGAAGGGATTCTGCATTCAGCAATATGCTGTACCATGAACATTTCTTTACCAGGAAGAGCAGTGCAGATTATAGATGGCGTAAAGTGGGTTGGATTTAGGGTTGCCAGCAGCTGGAGATCTCCAGCGATTACAACTGATCTCCAGCCAATAGAGATCAATTCACCTGGAGAAAATGGCAGTTGGACTCTATGGCATTGAAGTCCCTCTCCTCCCCAAACCCTGCCCTCCTCAGGCTCCGCCCCAAAATTCTCCAGGTATTTCCCAACCTGGAGCTGGCAACCCTAGTGGGATTTGTTTTGGGTGGAGAAACTGAACCAATAGGATGCATTTTAAAAAAACAAACAAAGCTCCCACCCTCTGTCCAAATAACTTCAGGAGGGGGAGGGGCTGTGGCTCAGTGGTAGAGCATCTGCTTGGCATGCAGAAGGTCCCAGGTTCAATCCTTGGCATCTCCAGTTAAAGGGACCAGGCAAGTAGGTGGTGTGAAAGACCTCTGCCTGAGACCCTAGAGAGACGCTGCCGGTCTGAGTAGAGTAGACAATACTGACTTTGATGGACCAAGGGTCTGATTCAGTAGAAGGCAGCTTCATGTGTGTTCAGCATCTGAATCTTTTTCTTAAATCGATTTTAAATTAGATTCCATGTAACTGTGGCTCAGAAATCCAGTGTCTTGCTATTCTTCTGTTCCTTTTCTGTCTTTCACTCCCACCCCCCACTCACACCTGCTACCCCCCCCCCCTTAAATTCTTAATCATCCTGGTAGAAGAAATGGTGTGTGCTGGATGGGGTAGGCAGCAAACATGGACATTGAAGGGGGGAAGAAATAAAAAACACAGCATGTTGTATCATTAAAAAGTGCCGCGAATTACCCAGGAGCCACCCCATCTGCTTTCCGTGGGCATCCCAGGAGAACTTGGCGATTATGAAGGAATTCTCGGAGGCCATTACTGGGAAGAGGAAAAAAGGCTTGCTGCAGACAGCTTAATGGACTAATTTGTAACTGTGAGAGCAGGAGAAATGAGTTGTTGGCCGCATTTTAATTTGACAGCAAGTGGCAGAACGAATGCTAAATGTGATGAGTGAGCAGGCGCGCTGGTTTCCCTGATGCACTTTGCTCAGGCCTCTTTGGCTTTCCCGAGGGGGTCTGTCACTATTATTTTTCTCTTCTGCACCAGCTTGGAGAGGAGGGGATAGAGGCGGGGGAGTGTGATCAAGGCAACAGGACTCGGGGTGTGATTTTTATACGGATGTCGTACAAGGAAGGCAGAGGAAACAGGCAAGCCTTTGACACCTCTTGTTCGTTGGGCATACGTGCAGATGGGCATCTTGCCACCTGCGGCTTGTGCACGTGGTGTGCTTTGAGCTGAGCAAGCTGCTGCCACAACAGGAGGGATTGCTCTGGCCCTCAGGTAGACGTCACGTTCTGCATGGCTGGCTTCTTGCTTGCTGGGTTGTCCTGAGGGCAAATGCTTCTTGCCGTCTGCTCTGCTCTTTTAAAAATTAAATATATATTTTTCTTTAAAATAATGTTTTTCTCCACACAAGACGTTGAAGCAGCTCTTGCCAGGCGGCAACATAGTCAATGCAGTACAAAACAAAACACGCATCGCATGAACACATGAAGCGGCCTTATACTGAATCAGACCCTTGGTCCATCAAAGTTAGTTCTGTCTAACCAGACCAACAGCAGCTCTCCAGGGTCTCAGGCAGAGGTCTTTCTTATCACCTGCTGCCAGATCTTTCACATGGAGATGCCAGGGATTGAACCTGGGACCTCCTGCATGCCATTCAGATGCTCTGCCAATGAGCCACAGCCCCTCACATGGCCATTTCACATAGGCTGTATTTCTAAAATCATGTCCAGTTTATGATTTAAGGAGAATGTAACGTTTCTGTGTTTCATCAACTGCCAAAATGATTATCTGTTTAAACCATTTTAATAGCCAAATGTACCCTTGAGGTTGAAAAGATATGCAGGATATGCTGTAACTGTGCTTCTCTTTGGCATCTCATGATCTAGTTATCTTCTATTGATGCTGAGAAGGCCCAAATCAGCCTGTATCAGGTTGGTAGGTCTGTCAGGCAGCCTGTATGAAATGAATGTATGCAGTGGAAATACATCTCTGAATACTATACAATAAGCAAGGCTCTGGGGCAGATGGGGGGGGTGTCAAAATTCCAGGTACCCTTATAGCCCTGATCATCCTGGGGACCCGTGAAGGTAGGCAAGTCATGTGACTTTACGTATCCTCCTTGGGCTGGGTTTGTGGTGTAAGGGGACCTAGAGGAAACCTTTGACTGGACTCCCATCAGGGTTGTTAGAAGCCCTGGGCAGATTCCCAGGGGTTCCTCAGAGGCCAAAGTAATGTTTTAGAAAAAGGGTCTTCCATGGGCTTGCACGCTGGTTCTAGAGAGATGTGCTTAGTGCAGCACATAATGCATCAATATGAGTTGGTTAGTAGGGCAAGAGCCCATCTGTCCCTGTGCCAACTGCAAATCTCTAGCTGTAAGATTATTAGTAAGAATTTGGTGTACAGGTCGGGTTGCCAGCCTTCAGGTGGTGGTTGGAGATCTCCCACTATTACAACTGATCTGCAGGTGACAGAGATCAGTTCCCCTCGCCTCTCCAAACCCTGCCCTCCTCTGGCTCCACCCCCAAAATCTCCAGGTATTTCACAACCTGCAGCTGGCAACCCTAATTACAACTGATCTCTGGCAGCAAGGAGTCTTGAACCTGGATATTTCACAGAGTAGGATCCTTGGCTCCCTTAGCCTCACAATTGGACCCCATTTAGGGTTGCCAACCTCCAGGTACTAGCTGAAGATCTCCCACTATTACAACTGATCTGCAGGTGACAGAGATCAGTTCCCCTGGAGAAAATGGCCACTTTGGCAATTGGACTCTATGGCATTGAAGTCCCTCCCCTCTCCAAACCCCACCCTCCTCTGGCTCCACCCCCAAAATCTCCAGGTATTTCCCAACCCGGAGCTGTCAACCCTAACTATAACTGATCTTCAGCCAATAGTGACCAGTTCACCTGGAGAAAATGGCAATTGGACTGCATGGCATTGAAGCCCCTCCCCTCCCCAAGCCCTGCCCTCCTCAGGCTCCACCCACAAAACCTCCAGGTATTTCCCATCCCGGAGCTGGCAACCCCATGTACAGGGCTGGCTTTTTGGGCCAATATTGGTGTTCTGTGAAGGTGGAATAGCTTGTTTCCAGCTCACTCCCCACTTCGGACTTGATTTGTTGTGATTTTCAAAAATGCGGGTCTTGCCAGCTGTGTGTACAATGACGTTAATTAGGGAGTAAGCGTGTGGAACATTTGAATTTAGGAAAACACAACGAGGGCAATAGTTTGGACATATTTTGCTATTGCTGCGTATTTATCTGCAGCAAGCAATTCTTCGTTCCGCAGTGTAAAACAAACAAACAAATGGAGTTTCAAGCCATATCAGTCTTTAGAAATTGCTATTTTTGGATTAAACGTTGAAAAATATCCACCATCCTTACAAAGGATAACTTTTTTTTTTAAATTAAAAAAGTAAGAAGTTCTCCTTTTGAAAGGTTGATGGATGTTTTTTGGATGTGTCTAATGAGTCTGGAAAGGAAAACATAATGCTGGTTTAATCCTCTCTCTCTCTATTACATATATCTTCTTTCTGGAATGCTCTTATGATATGCCACACGATTTGATAATAATGTGTTTTATGTTCCATGTGTTGGCTGGATAAAATGTCTCCCTGTTTTCAAGCCTTTTAAAAGGCAAACTGCAAGTGATATGCTTTCATACACAGTTCATTTCCACAATAGGATTATCCAGAATACTTAAGGCAAATCTGGGTGTTCAGAAGAGGTGCAGTAATACAACAAATCCTGGATTGTACTGCTTCATAATTCAGAATTGGAAAGTCCCCTCACCTTTAAAAAAAAAGGGTGCAAGAAAAACTGGCCTTCTGAAAATGTGGAGTCCCTGCACGAAGCAGTATGATCTTAGAGAGGGAAGATAACTTTTGAGGCAGACATATTTGAATATTTCAAATGCAGATGAGGGAAAACTTAGGAAGCGGTCTTAGATCAGCATTGCCCATCTGCCCTCCCTACATGGTTTTGACTACCAATGTGCTGTTGTTAGCCCATCTTTTTTCCCCTTCTTGGGCTAATAATAGCATAGGGAGGAGTCGGTTTTAATAGGTATGAAGCCACATGGGGGATAGAGAGATTAAACCCACTGACCCGCCTCCCTGTGCAGTTCCAATCGTAAGAACATAAGAAAGGCCTTCCTGGATCAGACCAAGGTCCATCAAGTCCAGCAGTCTGTTCACACAGTGGCCAACTAGGTGCCTCCAGGAAGCCACAAACAAGACAACTGCAGCAGCATCATCCTGCCTGTGTTCCACAGCACCTAATATGACCGGCATGCTCCTCTGATACTAGAGAAAATAGGTATGCTGCATGACTAGTATCCATTTTAACTAATAGCCATGAATACCCCTTTCCTCCATAAATATGTCCACTCCCCTCTTACAGCCTTCCAAGTTGGCAGCCATCACCACATCCTGGGGCAGGGAGTGGACCAAATCAGTCGAGTACATAGCTGCAATTCACTTTTTTAAAAAAATGCAATTAATTTTTAAAAAATTAATCATTAGGGTTGTCAACCTCCAGGTGGCACCTGGAGATAGGGTTCATAAGGAAGGTGGGGTTTGGAAAGTGGAGGGACTTCAATGCTATAGAATCCAATGGCCAAAGTGGCCATTTTCTTCAGATGATCTGATCTCTATCATCTGGAGATCAGTTGTAATAGCAGATCTCCAGCCACCACTTGGAGGTTATCCAAAATACACAGCAACTATGGCCAAGCCACCACATTCATACAAGAATAAAGATTACAAATTTAATGTGCAATGCTACAATGTGATGTGATGCTATCAAAAATACAATATCTACCTACTTGTCTATAGACACAAATACATTACAATCAATACAAAGTTCTATAGCAACGTTCTATGATCTATTTAAAGCAACAGTCCACATTTTCATCCTTGGAATGATGAAGGTATAATTCACAAATCAATTGCAATGCCAGTCCTGCGTGTAGCGAAGTGCAGAGTACAGTATTCTGCAGCAGCATCCTATAGACTTCTAAAAGCAATAGTTCCCATCTCATCTTCAGGATGATAAGAGCATACTTCACAAATCATTTTCAGTGCCAACCATACATGTAGCAAGATAGATCTTCCGGTAAATCCTATTTCAAGGTCATTTTCTTCAGTCGCATTCCCAAATTGAAATGGGTGGGGCCTGAGGAGGGCGGGGTTTGGGGAGGGGAGGGACTTCAATGCCATAGAGTCAAATTGCCAAAGCGGCCATTTTCTCCAGGTGAACATATCTGTATTGGCTGGAGATCAGTTGTAATAGTGGGAGATCTCCAGCTACTACCTGGAGGCTGGCAACCCTACAGATCTCCCAAAGTCTCCCCAAGCATGACCCTATCTTTAAAACTAATGTGTAAAACGTGGCCCTGAGTTGAACACAATGGACCCCCTGCTTGGGAGAAATTGTTTTCCGCATGCTGACTCTTCTGTGTTGAATCAAAATGGTCCTCTCGTTTTTATTTATTTACTTATAAACATTTATACCCCACTTTTTCTCGTGGTTCAAGGCAGCTTACAACAACAGCTATTTTTTTTAACTCAAACCCAAAATAAAATAAACCCCAAATCTCTCCCTCCCTCTTATTTGAAAGGACCTGAATCCGAAATTTCCCAGGAAGCATTATACGAAGGCCATTTTCCCCCTCCGTGCACACAAACAAAACCCTCTCCATCCTTTGCCGTGTCTGATCTCTGCATGCGTCGTTCTTCTGCTTATGGCAGATATTAGGCAACGCTGTGAAGATGTTCCCCTGACCGCTGGGCAGGGGCGTGCTTGTAAATTTGAGGCCCAGCGTGCCGGCAAGTCTGGCTCCAGCAACCTGGGCTCGCCGCGTCCCCTTTAAATCCGGAGCCAAGCAGCATCTGTCTCTGCCTGCGCCTTTCTGCTCTCGGGTAGCTTGTCAAGGCGGCACGAGGCCCCTGCTGCTGTCTCTGCTGCCTTTCTTCCTCTTGCTCTCTCTTTACCTTCCAGCTCACTGCGTCTGTTCCTGGGGGCCCCGGGAGGCTTTAACAAGCACTAGATTGTTAGTGACAGTCAGACACTTTAACACTTAAAGTAGAAGGTTTGATTTAATCGCAAGGCTGTCATTTATTGTTTGTCTGCTGTGTTCCGCTGGGGCGCCCGCTGATCAACTGCCTGCTCCCAGGAGTGGGGTTTTTTTTTTTTGTTATGTCTAAATCCTCAATACAAATTGCAGGGCTTCTGCATCTCCCAGTGGGCCCCATTACCGCCTGTGGGGCATTAAGGATCATTAATAGTGCTGTCAGCAAGCTAGCCAGTTGGTTAGCTTCTCATAAATAGGAAATTAATCCATCTACTTCATTAATAATGCCGAGGGTAGCTATTTTGTTGCACTCGATGTACCGGGAGGCCCCGGTTGCACGTCTGTAATGTGATAAGACAGGCCTCCAAATTAGCATCGAATGTCTGATTCCAGAGCGCAGGCTCAATTACTTAGAGAATTGTTTTTAGGAGGCTAGGTTTTGTTTTGTAAATACTGTTTCCCAACTACCCTTGGACCAGCCTTTAGCAACAGAAGGGAAACTGAAAAGAAAAGGGGGGAAGAAAGATAAACCCGTGAAACTTGGTTGTTGCCATTTTATTAGGGCATAAAGCTCTGACCTGGATATTCCAGCTAGCCCGATCTCATAAGAACAGCCATGCTGGATCAGACCAAGGTCCATCAAGTCTAGCAATCTGTTCACACAGTGGCCAACCAGGTGCCTCTAGGAAGCCCACAAACAAGACGACTGCAGCAGCACCGTCCTGCCTGTGTTCCACAGCACCTAATATATTCAGCATGCTCCTCTGATCCTGGAGAGAATAGGTATGCATCATGACTAGTATCCATTTTAACTAGTAACCATGAATACCCCTCTCCTCCACTCATCAGATCTTGGAAGCTAAGGAAGGTTGGCCCTGGTTACTATTTGGATGGGAGACCACCAGGGAAGTCCAGGGTTGCTATGCAGAGGCAGACAATGGCAAACCACCACTGAACCTCTCTTGCCTTGGAAACCCTATGGGGTCACCAGAAGTTGGCGATGACTTGACAGTTGAAACAAAAAAAAGAGCTCTGGTTTCAGAGTCTTGCGATGGAGGAGCAAATGAGAGTCAGTAAAAGTTCAAGAATTGCAGGTAACTTTACCCAGCAAGAATAGCTGAGCTACACTAATGAAAGCTGAGAGAGACATTCACCCTGCCTTTCGCACCCTGATTTCCTAACTGTAACCGTTAAGGGATTGTTAAGACCTTGAAAGAGGTACAGCAGCTAGCTAGCTGTGATTTTGTGAAATGTAATGGGTTTTTTTTAAAGTGATGTTATTTTGTCGTAAATTAATAAATTATTTAAAAAAATAAATGTTGTATGTTAAAGAAGGTTGGAGAAGTGCTGTGGACAAAAAGCAGGGAATGGCTGTACCCATGTGTTGCAAACTAGCCTCAGCTTGTCAGGAGCTGGAGCCAAGGTCCTCCTCAATCACTCCTTCCTTCCTCCTTTTGCACTAGTGCCAGATTTGTAAACCCGGAAGCCTTTGTTTATTAACCATTCATTAGGGCAGAATTTCCCAAACTTTTTGAGCCATGGAGCACTTTTCCGGAGAAAAATTCGTCACGGAGTACTAATTTTTCACCTAGTACCTATATACTAAACCAAATGACAGTAGTATTTTTCTTTCCCATATCTTCATGGAGCACTAGGAGATGTTTCGTGGAGCACCAAGTGCTCCTTGGAGCACAGTTTGGGAACCTCTGCATTAGGGCATTCAAACTACCGTATTTTTCCGTGTATAAGACGGCCCATGTATAAGACGACCCCTATTGTTGGGCTGGGTGGGCGGCGACCAGTTTGGACGCCGGCCGGCCAGGGCAACTGGCCTCTTTTGCGGCTTGCTCTCTTCCCCACCCGACAGCTGACAGGTCCAAAATTGGGGGTCTTCTTAATCATGGAAGCCCGGCCCAAAGACGTTGCCACTGGCCCCGCCAGTCAGCTGTCAGGCGGGGTGGACAGCGACCGGTTTGAAAGCCAGCCGCTCTCTTCCCCACCCGACAGCTGACAGGTGGGGAAGAGAGCGGCTGGCGGCTGGCATTCAAACCGGTCGCTGCCCACCCTGCCTGACAGCTGACTGGCAGGGCCAGTGGCAACATCTTTGGGCCGGGCTTCCATGTTTAAGAAGACCCCCAATTTTGGACCAATTTTTTTTAGAAAAAACCATCATCTTATACATGGAAAAATACTGTCATTGCCTCAATAGATGGTGGTTTGCTTCTTGCATAGAAAAAAGGGTTCTCAACCACAGCTAAATCCTGGTTTGCAAGCTAGAAACAAACCACAGTTGGTTAAAACAACCAATCTGGAGGTCTGGCTCCTCTTGTCATAATAAGCTGAGGTTTTGCAGACATGCATCTGCCATTGTCTTCTTTCTCCCATCTGCAGGCCTTCTGCTGGGCTCCTATACCTGGGACTGTTTACCCCTCTTCCCTTAGGTCGACTCTTTTATGCACACATTATAGTAAACACAGGTACGTCTGTTTGTATGAAAAACCCAGCGTGCATCCACTTTAAAAATAAAACTGGGGACCAATAGCTGGATACATTTGGAGTTCAAAGCATGCATTCACCCATAAATGTGTTGAATGTAACATAAGATTCTTTGTGCATACATCATTACAGTAAATGGATGTACAATTTTGTATGCGCGTTTCACAAAGTTACTTGGATGAGGTGCTACTGGACTCAAATCGAGCTGTTCTACTGCAGACTTACATGGCTACCCTCTGAAATCATCAGAGGATTATGTCATATGGATGTTCCCCAAAATGGTTACCTGGTTGGGGAGCAAAGGCAGGAAAAAAAGGCCATGTGGAAAGCAGTCTGCAATTCTGGAAGGTAGGGTAGGTTTTCCAGTGGGGCTGAAAAGGGCCCTTTCCTTCCTGTCATTCATGCTAACAAACAAGAATCCTCAAAAAGAAAGGTACAGTCTAAATCAGCTCCCCTCCCCAGATACAATATCTGCTTTTTAATGGGAAAAAATGTTGGGAGAGCCTAGCAAAGATGTTCAGTATTGCTACAGATGCTCAGAATGCTGTCTAAAGGCTGCATTTTTACTTAGGGCTTGGATGTCTCTCTACAACCCCCCTGAGCCTTATGGTAACTGCGGAACTCCTTCCCTCTTAGTGGGAATAAATTATTTTTGCAGAGATTTAAAAAACGACCACAGAATTTAAGGCTGTACAAAGAAAAACAGTGATTGTGTTGGGATTTCGATGCACGATAGTAACCATTCTTATTATTTATTTCTGTCCTGGGAAAGAGCGTTTATGAAAAATGTAGATGAAAAGAGTAAGGTGAGATGAAAAAAACATTCTGGGATTGTAGTTCCCCTTGCAAGGAAATGAGAAGCACAGGTCTGGAAATGATTCTAAAACTCTTTATTCCTTAGTTATCCAAATTACTAGGGTACAAGAAGAAGAAGAGGAGGAGACTGGTTTTTATATGCCCACTTTCTCTACCACTTAAGGGAGACTCAAACCGGCTTACAATCACCTTCCCTTCCCCTCCCCATAACAGACACCCTGTGAGGTAGGTGAGGCTGAGAGAGTGTGACTTGCCCAAGGTCACCCAGCTAGCTTCATGTGTAGGAGTAGGGAAACAAATCCAGTTCACCAGATAAGCCTCCGCCGCCCATGTGGAGGAGTGGGGAATCAAACCCTGTTCTCCAGTTCAGAGTCCACCTCTCCAAACAACCGCTCTTAACCACTACACCACGCTATGCCAAGGTTTGATTGATTTGCACTTTTTAAGTTCATTGAAGTCAATGGGTTTCGAAGGGTATAATTTACATGAGGCCATCTTTGTAAACTGTCTGGAAACGTATACTGATTTTCGTCCTAAGCTCTGCTCTCTGAGGTGAGTTGCAGCCAGAAACAAGTGTTTCTTGGTGGTGGCACCTTACCTTTCTAGTGCCCTCTCCCTTGAGTCTCACCTGGCAATTATTATTCTATCTTCTAGCTACCAATCCAAAACACTCCTTTTTACCCATGCTTTTAACTGAAGAGTTCAACTTTTTCGTTGTTTTTTTATGGCCTGCTACTACCCTGAAAGGGAGGGAAGGCGGCATGGTGTAGTTTGATCTCGTCAGATCTCGGTAGCTAAGCAGGGTCGGTACTTGGAAGGGAGACCACTGAGAAAGACTGCAGAGGAAGGCAATGGCAAACCACCTCTGCTTCTCGCTTGCCATGAAAGCCCCTTGCTGGGGTCATCATGAATTGGTTATGACCTGATGGCATTAATGTACTTAAGGTTGTTTTATGAAAAATTATTTGAACACCAATTAATACTAGTTTGAGGCTGTTATGTCTCTAGTAGGATTTTTGCTTGTCATTTTTGCTTGTCATCTGGTTTTAATATTGATAATTTTTATGATTGTGATCTTATCATTTTATTATGGTATTGAGCAGCCTTGAACAGGTCCTGATCCAAATCAGAGGGGCCTGTGTGGCTCCTTTTGCTGTAAAACAAAATCACCTATCTTGTTACAACTTTATAGTTTGGCCCTCAGAGAAATTGCAGTCCTAGGTTGGGTAACATGTGGGGCTAAGAGGTTGCAAAGTCAATGGTGAACAAGCTGTTAGGACTTCCAGTTAAATAAACTTTAATGTAACTTTCTTTCCTCTAATAAAACGGTTTGGGACTTAGGGCTTGGAGACCTGGGAAAAACCCTCTAATTGCAAGCTGCAGTAAGGGACTTCTCTAGTGTGCTGAAATGGTTAGATTAAAGCTGTGACCCTTCTTCCTTTCCCTCCCTGATCCATTAAAGACCAAGGCATCTGTAAACAATTTATGGCGTTCCTAAAGGAAACCAGATAATCCTGACTGATTTGTAGCTGTTCCTTTATTGCCTTGCCAAACTTTGCTTTGTCATTTCTGGTGGAATTGGGGCAGGGGCGGGAATGCAGAGGGAACTAAACACATTCACACATGTTGATGATTCTGACCTGGTTTTTGAAGTTGCACATGAGTCTCCGTTCTGCATGCCTGCACTCTATGCAGATGGACACAGGTTTATTTTGTCTAAGTTCAAACTAATTTATGGTGGTGATTCATTTATGAATTTTGCTGTCTATCTGACTGTCAACCAGCTTTTTATCTCAGCTTTGTGTTAGGGTGGCCGGGTTACACGGTTTTCCCGTCCTCTGTTTTATCTTTTCAACTGTCCTGTGTGGTTAGGCTGAGAGTGAGAAGAAGAAGAGTTGGTTTTTATACGCCGACTTTCTCTACCACTTAAGGGAGACTCAAACCGGCTTACAATCCCCTTCCCTCCCCCCACAACAGACACCCTGTGAGGTAGATGGGGCTGAGAGAGCTCTAAGAGAGCTGTGACTAGCCCAAGGTCACCCCGCTGGCTTCAAGTGACCATCTCAAACTCATTCAAGGAGCTTCCTAACTGAGTGGGGATTTGAAAACAGGGCTCCCAGTTCTTAGTCCAACACTTTAAGCACCACCCAACACTCAAAACTCTCTGTCCATGTATACTGGGGAAACCCACAACTGCTTGCCGCATTGCCATCCACATAGATGAAGAAGAAGAAGAAGAGTTGGTTTTTATATGCCCACTTTCTCTACCACTTAAGGAAGAATCAAACCTGCTTACAGTCACCTTCCCTTCCCCTCCCCACAACAGACACCCTATGAGGTAGGTGGGGCTGAGACAACTCTAAGAGAGCTGTGACTAGCCCAAGGTCACCCAGCTTTCATGTGTAGGAGTGGGGAAACAAATCCAGTTCACCAGATTAACGTCCGCTGCTCAGGTGGACATAAGAACATAAGAAAAGCCCTGCTGGATCAGACCCAGGTCCATCGAGTTCAGTAGCCTGTTCACACAGTGGCCAACCAGGTGGAGGAGTGGGGAATCAAACCCTTTTCTCCAGATCAGAGTCCACCGCTCCAAACCACTGCTCTTCACCACCTTTTTTCCTACAGCCACATGGGAGAAAATGTTAGCGGCCTAGAGAGGGAGGGAGGGAGGGCCCAGAGTTGAATAATTTCTCTGTTGGTGGGAGCTGGCTTTTAAAAATGGGGTGTAAAACACACCATTAATGATTTTACAATCACTCAGCAAATCATACGGCCAAACCTTGAGGAGAACAACTCTCTGCATTAGTGTCAAAATTGATGTTTAGTCATGTGCAACCAGGATGAAATTGGAAGTGGAAGGAAGCCAGGGCTTTCTCTGGGAAAGAAAAAGGAGAAGGACGGCAGGCGGAAGGTGGGGGGAGGGAAGACGCAATCTCTCTGTGTGTCTCTATCTTCCTCTCTTGTTTTACAAATGTTGCTCTCTCTCCCTGGGGATGATGAAAAGATTCGTTTCCACATCCATCTCTTGTACAGATTTGAGCGGGCTGCACATGTAGTACAGAAACATAATCCTCCTTGCCTGTTGGGCCGCTCGATGGTTTGAGATGCAATCTGTGACAATAATGGGGAGATGCTCTGCCATGGCTTCTCTCGCCTGCCCACCCGTTTGGGTTGAAATCAAAGCCAGCTCACACACTGCACCCCTGTGACCAGAAGCCTAGAGACTCAGTTTGCAAGCGTATCACTTATCTGGTGGGAGCTGTGTGGAGGCTGCATCCCCCCCCTCCCCAAGTGACTGGAAAGGGTTGTAGGAGACGGGAGTTGTGTACTGTGTCAACCTGAGTGGCGGTTGTGTTGCCTCTTGGTGACAAAGTACACAACCCAGGTCAAATGGAAGCCTTCGCTTTCAATTACCTAGTCTACTCTGTGTCTGTGTGTAAGTGAGAGAGAGGAGAGAGATGAATACAACTTTTGGCTCTTGCGGTACAATTCTAGGGACATTTTCCTGGAAGTAAGCCCCACTCCGTAGGCCTGAGTAGGATTTTGAGAAGGCTTCCTTAGAATTGCTCTCCTCATATTCCTGTTATGTTTACATATGTTTTCTGGTGTCAGTGGCTCGATCCCACCTGGATTTCCATGGTCGCAAGGAGGAGAGGTGATTTTCGACAATTCCCCCCTGGTAGGACTGCCAACTTCCAGGTACTAGCTGGAGATCCCCTGCTATTACAATTGATCTCCAGCCAAGAGAGATCAGTTCCTTTGGAGAAAATGGCCGCTTTGACAATTGGACTCTATGGCACTGAAGTCCCTCCCCTCCCCAAACCCTACCCTACTCAGGCTCAGTCCCAAAAACCTCCCACCAATGGCGAAGAGGGATCTGGCAACCCTTGTTATTCTTGGGGGTCCCCTGTCTCCCAGGAGCAGCATTTCGGGGAACATTTTGGGCTACCATGGAAGGGAGGAATTGTCTGAAATCATTCCCCACCCAAGTGCCCTTGCCCTCACAGAAATCCAGGCGGGCTGCAAACCTTTATTTTATTTGTGTTCACATGTGTGGTTTAGCGTGTGCTGTTCATTGGACTTTTAAAGACACATGTCTTGTTGGATGCTTTGGTGTTTTGTTGAAACGCCAAATATAAAGAGTTTACTGAATATTTTTTTTAATTACGAAGGGCTTACAGGACCCACCCGCCTCCCCACTGGGTGTTTGGTTCTTAAAATAACCGCTGAGTCGGGCCCCTACCGAAGAAACAGAAGGAGGAATGACGGGTAGCGAGTCCTCTTAGTACTTGTTCATCAGCTCCCCGTGGGGCACCTGGTCCCTCGACGTACACACACAAGACTGTGAACTCTGACTTAAGCTCTTGACTGACAGTTGTCTGAAGAAGCCAGGGGTTCGATTCCTTGCGCTTTCTCGGTCCACGCTAGCCCTTCTGGCTGATTTATGACTCTCAGCTAACAGGTTCCAAAGGGAGACCTAGTCAGTTGTTCCCTTCCAGAAGGTGGTGGCTGTGACATGAGATCTCCGGGGTATAGAGAAGCGAGTGATTAAAGCAGAGAAGCTGTGGGCGCTGAGGACAGACAGCTCTATCAGCATGCAGCAGTCCTGGGGGGGGGGGGGGGAGAAGGAAGGAGAAAAATAAAAGAAGCCCTCCCCAAGGAGCTGTTCTTTCTGCTTGTAAGTGCTGAGCACCGAATGTCCTAACATTGCCAGCTCGGGAAACCTACAGGAATTGATTCGTGTGGTGTGGTTTCCTTCTCCTAACGTTTTAATGTCTCTCCCGTCGATTAATAATTATTAAACAACAATGTAAGAGCTGTGGTCTCCGAAAAGTCACATTTTTTTTGTTTCTGGAAAATGAATTCCTGTGGGCAGAGAGTATGATGGTCGGGTGGGGGGGGAGGCGGGGGCTTTTGTACAATAAAGGCTTGGGAAAGTAAACGGAGATTGTGGTCTCCTGCACTCCCTCCACCCCAGCTAAGATATTGCTTTATCAATATCGTTCTGTCAATAAGCAGTGAACAAACACAGGCCTTTCTAGATTTACTAACTAATCACAGAAAAGTGTTGACAGGGCTTAAAAGATTGAGTGACCAGGCCTAGTAACTCATTTTGAGCATCTTTGCTTGGTGCCTTGGATTTACTTTGAGGGGAAAAACCAACCTACATTCACTGTGCCCCCCCTCCTCACCAGTCGCTTTTGCATGAGCCCTCAGATTTCAACAGAGTGTTTTTGCACCTGGAGATCTTGGAGTTCAGTAGAAATCTTTCAGTCGTATACAGGGGGATAGTAAGCCGTGTGTGCGTGCTGTCCAGTCACAGGTGACTTATGGCAACTGTGTAGAGCAGAGGTGTCAAACTCAATTGTTATGAGGGCCAGATATGACATAAATGCCACTTGGTCAGGCCAAGCCATGCCTCCAGGGTTGCCAGGCCCCTCTTCACCACTGGTGGGAGGTTTGGGGGTGGAGCCTGAGGAGGGCGGGGTTTGGGAGGGACTTCAATACCATAGAGTCCAATGGCCAAAGCGGCCATTTTCTCCAGGTGAACTGGTCTTTATCGGCTGGAGATTAGTTGTAATGGCAAGAGATTTCCAGCTGCTACCTCGCCAGCCCAGATTGGGACTGGAGGGGGTGGCTGCCTCGGCTGGCTCATGGGCTGGATAAGAACTCTCAAAGGGCCTTATGTTTGACGCACCTGGTGGAGAGTTTTCAAGGCAATAGACTTACAAAGGTGGTTTGCCATTGCTTTCCTCGGCATAGTGACCCTGGAATTCCTTGGTAGTCTCACGTCCAAGTACTTACCAAGGCTGACCCTGCTTAGCTTCTGAAATCTGATGACTGGGCCATCCAGATCAGGGCCATAGTAAGCTACCAAGTCCCAAAGTGCTCCAGACACAGAAAGCCAGAGGGGTATGATGGTTGGAGTGTCAGACTAAGACTGGGGAGACTCTTGTTCAAATCCACACTCAGTTCACTGGGCAATCTCTATCCAGTCACTGTCTCTAACCCTAACCTCCCTTGTAGGGCTGTTTAATACAATGGAGGGGGTGAGAGAGCCATTGTCGCTTCCCTGATCTCCTTGGAGAAAGTGTGGAATAAAGATGTGATAAAAAGAAACAGGGATATTCAACATCCACCTCTAGATGGATCGGGCCAGTTATGAACTTTAGGTGTATGGTCTTCCACCCTTAGTTGATCAATAGATCTACACTGGAGGTTTCGTCTGTTAGCTTCATTTTGGTTCTACACAATGCCATAAGGGCACGTTAGTTTTTGAGCCCAAATCATCCCAAAATATAGTGTCTTCAATACTTTTACATCTTTGTATAATCTTGGAGAAGTTGTTTGGATGGATTTGAACATGTAGAAGGTCTCAGGTTCAGCCCCTGGCATCTCCAGTTCAGAGATCTCAGGTATGGAGACCGACCTTAACCGAGATCCTGGAGATTTGCTGCCAGTCAGAATGGGTAACACTGACCAAGATGGACCAGTGGCCTGACTCGGTATAAGGTACCTTCATATGTACGGACCCTTTATCTAGCTAATAACCCACACTCGACTCATTTTGACGCCTTCTAAATGCATGGGACCTCAGAAAGCTCTTTTCCACCCAGGCCTACAATCAGCATCAGGTGAAACTCCCTTGTCTCACATACATTAATGTCTCTTTATTCAAGTCAATACCAGTTTACACCATCTGGCCCTGTTCCGTTTGTTTGACTGTTTGATGTCTGGTTTTGCTTTAACAAGTCAAGATAAAATGACTAGATTTGAAATGCTTCCCTCCCTTACTCCCTGGTAATTTCTGTCACAAATTCCTCTATTTTCGCTCCTTGCTCCCCTGCTGGCAGCTGCCATCTGTAGCAATATTTCTCCTGCCAGAAAGATTGGCAAGCAAGTCCCTCTTGTGCCCGCGTCAGCTCTCCCTCGGTGACAGGAATGGGTGCTTGAAGAGCTGAACTCTTTTCAGCTTTTCCCACTCCTTCCTTCTATGTGTTCACGCTCTCACAGACAATATGTTATCTCCAACAAGGCAGCGTGCTGGTGGCTGGGAAAACATCACTGGCTGAACTGCAACACACACACACACACAAAGCCTGCTCTGATATAAGTAGGAGAATGGCGGGGGCATCACAGGCCTTGTGTCACATGGTCCAAATGGCAGCAGTAGTCTTTTCTACCTGTCATAGAGGGCAAAAGTTAGGGTTGCCAGGTCCTCTTTGCCATCGCCAAGAGGTTTTTGGGGAGGAGCCTAAGGAGGGCGGGGTTTGAGAGGGGAGGGACTTCAATGCCATAGAGTCCTATTGCTGAATCAGCTGGAGATCAGTTGAATAACAGGAGAACTTCTGCCACCACCTGGAGGTTGGCAACCCTAGCCAAAGTGCATAACAAGAGTTGAAATTCTTCACACGGCCCAACAATAAAAAAACACACCACTTCTGTTTTCTTTATGTTTTCTTATGTCTTTGCTATTTCTCCCGTTCTAGTGGCACCTTAAATGGATCCCACTTTCCACCTCTGAGTTCCTTCCACCTCTGGCCAGAATGCTTGTGAAAGCCTTTCTCCCTGCCTTCCCCCACCTTAGTTCGTGCAGATCACTTCCTTTGTTCCTTACAGATTATGTAGCAGTTCAGTGGGCTTCCTTCCCCGCCCTTCATTTTGGCATCCTAAAAACAGTGAAGGTAAATTGTCATGTTCTTAATTCCTTTAAATAACAGTGCTAGAATACCCAGTGTAATATATTGAACAGTGAGTAGATGATGGGTAGGGTTGCCAGCTGTGGGTTGGGAAATACATGGAGATTTTGGGGGTGGAGCCTGAGGAGGGTGGGGTTTTGTGAGGGGAGGGACTTCAATGCCATAGAGTCCAATTGCCAAAGCGACCATTTTCCCCAGGGGAACTGATCTCTGTCGCCTGGAGATCAGTTGTAATAGCAGATCTCCAGCTATTACCTGGAAGTTGGCAACCCTACCTGGAATGCACATATCCTAGAGGACCCCTATATGTTGTTGTAGTAACAATGAACCATGGCATTGCATGTGCATCATGCCAACTACAGCTGCCTGCTTGCCACCTTACAATTGCTCTCACTTAAGGAGACCTACTTGGTATCTAATAGCGCCTATTCCTTTTCTGCAGTGGCTCCCATTTTGTGGAGCAGGGCTCAGTTAGAAGCTGAAGCACCCTGTTTAGAAGTTTTTAGGAGGCCCTTAAGGCCGCTTTATTTGTAAGGGCGTTCATCATGGTTCAAGATGCAGGTTTTTTCTCGGGGAGAGGGTTAAATGGGGCCAATAACTGTATTCGGTATGTTTTTAATTTTTGAATTGTAAGCCTCCTTGAGCCCCAAGGGAAATGGCAGGGGATAAATATTTTAATAGATAAACAAATATCTAAATATCTACCAGTTTGTCAGGGCTGCATCTGGAGTGCAGATCTGGAGTGGAATTTATTCATTCTCTTAATATTGTCTCCTCCACACACGTGAATTTTAATCTCTGGCATGATGCACATGTAATGACCTGGTTCATTGTTACAACAACAACATTGCTTCTGGGAGTGCCTCCCAGCTGCAATCCCAACAGTAGTTCGTGTGGGACTGCTGCCCCGGTATGAACCAGCCCTTGGGGAGCATACACCTTAGAATGTCTTCCGCAATCTTGCACGGTGCACATCTTCTGTTCAGAACAGGCGACGCTCTGACAAAGGGGGCACACCTTTCTTTTAGAAGCAGTGCAGGAATTGACTGTCTTACTGCAAAGTATTAGCCTCCAGGGAAGAGAGAGAGAGAGAGAGAATCAATATGTAAATGAAAACATTTCATCACCTGTCTATTGGAGGGTGTCATCCCATCAGAGAAGTGAATACATCTCCTACTTATTTTTGTGGACTAGCAGCATCTGTTAGTGGACATGTAAACTGCACAATCAAAAACTGTAGGTAGGTAGAAAAGATTCTGAAGTGTAAGAAAAGATTCTGAAGTGTAAGGGCACCAAGATTACGTTAATTCATGCCATCGTATTCCCTATTACTATATATGGGTGTGAAAGCTGGACATTGAAGAAAGCTGATAGGAAGAAAGTAGATTCCTTTGAAATGTGATTTTGGAGGAGAGTGTTATGGATACCGTGGACTGCCAAAAAAACAAATCAGGGGGTTATAGATCAAATCAAGCCTGAACTGACCTTAGAAGCTAAAATGACTGAGGCTATTGTACTTTGGTCACATTATGAGAAGATAAGAGTCACTGGAAAAGTCAGTCATGCTAGGAAAAGTTGAGAGCAGCAGGAAAAGAGGAAGACCCAATAAGAGATGGATTGACTCAATAAAGGAAGCCACAGCCCTCAATTTGCATGATCTGAGCAAGATAGGACATTTTGGAGGACATTGATTCATAGGGTGGCCATGAGTCGGAAGTGACTTGACGGCACTTAACACACACACAGGTAGGTAGGAAGTATGATTCTGAGAAACAAAAATAAATGATCTAAACATGTAGAATTTTTAAAACTGTCGTTTACAAAATTTGTCTGGTTTCATTATACATGCTCAGATGCCTTGAAGTAGTTAACTTCGCCGAAGCTCTTCTTTAAAAAAATCCGTTAATTTGCCATCAGGTGGATAATGTAATGACTGGTAACCTGCTGTTTTGACTGGTGCATGGTTCTGAACATATGTATGTTTTCTTTTTGTTGTTTAAGGTTGGAGGAGAAATGCTTGAAAATAACAGCAGTTATGTGCATATATATTCATACAGTGTTCATGTATATATTTAGAACATTAAGCACACACATGCACACTCTCAGCTTTTTTTATGCACCAAAGGAAATGCTTTATTGTAATAACCAGCAAGGGCAGCCATGAAATTTAGCAGAGGAAAGGATACTGAAAATGTCTGGTGGCACCTTAAAGTGTAATGGCTGCCATTAATACCTTCCCAGTACAGGTATAGCCAACCCCAGGTGGAAGTGAGACATGACACTTGCATGGATGAGTAGAAGCACTGACTGCTTCATATAATTCTGCGACCATTCTACATTTCTTGAGTCACAGAATGAGATCTGTTTTTCAGTCCACAGCAATCATCAAATTCAGTTCAGTACATTGAGGCAGAATGACCTGTGGGTAAAACTTCCCTTGGCAGATCACTAAATCTGTCTGCTGTTTACAGAATTCTCATGTTAGCTCTAAATGTGCGTCTTACCTATTTTTAAAAAGTTATTGTTTCTTCCTAACATAATTGTGCAGATGGGAAAAAAATGGCTTTGGGAAAGTACCTTATGCTAATTAGACTTAAGAACAAGCAAATACCCCTTGAACCATGATCCCTTTTTTGTATTGGCATTTGAAGGATGATCTGTGAATATTTGCACATGTTTTAAATCCAAAAAGAAGCTTTAAAAAAAAAGTGTATCTCTGCATAAGATCATATGATTGATATGTTTATGCTTAATGTAAACCAGTCATCTGCTCTTTTTAACTTGAAAGAATCACAGATGGAGAGAGAGAAACCCCATTTGGGATTTCCTGTAGGACCATGCTCCCTGACCAAATTTAGCTTGGGCATAATTTGTGTGTGTGTGTGTGTGGCAGGGTTGCCAACCCTGGGTTGGGAAATTCCTGGAGATCTGGGGTGAGATTGAGGATGACAAAGTTTGAGGAGAAGAGAGACCTCAGTGGGGTATAATGCCATAGAGTCCACCCTCCAAATAAGCCATTTTTTTCCAGGGGAACTGATCTCTGTATTCTGCAGTAGGGTTGCCAGCTCTGGGTTGGGAAATACCTGGAGATTTGGGGGAGGGATGAGTCTGAGGAGGGCGGGGTTTGGGGAGGGGAAGGACTTCAATGCCATAGAATCCAATTGCCAAAGTGGCCATTTTCTCCAGGTGGACTGATCTCTGTCGGCTGGAGATCAGTTGTAATAGCAGGAGATCTCCAGCTAGGGTTGCCAGGTCACCCTTCGCTATCGGCGGGAGATTTTTGGGGCGGAGCTTGAGGAGGGTGAGGTTTGGGAGGAGAGGGACTTAAATGCCATAGAGCCCAATTGCCAAAGTGGCCATTTTCTCCAGGTGAACTGATCTCTATCGGCTGGAGATCAGGTGTAATAGCAGGAGATCTTCTGCTGTTACCTGGAGGTTGGCAACCCTATCTCCAGCTAGTACCTGGAGGTTGGCATCCCTAATGGAGCATCCCACATTTCCCCCAGTATTTAAGAACGCGGTTGGGGTTGCTACAAACCTCTCTGTTTTTCAGAAAGTCTCTAGGGAGAGGTGGGCTTTGTCGAAAGCTGGGTGTCCATTTCTTTCCCTTTTTCTTTCTCTCTCGGCTCTCTCACTCCCAGCTGTCAAGGAAACTTGAGGAGGCATTCAAATGAGAGACACATGGATGTTTATAATTCACAGTTTTGCCATTGTTGTCACCAGAGATTTGTGCTTCCTGCTTGGGGAGGGGGGTGGGAAGGAAGGATAAAATTGGTACCATAACACAGCCAGACACAACTTGTTTGAAAGATGGGCCTCCAATTATTTACTTAAGGAAATAGTGGGAGATTTATTAATAACCTCTGGCGACTTAAATAGCTCTAGTGATTTCCATGTGTGACCTGAGGCCTCCTCCTTCCTCGGCTGATTAGACACAGCACCACCACCACCACGAAAAGAGCTGACCTGGTTGGTTTTTGTAAGGGCTCTGCTAGCTAACTCCCAGATCGAAAGTCCTAGGAAAAACAGTGTCTGCCAGGGCCATTATGAGACACTTGGCTACAACAGGTTTAATCTTACCCTCTGATTTCAGAGGAAGCGGTTAAGCAGAAGGGCTAAAATTACAATAAAATCAACATGGGAAACTAGTAAGGCTCCCTGCATTTTTTTTTAAGTGAGCAAAAAGGGGGAGGTTTTTGTTTTAATCAGTCACCTCTTTGGAGATACAGACTCTAACACTACCATGCCTTGTTAAAAGGTAAAGGTCCCCTGTGCAAGCACTGGGTGATTGCTGACCCATGGGGGGACGTCACATCCTGACGTTTATAAGGCAGACTTTTGTTTATGGGGTGGTTTGCCAGTGCCTTCCCCAGTCATCTTCCCTTTACCCCCAGCAAGCTGGGTACCATGCCTTGGAGGTGAGATCAATTTACTATTTATTTACTTACTTCATTTATATCCCACCTTTCTCTCCAGTGGGGGAACCAAGGCAGCTTACCTAGTTCTCGTCTCCATTTCATCCTCACATAGGGTTGCCAACTTTCAGATACTAGCTGGAGATCTCCTGCTATTACAAATGATCTCCAGCCGATAGAGATCAGTTCACCTGGAGAACATGGTCACTTTGGCAATTGGACTCTATGGCATTGAAGTCCCTCCCCAAACCCCGCCCTCCTCAGGCTCCACCCCAAAAACCTCCCACCAGTGGCGAAGAGGGACCTGGCAACCCTATCCTCACAACAACCTCGTGAGGTATATTACCGGTAGGCTTAAAGAGTGTGACTGGCCCAGGGTCACCCAGTGTGTTTCCATGGCAGGATAAGGATTCAGACTTGGGTCTCTTAGATCTAACCACTACACCACACTGGCGCTCTATTACTAACTTTCCTACCACTTAATGCTTCTGTGTGAATGTGTATGTGTTTAACCATCCTGTGAAGCGCATTTGCACTGCTTAGTTTAATGTGAAGCGTGCCATTTCTTGGATGTCTGAAGCCATATTATTTTATGGTTAAAATAAGCACAGTCAGCTCTGGGAGAGCAGCTGCATCAAAGCAGAATTCCTTGCCAGCGCCTAGATCCTCTGATCAATGGGTAGAACATAATTGAATTTAAATGAATGTTTCTTCAAATAAGCATGATAAACCATGCTAGCATATTGAGCAAGGGGGCCATACCTCAGTAGCAGAACGGGTTTGCACGTGAAAGTTCTTGGGTTGCCAACCTCCCGGTGGTGGCTGGAGATCTCCCGCTATTACAACGGAACTCCAGGAGACAGAGATCGGTTCTCCTGGAGAAAACGGCTGCTCTCTAAGGCGGACTCTGTGGCACAGTACTCCACTGAAGTCCCTCCTCAGGCTGCACCCTCAAAACCTCCAGGTATTTCCCAAACCAGAGCTGGCAACCCTAGAAAGGTCCCAGGTTGATCCCTAGCAAATTCACTGAAGGATTTCAAGAGGCTTATTGCTTAGTTGCCCTGACCTGTATGGCCCAGGCTAGCCTGATCTCGTCAGATCTCAGAAGCTGAGCAAGGTCAGCCCTGGTTAGTATTTGGATGGGAGACCACCAAGGAATACCAGGGTTGCTGTGTGGAGGAAGGCACTGGCAAACCACCTCTGTTAGTCTCTTGCCATGAAAACCGCAAAAGGGGTCGCCATAAGTCGACTGCGACTTGAAGTCACTTCATACACACACATTGCTTAGTTAGAGGGTATGATGTTGGAATAGATATAAGATATTCTACTGATGACTTGGTATAAGGCAACTTCAGATTCCAATGCAGTGATTTTGATGGGCTTGGGAATTCTAATGTGGGCATGGTGGTCCCCCTGCCTGTAAAAGCTTCCTGTTCATTTCAGTGGAGTCTCCTTATCCATATACCTTCCATGTTTCTTCTTTGCATGGAAATGAACGTGAATTTAATGTCTTTTAGCCCAGCTCTGAGGGGACTTGTTCAGTCCTCCTTTGTCCACCTTAAATTTTGGTGTCTTATTCATTTATTTGACTTGTATTTTTTCCTCAACTTGATAGAAAGATGCTGTTTTTCTGAGTGCCTGGATGATTGCAATTTTTGGCTCCTTTTTGGCTTCCTCTTTCTGCCAGAGATTTCCTATCTAATACAAAAATGGTTTTTCCAGATGTAGCCTAAACAAGGAAGTTTGGTGACCCCAACACTTCCTGTTGGGGAACTACCTCCTTTCCCGCTCTGAAGGAAGGGCATCTTGATATTTGGGTGTTTCTCGCCCATTGCTAGGGGTAGGCAGGACCAAACTAACAACTTCCTGTCTCCTGGCGAGGAACACCTCCCCTTCCAGTTCTTCTCCTGCCTTCGCTGGGGTGAGAGCGTTGCAGCCATAGCTGCTGCCTAGGTCTAGTGAAATTAGGTTAGAATAGATTATTTTCCTTACCTTGCTGTATCCAATTGTTTTCCCTCCCTACCCTCCCTCTCGTTTGGGTACATTTGTTTTTTAAATTTAAGCTCCTGGCTCTGCCGACCATCAGCTGAGCCACGGGAGAAACGGCTAAGCTACGGGAAAGACGCTGCAAACAAAATGTCTGCCGGAGAAGCTGCATCGGAGGACATGGAGCTCCTTTCTGATGCAGATAAAGAATTGGCCTTAAAATCGGCTCCCGCCGTTAGCCGCCCTGGCGGACTATCGGAAAGGGAGACCGGAAAGTCGTTGCTGCCATCTACTTTGGCTGGAAAATCGCTGAAGAAAAACAAGTCTAATGGTGGGGGGAAAGGCAGCAGCCGCAAGTGCCAGCTTAAGCAGAGTTCCTCTTCGACCTCTAAGGTCCCTGCCGGATCCTCTGCTGCGCCTTTGGATGTGGAGCCCAGGATACCTACAGAGGGTAAAGTATCCCACCCTTCTGACGAAGGGGGATCCCCCAAGAACCCCACATTTGAACAGGTACATAATATGATAGAGGGCTTTATGGAAATACATTTTCAGAGGCTCTAATCTCTTATCCTACCCTTCCAGCAGGGTTACCCTCCTCAAAGACTCCCTCAGCCACTTCCTCAAGGGTTTTCATATAGTTGGACATCTTCCCCTGGGTCCTCAGTCATATCTGAACCATCCAGGAGGAGCCTGGCTACAGCCAAAGCTCCCCCTCTAGGCAGTGGCCCACTAAGGCAGCTATGAAAGCAGTGCCAATTATCCAAGAGCAGAGAAATGAAACCTACCCTGTGGATAGGGATTCTGGGGCTGACGATAAGGAGGAAGGAGAGTTCGTTTCAGACGAAGAACTCCCCATTGTTCAAGAACAGCAGCCTCGGCTGTTCTGTTCTGATGATTTCCAGCCTCTTTTGGCCAAGGCACTTTTTGCTTTAGACCTATCTGATGAAGCTGAAGCTCCTGAGGAATCTAAGCCTAAATCCAGACGTAAAGGTTTCAAGGAATATTTCCCACAATGTGAGGCCCAGACTTTTAAAGTCCCCTTACCAGAATACTTTGAGAAAGTTATTAAAACTGAATGGGACAAACCTCTACATAATAAACAGTTCTCTGGCAATGCCAAGAAACTATATGATATTGCCTCATATGCAATGGATATGTTGGAATTGCCTGTGGTAGATGCTCCTATCTCTGCCCTTCAATCCTCTGACTTCCTGGCAGCTCAATAGGAAAATGGAATTTCTTTCCAGAAAGGTGCATGAGGCAGCTGCACTGTCTATTTAGGCCAATACCACAATAGCACTGATGGCTAGGGCTTCAAATGCCTGGATAAAGAAGCTCACTCAGCTTCTACCCACCACAGATAAAAAAAATAGCCGAGGGCCTGTCTCGAGTGCTAAAGGCGTCCTCCTTTATGGCAGATGCCTCTTTGGATGCAGTGATCTTCGCTGCTAGAGCTGTCGCCTCCAATACGGCCATTCGCAAGGCCCTATGGGTAAGGCCATGGTCGGCTGAGTACAGGTCCAAGACCATGTTAATGGATCACCCATACAAGGGTGGAAAGTTATTTGGAGAAAGACTAGACAAGATGGTCTTCGAAATTAAGGATAAAAATAAGGCGATCCTTAAATCCCATAAAAAGGAACCCCGTCCTGGCCAATACTCTCAGTCCTTTCGATCCTATCAAACCTTATCCAGGTTCAGACAGGATCAGAGACACCCACACTGGGCTCCTCAGAGAGGGTCCTTTCGACGTTTCAACAGATTCATCCACCCCTCACAACCACAGACCTCGCTCCTCTTGCCTGCACCAGGAGTCGTCGGCCATCATGATCTGGGCAGAAAAACACCTTTTGTCTCTGAGGGCAGAACATGTACGGGGCATCCACAACACTCAGGCAGATTGGTTAAGCCGTCAGACCCTCCAGGAAGGGGAATGGATGCTGAATACTCAAGTCTTTCAAGCCATCACCAGCTGGTTTGGAACGCCCACAGTGGATCTGTTCGCCTCAGTCCAGATTCGTCAGGTGGAAAGGTTCTTCTCCCGGTTCTACCATCCGGAAGCAGAGCAAGTGGACGCTCTTCTGACTCAGTGGCCTCCGGGTCTCCTATACGCCTTTCCACCACTGCCTATCCTTCTGTAAGTCATCAGGAAGATAAGGGCGGAGAGAGCGGAAGTCATCCTGATCGCTCCCAATTGGCCACGCCGGCCATGGTTTCTGGCACTCATGGAGCTCTCCACCAAGGCACCTTGGCAGATTCCGACATCCGCGGATCTCCTTCGACAGGGACCAATGATTCATCCAGATCCTGGATGGTTTCAATTGACCGCTTGGAGGTTGAAAGGGCAAGGCTCGTAGCCCTTGAGCTTTCCGTGGAGGTGGTGGGGACCATCCTTAAAGCCAGACGTCCTTCTACTACAAGGATATATCAATACACCTGGAAAGCCTTCTCCAGGTGGTGTCACCAGAAGATGATCAACCCTATCTCTCCTAAGCTACCTCAGTTACTGGACTTTTTACAGAACAGTGCGCAGCAGGGCCTTAGAGCGGCAACCTTACGAAAGCAAGTGTCTGCTATTGCCTCAGTCTGTCCGGATATTGATGGGATTCCTCTCTCATCGCATCCTCAGGTTAAGCCTTTTATTAAAGGAGTAGCTCAATCTACCCCTCCGGTGACTCACCGCTTCCCTACCTGATGACTGAACACTGCTTTCTGCTCTAACCAAAAGTCTCTTTGAACCTATGAGAGAAGTTTCCTTACGATTAGTAAGGATGAAGACCTTATTTTTAGTTGCCATAACCTCTGCCAGGAGGGTTTCAGAATTGGGTGCCCTCTCTAGTCACAAAGACTTATGTATCTTTCACAAAGATAAAGTCGTGCTACGTACTGATCCCTCGTTCACCCCCAAAGTGGGTTCCCGGTTTCATCAGTCTCAGGAACTTCACCTCCCTTTCTTTTGTCCTAATTCTTCTACTCCCAGAGAGCGGAGTTGGCAGACCTTGGACCTGTGTAGAGCTATTCATATTTATATATCTAGAACTGAATCCATTAGGAGAACGGAATTTATGTTTATCTCCATTTCTGCACCCAACAAGGGACTTCGCATGTCCCGACAGTCTATCAGCACATCCATTAGACAATGCATCAGAGAAGCCTACCTAGCCAGTGGTCTCCAAGTTCCGAATGGGATCACAGCCCATTCACTGCGAAGCGCAGCCATGTCGGCCGCATTTTTCAAACAAGCCTCAATTGAAGAGATCTGTAAAGTGGCTACTTGGTCCAACGTGACTACCTTCATTAGACATTATCGAATCAATACTATGGCATCCGCCGAAGCGGCATTCGGCAGACGTATTTTACAGCACATGGTAGAAGATGATGAGGACTGAGTTCCCTCCCATTATTTCATTGCTCTTGGAGATCCCAAAGATCAAGATGCCCTTCCTTCAGAGCGGGAAAGGTACATTGTTTACTCACCGAGAACGTCCTTTCCGCTCTGAAGTAGAAGGGCAACATCATCTTACAAGGGTGGACTGAAGCACACCAAACTGGCCTGCGGATTCGATCGGCCTAATAATATTGTAGCAATACATATAGAATGGTTCTAAGTTTATGGTTAAGTTTATTGTTGTTTGTACTCCTTGTTTATGAGTGCCTTTCCCTGTCTCTTGAGCTTGCTGTAGAATAACTGGAAGGAGAGGTGTTCCTCGCCAGGAGACAGGAAGTTGTTAGTTTGGTCCTGCCTACCCCTAGCAATGGGCGAGAAACACCCAAAGATCAAGATGCCCTTCTGCTTCAGAGCGGAAAGGACCTTCTCGGTGAGTAAACAATGTACCTTTCTGCATCTTTATTTGCTGTGTCTCCCTGCTAGCCTATGCCGGACACCATAGATGCAGGAAAATGTTTTTGCAGGAGATAAGGATCTTTCTCAGAGAAAACAAGTTGAATGACTGGAGATAGGAATGGCTGATTTGATTGCTGCAAAGGCTCAATATTAAAACTCTGGAAAGAAGGGGCGGCTAGTGGTCACCTGTTTGGGGGCTGCCTAGTTTTCCTCCATTCCTTCCCTTTTGCTACTTTCCTGGCAGGGCTGTTGAGAGGATAAAATGGAAGAAGAGAGAACCACGTGCATCCCTCCTTGGAGGGACAGTAGATAAAAAAATTAACTAAGCATCATTTGGATAAGCATTGAGCTACCAGTGCACATGAACACATGAAGCCGCTTTATACTGAATCAGACCCTTGGTCCATCAAAGTCAGTATTGTCTACTCAAACCAGCAGCGGCTCTCCAGGGTCTCAGGCAGAGGTCTTTCACATCACCTACTTGCCTAGTCCCTTTAACCGGAGATGCCAGGGATTGAACCTGGGACCTTCTGCATGCCAAGCAGATGCTCTGCCACTGAGCCATGCCCCCCCCCCCAAAAGTCCCATTAACACATGAAGCTTCCTTATACTGAATCAAACCCTTGGTCCATCAAGGTCAGTATTGTCTACTCTGACTGACAGTGGCACTCCAGGGTCTTAGGCAAGGGTCTTTCACATCATCTACTTGTCTGGTCCTTTCAACTGGAGATGCCAGGGATTGAAACTGGGACCTTCTGCATGCCAAGCAGATGCTCTACCTCTGAGCCATGGCAATTTTGGTTAGGCTTGAGAGGACTGCCTCTTGGAGTGTGGGGAGAGGTATGATGTGGCAGAAATTGCTTCATTGATTTCTCCAAGGTTCTGCAACAGGCCAGAGCCATAGAGAAATGCACAAACAACAGCAGTAATAATAATAACAACCGTACTATTGTGAATAAGAGCCATCTAAAATAGCAAGTGCAAGGATCTCATTATCTTTGATTTAAAAAAAACTCTTAACTATATTCCTCTTCTGCCTCATTAATATGGCACTGCTAGCTTTATAGAATTGTTGCTCTTCTAATGAATATATGGTTCTCCCCTGGTGTTCCAATTAGCGGATGCCTTTAAATTGGATCCCCCCTTCCTTTTTAAGCGAGAAGGGGGGCAGTTTTTTCTAATTTGTATGTGTAGTTTCCTGCTTTTTTCCTAAGCATCAAAGAGATCCCTCCCCCATCAGCTTCAGAGACTATTTCAAGATAAGGGACTTCTTGCCTTCACTGGTTGTGTAAAAAGCTTCTTGGGGAGTCAAATGAGGGGGAAGTTCTAACTCTTCTTGGCACATACAAATAAGATTGACCAGAGTGGTTCACAATTGAGGATTATTTTATTGTTTTAGAGCTGCCTCTAGCAGGTCTTTAGAGGTGGAATACATATTTTCTAAATAAATAAATGGTTATAAGAACGGCCCCAGTAGTGTACAGGCAGTGCTACATTACCAATAGGATGTGTGTGTAGGGTTGCCAGGCCCCTCTTAGCCACTGGCAGGAGATTTTTGGTGGCGGAGCCTGAGGGGGACGGGGTTTGGGGAGGGGTGGGACTTCAATGCCATAGAGTCCAATTGCCAAAGCGGCCATTTTCTCCAGAGGAACTGTTCTCTATCAGCTGGAGATCAGTTGTAATAGCAGGAGATCTCCAGCTAGTACCTGGAGGTTGGCAAAATTACTTCCGGTAAAAAATGGAAGTGACCCAGGGTAGCTCTAGGAATCACTGGAAGCTCTTTGGTTTTACCATAGAGTTCCCAGCGATTCCTAAACCTACCTATGTCAGTTCTGTTGTTTTTTTTTAACCAGAAGTGATGCCATGCTACAGCTAGAATCCCACTCCCCCCATATCCCCACCCACGGCCCTCCTGCCAGTTGCCACGCACTGTTTGGCAACCCTAACTTCAACTTCTTCTCTGGAAGCAGGCGCTCTTGACTGCTAAAGGGGATGCCAGAGACTCCCTTCACATCAAAGGGCTCCTTGGTACAAGACCCCTTTGTTATCTTCCTTGAGTTTAAGGAGACAGGTGGGGGGATAGATGTCAGAAGTAGCTGAATACAGGCTATGCTTGGTCTGCACAATTTATGATCCACCAGCCACGTAGCGTGGCCTGACTGTCACTTGAAGCTGTTCCACCCCAATTGTTATCATCCCACTCAAGCACTGAAAATCGGGTGTATATTCTCTGCAGTGGGCTGCTATCTAAGGGCTACATTGAGCTTGCTGAGTCACAAGTTGGTGCAGTCTTGGTTTACGCATTGTGGTAAGGCATTGGGGGAGAGCCGCTGTCTGAGTAGACAATACTGACCTTGATGGACCGAGGGTTTGATTCAGTATAAGGCACCTTCATGTGTTCATGGGACTTTTAGGGAGGGGCCATGGCTCAGTGGCAGAGCATCTGCTTGGCATGCAGAAGGTCCCAGGTTCAATCCCCGGCATCTCCAGTTAAAGGGACTAGGCAAGCAGGTGATGTGAAAAACCCCTGCCTGAGACCCTGGAGAGCCGCTGCCAGTCTGAGTAGACAATACTGACTTTGATGGACCAAGGGTCTGATTTAGTATAAGGCAGCTTCATGTGTTCATGTGGTTTACATGCATGGTCCCTGTGTGAACAGGCCCAGAGATCTTTGAGCATGGCTTTATTGTAAGTCCTTCTATGAATGTGCTGAAAACAATGACTTGGTATGGGAAGTCTAACTCTACATGTGCCTCTTCTGCCCCCACCCCCAACCTCATGCAGTAAAGATGCCAACCTGTGAGAACAACTTTTTTGCTTTGTTCTAATGGCCCCTGCTATATAGGAATGCCTTCCTCTCGCCCTACGAAAGTCAATTAGTGCTGTACTTAAGTTGCAGCCTCTGTGAAATGGACCAGTAAAGTGAAAGAGGCTGTGAAATTAACCAGCCAAGCCAGGGCTGGGTGAAATGGGTCGGCTAAGTAGCCCAAAGACTGTAATTACCGACAGTTACAATAAGCACCTCTCGGGCCTCCCCTTTTGAATTAGTGCCATTAGGCAGGAAGCTCAGCAAGGATGGAGCAAAGTAGTATTTGTGTGAGAGAGGGGGGTCTGCACAAATCCAGCCATTAGCATTTGTTCCATTTTACCTTTTTGGTGGGTAGGGGGGGGAACGCTTATTTTCCAGGATGAATGCTTCTCAGTTGTACAACAGGACGTTCACATAACCCTTTAGAAGCGGTGAAAGCAAAGCATAAGTATCTGCAACACCCATCCATGAGAGGCCCCCTTTGGAGCCACACACATTTGTTTATTTAAAAATGTATCGCCCACCTTCCCACCATTCGAGGCAGCTTTCGGTAATCAGAATTTTCAAGAACAATATTCACAGCTCTCCTATGTAAAACCTTCGTTCAAATGTTAGCCCTAAGTCAGCAAATGAGTAAAAGGACCAACAAAAATAAAAAGTTTTAAAAATAAGGACCCATCCAAATCCTCCATACCAAAACTCAAACAAAACTCCCATGAAACACATAAATTTTACAAGGTCTCCAAAGGGTTAGCAGTGCAACAGATATTTACAATTAGGGGCAGATTGGCCAATAAGGCCAGTAGGAAAAGTCCTGGTGGGCCTGAACCTGGGGCAGCCGCACACAAAATGCCCAGGAGCACAGTTGCAGCCGCAAGAAGGGCAGGTGCCATTTTCACAGAAAAAGATATGAGCAGCTGAGGGGATTTTGAACAACTCCCGGAGCTAGGGTTGCCAACCTCCAGGTACTAGCTGGAGTTCTCCTGCTATTACAGCTGATCTCTAGCAGATAGAGATCCGTTCACGTGGAGAAAATGGCCACTTTGGCAATTGGATTCTATGGCATTGAAGCCCCTCCCCTCCCCAAACCCCCCTCTCCTCAGGCTCTGCCCCAAAAACCTCCCGCCGGTGGCGAAGAGGAACCTGGCAACCCTACTTGGAGCCCTCTCCAAGCCCTTTCCACACTGCTAAGGTCACTCTAGTATGAGAGCTTGTCCGTGGAGAGAAGGGGAATAGAGATTAGCTCCCTCCACACTAGGCCCCCGTTTGCTATTACAATCAGACCCCACCCCATCTGGACTTTCTATTAATGGTCTTGGGGCAGCTTGTTTAAACACAGGGAACTGCTGTTGCTTCTCATTTGTCCCTTACTCTTTAAACCAATTTTGCCGTAAGGAACTGTTTCCCTTTAGGATTGAAATTAACCAGGATTTATGTTCCTGGGCGTGTCCACAAGCTGTGGGGCAGGCTGACAAACTTCCCTTCCTCCCCCACCCCCCAACAAAGTTCTTCCCTCTGCAAATTCAGCTCCCATCCTTTTTCTATTTTACCTGTAGAAGAGGAATAGACAATTGGTGTTGGGGCAGTGGGAGCTTTGGGGAGGCGGAGTGTTCATAGTTTCGTTTTGTTTTAAAGTTATGGGCTGGATGCAGCTAAACATATGAACAAGAAATCCCACCAGAGAGTCTGCAGGGGGAAACAATTGTAGCTCTGCATACAGGTAAAGGGATCGAGCTCGATTACAAGGAGGTTTTGTTATTGACTTCAGATGCACCTATATTTGCTTAGAACCAGATGATAATTGTTTCCTGCTGGGTCTAAACAGCCTGAGTGTGGTTCCCAAGGATAGTTCTAGTCTAGAGGGGAGGACGGCATATTCTTCTACCGAGACAGCAGCATCCCTCCCCTGTGCTGACCCCCATGTCTCCATCATCCATCCCCCCTTGCCTAACGATGACAAATGGAGTTATAATATTGGTTGTTGAACCATAAGCAGCAGATAAATGTGCTTCTGAGAACTACCATTAAGTCCCTAAATGGATTATATATATTTGGTTTAGAAACCTAATATTTAATATAAGTATACTCTCCAGTGGTTGGCTTTATTTCTCTTGATAATCTATTCCCACTTCATTTCCTTTTAGTTTCCTAAGCTCATTAAATCTTTCACATTGCAAGTTATTTTCTGTTCTAAACAAAATAAAAGACGCGCCATCACCTTTTCTTTTCTTTTTTATTTTTGGAGGCATCTAATTTTTCTCCCCTCCCTTTTGCTCCTAGGCTGAAAGGAGCAAAGAGGGAAAGCAGGGAGATGAACGTTCTTTTAAATGATGAATTCTGAGGCTGCTTTACGAGTCAGCTGGAATTGCTAACCATATTGAGGACTGTAAAAGCTTGTGAAAGGCAGCACAGTAAATGATGCTTGAAATGGCATTTGTTGTATGCGACATCAGATGCTTACAAGGTATCTTTATGTACGAGTTCTTGGGCAGGGTGAGGCTTAAACTGCATGTGATGGTGCGAGACCTCATTTGTTTAAATGGTTAGAGTGCTGGACTAGGACGGGAGGGACCAGGGGTGTCAGATCCTCACTCAGCTATCTGACTCACTGGGTGATAGGGTTGCCAGGTCCCTCTATGCCAATTCTTCTCCTTTTGCTGGAATAAAGGTAAAGGTCCCCTGTGCAAGCACCGAGTCATTCCTGACCCATGGGGTGACGTCACATCCCGACAGGCGGACTATGTTTTAAGGTCCCTTTTAACCACTGGTGGGAGGTTTTTGGGGTGGAGCCTGAGGAGGGCGGGGTTTGGGATGGGGAGGGACTTCAATGCCATAGGGTCCAATTGCCATCGTGGCCATTTTCTCCAGGTGAACTGGTCTCTTATCGGCTGGAGATCGGTTGTAATAGTAAGGGATCTCCAGCTAGTACCTGGAGGTCGGCAACGCTACTGGGTGACTTTGCCCCAGTCCCTGCACCTGATCTACCTCACAAGGTTGTTGTGAGAATAAAACAAAGGAGTGGACGCATGAGCACCACCCTGAGCTCCGTGGAGGAAGGGAGGAATAAAAATTCCAGTTGAGAGAAAAGGATATTGATGTGGGAGGCAATGAGAAGGAAGGGGGCCCTCGAACAAACAATTCAGACCTGAGGCCTCTCAGAGTCTTGCAGAGGGCGGAAGAGGAAGAAGAAGAAGAAGAAGAAGAAGAAGAAGAAGAAGAAGAATGGTTTTTATATGCCAACTTTCTCTATCACTAAAGTCAGAATCAAACCGGCTTACAATCACCTTCCCATCCCCGCAACAGACACCCTGTGAGGTAGGTGGGACTGAGAGAGCTCGTAACAGAGCTGTGACTAGCCCAAGGTCACCCAGCTGGCTTCGTGTGTAGGAGTGGGGAAACCAATCCAGTTCACCAGATTAGCCTCCACTGCTCATGTGGAGGAAGGGGGAATCAAACTCGGTTCTCCAGATCAGACTCCACCGCTCCAAACCACCACTCTTAACCACTATACCACGCCATGAGATTGGAGAGCTACATCTTTTAGTGGGCTGCCTTCTGTTGTTGCAGGAGTGCAAAAGCTTTTGTGTTCCACAGAACTCTAGATCCAGAGCAAGAGTTCTTTGGTGCTGAAACGCTGACCCAACGGTGCCTTACCACCTCACCTGCTTACTTTCTCATTCACATTTGCAGTCAGTGGCTTTTGCATTTCCCGTTTCTCTTTGCGGCGCCATCGCTTTCTTTGATAGGGCACGCTTGGTCTGCTTTCAGGACCTGCCCCATCTGTTTAGTGAGGCCCGAACTTTATGGGCCTCCATCCGCTTTCTCCCACCCCCCATCCATTAGTTTTGTTTTGATGAGGACAGAGTCCTTGAGTGCACCATGCAGTAAGAGGATTCATTATTGTGACAAGTCTATTTTAAGCCAATTTCCATCAGGTTTATTACACCCTGTGAATTCATTACATTTCTGCTCACCTGTGTTGGAGGCATGTGACGGAGTTATCACCTTTCTCGCGCAGGGCAGGAATGGATGGCTCAGTAGCTCTGTTTTAAGACCTAATGGCCTCTTATTTAATACAGTTTTATCTTCATCCTCCCTTAGCAATCATCGCCTTAAAATATAATCCCCATTATATCCATTTTGGTTCTCAGCTGCAGAACAAATCAATGCCTCCTCTCTGACAGTTTTGAGATGGGTTTAAGTGTGTTAGAAATCTGAGGAATCAATTGCACCCAGGTGCACAGAGAGAGATGGGTAAAGTGGAGGGCTCTTTCCCCCTGGAGAGAAATGGCTGCTGAGATTGGCTCCTGTTCTCATGACACAGCAGCTTTGTTTCAATTTCGCCCCCTTCAGAAATATCGCTATGAGCGCTAAATCTTCCATGCCTGACTGCAGAGAGCGGAGACCAGTACAAAGTTACATTTCGCTTTGGACTGACAGGTGGAAAGCCATAATCATGTCCTTTTCCTTGGCGATGAATGATGAATTTTCAAGTCGTAAAATGGATTCGAGATGGCCGCTGTTGATGAGCGGGACGTGCTGGCGTGTTCAGCAAAAATAGCATGCTTTGCAAGGAGTTCCCTTTCTTTCCTTCTTTCCTAGGGTTGCCAACCTCCAGGTACTAGCTGGAGATCGCCTGCTGTTACAACCGATCTCCAGCCGATAGAGATCAGTTCACCTGGAGAAAATGGCCGCTTTGGCAATTGGACCCTATGGCACTGAAGTCTCTCCCCTCCCCAACCCCCCTTCCTAAGGCTCCGCCCCAAAAACCTCCCACCAGTGGTGAAGAGGGACCTGGCAACTCTATTCTTTGGGGGCTTGTGTTCATATGGAAAAGCCATTGGGTGGAGCCACTGGAGGATGCTGAACTCTCAAGGGTCTACTTTCTCCAGCTAGTATTTTCCAGGGTATGTCCAATGATGTACTATGTGATGCGTCTTAGTCAGAGGTTTAGCTATGGCTAGAGCACTTCATTTTGTTATGAGTAGGCCAGTGCTTGGAGATCCATTATGGTACTGTGCTTGAGACGGGGAGGAAGGGAACCAGCCATCAAGTTTGCTGGATGACCATGGGGCAGTCACACTCTGTCAACCTAGCCTCTCTCACAGGGATAAAATAGGGGAGAAAGATGCATGCCTCCATAAACTCCTTGGAAGAAGCGTGGGAGGAAAAGGCGAGAAATAAACATGACGTGAAAGGGGTATGATCTTTCCAGCAACATCGGGACAAGCACTGTGATGATTTCCCCCCTTTTGTGCATCACTTAAATGCCAAGCTGGAGCCCCCTTGTCCTTGAGCGAACCACTTTGAGAGTCGATGACCTAGCCTTGTAGTTTGGCCGTTTTGTTGTTGCTCACACCTACCATGGCAGCCATTTTGTGCTGGTGGTGCCCACTGCCAAAGTGCTCCCAGGCTCAACAAGGTTGGGGACCCCTGGGCCAAGTGATAGGTGTGCACTTCTGTGCGCTCCCTTTCATCAACAAGCAAGTCTGAAGACTGAGCAGTTGGAGTGCCAGAAATGTGATTCAAAACAGCTCCCGCCTCCCCCATCCTGTAACCCTACCTTGCCCATGGGTTAAAATGTTATTTACTGTGCAAACCTGCTGGAAGGCAAGAAAACAAAACCAGAGCTTGCAGGTCAGTCCGAGGAATTCCACGGTGCAAGGAATGTTACCAAGCAGCGCATTCGAGCTGTCTCCTTTATACCTGCTATTTCCATCCGTTGAACTCACCGTTCCTGGTAAACAACATCCTTTCCCTGGCTGAGAAGAATGTGATCAATGATATCTCCATACCATCTTCCTTCATTAGGTGTGGGGTTGTTTTTTTTGCTTATTCAAACCACAGTCTCTCAAAGCCGGCCCCAGAGGCAAATGTTGTAAGGGGATACGTCCGTTTCCCTCTTAACCAAGAGCTTCAATCTCGCCAAACAGCCAGCTCTCTCCTTTCCATGGAGAGGCAGCCGGCTTCTAATCAGGTTTCACTCCTTTGTTGTAGCTATTGATCCCCGGCACTGCAAGATGCAAATAGCCAGGCCTGACAGGATTCGGGGTGTTTTATCATCAATGGAGAGTAATTATGCTTGGCTGCACCAATATTGGATTGTAAAGCCCCAGGATAATGTGCAAGGTAAAGACATTTAGAAGGCAGTCCACCTTGGGGATTTGTGTAAATGTGATGGATAGAGTGAGAGGAGGATGGCTGAATTACCGCCCTGGGGGACTGACAGACGCATGAGCGAGGAAGGAGGAGGGGAAGGTAGCCTTGGTGATCTCGGTGAGGGGGGGAGAAAAGATAGAGCTGCTGTTGATTCCGAGCCCCGACGTGGATGCAAGGCTATAATTTTCTGTTACTGTCTGATCTTTGCAATGGCCCCTGCCTTGAGGAGGAAAATATGCGTGCGGACACACTGCCGTTGGATCCGGTCCACTCTTTTGACATGCTTACTGTACGTAATGGTTTGGGAAGCTGTGTCCCATCGGTCCCAGATTTATTGGGGAGGGGGTCTTCCCCTCAGGCCTTTGGTAAAAAGGTAAAGGTTCCCTGTGCAAGCACCGGGTCATTCCTGACCCATGGGGTGACGTCACATCCCGACGTTTACTAGGCAGACTGTTTATGGGGTGGTTTGCCTTCCCCAGTCATCTTCCCTTTACCCCCCAGCAAGCTGGGTGCTCGTTTTACCAACCTCGGAAGGATGGAAGGCTGAGTCAACTTGAGCCAGCTACCTGAAACTGACTCCCGTCAGGATCGAACTCAGGTTGTGAGCGGAGCTTTTGACTACAGTACTGCAGCTTACCGCTCTGCGCCACGGGGCTCTTGAAATAGGTAATGGGGGGGCTATTGAAATAGGTAAGTGTGCAAGTGCAGAAGAACGAAGCACCAGAGGAGCAAGATAAATATTGAGAGAAGAGGAAAAGCCATGGAGACGAGGCAACATTAAGTAGCAGGGGTCTCTGTGCAGGAACAAACTGTGTGTGGATTCACCTTAGCGTGGGTACGGTATTGTCTATTCCACGGGGTTATAGAAGCCTTTAAATCAAATGCTCAGGAATCCCCCTTCTAATCTTCATTCCCTCACTCATGCCAAGTTGAAATTCTAATGCAGGGAAGTTAGCAATGCAGTGTGCATTCTTTTAGCCACTGAACACCATTGGGTATCACACAGAGAACATCCTGGGCTTTCTGCAAACTCATAACATGCTCTTTCCTAGGTACTCCTTGCCTCTGTATAGGAGTTCCCCTTGTAAGGTTGGAGTTTGATTGTCCTTAGTAATTTAGGTTGGGAGATTTCTCAATCAACGTTTCCCACAACTGATTTAACCTTCTCATGTTTTATCTCACCTTTCACATGAACACATGATGCTGCCTTATACTGAACCAGACCCTTGGTCCATCAAAGTCAGTACTGTCTACCCAGATTGGCAGCGGCTCGCGGCTCGCCAGGGTCTCAGGCAGAGGTCTTTCACATCACCTACTTGCCTAGTCCCTTTAATTGGAGATGCCGGGGATTGAACCTGGGACCTTCTGCATGCCAAGCAGAGGCTCTACCACTGAGCCACAGTCCCAAGGACTCCAAGAAGTGTTCAAGGCAGTGCCCATGGCACTCCTCTTTACCCTCACAACAACATTGTAAGGTAAGTTAGTCTCAGAGATTGTGGCAGACTCAAAATCACCCAGGTTGCTTCAAGGCTAAGTGGAACAGGTCCCCCTGGTCCTAATCTGGCATGCTAACCATTACACCCAACCCCACTGGTGTATCCTTTTTCATTTTTAAAAAAATTATTAAAAGAAAGTGAGAATACAACAACAAAGGAAAATGGAAATATAACTAAAATACTCATAATACAAATTCTTGAGAAGAAACTAAGACCGTGCTGCTAATATAACTAAAATATCCATAACTGTGAACCAAGCACTACTCTATCTAAAATCCGCATGGTTGTCACTTCCCTCCCTCACTGTGATTTACACATTGGAGTGTTTTTTCCATCTTTGAAATTGTTACATTCCAGCGAGCGTCCAGTTCTTCTGTATTTTTCTCATTATTATAATACGTCAACTTAATTAAAGCGTATGTTTCTTTAACCTTATCAAGCCAATTATTTAAATGAGTGTCCTATTTCATGTTCCTGATGCTGCCATCTTTATTGTTAAGAAAACGCCCTGGCCATCTCTCGCAATGTTCCTGCCTCTTTTGCATAAGGAAAGCAAGACTATGCCGGCTCCTCCTGGCCCCACACTTAATGAACTACAGGGGGGAAAAACACCAAAAATGTGACTCAAAAGACGGTGGCTTTTGGGGATCAATCTAGAGTGCCCAGCATCGAGCAGGAGAGACCTGCTTAATGGATAAATAGCAGTCTCTCATATTGACATAAGAATCAGGCTAACCTTTGCAGAATCTGGTGCATGAAGGAGCTAAGCTATCTTAGCTGTGGGGGGAAAATGTATCTCTCCACAGAGATGCTGTGTTAGCTCACTAATCCCCAGCTCTGATTGCCGCGGACCTGTAAGTAGGCTCAGGGAGGGAAAATCTCCTTTCCTGGTGGTTATTCATGCCGTGCGAATCTCATACCTGTCAGAAAGAAAAAGTTGAACCGTTTTCCTCCCCGCGTCTATGAAATTTGGGATATGGTTTGTGGCTAAAAGGGATTTCCTGGTGAGACAATTGTGACAGGCGATTCCCAAGGAACGTCTGCCTCTACACACACATTCCTGGATTTCTAAACTGAAATTTGTCATAACTTCTTCATTTTAAGCTGCAGTGCATTCCTGTCAATCAGATGTTTTTGGTGTTCTTTTTACAAGGGACGGGTCTAAGAGCAAGCCAAGTTTCTTGGCACGCAACACCTGCTATGTAGGGCGAGCCTACATGGCATGTCAAGAGAGACTCAAATTGGCAGTGACCCGCAATAAACAGTTAATGAGGTCCGTGTTCGCACATGGGCTGCTGCTTCAGTTCAGTGAGCCATTAATACTCTGATCCTGAGGCCTAGTTCACACATGCAGGAGAAGGTGGGGGCAAAACGCTGAAAAGATAAGATAAGCTCACACCTCTTTAGACTACAGGTAGGGAATCATGTATTTGGGATTCCCCACTAAAAAAAAACTCCCTGCAAACAGAAAACCAGCTAGGATTGCCAGGTCCCCCTGGCCTCTGGCAGGAGATTAGGGATGTAGGTTTACCAGATCTGATTGGGGTTAAACCTGGGACTTTCTGCATGCCAAGCAGATGCTCTACCACTGAGCCACAGCCCCTCCCCAATCAGAGTAGACAGTATAGGTGGACCCAGAGGTCCAACTTGGTACTTCATATATTCAGCTTCCAGGGACCAAGGAGACAAATTCTTCAGTGATTGCTCTTCTGTGCTGAACACACTGAAGGCTCTAAAATAATTTAACTAACCTTGGCATCTTTCAGGGTTGCCAGCATCAGGTTGGGAAATACCTGGAGATTTGAGGGGGTGGAGTCAGAGGAGGGCTTGGTTTGGGCAAGGGAGGGACTTCAATGGGGCTGAATGCCATAGAGTCCACCTTCCAAAGTGACCATTTTCTCCAGGTGAACTTAGAGAGCCAGCGTGGTGTGGTGGTTAACAGCGGTAGTTTGGAGTGGTGGACTCTGATCTGGAGAACCGGGTTGGATTCCCCACTCCTCCACATGAGCGGCAGAGGCTAATCTGGTGAACTGGATTTGTTTCCCCATTCTTACACACGAAGCCAGCTGGGTGACCTTGGGCTAGTCACACGCTCTCAGTCCCACCTACCTCACAGGGTGTCTGTTGTGGGGAGGGGAAGGGAAGGTGATTGTAAGCCGGTTTGATTCTGACTTAAGTGGTAGAGAAAGTCGGCATATAAAAACCAACTCTCCTCCTCCTCCTCCTCGCCTGGAGCTCAGTTGTAATAGCGGAAGATCCCCAGCCACCCCCTGGAGATGGGCAGCCCCACATCTTAAGGCCAACGATACACTAAAGTGCTTCAAACACTTCAAGGCCTTTAGGAAGGCACTGAAAATCAGTGGCGAAAGGAAACTTTGTCCCACTGAACACACATATATACAGATATACAGTAGATATATCCCGCTATCTGTGCCTTCCAGGTCTAAACTTAGATTCTATAAGCCTGCCAGACCATCTTCAACCCAAATGTCTGATGTGTACAGGGAATCAATACGTGCATGTCTTGCAAATGTAAAACACATGTGCGTAATTGTATTTGCTGTACCCTTACACCAAAGTAGTTATTTCTTTTTATTGGGAAAATTGTTAGATTTGATGGCAGTATGTAATTAGTAGCTTGCCAGCCCTAATTACAGGCTTGGGCTCCAGGAGAAGTGATGTTGTGCTCTGATGCGTAAGCTATGGTGTACCACGAAACAGGCATTTGGAAGCGTCCCACGTTGCTGGATCATCAGATATTTGACATGGCAAAAAGACCGGAGGGGGGAGGTTTGGCTGCCATAGTTTATGTGGTGACGAGCGAGGGAAGCAAGCGCTCAGGATTGTGACCCAGAAGGCTTTCTTTGTTAAGCGAACCACAATCGTAACCACAAATTATAGCCTCACAAACTGTAGATTTGAAGCCTGGGCTCGCGCTACGTAAACAGACGTTTCTTTGTGTTTTAACAAAATATACACAAAAGGAATGTGTGTTTGTGTATTCAGATGCCAAAGCAGCAGTTTGCAAAAGAGCGGCAGCCAGTTTGGTGCCGTTAAGTGTAGTTAACGGGGTGTGCGTGTGTATGCGTGTGTGTTGTTTTTGTTTTACCGTGTAATATCCAGGAGCCAAAAGATTCTAGAAATGGCAGCGTTTTGACACAGTTGCTATATTGTTGTGACCCCGAGGGCGACGTTTCCTAAAAGCTTTAGTTCCTTGTAGAAAACAGTTGTGCAATAGAAACATTTTGTAAAATGGTATGATAAAACGTTTGTGCGGTGGAACTGGAAACAAGAGATGAATATCCCAAGGAAAAGGGGACGGTTGTTCACAGGTTGGTTCACAATTTTGCACCACCGAACCACTCAGCTCCTCTTGTCACTTGATCCACATAACGGGTTGGATCCAGACTACATTGACAATTTCCACTGTTTCCACCTTCCTGCTGCAGCCCCTCCCCCCCACACACCATGTCAGCCAGAGCGGTGAATTGAAGCGGTGGACTCTGATCTGGAGAACCGGGTTTGATTCCCCACTCCACCACATGAGCAGTGGACACTAATCCGGTGAACCAGGTTGGTTTCCCCACTCCTACGAACGAAGTCAGTTGGGTGCCCCAAAAACCTCCCGCTGGTGGCAAAGAGGGACCTGGCAACCTTACTCATAGCCCCTATATGGCACACACACACTCTCTCTGGGGAAGAAGAAGAAGGAGGAGGAGGAGGAGGAGGAGGAGGAGTTGGTTTTTAAATGCCAACTTTCTCTAACATTTAAGGGAGACTCAAACTGGCTTACAATCACCTTCCCTTCCCCTCCCCACAACAGACACCCTGTGAGGTAGGTGGGACTGAGAACGTGTGACTAGCCCAAGGCCACCCAGCTGGCTTCGAGTGTAGGAGTGGGGGAAACAGATCCAGCTCACCAGATTAGCCTCCGCGGCTCATGTGGAGGAGTGGGGAATCAAACCCGGTTCTCCAGATCAGACTCCACTGCTCCAAACCACTGCTCTTAACCACTGCACTTGTTCTTATTCATGCCTTGTTATCCTGGCCTCTCTCTCTCTATCCTTGTGTCCCTGTTTCCATTTGCTGTGTCCTCTATACTGTGGATGAGTCATCACAAGTGCCTTTTTGGGCCAATTTGGAATCACTGGTGCAAATCAACACACCTGGTAAGCTGGGGCAGCTTGTTATGATTTTGTAAGTACGGAGAGGCCATGGCGCTGTTTTGGAGCATCTGCTTTGGATGCAGAAGGTCCCCGGTTCAGTCCCCAGCATTTCCAGTCAGAAGGTTTGGGTAGGAGGTAATGAGCAAATCACTCCACCTGTGATTCTAGAGAGCTGCTGCCCGTCACAGTAGACAATACTGACGATGATAGACCTGTGGTGTTACTGGGCATAATGCGGCTCTGCATGGTCAAGTGGCGGTGCGTGGCAGGACAGACTTGCCGCATGCAGGGCACCATTCTAGAGAATCCAGTGTGTGCAGTCACGTGCTTCGTAGCGCCTCGGCCTAGCAAACGGTTAACAGGTTTTATGCAGCATAAGCAACTGTTGTCATTGTTTTAGTAAGCCCGCAGAATACAAGTGTGAAGGATATTGTACATTGAAATGATTTCGGGAGAAAATGCGAGCCGGAGCCATAGGGTTCTGCAGAATGAAACATGTCGTTAAAAATCTCTTTATGGTGGGTAGAGGGAAATTGACTGCTTAACATGAGAGGTGCACTGTGGTTGCACCCAAGGACTTTTCCTCCAAGATTGCCTTCTATTACCTTGCAGATCATTAGCGTACCCAGCATGGTTTTGAAATACATCATTTTGGCAGCGGCTGCAAGCTGAGGATGGGTTTCTGTTAATATCTTGCCTTTAGTAATACATATTTCCTCATGCAGAGTGCTAACGCGAAATGCAATTTTTATTACACCGGACTTAAAAAACAAAGAGGCTTTGATGTTTCACATTATACATGTCGTTCATGCCTCTCACAGTCATCTCTGAGCTATATGTTTTAAGACTCCTAAACAGCTTCGGGCTCAATTATATGCAGGCTACTGTAAATATGCCCAGGGGGTATAATACACATCCATACCACCACTCAAGGCTTATGCACACATATACACAAAAGGAATGTGTGTTTGTGTATTGTGTGTGTGTGTGTACAGAGAGCTGGACTAGGAACTGGGAGATCCAGGTTCGAATCCCCACCCTCTGCCATAGAGCTCACTGGGTGACCTTGGGCCAGTCATATACTCTCAGCCTAACCTACCTCACCAGGAATGTTTTGAGGATAAAATGGAGGAAAGGGGAGACATGATAGAGGTCTATAAAATTATGCATGGTTTGGAGAGAGTGGACAGGGAGAAGCTTTTCTCCTCTCAAATTACTAGAACGCGGGGTCATCTGCTGAAGCTGGAGGGTGAGAGATTCAAAACTGATGAAAGGAAGTATTTCTTCACACAACGCATAGTTAAATTGTGGAACTCCCTGCCCCAGGATGTGGTGATGGCTGCCAGCCTGGAAGGCTTTAAGAGGGGAGTGGACATGTTCGTGAAGGAGAGCGGTATTCATGATACTAGTTAAAATAGATACTAGTCATGATGCATACCTATTCTCTCCAGGATCAGAGGAGCATGCCTATTATATTAGGTGCTGTGGAACACAGGCAGGATAATGCTGCTGCAGTCGTCTTGTTTGTGGGCTTCCTAGAGGCACCTGGTTGGCCACTGTGCGAACAGACTGCTGGACTTGATGGGCCTTGGTCTGATCCAGCATGGCTTTTCTTATGTTCTTATGATGTAAGCCACTTTGGGTTCCCACTGGGGAGACTGGCGGGTTTAAACAGTAAATAAATAAACTAAAATAATGGTGACATCAACATCATGGCCACAACATGATCACTGGGCCGAAAACATATTTATTTGTGCCTGTGTGGTATAGTGGTTAAGAGGGGCAGACGCTAATCTGGAGAACCGGGTTTGATTCCCCACTCCTCCATATGGAGCCTGCTGGGTGACCTTGGGCTAGTCACAGTTCTCTCAGAACTCTCTCAGCCCCACCTACCTCACGAGGTGCCTGTTGTGTGTGGGGAGGGGGGAAAGCAAATGTAAGATGTTTTGAGACTCCTTACTGTAGAGAAAAGCGGGGTATAAAAACCAACTCTTCTTCTTCATTTATAGTCCACCTTTCTCACTGAGACTCAAGGTAGATTACACAAATTTAAAAACAAACAATACAGTACAATACAATACAATCAGAGCAATATGCATACAATCAACAGGATTTTTAAAATGGCATTAAAATTGCAGTAATGTACCAGCCACCCTAACCTGGATAGGCCAGGCTTCAGATCTTGAAAGCTAAGATGGGTCAGCCCATATTAGTGCTTGGATGGGAGGCCACCATGGAAGTCCAGGGTTGCTGCGCAGAGGCAGGCAATAGCAAACTACCTGTTTTCGTCTCTTGCCTTGAGTACCCTATAGGTTTGCCGCCAGTCGGCTGCAACTTGATGAGGCTTTCCACCACCACTAAACATTCAGTAAAATAGTACAAGGCCTACAGCAAACCAATGAAACAAACGGTTACAAAAATCAGAGGAACGGTGTAACAGCGCAGTGTACACAATTAACAAAGCAGTGAAAGCTACCTGAAATTTCACCGACATTAACTGTGATTTTTTTCACAGCCAGTGTGGTGTAGGGGTTAAGAGCGGTGGCTTGGAGCAATGGAGTCTGATCTGGAGAACTGGGTTTGATTCCCCACTCCTCCCCAAAAGCTTCGGAGGGTAATCTGGTGAACTGGATTTGTTTCCCCACTCCTACACACGAAGCCAGCTGGGTGACCTTGGGCAAGTTACAGCTCTGTTAGAGCTCTCTCAGCCCCACCTACCTCACAGGGTGTCTGTTGTGGGGAGGGGAAGGGAAGGTGATTGTAAGCCGGTTTGAGTCTCCCTTAAGTGGTAGAGAAAGTCGGCATATAAATACCAACTCTTCTTCTTCAAATCTCCCCCTTCTATGTGACCGGTACAGCTAGGAAAACGTCCAGGCTAAACAAAACACACTGTCAGACCTCTGCTATTGCTATGGCCTCTGAGCAGTCATGCCCGACGTTTCCTTACACACTTAAAAAAAACAGAGCATCTTCCACGCTTGACTTTTCGACCACCGATAGCGCATCCATTGCAATACAATTTACACAGTCGGATAGGCAAGACGGGGATCTGGAAGTGCATTAGCCAGGTGGCCGCCCGCTGGAGCACGAATTAATAGGAAGGAGATGGGCGATCTTGCAGGGGCTGGCTGACTCAGATGACCACAAATAGCAGGTGGTCCTAAGTACAGGTTTTGCTGTGCTAGAATGGGCTTCCCGCTGAAATGGCAGCTTTGGCAGCATCCAGCTCCCCCTCCAACGTTCAGAGAGAGCAGGATGTCAACTTTTTTCCTCTTTGTTGTTCCCCCGGCCTGCTCACTGACTGTATTGATGAAATCAAAACTCGGTGAAAATAGTCTTTCGAAAGGCCGACTAAGGGTCAGTACACAAACAGCTGCTGTTCTGCGGCCGCTTTAAATCAGTCCCTCCTGGCGGCTGCTACTGTATGGCAAGCCGTTCGTCTGGAGCAAGCTGTTGTGCGGAGAAAGGTTCCCGTCCCTCCGCCACCACTGGCCAAGCAAGGTGCGCGCGCCCACAATGGCAGGAGACTTCTCCATGCGGAAGCTTGCTCTGGAGAAAACGTGCGGGAGGCGGTTGCCATGGAGAAAACCCTGGGGCTGCTTGTCCAAGTGAATCAGCCCAGAAGAGGCGGGGCATCGTTCACATCTAATTTTTCCCCGTGAAGCCAAGGGGAGAACATGGAGGATGACGGAAGGATTGCTCCTACCTATATGATCCCAGGAGCAAACTCAAGTTTGCTGACCGTTCCTTCCCACAGTAGATATACACTACTAGGACTTTTCTAGTGGCTGTATTAATTCCACGGAAGGGGATGCCAGAGGTCCAGAAGGCAGCTTCATTTCCGTGGTTTCAGATGGCCCGCAAGACAGCCCTTTTCAGTAGTGCTTTCTCTGATCTGGTGTGATAGATTTGTTTCTGGTTTTAAAAGCTGGGCATCTGGATTCTTTTTAATGTGTTTCATGTCGATTCTTATGGTGTGCATTAACTCGTGTGTGTGTGTGTGTGTGTGTGTGTGTGTGTGTGTGTGTGTGTGATTGCAGTACAGCCTGTGGTGCAGAGTGGTAAGCTGCAGTACTGCAGTCAAAAGCTCTGCTCATGACCTGAGTTCGATCCCGACGGGAGTCAGTTGCAGGTGGCTGGCTCTAGGTTGATTCAGCCTTCCATCCTTCCGAGGTCGGTAAAATGAGCACCCAGCTTGCTGGGGGTAAAGTGTAGATGACTGGGGAGGGCACTGGCAAACCACCCCATAAACAAAATCTGCCTAGTAAACTTCGGGATGTGACGTCACCCCATGGGTCAGGAATGACCCGGTGCTTTCACAGGGGACTACCTTTACCTTTTTACAGCCACTTTGAAATTTGGGATAAGGTGTATAATGTCTTAAATAAGTACAGGCAAGCAGAGGTGAAACAAACTCAGCCCTGATTTTACTCAACTGCTGTTGGGAGGACTGTTTTTTTTTAAGAAAAAAAAATCTTAATGGAGTTTATGTGGGGGTTTTTTAACAGAGGGATGCTTTCAAAAAGTATGATTTCCCTTACCTCTAGGATCTGAAATGGTACAGTCCATTCTGTATAGGGTTGCCAACCTCCAGGTACTAGCTGGAGATCTCCTGCTATTACAACTGATCTCCAGCCGATAGAGATCAGTTCCCCTGGAGAAAATGGCCACTTTGGCAATTGGACTCTATGGCATTGAAGTCCCTCCCCTCCCCAAACCCCGCCCTCCTCAGGCTCCACCCCAAAAACCTAATGCTGGTGGCAAAGAGGAACCTGCACTGGAGAGGAGTCAGTTTTCCTTCCCTCCCCCCATTTGCCTGACCTCAAATGCTTTCCTGGTTCAAATACTGGCCCATTGGAAGAAATATAGAAGGAACCTCGTATGTTTTTCCTTCCCCATGGGCAAACAATAGCTTTATGGGCTGTTGTTTTATACAGCCAAAAGATACTGGATATCTGGTCATGGACCTTGCAATATTTAATCTCATTTGGTCCTCAGAATTAGACCAAAGAGAGGGCAGGAATAATCAGACAGCCCAAGGTGGAAAAATCTCCCCGGTTGGTTGCAATATGATAATAAATCAGCTGACAGTTCCATTCCTTTAATGGGACCCCAAATCTGCCTCTCAGGGGAGCCTGAATTGCTCTTCCCAGTGACAGAGAACAAGCACAGTCAGCCATCTTGATAGTGTCTGCAGCCAACAGCGGAGTGAAATAATCCAGATGTAAGCCACATGTTGCAAGTTTGCAGTTAGTTGTAAAATTCTTTCATGCGCCCAAACACTTTCAAACACATTGAATCAAAGATAGGAGAGCCAAACCTGGCCTCAAATGTTCACCATTCTTATAGTGACCTTACATCTGTCTCCAGTTAATGCCTTGATTAAAGTTAGACGTTTCTGAAATTTTTTAGAATCATATCAGCTCAAGTTCCGATCCTATACCCATTTATTTGTGCCAAAACCACAACGGAATACAACAGGACTTAATTTCTAAGTAGACAGCATAAACATTAGGATGTATAAACAAATTGTAATATATTATAAATTACGGTCATTAATGCATGGTCACTTTAACCTCCTTTATTCCCCGTTTCAGCCAGGATCAAAGTAACCCGGGTTGGGGGAAACTGTATGCATTGGCTGGAATGATCAGGGACGAAACTGTGTGCTAATGGAGGCATGAATACAGAAAAGCAGTCTCCCAAGTTCAAATAAAGTCCCACCCCTTTAAATGCTGCTCTGTAACTGGCTGACTTTGCAGTACTCACCCTGCCGCATAAAAAAGCATTTTAAGAACAAAAACAAAAAAATAGAGAAATCTGAAAGGGGGAGGGGAGAAATCCAAGCCTAATTTTTAAAAAGCCCTTCTTTTGCTCAGAATGAGCTCCCAGGAAGCAGGAAGCACTTGAATCCCTGCCTCTTTACACACTGCTTCGTGATTGGCTGTGAGAGAAGCCAATCTTCTGTGCTTCCCCTGTTTGGTTATCTTCATGCTGCCTTGAAGAGGGGTTTGGAAAAGGGTGGGGCGAAGCTCAGCCCAAGAACAGAGTATGCGTGCTGTGTGACTTTGGAATGAGCCAGGATGAATGGTTGAATTGGGGTCAGAAGAGGAATGGGAAAAGCCGGGATCGTTTTGCGTTGAAACAGCGTTGAGCTTCCAAGGAATGAGGTAACGTGCATACTGAAAAATTTGATCCTGGCTGAAACAGGGAATAAAGGAGGGTAAAGCAACCATGCATAAATGACCTATAGCTCTGGTAGTAGGCAGTGACCTTGGGCCAGTCACAGTTATCTCAGAACTCTCCCAGCTAGGCATGATTGCCAGATAGTAGCAGGAGATCTCCTGGCCAACTGCCAGGTAGTAGCAGGAGATCTCCTGCTAATTCAACTGATCTCCAGCTGATAGAGATCAGATCACCTGGAGAAAAATTGCCGCTTTGGCAATTAAACTCTATGGCATTGAAGTCCCTCCCCAAACCCTGCCCTCTTCAGGATCTGCCCCCAAAATCTCCCACCAGTTGAGAAGAGGGACCTGGCAACCCCATTCCCAGCCTATCCGGAGGCAGGCAATGGCAAACCACCTCTGAACATCTCTTGCCTTGAAAACCCTACATGGTCGCCATAAGTCAGCTGAGACTTGACAGCACTTTACGCACACACAGAGGAGGCGGTAGGCAATGCAAAATTTGCCTGTGTTTTTTGCTAATTAACATATGCAGATGAGCTGGGTCATTTCTCCTCCCCACCATAACCCTCCCCACCCAGCCACCCACTCCCCCATGGGAAAATTGACCACCCGTATCACTTACAGCTGAGGTTACAAAGAGGCATCGACTTAGCAAAAATAAATGTCTGTTTCCTATCACAGTAGCAAAAACGTCAAGTGGAAAAAGGTCTTCTAAAAAAAAGAAATGTGTAATTGTTTGGTGCAGAGCAGACTTGGGGTTTATTCATGAAGGACAGCCGCCCCAGGCAAAAGTAATCAAGCTAGAGATACCCACCTCCAATATTTTCATACGGTCTAATTGAAGCCATAGCTTGAAAGCCCCGAGGCTTGAGACCATCTCAAAATGCATGCTACAATAGAATGTATATACACATATGTGCAGAGGAAGAGGGAGCGATTTCCATTATTTAAGTTGTCTGTTCTCCCTGTATGTTTCCCCAGCTGGCTGCACTGTTGGAGATAGTAAGACCTTACTATGCCAGGTTCTGGTTTCCATCTTTTATATATATTTCTGTGGTTAAGTGTTTTCTCATTCTGTTGTCAGAGCTCTGGGTTTGCAGGCAACTTAAAAGTATTTATTACACAGCCTGTGCTATATTTTATGCCCCCCTCCTTTTTTTGTTTTTGTTTGAGCGCTCTTGTAAGCACAGTGTTTAAAGGGATTATTTTAGTATGAGAAACTGTCTTCTGGGGAAAGGGTTTTCTCTTTCAGAGGAATGCTGGATTTGTAACTGATGGATGTCACTTTGTTCTGAAGACTTTATCATGGAGACAAGTCTTTCTCTGTGGGAGGAGGGAGAAATCAACATGAGGATCTGGCATTTATTCCTCCCTGCCACCTGAAGGCTGATTAAAAACTCCAGTTTGTAGACTGTGAACGCCTGCTTACAGGAAACTAAATCTTATGGTTTTCTGTGGACCTCATGTCTGTGTCAACTTGCATAATATCATGTAGTTAATTTGATACCATCTTCTGAAAAAGGGATGGATGTTGATTGCCTTGAGAGCCACACATGTTCAGTATGAGAAAATGAATACAAGAGACACATCATTTTACATATTCCATAGGGATGTGTCTGTCTTTTGGCAACCAATAGGAGTCTGGAGGAGCAGGGACATGGGTGAATGATGTCAGACGATAGTGTGACGTCACTTCTGGGGAAAACTCAGAAGTGACACCATACCTTTCTAGGAATCACGGGAAGCTCTACGGTAAAACCATAGAGTTTCTAGTTATTCCTAGAGTGGACTGTCATCACTTCCGTGTTTCCCCAGAAGTGATGTCACACCATAACCAACAACTTTTTTTAACATTATTTTTCTCCCACCATCTACAGGAGTAGTGGTGGGAAGCAGGGAACCCTATCGGGCTCCTCTCAGGAAATCTTAATACCTACGATTCCTAAGGACTGTGTACATCAGTGGTACTGCATCTGCAGATCACAGAGAGCCAGATTTCAATTGCCGTCAACCAAAAAAGGCCACATTTACTTCCATTCCTGGCATGAGGCCTGCACCTCAGGGAGGCTCACAAGTTTTCTGTTCCTCTGGTGGCAGGTGTTTCAAAGTGGGACCATCTGGTGAGTGCCATATTGGGGAATAGCATTCAGAAAAGCCGCAAGTGACATGCCATAGGGCCCTGGGTAGTTCCTGAGCCACTGGGTATCACTATTTTACATGGTTATGGAAAGAGAGGGAATGTGCATGTTACTAAGGGAGACAGTGCCTTGATACATATGCCTTACAGCCCTGGCTGTGTGCAGCCTTCGATCTATGGTTGCCATGCTGAAGATTGTGGGACATCTTCTCATGAACTAAAATGAATTCTTCAGGGGCCAGCCTCTGAACTTCTCACCCTTCCACACCGGGTGGTCAGCTGCGAGATGCAGTTTTGAACTTAAAGGAGAGGTTTTTTTATACATACTCTCTAGTACAAAAATAATAATAATAACAACAACAGAAGCCCTCTCATTTAACTTCCACTCCAACCTGAATGGCTGACCACCCTGTTTGAAGGGGAGAGGTTAAGCAAACACCACCCTGTTTCACCATCTGGATATGAACACTCAAAGGCATAGCAGAGAGTGCTAAATAGATCTCTTGGGTGACAACCTCTCTGTAATGTTGTTCCCTCCTAACTTTGTGGGAAATTGGTGTGATGGTTTTGGGACCCTAGGGTCTGTCGCCCACTTCTTCTATGTCATTTGTAAAAGTAATGGCTAAGTATAAAGAGCAGGGTCTTTTTGCTCACAGCACCCACAAAACTATTGAGGGGCATAAGTGTAAAGCCTCGGATTAATGTAAAGTCTCTGTTTCTCCTTTGGCTATTTTTTACATTTCATTGGGATATTCTAGATTTGAAATCATGTTATGAGTAAGGAAATTACCATATCTTGATAACGAGAAATAACTACATTGTGAGAGGGGTTTTGTTTCACTGTGACTAAGTTGTAATGGGCCATAATAAACCATTGGCTGGCTTCAATGTTTATTGTTACTTTAAGTGTGTGTTGGTTTAGATTGATTTAATACGGGCACAATGGATGCTATGGATTTTTAGCTCATGCTTTTATTTGAGTTCTTCAAGGAAAATAGCTTGAAAACAACAACTTCTGTGACAAAGAGCATGAAACAAGGCTGCATCTTAGCACCCCATCTTTTCAATCTATTCCTCTCAGACCTCCCACCATACATGGCCAGATTTGATGAACAACTTCTGTCTTGTACCAGTCAGGTAGCAAAAGAGGAGTGAAGCATCAGTGCATATTCTCAGAGAAGGGAAACATTCCCACTTTTGGGGAAGACAGTGGGTATATGCTTAAATCCACCGAGGACAGTGGTTAAAGAGGTAAAGGTAGTCCCCTGTGCAAGCACCGGGTCATTCCTGACCTGTGGGGTGATGTCACATCACAATGTTTACTAGGCAGACTATGTTTATGGGGTGGTTTGCCATTGCCTTCCCCAGTCATCTACACTTTACCCTCAGCAAGCTGGGTACTCGTTTTACCGACCTCGGAAGGATGGAAGGCTGAGTCAACCTTGAGCCGGCTACCTGAAACCGACTTCTGTCGGGATCGAACTTGGGGCATGAGCAGAGCTTTTGACTGCAGCTTACCACTCTGCGCCACAGGATAATGAGCAGGATTTAAATGCTTAACCGAAGCACACAACTCTTTGGTACAGAACTAATCAGTCAGTGCCTGCCACTGGTTTATTTATATCCCACCCTTCTGCTTACCCCAAGAGGTCTTTCCCAGAAGGAACATAAATAGGTAGACCTATATGTAACTCTGCCCTGACCTGGATGGCCCAGGCTAGCCTCATCTTGTCAGGTCTTGGAAGCTTAATCAGGGTTGCCCCTGGTTAGTACTTGGATGGGAGACCACCAAGGCAATACAAGGTTGCTGTGCAGAGGCAAGCAATGGCAAACCACCTTTGTTCGTTTCTTGCCTTGAAAACCTTTCCTGGTGGCCATAAGTCAGCTGCGACTTGCAAGCACTTTCTACCATATTTTGTGTCTCCAGGAACCCTCTTAGAACACCCATATTTGAAATCTCTGTTCATCTATGAAGTTCACAAGATGGTCTTGAATGAGCCACTATTTCTTAGCATTGGCTACCATTGGTCTATTTTTTCTCTCCATCTGTTACATTTTTAACGCATCCTCCCCCCACAAAAAAACCCCTAAAGCCAGTATACCTAGTTCTTCCCTCCATTGTATATTCACAACAACCCTGTGAGGTAGAGTAAGGCTGTGAGAAACAGTAACTGGCCCAAGATCACCCAGCAAGTTTTGTGACTGAGTAAAAATTTGAACCCAGGTCTCCCCAGTCCAACACTTCAACCACATTAGATAATCAATATTGGATTGTTATAGGGATAAATATACTAGCGTCATGAAACCCCTTTGCGCACCAAAAAAAGTGCTGTAAGAATGATGAATCGTAATACCTTTGACTTCAGCTTCTTAGAAGCAAATGCATTTTTTTTATTAGAAGCCACCTATTTTCCATCTTTGTGACACTGTTGCAGATGGTGGTATGATCATTATGATAGGCTTTTTCCTACATTCAGTGGGAATTTGCTCAATATAGGAACAAACATGATCCTCCTTCCTCCCCCCCCAAAGAGATTTATATTAAAAAATTCCAAAATGAAAGACAATTCCCTCATGTTATCCCCAGACAATGAAGCCAAACCTTTTGATGTTTGTATTTTAAAATCTCCTCTCATCTGGATGTCATTTGTAACACCCATTATCTTCCTCCTCTTCCTCCTCCTCCTCCTCCTCTTATCCCTAGTTTCCTGTAAAACTCATTTTGAATTTGTAGATTCAGGCCGCTTTCACTGCCGCTGTGTCAGGGCAATCTATTTAGCAGGCCTCTCGTAGGGCCATAAAAAGTACTCTAGGGGTCACGCTGTGTGCTCTTGTAAATTTATCCCAAATTAACCCTGATTGGCATCCTGCTCTCCCACTGTAAAGACAGATGTGGACTCTCTCCAACATCTGCAGTTTCATGAGCAGCCCGGCCTATAAATTCAGGAACCTCAGTGACCCGGATTCGGGTAAAGGGTTTCAGACACTTTTACTGCCCAGCTACATTTGGGAACCTGACAGCGATTATTAACTGCAGTGGAGCCAGGTTGCTCAAGAAAAACAGGGTCCAGTGTGGAGATCCTGGTTCAGAGCCATCCTTGTGGCTGGGGCTCAAGCAATTTGAAATGCCTCTCCCCATCTCTCCGATTCTATCACATGCATAAAGTCTCATGAGTCATAAGAGGAATATGTCTGTTGTTGAAATGTCTTCGATGGATAAAAGTAATGGGCTTGTAACCCGATCTAGTCTCCCCTAGTAAAGTGTAGCTTCCTCCATGATTTCAGCCTTTGGCTCAGAGATGCTCCGATCGGTAACGGGTGCTTCCCCCCCCAAAAAAAAATTCCTTATGACTGCTTTTCCTCCCCGAAGTTTTCATTCATAGTGTGTTAACGCCTTGTAGCATATAGAGTAAACTTCTGTTTACCTCCATTTTTTAATGTATGTATTGCATAAATCTGTCTTTATGTAATAATTGTGTGCCGTCAAGTCGCAACCAACTCATGGTGAACCCAAGACTATGGGGTTCTCAAGGCAAGAGATTTCCCAACCTGGAGCTGGCAACCCTAGACTACAAAGAGTAGTAGTCTCTCACTCCTGAACTTTGTCCACCCCCCACCTGAGCAAGGAGGCAAATATACAAAGGGCAAAAACACATGGGAGGCTATGCCTTGGATTTGCCACACACTAAATGCACATTTCCCCCCAGCCAAATTCTCAGAACTCAACAATAAGCCCCCATGCAGAGTTTTGAGAATTCAGATGGGGAACATGGGCATCTAGAGAACAGCAAATCCAAGGCAAAACCACCCTTGCATTTTCGCCCAGTGACACACACACCCTTCCAATTTGTACACAGTCTAAAGGGGATTTCACCACCTCGGTTGTCCCTGGCCTTCTACACCAGGCCCTGCTACCTTCCAGTGCCCCCCTTATCTCCCCATGTTTATCCAGCGGCTGCCCCTCCTCCCTTTTAATGTATTTTTTGTGGAATGACACAGGGTTGCCCTTGAGTTGCGAAATGTTTCCCTTCCTACCCGATAACAAATCTGGATTCGCCTCCAGCACCCCCAAGGGGTAGGGTTGCCAACCTCCAGGTACAAGCAGATCTCCTGCTATTACAACTGATCTCCAGCTGACAGAGATCAGTTCCCCTGGAGACAAATGGCCGCTTTGGCCATTGGACTCTATGGCTAGAGTTGCCAACTGCCAGGTAGTAGCAGGAGATCTGCTAATTCAACTGATCTCCAGCCCATAGAGATCAGTTCACCTGGAGAAAAATGGCCGCTTTGGCAATTGAACTCTATGGCATTGAAGTCCTTCCCCTCCCCAAACCCTGCCCCCCTCAGGCTCCGCCCAAAAACTCTCCCGCCGGTTGCAAAGAGGGACCTGGCAATCCTACTCTGTGCCATTGAAGTCCCTCCCCTCCCATTACTATTAATCTTTTTTTTTCCTTGAAAAAAACAAATGTTAAAGACTCCAATAAATATTAACAATAGTATTAGGATTAGAATTTTGTGCAAAGGAGATTACTAATTTATCACAAGATGAAAGGAGGTGTAGGGGAAGTCAATAATTCTTGATTATTTTAACAATGTTACTTATTCGTTTTTACTTTATATTCTTGACGCGATTGTTAAACTCTGTGATTAATAATTTTGGAAAAACAACAAAAAAAATATTTAAAAAGAGAGAAGTCCCTCCCCCAACCCCGCCCTTCTCCGGCTCCGCCCCCAAAACCGGTGGGGAAGAAGGACCTGGCCACCCTACTGGCCCAGAGAGAGGGGAGGGAGGTTAGGGGACGCGCACAGCCGGGGTGGGGGGAAAGGTGGCGCTTCCTTCCGAGCCAGCGCGGCGGCTGGGCGTGCGTAAAGTGCCGCGGCAACTGGAGGAGGAGGAGGAGGAGGAGGAGGAGGAGATGGAGATCTGCTTCTCCAGGCTGGATTAGCCTCGCCTGCGCCCCCCCCCGGGTTTCCCCCCCCCCCTGCTGACATCTTCGCGTGCATCCCTCGCCCGCGCGCAGAGGCTGAGCCTGGAGAGGCGCGGCGGCCGGCGGTGGAGAAGCCCGGCTCGCCTTTGGGTGCTGCGCCAAGGGGCTCCCGCTTCCCAAGGGGGACCCGCCGACGCCTCCCTCGATCCCGACGCCCGGCCTCCCTCCCTCTTTGCTTTTCCTTCTTCCATGGTTGGGAATAATGGCTACCGAGACTTGAGCGCAAAGGAGGAACGGGAGAAAGAGAAGAGGAGGAGGAGGAGGAGGAAGAAAAGCGCTCCGGCTCCGATGGCGCACCGAGGGGGGCTGTGATTTTCGTCTGCGGTGGCGGGAGGGGGCCTTCGCTGCCCTTCGGTTTCCCACCCACCCAGCCTTCCCTTCCTGCTGGCTTCCTCCCTCATGCCGACCGGAGCCGCGTCGCCTCCGCTTCTTCCCGCCGCCCGGAGCAGAGAAGCGGCCGCTCCTCTCCGCCGCCTGGGCTGAGGATCTGGGGGCGCGCCGAAAGAGAGACGGGGAGGACGCAAACCGGGACCGGGGAGGAGGGGAAAAGAGAGCAACTTTGAGCTTTCCTTTTTTCCCCATCGCGGAGGATTTTATTTGCAGGAGTTCTCCCCCCCCTCCGCCCTTCCTCGGCTCGCCCTCCGCTTGGAAACCCGGAGAGCCCCGCGAGGCGCGCCAGGGCTCTGCGGCAAAGGTCGTGCCTTCCTCCTCCCCTCCCCAGCCGCCGCTTCCCCCGGGCCGAGGGGGCGGGCGAGGGGTCCCCGGCCGGCCGGCCGGCTCCGGGGCGCGCTCCCACCCTCCGTCCCACCCTCCCTCGGGCCGGGCGGCCGTGGAGGTCCCTTTGTGCCCGAGCGGCGCGCACAGCCCCTGCGCCCCAGCCGCCGCCCCGGCCGGCCTATGGATTAAAGCCCGGAGGCTGGAGCCTCGCGCTGCTCCCCCCACGCCCGGATCGCGCGGGGGTCCGGGGGGGCGGCCCGGTTCCGGCCGCCTTGTGGATTATCTCGTCGGAGTTGGCGATCGCCCAGCGCGCCCGCCTCGCCCGGGCAGCAGCGTGGCCGGGGGGTAAGTTTCTCCAGGGGGGTCGTGCGAACCTCGTCCTTTGCAAGGGGGGGGGGTTCACGCTGGGCTTCTCCGGTGCGCCTTTTCCGGTTTCAAACCCCCCACCCAAAAAAAAAAAATGCTGAATCGGTGCCTTTGCAAATATTCCGCGCGCTTCTCGCCCCTCTCTGGACCCGGAGACGGGCAGGGCCAGACGGGAGAAGGAGAGGGGAGAGAGGGGAGGGGGAAAAAAACAACCCCGACGTGTTTTTGTTTCTAAGCCCCGGGAGGTTTTGCCTTGGCTCTGCCGCTCTCCAGATGCGCGTTTCCCCCGTCCAAATTCTCCAAACTCCACCATAAGCCCCCCGTGCAGAGTTTTGAGCCTTCGGATGGGGAAAACGGGCACCTAGAGAGCGGCAGAGCCAAGGCAACACCTCCCGGGCGCCCACGGCCTGACCTCCCCTTCCACCCCCAATCCTCCCTGCGGGCGGCTGGATCTGCTCTCCTTTGCCTGCGTCCGGTGAAATCGACCAGCTCCCGACCGAAAATCTCTCTCGGCCCACCGGCACGCTTTCGTTAGTGTTATTTTTTTTCCCCCTGCCTCTCCTGTCTCAGTCGGTTTCTTTCTACCGGTGCGATTGCAAAGGAAAGACCGGGGGGGGGGCACGTTTGGTGTTAAGGCATCACGGCGGCCCAACGGTGCTGCCTTCCTACTTCTTTGGACGGGAGAGAAATCAAAGGCGGCGCGGAGCCCTTAGAAGAGGTTAAGGATGATTGAAAACAGACCCTTTTTTTTCTGGCAGGAGGAAGAGAAGAGTCTGCTTTTTGCACCTTCCTTCTTGATGGAACACGTTTGCTCTGTCTTCCCCCGTTTTGGAGGGGGAGGAAATATTAAATAGTGAATCCTCGCCTTCATGGACAGGGGAGGGGGGAAAGGCTGCATTTTCCAGACTAAAGGACAGCCAGAATCGGGGAAATTTGGAACTGGTGCATGGTGTAATGCAAAAGTAGATGGTTAGAATGTTTTGAAAAAATTCCTTGGAAGCAAATATGGCCATCTTCCAGTGGAATTGAACTTCCAATTATGTTTTCTTGGAAACAGCTGATTATATATATATATATATATATATATATATATATATATATATATATATATATGTATGTATGTATATAAAAATGCACTCCCACTGAACTCTCTGGGGTGTCAGCCCCGGACAGGCCTGCTCCCTGTGATTGGGCTGTACCTAACAGCCTGACACATTTCTCCCCTCCACCCACTAAAACCAAAGCGCTTGGATTTAAGCCCCTTTTAGCCGCAGTGGAAGTCAATGAGATGAAGCTGGCTTAAAAATAAGCACCGGCATGCTTGGAAATGGTGGCGTTGGCCTTGATCCTCAGCAAAACTTTATTTGGGAGTTGAACTGAATGGTTTTGCTCCCAAATAAGACCTCTGTTGACTAGCATGCTTCCTTTGCAGATGAGAGGGTGATTGTATTTTTTTTTTAAAAAAAGCAGACTGCTTTGGTGCCTGGCTTCTTTATACTCCTTTCCTGCACAAGACGGCAAGGGGAAAGAGACCAGGAGAGAGATTTTTGTGGAGCAAGTTTAAAAACCATGGTGACTACACCAAAAAAGAAAGAGAAGCCGGAGGAGTAAGGGCATATTTTCCCCTCGGGTCCCATTAGCTGATTCTGAGCACATCGACATATGCCCACTTGGACTCTGGACACATACACACGCATTACCTTATAATTTACAGAGATAGGTTCAGTTTAGCCTAAGGGAGTGGTAGAAATTGACCATAGTCCCAAGCAAATGAATTGACTTCTTGTTAAGATACAGTGAAGAAAGTGATTGTAGGACAATAAACAACACCCTGAAATTCTTGACACAAGCCACTGATCTGGTTGTGCTGAATACTCTCCTGTCAAAAAAATGTTTGTTTTGTTTTTAAACCACTTTCCTATCCAAGCATATACTTGTGGTTTAGAAAGCCGGTTCTCTTTGGCAATTTCTTGGCGGATGTGGCACTGTACTGATATATATGTTTATTCATCCAAGCATGACTGTAACGCACAGCACAAGATTGAAAGAGGTTTTAATTTGCCCCAGCTTAGCATTAACTGGAACACCAATTAAGTGGAGAGTGAGATGTTTAACTGAGTAAACTATCTGGGAATTCTCTTGTTGAATTTCATTCTTTCCCCCTTCCTTTCCGTGCAAGGGGTAATCAGCTAGAAATGGTCTTTGGGGAGCTTTCCAGTTTAACACAGTGTCATTCAGCCTAACCAATTTGCCAAAAGCAATCCAAAGCTGCGTTTGCAAAATTGTCCTCCCAGGCTTGCATTGCCTGTATAGTGGACCTTAAATCCCTCCCCCCCAACCCTGTTAATTTAATTTGAAAGTAATATTTAATCCAATTAGAATTGCCAGCTCAGTTCCTTAAAAGTGGTTAATTTTGGGGTTGTCAAACAAGTATTGCCAACCGGGTAAGCAAAAGTATTTCAGGTGTTATTGCTAAAAAAAAAAACCCAAAATAAGCATACGTGGAGAGGGTTTTGAAGTAAAGATTGGCCCGGTCTCTGGAGAGAATGTCGTACTGGGAAATGGTTGTCATACAGAGCACTGTGTGTGTGTATCCCCAAATTTGTATTTCTTCCATCTGTGATTAGCTTGCAGAATATGTAGCCTCAGAGCTGATGTATTTACCAAGAGAGAGAAAGAGAAAACATTTGTTGTCCCCATTGATTGCTTGGGGTCATGGGGGCTGCCTAATGCACAGATCCTTGGGCGCTATCCCTCTCTGCAATAGGAACCGGAATTATTCCGTGCATTTATCCGCTCTTGGAAGAAAGTCTGTCTCAGCTGGAAAAGACTGTTAAGATGTTACATAGCAACGGAACCTGCCTGTTTTCATTTCAAAGGAGTTAAATCTCTGGTCATCCTTGCTCAGAAATTTACTCCAGTGGTTTTATGTTTATGTATAAAATCCGATTTTCTCTACATAGACTTAGGAGGCTGAAAGTGTGCTTTGGGGCCTACAGCGTTTAGTGTCTTACAAATAATACTTTCCTGTCCCATACCTACCCTTGAACAGTTGGTGATTATTTATCATCATTGTGCTAAGATCCAGAAACTGTAATCTGTTTTGTTACAATGCTGATTTTTCTCTCACTATATAAAAGAAGCCATCAGTAGGAATTTCAGTTCAGGCAAGAACCGTTTCAGTTTGATTACAAATGGCATGTTTTGTCTGCAGCAAGGAATACCAGGAAGTTTGGGATCTGTTTTTCATAAATTCACGTCCATGTAAATCCAACTTCCTCTTTGTTCCGTTGTAACCTCAGGCATTTTCTGGTCCCTGAGTATGAGCAATTGCTCACTGATCTTTAATCCGTGTATATTGGGTTTTGATCACTCGACGTGAGGGCAGCAAAGAGAAAAACCCTTCTGGAGTTGTCAGTCATATGGCATGGAACTTCAGTTTAACCAAGAGGCATTTTGTATGAAAGCTGATGTTTGCTTGGCCCAAGCGCATGTAGGGTGGCTGAATAGGAAACGAGAAAACTGAATGATGGTACGGCATAGATACATTTGATTTATCTTTGCAGCAGAGGAACCTCAAAGGTGAGCAATGTTGATTTATAAGAACAGAACTGAACGAAGCGATGCAGTGTAGTCTATTGGCTAAAGGTGTGAGCTGGGAGCCAGGAGATTGCCCATTCAAATCTGGCCCTGGCCATTCATAGTCATGCTCTTTAAAAATGGAGGGAAAGTAGATGTTCTTTACTTTCCCCATCCTTGAACAGCACAAATCATTCCATCTTTATAATGATTTTTTTAACTTCTCCCAAACATATTTTGCCTGCTGCAAATCTCATTTGCATCTATTTTCTCAGCTGTCCTTGAATCATTATCCCCTCGGGGTGGGTGTGCAAAAGCAGCACATTAACCCTGCTTCCCTATTCCTGTGTTTGCATTACAAACTGGATTGCCCCTTTGAGTGTAGTGCCATCTTGAAATATTTAGGCAGAAGTAGCTGGATTGATCTTACAGAGATATTATTTTGTATGATGTATAAGACCTCTTCTCACCATGTTTTCTATGCATGGAAACTTAATGTGCTGCCTCCTGCAGAGCTGGCCAGGTCTATACTGGTGTCATGTGCAGAAGATACTTGCAAGCTTGTAGCACATCACCTATTTACCTTGGTTTTCTTCTTCTGTAGCCATAAATACACACCAGCCAACAGCAAGCCCACTTCACACACCTATTGAAGTGGACTGTAGTCTATAGAAGCTTTTTACCACAATAACAGTGTAGTTGTAAGCAATATTGCATTCTTCCAAGTCCACTGAAGCGTGGAACTCTGCTTTAGGGTTGCACAATGAATCTTGAAGATGCCACAAAGCTCCCTTTTGTGCACCAGGCTAGAAATGATCAGTGCTGCAGTTCTTAGGGTATCTTGGTGAATGTATGGATGCATGAAAGAGCTGTGTACCAAATCATGCATCTGGTCCATCCTGCCCACTAGCTGTTTACTCAGACTCAGTGATCTGAAGCGTGATCACCTTTGGTGACTCTGTTGCCTGAGGTCCTTCAACCAGAAATGCCAGGGATTAAACATGGGACTGACTATGAGTGGGTGTGTGCATGCGCATAATCCTCCAGGTCACCAACTCCGTATGTAGTAGCTCTGCTACAACGCAGTGTCATAGGTGCCATGTGCCCATTAATCTTCATACATGCCTGTGTGAGTTCATGGATGTAGCGTTCTTATAGTGGGAAACTTAGATCAACCAACTTTAAACACACAGAATGGCCCTGTAGCAATCGTGCAAAAAATATATTTCATAGTACACCTAGCGTTGCCTGATCAAAGTCGCCAGCAGATTAAGAGACAAGCTGATAGATGGTTTCTTCTTGCCATATTTCAGTGGTTGGAAGGGACCTATGAACCAGGTATTGAACAGAACTGATTTCTCCGGAAACAACTTCCTAGCCTCACCAATTACCAGAAGATGGTAATGAGAAGTTGATGGAAGAATTGCCCTTATCTACTATCTCTTGGGAGAATTTTCTACGCCGTATAATAAGAATAATTGTGTCGAAACATCTATGCTGCTGAATTTATATCTCTGGCATCTGCATGCAAGAAGTAATAATGGGGCTGGAGGAAGAGGCTGATGGGGAACCGACTATTCCTGTGTAATCATGTGTGCCTTGACAGAGATTTAGTAATTTATTGAGGGGGTTTTTTGTTTTGTTTTTTGTGCAAAGCATTTCACAAGATGGCCGAATGACAAAGGGGAAAAAAATCTTAATTCTCTGTGACAGGCTTGATGCCAAAGATAAAAACATTAAAGGCTTATGATTTTGCCTTGGTCTTCATTTAGATATTTCTGTTTGTCTACCGCAGATGTAGCCGAATGGAAGGAAAATCCCTTGTTTTGCCCGTGGATAATGTGAGAAATCTTATCCTCATGGGGCAAACACATTTATCTTTAAGTATATATTTTAATCCCCAAGCATGTTTATGCAACTTGTCGAGTTTCATCAACACTCACCCACCGCCAGTTTGTGGAGTCACTCGGTAAAGGACACCGGAGTCTCAATTTTATCATGGAGATCCATGGAGCATTTGATATGGACTACCTGATTTTTTTAAAACAACAACAACTTTCAATGGCATTTCTTATAAACAAGTCTTAAATTTGTGATTTGTGTGCTCGTTTTTTGGAGGATACAGAGAAGAGACGAAGGGAGGTGTTTTTTAGAAATGGGTCTTATTTAAGTTTTATTGTTTTATTGTTCAAGACATCAGTCTAAGAACAGAGGGAAAGAAAAGAAAGAAATTTGTGATTTTGTATTTCCTCCATCCACCGAAAACATTTTTTCGTTGGCCTCCAGGAGGGCCTTGTAGACTCTTTAACAAAAGTTGCAACAGTATCTGCTAAATGTGGATATATGAAGATATTTCAACCAGCAGATGAACAGGAGTGCAAAGATTCTGTGGCTAAGGAGAAAATGCTTCCATGTGAATGATGATTTCATGGCCATACATTTATTGAGAGCGTCTTGAAAGCCTGGTTGCCCAAAGGGGAGCAAAGAAGTGTTCATGGGATTTCTTTTTTTCTCTCTTTCCCCAAGCAGAAATAAACTTGATAAAAAAAATTATTTAAATGTCCACCACTCCATCTTTTCTTGTTCATACACAAATAGAGCACAGTGACCTCTGGTGGCGATTTTGGTAACAATGGCCTCCTTTGACTTACATTTATTTTTTGACGTTCGAAACTGGTTATTGACTTATCTCAATTATTCATCCAATCACATTGTTGATATTGTTTTTCAATAATTTGTATGCCATCTTGTGGCTACTAAAGTATATGACAGCATCTCAAGTGCTCCTGGTTTAGGAACCAGTTACCTACAAGAAGCTCAGTGGTTGTGTGATTGTGTTGAATCCTAAACATTAGCACTACAGCCTTTTGAGACCCATCCGCCAGGTAGCTCAATTTGTGTCCACAGATGTTGCTCCCAGACACAGGAAATAGATATAAAGGTAGTAGTCACCAAGCACTGGCCCTTGTAGAAAAGATGGGAGGTCGTGGGACTTGCAGGTTTAGCAAAACAGAGCCTAGGTTCAACGGAGTACATAGGAAAAATGTCAGGAGCTACAGCCTGTCTGAGTTGGACCTCAAAAGGGTGAATGGGAGCTTCTACCTTCTGAGCCAGTGTAGTGTAGTGGTTAAGAGAGGTGGTTTGGAGCGGTGGACTCTGATCTGGAGAACCGGGTTTGATTTCCCACTCCTCCACATGAGCAGCGGAGGCTAATCTGGTGAACTGGATTTGTTTCCCCTCTCCTACACATAAATGAAGCCAGCTGGGTGACCTTGGACCAGTCACACTCTCTCAGCCCCACCCACCTCACAGGGTGTCTGTTGTGGGGAGGGGGAGGTGATTGCAAGGCGGCATGTAAAAATCAACTCTTCTGCTGCTGCTGCTTCTGCTCCTTCTGCTGCTGCTGCTTCTGCTGCTGCTTCTTCTTCTGTTTCTTCTTATTATTATTATTATCATTATCATCTGGGCTACATGTGTCATAGTTGACCTGTAGCTTTATCGAAGTGCACCATCTTGCATAGATACAATGACAAATTTTATTAAACCAAAAAGGGAATTAGAGAGAAAGAAAGTTCTAACACTGAAGTGACTTTACACCCATGTGATGCATGGTTCCCATTTCTGGAGGACATTGGTGAACCTGAACCACAAGGCATTTCTCAGGACAACGTCTAAGAGCCTGTGTTTTGATTAACAAAGCCTATGGTAGAGAAAAGTGGGGTATAAAAACCAACTCCTTCATTCATTGGGTTGTTTTTTTTAGACTACAGGTGCCCTTTATTCAGGTCATAAAGAAATAAAGTAAATAAATAAAATTAATTTGAAAAGCTTCATTTATACTTTGCCCCAGACACTGAAGCCCTGAAACGCATGATATGGGGTGGGTGGGAGACTATTCTTTAGATCCTAAAGCAATTTAATGGTGCTTCTGCAGCAGAGTTGAGAAACCAAGGGTTCTGAGATCTCCCAGTTGCTTCCCACATAATCAGAGCTGGAGGGGGCCATAGAGGCCATCTAGTCCAACCTTGTGCTTAACGCAGGATCAGCCTAGGCCCTAGAGCATCCCTGACAAGTGATTGTCCAGCCTCTGCTTAAAGACTGCCAGTGAGGGAAAGCTCACCACCTCCCTAGGTAGCTGATTCTACTGTTGAACAACTCTTACTGTAAAAAAGTTTTCCTAATATCCAGCTGGTACCTTTTCCACCCGCAATTTAAACCCATTATTGTGAGTCTTCTCCTGCTGCCAACAGGAACAGCTCCCTGCCTTCCTCTAAGTGACAGCCCTTCACATACTTCAAGAGAGCAATCATGTCCCCCCCCCCCAACCTCTTCTCCAGGCTAAACATGCCCAACTCCCTCAGCCTTTCCTCACAGGGCTTGGTCTCCAGGCCCCTGATCATCCTTGTCGCTCTGCACCCGCTCGATTCTGTTTTCCTTTCCTTTTCTGGAGCCTATTGTGTTTTGTTGTTCTTTCATTATTTAAAAACTTTTAATGACACAAATATCTCTGTGTTGACCTTGCAGTCCTATCAGAGGACCTGGGGGTGTCACAGATTGGTGCGGGGGGCAGATGGCCATCCCCGTGCCCAAGTCCTAGTGCTGTGGTAGCCTACATGCAATGGGGGTAGGGTTGGTGAGAAAAAGCTGTCAATCCATTAGTAGTCTTATGGCGGACCATTCTTGTCCAGTGAGATACAAAGTGCCTCGTGGCTCTGACTTCCACTTTCTCACGCAGTGAAGCACCAGCAGGAAGGGGCGTAAACATGCATGAAGAGGGTGCTGACTGCGATGCTTTTGGAAGTGGTTTTGAACATGCACTGGATTGCAGGGCAGAGCATGTGCGTTTCAAACCACTTCCACTCCACTTCTGAATATCTTCATCCTCGGTGTTGTGCGGAAAACAACAATCTGATGACAGATATCTGTACTTAGGCAAAGCAGTTGAAACTGTGGTCAGCCTATTTCAACACATAGCACCTCAAGAACTAGTCTTTCTAAGCAATAGATCTTTGGCATATGTTGTTCCCCCTTTTTTTAATAGTGTTCCTCGTTCAGTTTTCTCTCAGAGTGCCTGGCAATGTAGATTTGGCTCTTTTCCCCCTCCTTAAAATTTGAGGTAGTTTTTCAGTGTTTCTGCTAGAACTGATGTTATCTTAATAGCCTGGTGTTGCATTCTTGTGTGCACTTATGTGTAGGCCCTGCAAAGCACAGTGGGACTTACTTCAGAGTAAATGCGCATTCAGATTGGGTCGCGCGTCAGTGTGTTTGGATTTAAGGTGCAGAACCCAGTGTTGTGGCAGGACTAGGATGCATGTTGGACCTCTGAGTGGAAAATACATAATTTTTTTTTTTTAAAACAGCAACTTGCAGTTTAAGAATTCTGGAAAAGAAACACCCATAGCATCTGGAGCTGAATGTGTTGAACTTGTTGAGTTGGTCAATCACGGCTCCCAAAGTAAAAACACTGTTGTGACTTGCCTTGGTTCATATTGCAGAATCAGGTGGTCCTTTGGCTATCTTGATCCCAATTACGGCTTTTGTAGGTCAACACCAGCACTTTTGAAACACACACTGGAGGCCAGCATAGCTATTCTAGCTCTGGTGAGATATCCTTCAAACGGCCATAATCTTTATCTTCTGTATTCAGCAGGACTTTTGCACAAGGACCTGGAGAACTGCAGCCTGCTACCGTAGACATTGGTGGGCTGAACTAAGGGTCCCTAACCTGGTGCCCTCTGACACCTTTCCTGGGGCTTGCCAAGTGCTTTTAGAAAGTGGGGAGGGAGTAGATGGGGATTGGCCGTGCAGGTTAAAAGGCATCCTGTTAGAATTTCTCCCTGAAATGTTGAAGAGGTACTATTACAGTTATGTATAACTGTAAGTAGACTCCTTTGAAATGTGGTGTTGGAGGAGAGTGTGACGGATACCGTGGACTGCCAAAAAAACAAATCAGTGGGTTCTAGATCAAATCAAGCCTGAACTGACCCTAGAAGCTGAAATGACTAAACTGAGGCTATCGTGTTTTGGTCACATCATGAGAAGACATGAGTCACTGGAAAAGACAGTCATGCTAGGAAAAGTTGAGGGCAGCAGGAAAAGAGGAAGACCCAACAAGAGATGGATTGACTCAATAAGGGAAGCCACAGCCCTCAGTTTAGAAGATCTGAGCAAGGCTGTCAGAGATAAAACATTCTGGAGGACTTTGAGTCATAGGGACATCATGAGTTGGAAGCAACTTGACGGCACTTAACACACACGTAACTTCTCTCCCTGACGTTTTGTGGTTGGCTTTACCTCCTGTGGCAGCCATTTTGTGATTGTGCCCACCATCCTCTCTGAGTTCCAGAGGTGCCAGCAGGCTCAAAAAGGTCAGGGAACCCTGGGCTAGACAGACCAGGACTTAGGGGTGTGACTTCATAAAGGACTCAGGAGGTATCTGATGAAGAAAGCTTGAAAGATTATACCCCGAAAATCTTGTTGTTCTCTAAGGCACTACTGGACGTGAAGTCCAGAACTTTACCAAGTCTTCTTGGTAAAGGACTGTAATTGATTTTTTTTTGGGGGGGGGGTTAACGTGTGAATGTAAGTGTGTTAAGAGCAAACAGTCTAGCCATGTTTATAATCTCTATGGGAACTAGGGTGCATATATTGTGCCCATTAGGCATATATTGTGGAAGAGGCCATGGAACACCGTACCTAAGCCTTATCAACAAATTTCTTAGGGCTTGCACTCAGCTGAGCTCTGCAAAACTATTAATGTTGTCCCGAGGGGAAAAAAAAAACTGGAGAGAGAATAAAACAGAACACGATACGCTTAGTAGTTTTAGGCTTTGTTTCTGCAGAGGAGGGGGAACTAATTCCCCTCTGGATCTGGAGATATGTTTTGAGCTTTCAACAGACAAATGTCGAAGGGAAGAGGAAACCTGTAGTGTGTTTAACCTGCCATTCTCTCTTGAGTTGTCGGCAAGAGAGCTCAGATTGTTTCTTTTGTGCCACTAAGAGACCTTTAAGTGGATCCTCAGTCCAGAGCCCTCGGTCATAAAAGCAGATTGTGTGTGTGTGCGCTCGCACGCACGTTTGCAGAATGATTGGAACCCTCCAGAAATACACACAACGCCTTCTTTAGAACTGTATGATTGGCTCCCAAACAGCCTTCCACGAAGGGCGCGCGGTAATCCTTTTATGTTGCTTCTTCAGTGGAGATTACGCAGCAAGAAATAATTAGGAGATTAATTTTCACCTGTCACTGCCAATAATAGATAACCTTGATACAGTGACAGGGCTGGGGATTGTTGGGGGAATGGAAAATCGTTTAACCCTGCAGGGTGGTTGCAGGGGGAGGCAGGAAAGAGTGGGGGAAGAAGGCCAGTTTTGCTTGTCCGTGTCGGACTGTGGATGCCATTTTATATAGTATTATGGGACCAATGGAGTGCATAGTCTGAAAACATGTTGCCCTGCAAACATTTGATATGAGTCTGCTGATGTCCCCTATCAAATTATTTTTTAAATTTGAAGACCTGCTTAGTGTGCATACAAAGGGAAATAGTGTGTACTCTGGACACAGAAGATTAGTTATCAAGTTACAGTGAGGAAGAAGAAGAGTTGGTTTTTATATGCCGGCTTTTTTTACCACTTAAGGAAGATTCAAACTGCCTTACAATCACCTTCCCTTCCCCTCCCCACAACAGACAGACACCCCGTGAGGTAGGTGTGGCTGAAAGAGTGCCAAGAGAGCTGTGACTAGCCCAAGGCCACCCAGCTGGCTTCATGTGTAGGAGTGGGGAAACAAATCCAGTCCACCAGATTAGCTTCTGCCACTCATGTGTTGGAGTGGGGAATCAAATCCGGTTTTCCAGATCAGAGTCCACCATTCCAAACCACCGCTCGAACCCACTACACCATGCTGGCTCTCTATGAACGCATGTACAATCCGTGTACAGTGTACACTTGGATTTTTTTAATGCATTCATTGAGTAATTCTCATGTTAAATTCAACAAATGGACAACTGAACATGTGATATAAACCCCACATTTATTCAGGTCCTGGACTGTAGTTTCAGTTGCAAAGTGAACACGCATTGGCTGTTTCTTACAAACAAATGGGCATGCGTACATGCAGGATGTATGTGTGTCCGCTGTAATGTGTGAATTGGGCTTGTTCCTGAGCATTCCTCTTTGCGTACTCAGCCTTGTACCATCCACTTTAAGCTGTTACTGAGTTTAATTTTAATTAGTATGGGGGTCATTGGGCCATTCAGTTCAGTGGAAGTCTTCAAGGGTGCTTCTAGGGGATGTTGGTTTTCTCCACCAATTGTAGTGCTGTTGTGGGATCAGCAAGCCGGATGCTGATCCTTATGTTGATGTTATCAGGATCTACCTGGCAGGAGAGGGGGGTGCAGATGGCTACTGCCAGTCAAGGTCAGCAGCAGCAGAATTAACTTCAGTGATGACAGGAAGAGCCAGCATGGTGTAGTGGTTAAGAGCGGTGGTATGGAGCAGTGGACTCTGATCTGGAGAACTGGGTTTGATTCCTTACTCCTCCACATGAGCAGCAGACCCTGATCTAGTGAGCTGGATTTGTTTCCCCACTCCTGCACACAAAGCCAGCTGGGTGACCTTGGGTAAGTCACAGCTCTCTTAGAGCTCTCTCAGCCCCACCTACCTCACGGGGTGTCTGTTGTGGGGAGGGGAAGGGAAGGTGATTGTAAGCCGGTTTGAGTCTCACTTAAGTGGTAGAGAAAGTGGGCATATAAAAACCAACTCTTCTTTCTCCACAAAGCACCATGTTCATAGATTGCATTCTATACGTAATAGGCACATCCTGTTCTAGATTTGGAGTTGCGTAATTCGATGCCTGGAAGCAACCTAATGTAATCGTGAAGCAAGGAGGAAGAAACGCTATCAGGGCACGTTAATGGTTTAAAAATCTGATTAAAACAGGATGGTGGAGAATCAACTTTTTAGTTATTTTTTTCCCAGAAGCGGTTTGTAGACTGTTTTGCTTTTGAGGCTCCTGGCGGTGCAAAATAAAATAACAATACTGTGCATTAGAACCTCTCGCTGTTCCAGTAAAGTCAAACCCCCGTCCATTAACACCAGTGTAGCCTGTACTGTCTTACAGGCTCTCCTAAACAAGATGCAGCTCACAGGCCCGGCCATAAAAGTGGGAGCCACCACCAAAAATACCTTTCCACGTGCTGCAGCCATTCTAACATCCTTGCAGAAAGGAGCAAAATTAAAAAAGGAGAAAGGGGACGTTGTTGGGAAGAATTAATTGGCGCTTAGGGGCATGTAGGAAGAGGTGGTCCATTCACAGGGTAGCTATCTTTGGAAAGCACCATCCAGTTAGGAGTAGGGGTGTTTGAAGTGGCAAATTTGCAATCAAATGGGCAATCTGCATCACTGCTAGGGTTGCCAACTCTGGGTTGGGAAATTCGTGGTGGTTTGGGGTGGAGGGTGAGGTTTGGTGAGGGGAGGGACCTCAGCAGGGCAATAACGCCATAGAGTCCACCCTCCAAAGCAGCCGTTTTCTCCAGGAAAACTGATCTTTGCAGTCTGGATGTCTGCCGCAGATCTCCAGGCCCCACCTGGAGGTTGGCAGCCTAGTCACCGTCCTAGTCGAGGGAACAGGACGGCCTCTTTACCAGTGCAGAACCGGCTTGCCCTGTAGCTGGTCCCTTGTTTCCATAGAGGTTTCTTGGTGTTTAATTTTATCACCTAGCAGCAGCCATACATGGCACTGTTGGCGGGAGACACAACCTCCGCCTCACGGTGCCCGTTCAGCTCTTTAGGTGCCAATTCAGCTCCTTGGCTGTTGCGCCAGCTCTTCTGCCTTTCCTTTTGTGTTCCTGGCTGTCATCACCTTTGCCCCCTGGCTCCCTGCAACCAGCTGGCCCCCAGAGTAGGCTCTATCCAGACGTGATGAGCTTGGCAGCAAGAGATGCACGTTCTCCAGCCTTTGCTTCCTTTTTTGTGATTCTATTGTCCCTGTCTGATTGGAGACTCGCTCGCTGCTAGAGATTGGGGGAGAAAAGGGATGTCTAATGAAGACAGCTTTATTAGACAAGGTGCGGCTTTAAGCCTTCTCTCCCTCCCTGTCGAATGCGCCTCAAGGGGGGGTGGGAATCTCCCAAAGTCACAGTGTACTCCATGCAGGAGTTTTCTGAGAAGCAAAACCTGAGCTTTATTCTTGTCCCTTTCAAAATTAATTGCCTCCTCCGTTCAGGTAGGCTCAAAATACATGGCGGAATCTGAAGCCGTTGAGCAAAAATAAAGTAATTTTTGTGGTTTTTTTAAAATAAAAACAGAGTCTTTCTCTCAAACCCCCCTCCTTTTGCCTCTTTTGTGGTGAAGTTTAAATCTACAATCTGTTGCAAATGTAATGGGAAACCAGCCTACAGAAAATGCCATTATTCATATCATCCTTAGCTCATTTATTTTATCTGCAGTAGCGACGATAAGGCAAGCTGCTTGGCAGAGCTGATAAGCAGGGGAAATATCTTAGAGCTATTTGTAAAAGTTAAAGCAGATCTTGGTACGGGGAGATAGTAGGGGGGGGGGGCACCGACAAGCTTTTTGGCAGGTTGCTGAGCTGGGAGCTAATAAAGATTTTAATGGGGAGGCCTCATTAGGATTAGGCAGAAGATCTATTATCTCGGATTTACACAACACAAATGGTGGAGCAACTTGGGTTCTCTCCCCCCACCCCTTCCATTTCTGTGTTCGCTAAATAGCGCCGCTGTTGAATGGAAAATCTTTTCAAATTCGATTGGAATCTCTTGCTGCCAGGAGCCCTTGCCAGATGTTTCCAGAGCAGAGATAGAGGGGGCAGCTTTTGCAAGGCTTTGCAAGGGAAGGCTTAGCCTGTGGCTCCAGCTAGAGGCTAGCCTGATCCACACCTCATAGCCTGTCTGTGAATTTTTATTTTGACGCAGAACTCAAGGTGATCCTCACACCCATCTTTTAACATTGGCTAAAGAATAATTTTTTGTCCCCTCCGAGTTACGATACCCTGTGCCTGTGGCATACCTTAGAAACAGGAAATAACATTGTTCTGAGAAGCTCATTCTGCTTAAAGAATTCCGCATTTTGGCTTTTTCCTCACCCTTTGTTAATGTGAGTGTGCATCAGCCATTAAGGCCTCTCTTGGAACACTTTGCCCCTCTAAAGCTTAACAATGTCATAAACCCCTCACCCTGGCTATTTCTGCAGCTTCGTTCCAAATTACACTAGAGATAACTGAGCAACACTCAAGTGTGTTGAATTGCATTGAGATTTCTTTCATTCCAGTGCTGATTCTTGGTGCTGATTCTTTATTCTGTTCTTTGTTCTGTTCAGATGGGTAGTTGTGTTGGTCTGCAGTAGAAGAGCAAAGAATCGAGTCCAGTAGCACCTTAAAGACCAACAAGATTTCCAGTGTATAAGCTTTCAAGAGTCAAAGCTCCCTTAGTATCTGACGAAGGGAGTCTTGACTCTTGAAAGCTTATATCCTAGAAATCTTGTTGGTCTTTAAGGTGGTCTTGGACTCAAATCTTTTTATTCTAGTGAACTCCTTGTAGTGTTGCCTGTTGGTGTTGCTGATTGTGTTCTAGCAGAGCCAAGCTTAGCAGTTGTCAGACTTAATCGAAATCTTTATGCATGTCCCTCAAGCAAATGCCATTGGAATTGTCTAGGAAGGTTGACCCATAAGGCCATTTAAAAGAAGTGTGTCCTTAGGTCATTTATGCATGGGCACTTGGACTCACGTCCGGCCCCGGTCTGATTCGGTTGTTCCTTGGAGCTCTGCACGAATTCTCCGTCCATTCGAAATGACTTCACCGCCAGCCCTCGCAATGTCCGGGTCTTCCCATTCCTCTATTAACCCAACTTTCCCCTCTAACCTGAGCTCAGCCCAGCTGAAATTCCCGTGCAGATGGCAAAACCGGGCCACAAAAAGATTGGCTTCTCTCACAAAATGGAGGTTTGGGTTTCCCCCCTTTCTTTCAGATTGCTCCGTTTGTTGTTTGTTGTTCTTAAAATGCCTTTTTATGCGGCAGTTGGGGGCGGGACTTGAGCTTGGAGGCTGCTGGTGCAGAGATTCCCAACAAGAAAGTGTGGGTCCAGACAGCAACGAACCTCAGGCAAAACTCCCATGCATAAATGACCTTAGATTCTTTTGTGTCGCATGGCCCTCTTCTTCATCTTTTGGATGCCTCCCAACTCCATCCTTCATTGGATGACGCAGTAGCTGCCCTGGAAAAACTGCTGTGGTAGCTTTCAAGGCAATACTAGGAAAATATGGAATGTATTTTTAGCATGGGTGGTTGTTGTTGTTTTTGCCCACGATGCTGCACCTGCGGAAGAAAAAGGAGAGCAGGTACAGCAGGAGCAGGCTTCTCTTTTCAAACCATAAATAAAGGATTGTCGAGTGCGTGCTTCTGAACCTGTGGTTTTGCCCAAGAAGGCCAAACAAAGACATTTTTAATAGTGGTAGGCTTAAAAAATCCTATTAGCCTTGCGTTTGTTTAAAGGGGCCCTGCTGAACGGGCGCACATTTTATAATGGGGAGTGGCCTGTGGTTTGCTTTGATCTTTCAGAATGTATTTGTGGGCTTCAACCATTAACTCAGAAGTCGTTCATTCTGTTACACCCTTTTCAAAATGGCCAAATCTAGAGACTTTGTTGTAGGCTTTGTTCATAGGGTTGCCAGGTCCCCTTTTCGCCATTGGTGGGAAGTTTTCGGTGCGGAGCCTGAGGAGGGTAGGGTTTGGGGAGGGGAGGGACTTCCATGCAATAGAGTCCAATGGCCAAAGCGGCCATTTTCTCCAGGTGAACTGATCTCTATCGGCTGGAGATCAGTCATAATAGCAGGAGATCTTCTGCTATTACCTGAAGGCTGGCAACCCTATCTGTGCAGCAGACACTGTTTTTAACCTCTTTGCACTACCTGCATAGGATTTCCAGGGAGTACCTGGCAACTGGTGGGAAGGTTGTGAGGGGAGGCAATGTCCCAGGTGAAGAATTAAAAAGAAAATAAGGTTGAGTTTCTGGCATTTCCTAGAGCAAGCCTTGGCACTTCCAGGTAACTCTAGGAATCTCCAGGAACTCTATGGTCAGAACGAACACTCCATAGACTCTAGATTACACACAGATGCCTCTTGGTAACTAGAGGTTTTGGTGGTTGATGAGTTAATGACAGGTTTTCCATTCATTCGTTTGAAAGCCCACTTTGGAAATGTGACAACCCCTCCTAGCACTATGTCCCTGTCTGGTTTCTTGGTGGTGGCAGAAAGTGCCATCAAGTCACATATGGCAACCCTTTCAGGGGTTTGCAAAGCACAAGATGTTCAGAGGCAGTTTGCCATTGCCTACCTCTGTGTAGCAACCCTGGACTGCCTTGGTGGTCTCCCATCCAAGTACTAACCAGGGCCAACCCTGCTTGGCTTCTTAGATCTGATGAGATCAAGCAAGCCTGGGCCATCCAGGTCAGGACAGCTTTCCGGTATGGTCTCAAAATGCCTTGTGTCGTCCTGTACCTTACAAGACTTCCAGGCACTTGTCTTTCACCCAGTTTGGTTGCTCCTCTGAAGCAACCTAGCTGTGCAGTAAATCTCAGCATAAGGGACATCCGTCTCCTTAAAAAGGTAAATAAAGGTCTCCTGTGCAAGCACTGGGTCCTTCCTGACCCAGGGGTGACTTCACATCCCGATGTTTACTAGGCAGACTTTGTTTACGGGGTGGTTTGCCAGTGCCTCCCGTCTCCTTAAACCCATGGAAAAATGCCACGGTTGCCCCAGCAATGTTGAAAAGGAAGGTTTCTGCTAAAAGTGTTTGATTGTGAACAGAACTTTTTGTTTTGTCTGTAGAACTCCGCGAACCTGGAGCTGTCTCGTATCAGGAGTGCCTTGGTAGCAGGCAAGGTATGAGATCAAGTCTCTCCCATCTGGGCACCTGGGGGCCAATTATTGCGCTTGCGGGTTTCTCGACTGAGTGGCTCTCTCTTCTGCTTTTGCCTTCTCTCTTTTTGTGCTTTCTTTTCCTTCATGGGCATGCGCTCGCTTGTATTTTCCCATCCCTGTGAGTTTACATGGCTCCCGTCCTTCCTCTCCCCCAGCTGCAAATGTTTCAGGGCGTGTGTTGTGAAATGGTGTGTACATCCATCTAACCAATGTGCAAACTCAGTTTGTAGAAAGCAACGATAAATTACTGCATTAAATAAGCATGAATTAATGACATGCATATGCTTTGCAGATTCTCAAGGGTTTTGACAAAAAAGAGTCGCTTTGGGGAGGGGGCTTTGTTACTGGCAGGCTTGTTCAGGCCTGTCCAGTCTAATCTTGGTACATGCTGAGCTGTTTTGTGTGGACCAGTGGTTCCCAAAGTGGGCAGTACCACCCCCTGGGTGGCAGTGGGATTACCTAGGAGGGCACTAAGAGGCAAGAGGGCAGCGAGGGGGGGGGTGCTAGAAGGAGGGCTCCTTCAACTCTGTTGTTCACTGGTTTACAGTAGATCAAGCTATGGCACCATGCTAGCAAATTTGGTGGAAACTATCAGAATTTTTTTCCAGACTTTAAAGAGCTGGTACCACTGGATCAAGTTCATCAGTTTTGTTGGATAAATTTCAACTAAAACATTATAATTTGATTTTAATAGGTTTGCAATTAATTGTTACTGTTTTGAAATGTTATTGTTATTATCTTCTTTAGTGCATCATGCAAACCCCTATTTTGAATAATGCATTCTATAGGATAGGGTAGGGGGTGCTGGGCTTGAGTTTGTGGAACCAACGGGGCGGTGGCCCAAAAGGTGTGGGAACCACTGGTGTAGACCAAGCCAAAGAGAGCAGAGGCAGCATTATGAGGCAGACTTTGAGCCGAGGGTACTAGCAAGCAAGAAGTGGCCAAAGGCGCTAGCAAGAACTAGCCTTAGCAAGAAGGCAAGCGCCATTTTGTTTCTAAGCTGCTCTTTGTTGGGCAGTTCTGTCGCTGAAGCATGTGCAGAGCTCAGCAGGTAAACCAATCAGGATTAAGCCAGGAGACCGCGCTGGGGAGGGGCTGTGGCACAGTGGTAGAGCATGTGCTTGGCATGCAGAAGGTCCCGGGTTCAATCCCCGGATCTCCCGTTAAAGGGACTAGGCAAGTAGGTGATATGAAAGACCCCTGCCTGAGACCCTGGAGAGCATGGAAAGGGGCCGTGCTCAGTGGTAGAGCATCTGCTTGGCATGTAGAAGGTCCCAGGTTCGATCCCTGGCATCTCCAGTTAGAGGGACTAGGCAAGTAGGTGATGTGAAAGACCTCTGTCTGAGACCCTGGAGAGCTGCTGCCAGTCTGAGTAGACAATACTGACCTTGATGGACCAAGGGTCTGATTCAGTATAAGGCAGCTTTATGTGTTCAAAACCATAGTTAAGCCTAACTGCAGGTTAATAAACCGGCGAGATCGTGGCTTGAGGCACCCAAACTATAGTCAAGGTGGTGGCACGGGTTTGGATCAATTAACTATGGTTAATGAAATTAAATCATGGTTTTGCATTATGTCTGAACTGCCCCTGTGTGTTTAGGGCAGGCCAAAGTTGGTAAACTTAAGAATTCTTAGCTCTGTATTTAGGCTTAAGTAGGTTTGTGTGAATTCTACACAGCTACGGGTTTGCTATTCAAGGGAAGGCCAATTGCAGTATTTTGAGACTCTTGTCTTTATTGCTTGCTTTGGGGTAGTAATGATAGCTTTCATGGTTACTCACAGCGGCTTGGAAATGTGTGCTGAAGGCTCAGAAACCGCACTCCAGCAACGTGATACTTAGCTAGATCTTGAGCACACTTCACTTTATCTGTCTCCTGCTCACAGCTTAAACAGTGTTGTCCAAACTGTGAGGCTGGCTCACCCCCAATGCCAGCCCAGAGGGCTTTGAGGCACAGTGTCACAAAGAAACACGGATGCCGGACCTGCTGCGCTGTCGGCCTAGCAGAAGAAAGTGTTTGGGGGTAATGGAAAAGGTGCATTTGGAGAGGCTAGGTAGAACTGATGAGGTCATTATACAAGGCCTGGGTTCAGATCTCTACTGTGCGACCTTGGGAAAGTCACTGACTCTCATCTGGACCTACTTCACATGGCTGTTGTGAGGATTCAGCAGAGAAAAGGGGAGAACCCAGTGTACTGCCTTGAGTTACTTGGTGGAAGGATGGGATAAAAATGTGATAGGAAGACAGGCTTCAGGCTTTGCTGAAGCATGGTCTTAGAAGAGTTATTTTTCCCTGGCGGTGGAAAATGCTGTCAAGTCACTGCTGACTTATGGCGAAGACCTTCAGGACAAGACAAAGACAGGTGGTTTGCCATTGCCTGCCTCTGCATAGCAACCCTGGGCGTCACTGGTGGTCTCCCACCAAGACTGACCTTGCCAAGTTCTGACATCTTGACGAGATCAGGCTGGTTTTAGCCATCCAGGTCAGGGTTATTTTCCCCTAGTCCTAATTTTATCAAGAAGCGAAGAAGAAGAAGAGTTGGTTTTTATATGCCGACTTTTTCTACCACTTAAGGGAGACATAAACCGGCTTACAATCACCTTCCCTTCCCCTCCCCACAACAAACATCCTGTGAGGTACCGGTAGGTGGGCTGAGAGAGCTCTAACAGAGCTGTGACTAGCCCAAGGTCACCCAGTTGGCTTTGTGTGTAGGAGTGGGGAAACCAACCCCGTCCACCAGATTAGCGTCCACCGCTCATGTGGAGGAGTGGGGAATCAAACCCAGTTCTCCAGATTAGAGTCCACCGCTCCAAACCACCGCTCGTAACCACTACACCACGCAAGCCATCACTGATTATAATTTATCCATGCGCCTTTTCCTTCCCAGGACTGCTGAAGTGCATGCTTAGCAATGATAAAGTATTTATTGCAGTCAATAAAGGGGAGGAAATGTGAAAGGTAAGTATAAAAGGATCTGAAGACCGAGCTATGGGAGGAAAACCTGTAATCTCAGCTACAACATACACTCGGCCGCATCTTTGATTCAGAGCCAAAGGTGCATGTTATTGGAGAACGGGGACCTACCGATTGCCCAGCCGGTGCGAGAAAATTAAACCCATGGAAGACAATAAAACAAAAGGGGATCTTTTTTTTGTTGTTGTTAGACAGTAACATAGGAGGGTCACCGTTTCAGCAGACAGCAGCGCTAGCTCTTATGTTACAGTCACATGTTCTGGGTCAGCGGCAGGGCGAAACCTCGACATGGTTACTGATGATCGTAACTGGGTTAGGATAATTGTTTCCCTTTATCTCCTTGCTGTGGGCTCATGATAAATGGGATCCTGGACTGGAAGGAACATATTTTTTCCCGCTGACCTGCTTATTAATACAGGCTTATCCCCGTTCATGCTAGAGGGAGGGCTCGGAAACTGTACCGTAGTGAGCGTTTGATTTGGCACGACCAGAATCATACCTTTTCCAGGTCTATCATCTGTGACTAAGCTCAGGATACTGACATGTGGTGAGAAGACCCTGCAGGCTCCTATTAGTTTTCCCACATACAGCTTTTCATGCCTTTTTAAGGCCATTTCAGACCAGCTGAATTTCCTTCCTGGATCACTGTTAGATGCATTTAAAAAGCATGCACTCACCTAGAGTACTGTGTTCAGTTCTGGGCACCAAAATTTAAGAAAGATGTAGAGAAGCTGGAACGTGTCCAGAGGAGGGCAACAAAGATGGTGAGAGGTCTGGAGACCAGGTCCTATGAGGAAAGGTTGAAGGAGCTGGGTATGTTTAGCCTGAAGAGGAGAAGACTGAGAGGGGATGTGATAACCATCTTCAAGTACTTGAAGGGCTGTCATAGAGAGGAGGGTGCCGAGTTGTTTTCTGCTGCCCCAGAAGGTCGGACCAGAAACAACGGGTTGAAATTAAATCAAAAGAGTTTCCGTCTAGATATTAGGAAGAATTTTCTAACAAAGCGGTTCCTCAGTGGAACAGGCTTCCTCGGGAGGTGGTAAGCGCTCGTTCCCTAGAGGTTTTTAAGAAGAGGTTAGATGGCCATCTGTCAGCAATGCTGATTCTGTGACCTTAAGCAGATGATGAGAGGGAGGGCACCTTGGCCATCTTCTGGGCATGGAGTAGGGGTCACTGGGTGTGTGTGTGTGTGTGAGGGGGAAGTAATTGTGAATTTCCTGCATTGTTCAGGGGGTTGGACTAGATGACCCTGGTGGTCCCTTCCAACTCTATGATTCTATGTATATTATGTGTGTATGTGCTGCATTTACAACAGTCAGCAAAGCCCTGACTCCCTGTGGCTTCTCAGTCTGTGCAGACTGCAGGCGTAGATTGCACATGCGACTGCATACACAAAGTTTGCACACTTCTTCCTACATGGAAACGCTACCCACTTCACACATTTACCGCATCTGAAGTGGCTTTTAGTCGGAGCTACTCCTTCGCAGCTTAGTCACTTGGCTTCCTCTCTGCGTACTCTCGCTTTGCCCACGTCTTCCCACACCTTTAGCCTGCCCACAGAGCTCCCCTGCTCTGCCCTGTGTAGCAGAATGTGGTGGTGAGAAAGTGGCAGTCTTCTCTTGTGGCACTTTAAGGGGTGCAGGAAGATCAGAGGGAAAAGAAAGGAGGCACAGGCTGTCCTATTGAGGAGGTTTCCCAAGAAAGTCAAACTGAACATTGCTGGGAGGTGTTTCACACGTTACATATAAACACCCCCACCCCATGTTTGCCAGTCAGTACGTATAAGTTCAACAAAGACCTCTAGCCAGCTATCTGAGGTGCATATTTTTAAACATCAGTTTGTCACATCTGGGGAGAGGCCGTGGCTCAGTGGTAGAGCCTCTGGTTGGCATGCAGAAGGTCCCACGTTCAGTCCCCGGCATCTCTAGTTAAAAAGTCTAGGCAAGTAGGTGATGTGAAAGACCTCCGCCTGAGACCCTGGAGAGCCGCTGCCGGTCTGAGTAGACAATACTGACTTTGAAGGACCAAGGGTCTGATTCAGTAGAAGACAGCTTCATGTGTTCATGGGTGTGCTCCTAAAAGATCAACTAAAAAAGGGAGCCAGCATGGTGTAGTGGTTAAGAGTGGTGGACTCTAATCTGGAGCACCGGATTTGATTCCCCGCTCCTCCACATGAGTGGTGGAGGCTAAGTAAGTAAGCAAACAAGCAAGCAAATAAATAAACATTTAAATAAATAAAACATACGTCCAGAAACATTTTCTCTTCCTGTCACTGCATGTCGGTTTTTTAAAAATAAAATATTATTGTTCTCTTTTTATGCCCGTTGATTATTTATGTAACCCTTTTTGCTGTAAAAAGGGCCAGGTTAGTGACCACAGGATTTTAAGAGGCCCCATTCAAAACCTGGAACACTTGAATACTTAAACAAGTAACAATTATTGAGAGGGGAAGGGAACAGTAAAGTCAAACTAGGAGTGTGAAACAAACAGTAAGGATAAAAATTATATTAACTCGTCCCAAAGTCAGTGGGGAAAGGGGACTGCTTTCTCCTCTGTAGAGTCTTCTTAAATTCCCTACAACATCAGGAGGACAATCCTCAGCTTCTCCTCTAGCTGAGCCTCCATCTTCGAATCCTCTCCCGTCCTTCTTTTCTTCTTGTTCCCAGGCCCAAAAGCATTTTTCCCCACCTCCCCTGTAATAGGCATCTCCCTCCATAGGGCACTGCTTCTAGGTTAGTGTTTCGTAACTTTGCAAGTCAAACAGGGCAATACGCTTTTCAACATAAATACAATTTTGAACAAGGCTTACATTTATTTATTTAAATATTTATTTATTTGCTTGCTTGTAGTGGAGGTGTGGTTAAGAGCAGTGGTTTGGAGCGGTGGACTCTAATCTGGAGAACCGAGTTTGATTCCCAGCTCCTCCACATGAGCGGCGGACTCTAATCTGTGTTGGTTTCCCCACTCCTACACATGAAGCCAGCTGGGTGACCTTGTGCTAGTCGCACTCTCTCAACCCCACCTACCTCCCAGGGTGTCTGTTGTGGGGAAGGGGAGGGAAGGTGATTGTAAGCCGGTTTGAGTCTCCCTTAAGTGGTAGAGAAAGTCGGCATATAAAAACCAACTCTTCTTCTTCTTGTTTACTTACTTACCTCATTTATACCTTGCCTTTCTCCCCAGTGAGCCCCCAAAGCAGCTTGCATTATTCTCCTCTCCATTGTATCCTCACAACAACCCAGTGAGGTAGATTAAGCTGAGAGTGTGTGACTAGCTCAAGGTCGCCCAGCAGGCTTTCACGATAGAGCAGGGATTCGAACCTGGGTCTCCCAGATCTTAATCTGACAATTTTATGTGTGGGGCTGTGGGGTGGCATTCAGGCAGTGATCCTTGAAAACACCATGCCTCTGTGTTTTATTCGTGGGTGTTTGGCCCATCATATGTTTAATGCCTCTCCTTATTTTTGAGCAGATGGGAGCAAACTGTTAACTTTTGCTGGCCTTCTGTGATAAACACATTTTTTTTGCAAACCTGTCCTGCATGGCGCCGGGGCCCTTTAAGTGTGTTTGAGCTGTCAATGAAATGCGACTGCCACCACTTCGTTTTATAACAGCTTGCTCGTCTCCCAGAAATTATGCCATAATGAGGTTTGGTTTATATATTTTACCCGTCTCCTCATTAAAGTGCTATCTTTTTCGGAAGAGGCGCTTTGTGTGTTGAAATATTGCATGGTTAAAACGGAGGCAGGTTTATAAGGATTTAATGTACTTGGGAGCCAAGGTTTTGCAGCTTTATGGCAAAGATGTTGTAACAAAGGACTTTATGGGTGTGCTATATTTTACCCAGGCAGTTTCTCGGGAAAAGATCTTCAGCAAAAGCTTTGCTGGTCAAGGAAGGCAATCTCTGGAGCAAAGAGTCACCTCCGTTTGTGCTTCGCCGGTAGTAAATGTGTTCATATTCACACCAGTGTTTGAACACTGTTGTTATATGCTAACTTGGTTACCTCTGTGAGAGAGGCAGAATGTTGGGTAGTCTACTGTTTTGTACCTAGGACATCTGTCTATTTATTTATATGTATTAAAATGTTATATCCTGCTTCTGAGTTTTAAAAGACTCCTGAAGCGGCTTACAAGCAATCGTGGATAAAACTGCAAGATCACAGAATTAGGAAAAAAAGACAGCCATCTTAAAAATGTCAGATCTTCATACGGGATACGGACAGCCAGAAACGTAAACCCAGAGTAGAGTTATATACATCAGCAGAAGTTAAGTCAAGTTAACAGAAGCTGATGCAAAGCTCATTGAAATGAAATAGCCTTCACACATTTACAGAAGGCTAAAAAGGATGGTGGCGAATAAGCCTCCTGGGCTTAGGGTTGCCAACCTCCAGGTGGGGCCTGGATTTCTCCTGGAATTACAAGTGATCTCAAGTCTACATAGATCAGTTCCCCTGAAGAAAATGGCAGCTTTGGAGGGTGAAATCTGTGTCATCACATCCTTGCTGAGCCCCCTTCCCAAACTCCCCAGGCACTGCCCCCCAAATCTCCAGGAATTTCCCAAACTGGAGTTGGCAACTCTGCGCTGGATTCCTTTGTCTCTCTTGGCCTGTTTTTTTGCGCTGTCAAGTCACACCTGACTTATGGCGACCCTTGGTAGGGTTTTCAAGGCAAGAGACTTTCAGAGGTGGCTTGCCATCGTCTGCATCCACGTCACGACCCTGGTATTTCCTTGGAGGTCTCTCATCCAAATACTTTCCAGGGTTGACCCTTAGGGGAGGGGCTGTGGCTCAGTTAGAGCATCTGCTCGACATGCAGAAGGTCCCAGGTTCAATCCCTGGCATCTCCAGTTAAAGGGACTAGGCAAGTAGGTGATGTGAAAGACCCCTGCCTGAGACCATGGAGATCTGGTGCCGGTCTGAGTAGAAATACTGACTTTGATGGACCAAGGGTCTGATTCAGTATAAGGCAGCTTCGTGTGTTCATGTGTAGCTTCTGAGATCTGATGAGATCATGTAAAATCAAACCATGGCTGAGGATATACTTAATGGTAGCTTTTTAATATGCTCTTCGACTTGAATCATCTGCTTCTAGGCACAGTTTTCTTCTAATCAAAGATAAACATGCAGTGGGGGGCTGATTTAGAAGCATGTGGTCTTGCTGATTCTTGTGACTTAGGCCCAGTTGTCAGTGAAGAGTGTTGGGACTGTACCGTTTCAGAATGTGGGTGGGGCCACATAGGGTTTCATCTTGGAGATTTGGCAACGGTACCTGGGAACTGCAGAGACAGCAGAGTGGGTGGGAGCTCAGTGGGGAAGTCATCTCATAGAGTCCATCCGGTGAAGTTGCCATTTCCTCCAGGGAAACCAGAGCTGGAGATCAGTTGTAATTCCAGGGGAACTCCAGGCCTTACCTGGGGAGGATGGAAACCCTACCTCTTTTTGACACACAGATTTCTTTGTGGAGTGGATCGCTTGGTAAGGAGCAGCACTGATTCATGGGAGCCCTCTGCATGTAGTATGGAGGTGGTAGAAAGTCCCTGACTTGTGGTGACCCTGTAGGGTGTTCCAGGCAAGACATGTTCAGAGGTGGTTTGCCATTGCCTTCCTCCGTGTAGTGACCCTGGCCTTCCTTGGTGGTCTCCCGTCCAAATACTGGTCCAGATACTGACCAGGGCCAACCCTGCTTAGCATCTGAGATCATTGAGCCTTGGCCATCAAGGTCAGGGCAAAATATAGCCCAGGCCCCATGTTTATCTCCTTAATGAGAGTTCTAGGACAAATTGGAACTGGAAAAGAATGGAAGGAGATCCTCTAGGGAACATGTCAAAATTTAGATGTAGACTAGAAAGAGTAGTGGCAACAGCATAGTTCTTCTCTAGGAGAGAGCAAAGACTTTTGAGTACAGTGTTAATTGACAGTTGTTTTAACATTGCAGACAAACTACCTGTCTTGTTAATTAACTCCTGTCGGGAGAGTAAATACGACTAGCAGCCAACTTCCATAGGAGAGTGGGGATTTGAACCTGGGTCTCCCAGATCCTGGTCCAACAGCAGCTTACAAAGTATTCACCCAACATACTTACACACGCCCATGAATGGAAATCAGTGGCAGTGTTTATTTAATACATAGTACTCATGTGTGAATCGGTAGTTTTTATGATACTCAGAGCTTCCCTGTGCAAACATTTTCCAGCCAGGAAAACAGGAACAGGGATCGGCTTCCCCTTCTCCACACCATGTGAATAATTGGCTGCTCTTGCCACAAGAGGATCCTTCTTTGATGCGAGGCAGGGCCGTGCCGAATATGTCCTTGGTCCCGCTTTGAAATTCTTCTTTCAACACTGCCTCTGCTGAATCTGAGTCCCCATAATATCACAGTAACGAAGGCCACAAGGTCTCCTGTTTTGAAAGCCAAGGGTTGTGGGTTGCGGCTTGCATGCAAGAAGCCAATATTTGTGGCCTTTCTCTGCAAGGAAAATAAATAAGTAACTGGCTTCATTATAAGATGCCTCTCCGAGGGAGGGAAGCATATGGGCCTCGTTAATGAAGAATTACCGGGCTCGGTCTCGTCTTTTGCAGATAGCGTGAGGCGCAGGAGGAAGGGAAGGAAAAGGAGGCGGCTTTCTGTCACTCTCTTTCCCTCGTTCTTTCCCCCTCGGAGAGAGCGAGCGGGGTAAGCACGCCAACCTGCCAGCCTCAGGCTCTCTAAATTGGTAATGGTTTCTGGAAGGCATCCAGGCTGTTGTAAATATGAACTTTTGTCAATATTCCCCAAGCTTCCACAGACTCTGGGGTGGGCTTTATTAGCTGAAGGTCACTCCATTATGTTCCTCCCTCTCCGGAGACCTTTGATTCTTTTCTGAAAAGGACAGCCGCGCGAGGCCTTAGAAGCCGGCTTTCTCTCGAACAGTGCTGGCACTGATAAGCTTAAGGTGCATATTTCATCCGCCCTCTGCTGCTTGCCGAAGACAAATGGCGTTTTATAATTTCTTTTGGTTGAACAATGGGTGTGGGGAGGGGAGAGCGCACAAGCCACACTCTCCCACCCATGGACACAAGCACAGGTTTAATCTTTGAGGTTCCTTTGTGTGCTCAGGGGGGCTTCAGGGGGCTTGTGGGACCCAAGTTCTCCGGTTTCGGAGCCACGCAGCCTCCCATGAAGAGTCTGGTAGTCCTTCTGGGCCAGCTGAAATTCCTGGCGATCTGGGGGTGGTGTCTGGGGAGGGTGGAGTTTGGGGTGGGAGCTCAGTAAGGACATGATGCCCTAGAGTTCACTCTAGTTGCCATTTCCTTCAGGGGAAATCCCCCTACCAAGCATCATGTTCTCAAATGAAATGTCCTAAGTAACAGTCTGCAAACACGTGAAAGATTTCCGCTCTGTGCCAGGGTGGTGCAAAGGGAGGGAAGTAACTGCTGCATGCAAACAAAGCGGAAACAAAGATGTTCCCATGAGATCACAGTCAGATAAGTTTACCAGGGTGGAGGCAGCAGGTGTGAAGATATGCTTAGACCGAGGATTGAACAAGAATCTGGTGGTTGAAAAGAACCCAGGCTATTAGAGATGGGGAAATTTTTTCTTTTTGTTGCACTCTTTAGCCTGGAACATGGATGACACATCCTGAGATCTAGCTACACTGATCTCAGGAATATGGGTGTGGGATTTCAGGGAACAATGGGCCAGTGGCTACACCAACCCCATCTGCAGTACCCATTCATCCAAGCTAACAGTTTTTCAAATAACCTTTTTTTAGACTTATCCGTTTAAAGAATGAGACTACCTTTTGGAATAGAAAAGGTTTGTTTTATTAAAAGTGGGCACCTGGTACTCGCCAACAGTCCACCCATTTGACTGCTGTTTAAGCTCCACCCCTTTGACTTACCTCCTCTTGCCAATTCCAGAATTTCCCTGGGTGGGTTTTCCAAGATCTCCATCAGCCCACGCTGAAGATAACCCGTTAAGCTACTGTGACTGTGAGCCCAACCAAGTGTTTAAAAGGATTGAGTGGAAGAAGAAGAGTTGGTTTTTATATGCCGACTTTCTCTACCACTTAAGGAAGAATCAAACCAGCTTACAATCACCTTCCCTTCCCCTCCCCACAACAGACACCCTGTGAGGTAGGTGGGGCTGAGAGAGCTCTAATAGAGCTTTAACTTGCCCAGGGTCACCCAGCTGGCTTCGTGTGTAGGAGCAGGGAAACAAACCAAGTTCACCAGATTAGCCTCCGCCGTTCATGTGGAGGAGTGGGGACTCAAACCCAGTTGTCCAGGTCAGAGTCCACCGCTCCAATCCACAGCTCTTAACCACTACACCACGCTGGTGTAGTAGTAACTAAAGGATGTTTTTATTTAAGAAAAGTGTTCGTTAGCGGGTGAAAACTAAAACAAAAAGCAACACTTTTTAATCCAAGTTATGTGGTTTTGACATTAATAATAATTCAGATAATAATAATAATACAAATAGTGACTTGGGCTTGGCCAGACCATTCTCCTGGTTGTGAGGAAGTCATTGGATTTTCCTTTCATTTCTTTGAAATTCCAGCTGGAAACGCAGAAGCCTCCGAAAGCTCAGCAGGCTACTGCAGGTCTGGAATGGAATCCTCATAGAGTGATTTCATTGGGATCTCGCCCAGCAACCTCATCTTGCTTATTCTATTTCCGTATCGATTTGGGGGTGTTCTTTTGTCTCGGGAGGAAATTCAAAACTCTGTTTGCTTTATTGGAAACATTTAAGAGCCGCTTTTTTCTCTTTAAAAAACGGCAAAAGTAATGAGGAGAGAAAAGGAGTCTGAAATTGGATCCACAACTTCATGAAAAGGAGGAGGATTTCTTAAAGTCAAATCAGGCATGGTAATACTCTTCTATTGTTCTCTTTGCCGTGCTCTTTGTGTTGCTTAACTTACTGCAAACAAAGAACCCATAACCAGTGCTGGGTAAAAAATAATCCAGGCATTTTAAGATGAAACTTGAAAAGCCCTTGAAAAATCCCACGCAAAGGTGTGTCTCTGAATCTGTGGTTTGTGGATTGTCTAAACGAGCTCAAACAGCTGGTCCTTTTTTTTAAAAAAAAGGACATACCCAGTGGTGTTCTTCACTGAGGTCTGAGTTCATAGAGAAGGTACGGCTTTCTGTCTTTTGAAGGTGATTGAAGCCACTCTGAGCCCAGCTCTGCTGGGGAGGGCGGGGTATAAATCTAATAAAAAATAAGCGTGTAGAATCAAAGTAGGATGGTTGAGGAGGGGTTGTGGGCATCCTTACCAGAACTTGGATTTGCTTGTTATATTTATCTCCCACCCTCCCTTCAAGGAGCTCTGAGAGGTTCCATTAAGGAACTGGCCAGGCTCAGAAAACCTTAAGCTCAGAGACAGAAACCCATCAGACATCCTTGTATAGCTCTCTGTATTCGTTTAGATATCTTGTAATAATAGCGGTGCATTGTAGGTAGGTTGACCGGAATGAAGATGAGAGTCTGGAGTTCTAGAATTACAAGTGATCTCCAGGCAAAGGAGATCAATTCCCCTGGAGGAAATTGCAGCTTTGGAGAGGCAGAGTCTACGGCATCACATTCCCTCCCCAGGTAACACCCCTAAATCACCAAGAATTTCCCAGGCCAGAGTTGGAAACTCTAAGGTAGGGCACACCTGGATCCTCTGCTTCATGGATAAATTAAAGTTTTCTTGGGGGTTTTGCTATTCTGTTAGAGACTTAAGAAAGTGCTACCATCCTGGGAATGTAGTTTTTGTCGTTGACCTTGTAGGGAAGGCTTTGGTACAAAGTTCGCAAGGAGATTGTACAAAAGCACTTGCTGCATGCAGAGATCATGCTAAACTGTGATTTGTAAATCATGGTTTGATCAAACCCCAGTGTGATCAAACCTTCTGAATGTAAGTAGGTGGATGAACATGAGTTTGTTGGTTGGTACGAAACCAAGATTTCAAAGTAGGGTTTATAGCTGGTTTGTTAACTACAACAGTTGTGCTAATTGTGGTTTGTTGTGACATCTGAATTCACAAACCATAGTTTTTTGTAGTACCACCACCCCTAGCAGTTATTTGGCCACAGAGATAGAAATTGCTTGGAAGAAGATAAGAGGAAAGAAGCAGATGTCATGGTTTACACAGGAACTGAAATTTGTTGTAGACTAACCACAGATACAGAGCATTCTTGAGGGGAGAGGCAAACCACGGCGGCAGGGACGGTGCAGCTGAGAAGCCTCCTCAGAGGCTTCCCGGCCCTCGTGGAGGGGGGAAAAACCCTTTTTTTCCAAAATAAAAACGGGAAAGCGGTCCTGCCCCACCTAAAGGCAGCTCCGCCCCCTGGAACGCCCTGGAAACGCTTCCTGGGATGCCAGCGGAGGAACTTGTGCCAGGAGAACACTGGTGGGAGTCTGCACCGGCATCCGACGGTCATGCTGCTGCCACAGTGAGGGGGACCAGCGTAAGTGCCCCAACGCTGGCGCCCGTGCATGGCATTTGCCCGCCCCTTCAGGAATGCACTGCTAGTCATAAAACTGCCATTTAAATAAATCACATATTATAACTTTTTAAGTAGCACCAATATGATAAGTGAAAGAACAAAATTTCCTTGTCAAATCAGATCCAGCTTTTCATATTCTGAATTAAAAACACAGTTTATGCTACAGCAATCCCTTATAGTTTTATGTTGTTAAGGTGACCTTTGATAGGAAGTGAGTTTCATCAAAATAAATGAATCTTTTAACTTCCTGAGCCACCTTGTTTTGCTCAGTACGATTTTTGCTTTCCAATCTTTGCCAGAAGGTAATCTTGCTGCAGCCAGGGTACAAACTACCAGATCTTGTGCTCATACCGGAGAAACCATTTTTACATAATTAATCAAAAATGTCAGATTTCTTTAAAATAATGAGGTCAGTGGAAAATTTTTACTTGTATAGCTAATGAGCAGAAAGCCGTTCCTGGAATACACGCTTCATAGCCAACAGCAGTCATCCCATTCTCATTACTGGATAATGTTTGAGAAGCAAGTGGTTAATTTTCTTACCCAGAGCTCAAGATCTTCCTTTTTAAAATCCCAGACGGCAAAATCCTAAAGTGGGGAGGGGAACCTTAACCCTCGGAGAGTTCTTTAGAAGGGCTGTATCCTAAGGGCATTCCTTAATGAGCTCTCTCATTCTGTTCCAACTCCAAAAGGAAGACAATAGTGGCAGAAGATTTGCCTTTCTCCTTGAGCAATTTTAATCTCGATCCATTCATAACCATCTCCAAGGATTAGGAAAACAAAAAAGGCTTGAGTTTGCTCCTCCCCTCATCTTCAAATGTGGCTTTTCTTCTTGGACAAATCAGCTGGCTCGCCTGCGTTCCCCACCCCCCAGCCCCCTTTTCTTGCTATATAACTCAAGGGGTGGCAGGAATGATGCTCTCTTTGATACTTCCCTGACATGAGTGTTCAGTAGCTTTTATGCTCAGAGTTGGATGGAGCTGTTGAGGAAATTGGTCCTCCTCCTTAGGCTGGCCCGGGCCATCTTGTTATCTAGCCCAGCTGTGTTTTGATCTTGGAGAGCTGTTTGAAGATTAAATTGAGACATCTTTTGTTACTATTAAGTGCAGTAATTAAATCTTCTCGGTGTTAATTTAAGTGTGGAAAACGTTGGGCCCACGGGTGTCTGAAGTTGCCATTAGGCAGCTGTGTTGCTTCCAGCCTTTGGTAGGCAAGGAGAATTTGCAGAGGCTCTCCAAAGAAAGCGTTCAGAGACTTTCCCACCCTCCCTCCTGGCCACCTCTCCCCATGCTTTTTAACATGTTGCTTTCTTCCAAGGCTTCTCCTCGGAGAAGGCATGAGCACGACCATCTTCTCCTCACCTAGTTATAAGCAATAGAGGAGTAGCCATTATTCTTTTACTGGTTGGGTGTGATAGCTGTTAAACTGCGTGATGTAGTGGTTAAGAGCGGTGGTTTGGAGCGGTGGACTCTGACCTGCAGAACCGGGTTTGAGTCCCCACTCCTCCAATTGAGCGGCGGCTAATCTGGTGAACTGGATTTGTTTCCCCACTCCTCCACATGAAGCCAGCTGGGTGACCTTGGGCAAGTTGCAGTTCTGTTAAGAGCTCTCTCAGCCCCACCTACCTCACAGGGTCTTGTGGGGAGGGGAAGGGAAGGCAATTGTAAGCTGGTTTGAGTCTCCCTTAAGTGGTAGAGAAAGTTGGCATATAAAAACCAACTCTTCTTCCCCCCTCCTGGGAATGTTTCGCCAAACAAAGCCGAACAAAATTATTCGGCTAGTTGAGTCCAGGCCGCACGGCCCTCCTGGGAGCGCCCTGGGCTCTGGAAAATCCCAGAGCGCCTCACTTTATGATGAATCAGTAGGGATAGGAAGGCTTTAGTTTGGCCCGAACGTTGCCTGCTGGGTAACATTTAGAAGCACAAATGGAGGTGTGTGCTTTGGAGGTGAAAGAACCCTGAGAAGATGGCCTCTCCCGCCTTCTGTTAGGATAATTACTTCAGAGTTTCACAGCAGGCGATGAGGCCAAAGGGGAAGATGCAAGATAGGAAAGCCAGAATCTCTCTATCTCTGTGCTGAGCATAGTCATCTGATGATAAGGCTAAGTCAGGGAGCAGTGTTGACTGTAGTTCTGCCAGCACCGAACTTCCCAGGTTAGGTTTTGCAGCATGGGTCTCTTGAAAGAGCACCGTGGCACACCTGGGTGTGTGCTCACAGTTCTGTCACACCACCGACTTGTTTGCATCTCTTGCGGTTTCGAAGCGTTACAAAGTTCAGCAACTCTGCCCTTATCATGTGGGCTCAGCAAACAAAACAAAACAAAACAAAATCCATGAAGGCATACAGGGCTGCCTGACAAGAGAAGAAAGATCTGAATGCAGCCACAAGAAACAGACTACATCCTAACTAAATAGAGGTTGGGTTGGCACTGCTTTCAGGCTCCCATCTCTACTTTTCCTCTTCTACCTGGATATCACCAGGCAACCAGTAGTAGCTGCAAAGCCTACCGTGTTTTGCAGTGGGGGTGGGTTTTTTTCCCCTTTTGCAGTAAAGAAGTGCTGTAGGAAGCCAAGTGATGCCATTTCTTTTCCCTCCTCAACATTTATGATAAAGCGAGGTTTGCCAACCAAGGTCATCTGTCTGTCCATGGATGATATACCAGCATTTCCTGACAGATATTATATCTAGGAATCTCTGATCAAGCTCATATATCTTTTCTGGCTAATGCCGTAATAATAATAAATCGAATCGAATCGATCAAGCTCATATGTTCGAGTGGCAAAGAAGCAGCATTGCATGGCAAATGGGAGTCACGGGGCCTTCCCTCTCTGTGAAATCCCACAGGGTACATTTAGACAATCGCAATAAATCACAGTTTGCTTCAACTGTAATTTGTGTAACAAACCCTAGTTAGCCTACCAGAGCTACTGATTTGTCTCCTTTCTAGCCTTCTGTTCAGCCTCTCAGCAGGGAAGAGAGTGCCCCAGTACTGTCATCTCTATTGCCCGAGAGAGATGAGGGGTGGCACTACTCACCAAATGCTGGTTTGCGGGTTTAAATGTTGCAACAGATTAGTACAAACTGTGGTGAAAAGTCATCCAAGTTTGGAATCCCCCATCTGGCCTGATCGGTCTTTAGATCAAACCGTGGTTTGTCATGATATCTAAATGCAGCCGTTGCTCCTGAACCTTTTAAAGCTTTGACTCAGTGGAGAGGCTATAACTGGGTGTGGTTCAGCATGTATGCTGCTACATAATGTCTCAGGGTTATTGAAAGTTAATTTTTCCATTAAAATTTTCTTGTTAAATGAAAAAAGGTCTCTGGTAACCTCTACTTGATACCTTGAAAGGTCAGAGCCCTTTTTAATATAGCGGATTTGTACATTCAAAGTAAAAAGTCACCTCTGCTGTTGCAGCTTGGAACCTTTGAGCCATCTCATAGATAGGGTTGCCAACCTCCAGGTGGTAGCTGAAGATCACCCGCTTTTACAACTGATCTCCAGCCAACACAGATCAGTTCTCCTGGAGAAAATGGCCGCTTTGGCAATTGGACTTTATGGCATTGAAGTCCCTCCCCTCTCCAAACCCCATCCTCCTAAGGCTCCGCCCCAAAAATCTCCAGGTATTTCCCAACCCAGAGCTGGCAACCCTACTCAAAGAGAAGGGTTCTCCAACATGGCACCCATGTACATCATGGTGTACATCAACACCTTTTCCAGTGCCAACCAAGTGCCTGATGTTGAGTATTTACTATTAAGAGTTATGCATAACTTCACACCCTGCCATTTTGTGGTTGGCTCTGCCTTCCATAGCAGCCATTTTTGTGGTTATGCCCACCGCCTGCTGTCAGAATTCCAAAGGGGTCCACAGGCTCAAAAAGGTTGGGGACCCCTGACATAGAAGATACCAGAAGTAACATCACAATCTGGTGGATTCTGTACTTTGCCTTGAAATTGTTCCGATGTAATTGTTCTGAGCAAGCTCTGATATTATCACTGACTGCCATGGAGTTAGGAGGAAGTACTTCCTGGGTAGAGACAAGGAAGTAAAATGGCAGCGAAAATGGTGATCCGTGTGTCCATTTCCACACACACGTGCTTGTGAACAGGACAAGTGGAACATCGCTCTTATAGCACTGGAAGCAACCCAGTAACCCAGATGTTAGAGAATTTGCAATGTGTGCGCAGCATGCCCCGTCTCTGTTTTGTGCCTTACTGATGTTTCCATCCCCAGTAAAGAGCCACCGCCGGCAGATGGGTCGAGACGGGCTAAATCGGGTTCTGGCAAAATCTGTGTCCCTCCCCACCTCCCCCGTCTTTAAAAATTGAACATGCAAGCAGCCGCACTGCTGCTCAGACTAATGGTGCCTGCCACATTGCAAGGATGCAGTCATTAGTTGGCCCAATTCACGCCGCGGAGATAGGCGGAGGCTGTAAACGCAGGGGAGGCAGGGGAGACGAGGAGGCCGGGCTGGTGGAGGAAGGAGGGGGAAACTCGGCAGTACAGTGACAATACAACATAAGGTAGTCACACTGGAAAACTTTCTCCTTTATTAGCAGGGGCTCTGTTGAGTTTCTGCTCACATTAGGGTAATTAACACTAGTACAGATTGTTGAACATCTGTGCAGTTTAACTATATGGCTGGCTCCCAGGCTTTTAACAGGGTTGCGTGGAGCCAAATGCAAAGCAGCGCGCAGAGACCGCACACTGTTCATTCTACAAAAATTAGTATTTCTGGATGAAAGCTGATGTTGCAATGCGATGTGTGGGCCCTCCCCCTCCCCACTGGCCCCTTGCCAGATTGGCTAATGATCTGAGATTAGTGTTAATAAATGTATTATTTTTAACGAAAGATTTTGTTACCAGTTCTGAAGTGGAAGCACCTTTCGGTGTTTCCTTAAAAAAAAAAAAAATTCATCGTGGGTGTTTCTGTTCAATATGCTTTTAATGATCAGCGAGGAAAACCCCTGGAAGAAGTTGCTGGAGTCTCTATAAGGGCTTTTGGCCTGCTAGGATGTATCTTGTTTTATGATGTCAACAGCAAATCAGCAGATTTTTAATTTTTCTTGCCTTTTAAATGCCTGAAGGGCAGCAGATTGCAGTGGCAGTGTATACTGGGAATGACTTGTTTAAGTAAACAGTATAAATGACTGAGTGGTGAGTGCAACACAACCGCAGGATAGCTTAGACTTCTGAGCTTTCTAAAGGGTGCATTGGATCCAGACTAGAAGAAGAAGAGTCGGTTTTTATATGCCGAAGATCTCTACTACTTAAGGGAAACTCAAACCGACTTACAATCACCTTCCCTTCCCCTCCCCACAACAGACACCCTGGGAGGTAGGTGGGGCTGAGAGAGCTCTAACAGAGCTGTGACTTGCCCATGGTCACCCAGCTGGCTTCGTGTGGAGGAGCGGGGAAACAAATCCAGTTCACCAGATTAGCCTCTGCCACTCATGTGGAGGAGTGGGGAATCAAACCCGGTTCTCCCGATCAGAATCCACCGCTCCAAACCACTGCTCTTAACCACTACACCACGCTGGCTAAATTTTCCAACAGCAGAACTGAACTTTCCTGCCTTCCCATCCTCAACGGCAGTCAACTGATATCCACAAACTGCTGCTCCAGTAGGGTTGCCAACCTCCAGGGACTAGCTGGCGATCTCCCGCTATTACAACTGATCTCCAGCTGATAGAGATCAGTTCCTCTGGCAAAAATGGCTGCTTTGGCCATTGGATTGCTTGGATTGCATCGAAGTCCCTCCCCAAACCCCGCCCTCCTCAGGCTCCGCCCCCAAAATCTCCAGGTATTTCCCAACCCGGAGCAGGCAACCCTATGCTTTAGGGAGATCCGGGCCCTGAGGAATGGCATGAGGTGGGGACTGCGGTGGGAAGGGGAAACTGGTGAAAATTGCCAATGTAGTCTGGATCCAACACAGTGTGCGTTAACAACTGAAGAAGCGGATGTGGTTTTTGGATTCTGTTTCTAACCAGCCCAATCTGAAGTTGGCAAGAAGAATGAGGAGAAAAAGAATGATGTAATAAAAGGCAGGAGTGGCCATTAGGGAGGGCTGGCCTGTAACCTACTTTCAGAGGCTTTGCGGACTAATTTTGGATCCCAGGCCGCAGGTTGGGAAGCTGAACTCTATAGCGCCCTACATAAAGGGTGTTTGAGCACCACAAGAGCAGCTACCATCCATATCCTGAAGCACCTTATAAATTGGGATGATGATAGTTTAGAGAGGGAGAAGCTTTTCTCCCTCTATCACAGTACCAGACTTACAGTGACCACATAGGGTTTTCAAGGCAAGAGGCATTCAGAGGCAGTTGGCCATTGCCTTCGTCTGCCTAGCAACCCTAGACTTCCTTGGTGGTCTCCCATCCAAATAATAACCAGGGTTGACCCTGCTTAGCTTCCAAGCTCTGATGAGATCAGGCTATCCTGGGCTGTCCATTCTTACAAGCATTCTTTTACTCGTATAAAATGGAGACCCAGACTCAAATGCATTCTCTTCCTCTCACCTCACGCAGGGTCTTCTGCTGAAGCTGGAGGGTGAGAGATGCAAAACAGATGAAAGGAAGTATTTCTTCACACAACACATAGCTACATTGTGGAACTCCCTGCCCCAGGATGTGGTGATGGCTGCCAACCTGGAAGGCTTTAAGAGGGGAGTGGACATGTTCATGGAGGAGAGCGCTATCCATGGCTCCTAGTCAAAATGAATACAAGTCATAATTCATGTCTATTCTCTCTAGTATCAGAGGAGCATGCCTATTATATTAGGTACCGTGGAACACAAGCAGTCATCTTGTTTGTGGGCTTTCTAGAGGCCCCTGGTTGGCTACTGTGCGAACAGACTGCTAGACTTGATGGACCTGGGTCTGATCCAGCATGGCTTTTCTTACGCTCTTACGTTAGAATATGCAAGCAATGTCTGGACAGCGTCGCAGGACAGAATGGCTACACAGACTGCCACTGTGGCTAATGCTTTTGTTGCCTATTTGAGAGACCACATGAGGTGGTGGGGGGATTGATAAAGTCTGTGAGGAAAGGACAGAGGGGAAAAACCGCCTCCTCCTACTTGCACATTCAGATCTCGCCGATTTGCTAGAGGGGCTAAAGAAGAAATGTAGATTTTGTGATTTATTCAAATTTCCCTTGAGGACAATTCCTCTGTCCGTCTTGGAGTTTGACAGCAGATCCGGAGAGGGAGTTTGAAGCATCCTTGCTCTGTTCATGCCACTCGGCTGTCATTGTGCCAGAGAGGTGAAAAGCCACGTCTGGAAGGTTTGAGAGAGACAGCAGGGTCCGCTCTTATGTAGAGAGCAGCATGCAATACATGGGTAACTGAGCAAATCAAATGTGACATTACAGAGCTGTGGGCAACAGCAGTATCAGGGCTTGACAGGAGTCGATACCCCACTGTGAGCCCCCTCTGCTCCAGGTCATTTGCAACCATTCAGAATATCTGACTGTTTCAGGGAAAATAGTTTTGGCACCATATAAAATCCCTAGAGTTGTCAGAAGTCCCACATTTTAATAGAACATCCCTCAACCGCCGCATCCTCCTAGAATATAACAAATGTATAATTTATCACAAAACCTCAGTTTAATAGTGGTGATGGAAAGCGCCGTTGAGTTGCAAGCCGATTTATGGCTACCCCATGGGATTTTCAAGGTAGGATACCAACAGAGGTGGTTTGCCGTTGCCTGCCTCTGCACAGACACCCCGGGCTTCCCTGGCGGTCTCCCATCCACATACTAACCAAGGCCGACCCTGCGTAGCTTCCCAGATAGCATGAGATTGGGCTAGCCTGGGCCACCCACGTCAGGGTTCGATAGTCAGATTAATATTCATTTATAATGCAGAATCAGAATTCCCATTTCTGAGATTTTAAATTGGCAGGTCCATCTGTGCCTCCAGCTTGACTTGGGGAGATTGCTTCCTAAAGGAGCAAACTGTCCTCAAGGGATATTTCTCCCCACCCAAACATAAAGTTATCCTGTAGGAAGTGGAGACCAAGCCAGATCTCCTCTGGGCCTGCAAGAAGGTGGTAGCATAGAATTAGAGCCAGAAGGGATCTGAAAGGACATCTAGTTCAGGTCTTTGTCAAAGATAGAACCATCTAACCACCAGCTGCTTCCCCCATCAGTTCTCGCAAACCACTGTGCGGAGGGTGAGATTGATTCTGTCCAAAATGTTGTACAACTACAGTCCCGAGATGCTGATGGAGTCATGGCACCAAGGGGCTTGAGCAAGCAAGCCAATAGCTGCAGCACAGGAAAAGACTGACAGACGCAGACTCTCACCCCATCTCTTAGTCATCTAAGATCCTTTGTTCTGTAAACTGTTCCAAGATGGTAAGACCAAAAGCATTTACCAAGCACAGGTTTTCAGGAGAAGATTAAATCCCAGGCATTTACGGGCTGAAGCGGCAATTCTGTCAGCGAGGCAGGCTTGATTTGTGGAGATTGCCTCATAAAAGAAGCCAGGGGGGAAGGCAGACGTGAAAAGGGGAGATTTTTATTTGAGGGGGAGCCTCGACATCTTGTTTTTTAAGGAGAAATTTTTGGGGAGAAATGAAAAAATGCTACAAGAAGCTCCGCGGGATACACAGAGAGGGAGGAGGCACGTTGTGAAGGGGAGGGAGCTCCATGGCGGTGCACGTTGATCGACAAAGAAAGGCGCAGAGCTGAAAAATGAAGCCAGCGGTATTAGCCGCCTGCCTCAGCTTCTGTTGCCAGCCAGTGCGGTTTGTGCTCTCCTGTTGGGGACTTGGAAGCTGTCACGGAACAGTTTATATTCCAGCTTACCCTGGCCTTGAATTATGCATGCCCAATTTATCATGCCCCCAGCTGAAAAACTAATTGTGTCCCTGGGATATATTTACTAGAAATTGTAGTTTGTTGTGTTGGGTTCCCCAGGGTGTCCAGAAGAGCAGATGAGTTGGAAGTTACTACTCGGTTCTCCCCCACACGCAAACAACATGGCTCTTGGCTCTCTGAATAAGCCCAGGGGCCGATGATAGACACTTCTTCTGGTTTGTTTTGTTTCTAATGCTTCCTCGCGGAGGACCATCTATCCCCCCTCGTCTTCCAATGTTGTTTTCTTACGCTGCATCAGACATCAGCAGCAGGCATGCGGCTTTCTGGCAGTTTGAAATATATTTTTTTAAAATCCTAGGAATATAACCGCAAAGAAGGGATTTGCTAGGGGAAAACAGCCTACTGTGTTTTGAAATGTGGAACGTTGCCGTCTCTAATGTCTTTTTTTTTTTAGTTGAAAGTCTGCCCTCCCTTGAAATTATGAACCTCTCTTAATCGCTGTCATTTGAATGATGAATGGGAGGCAGGATTTATTTCTCCATGGAAATACTGTCCCTGGGGTGGGAGGCGGGGTTTCAAATGCATCATCATCACCCGTGCAACGACGGGCAAAAGAACACCGAATGCCCTAAACCATCAGTTCTAGGAGAGAGAATGTCATCAGTCAAAATCAAACGCTGCCCTTAAAATATGCTGATTAAATTAATAGCTGCTTCGCTCTGTCCTCCCCCAGCTTTTGAAAGGAGGAATGCTTCAGGGTGTCAATGAACAAGGCATCTCGATGGCAGGTGCTAGGAAGTCCAGACCAAAGCATGGTGGCCTTGTACGAGTTGACATTACGGAGCCCCACAAGTCTCCAATCCATACATACAAACCAGTTACAAAGCAGTGTTTTCAAGGGGCAGGGACTCAGACGCTTCTGGATTTCTGCTGCTGATTCTGCAGCACTCCTGACACTCCAGAAATTTCTTCAGGGCAAACAACCACCATGAGAGGATTTTTGAGAATTCAGATCAGAAAAGTGTGGGTCAAGAGAGCGTTGAGCCCAAGGTTAAATTCCCATGCATAAAAGACCACACACTGCAGGCACTCCCATTTGCCCCTCTTTAAGAAGAAGAAATGGGTTTTATATGCCGATTTCTCTACCACTTAAGGAAGAATCAAGCCTGCTTACAATCACCTTCCCTCCCCCTCCCCACAACAGACACTCTGTGAGGTAGATGGGGCTGAGAGTGTGTGACTAGCCCAAGGTCACCCAGCTGGCTTCGTGTGTAGGAGTGGGGGAACCAACCCAGTTCACCAGATTAGAGTCTGCCGTTCATGTGGATGAGTGGGGAATCAAACCCGGTTCTCCGGGTCAGAGTCCACTGCTCCACTACCAGGTGTAGTCCCTGGTCCCTCTTCCTTTTTTGCCTTTTGAATATGAGTTCCTGAAGTTACATTAGTGGAAATGGCTCGTGTTGTCGTTCTTCACGACTTGGCTCCCTCCTCTTGTTCAATGGGTTGAATCCTTAGGGAACGGACACATCTTGTCTCTAGTACACAGGCGTGTAAATGCTTGTGCATGAACACTAAGGTGCCACATAGGGCACGGCCTGCCATTTCACATAGCTGCAGTTGCTGAGGTATATTTTGAATGTGAACAGTATTTTGCAGTATATCTTTAACCGAAAAGAATTCTCAATCCCTTCAGCTTTTAAATCAGCGGAGGGCAGGCCATTGCAGACTAAGCGAATACGCAGCAAGCAGTGTAGACTCTTCAACAATGTTTAATAGTTGATGTGAGGCTCACAAAGTGATCTTTGTAGTAAGAATAAGGGGGTTATGTCCCGATTTCCATTTGTTGGAGAGAATGATTTTGCCCTCCTAGCGAAGGGGCAAACCCACTCAAATGCACCTGCAGCAGCATTTGTTTTGAGGCGTCAGCACAGCAAGAAAGAAAATGTCGCTGTGGAACAGGAGTGGCCAATATCCAAGATGACTGCCTTCAACGTTACATATATAGCAGAAAGGCAGGGTTTAAAGACTCCAGATTAGGGTTGCCAGGTCCCTCTTCACTACTGGCGGGAGGTTTTTAAGGAGGAGCCTGAGGAGGGCGGGGTTTGGGGAGAGGAGGGACTGCAGTGCCATAGAGTCCAATTGCCAAAGCGGCCATTTTCTCCAGGGGAACTGATCTCTATCGGCTGGAGAACAGTTGTGATAGCCGGAGATCTCCGGCTAGTACCTGGAGGCTGGCAACCCTACTCCAGATTAATAATCCTAAAACCTGTGATTACTAAAAGGGGGGATATCTTCATAAGTGTCCCCAATACATCTCCTCTTCGGCGTCCAGTTAGTTCGCCACAACACTCAAGGCCCTGGCCTATATGAATGCATTGGTAAGGGCCCCCTTTGCAGTAAATCTTAGGCAACTATTTCTTAATGCCAAGTACATTATAGCTAGAGTTCTGGAGAGGGAGGAAGGAAAGAACAGTTCGGGGATGGCAGAGGAGCGGGTATTCGCACCGCAGAGCTCTTAAGTAATAAATAAATAAATAAATTATTAAGCTGTTTTCACAAGCAGCAAACACTTAACTGAGGCGAAAGCAGCATGGAGGCAAAAGTGAACTTGGTCTTTTATAAGCCTTTTGGGAAGCTCCCCGGCTCCAGCTGGGCTGGAGCAGTTTGCAAAAGTTCCGTGTTGCGGTTTCTAATTGGGTGGCGCTTGCCCTTGTCAACGGACAAGCAACTCTGAGATGGAGGAGGGCGGGAAGGATTATTCGCTTGCAAAGTGAATTGAAAGTGGGGGGTCATGTCCCCGTAGAGTTAGAATTTTCTGAGGGCACATAAGATGTTTTAAAAATGACATCCTCTCCTCCTTTAGCCAGTTTGCTAGAAGGAGCGAGGTGCAGTTTGACTTTTTGATATTTTTCGAGAAAAATTCCAGAGATGACACACTGTAATGCATTTTTTTGGCCTTGGGCTGGGCATTCATTCCGTGCATTTTTGTTGGTCTTCCAAATGTATCTATTTAATATGTTCAGTGTTTTTTTGTTTTGTCTGATTGCTGGCGGGTGAAGAACTGGTATCTGATTCTGGAACTTACCTAACCTGATAGGCATTTCAGTACTCCCTGGTGTATGTGGCAATTGGTTTGTGTGATCTTGCTTATAGTCATAGGGTTTGGGCGTTTTTTTTGGTTTTTTTAGTTGAAACACTGTCTCACTTTTGGATGTTTCTTGGGTGATGCATTAGTTTATGATGTCTAAATTTGCATGTGCCTTGCAGGGAAGTTTGTATAGTGATGCCGACATTTCAAAAGAATCATTGGTACATGACACCCTTAAGAAGTGTTGTTGTTTTTCCCCACCAGCAATGTGAACACCTAGTTTACTTAGCACAGAACAACTATTTTTACTTTCCTCTCTTAAATGCTGTTTCACTCATGCCTGACATTTATATTCCGCCCTTCCTTCTGGAAGATCAAGGTGGCATAACCTGTGAGGTAAGTTGGGCCGAGAACAGGTAACCGGCCTAACTTCAAACAGTAAACTTCATGGGTCCAAGCCAGGGACTCAAACCCAGCTTTTTCTGCTCCAAGTCCCACACTGTATGGAAGACACTTTTCCTTTATCGTGTAACTTCTTTTTCAAATAGGTCGTAATAAAATAATTAAGTGCCGTCAACTCTCAACCAACTCATGACAATCCCTCATGGGGTTTTCAAGGCGAGAGAAGAGCAGAGGTGTTTGCCATCGCTTTCCTCACGTAAAAAGGTAAAGGTGTGCAAGCAACGGGTCATTCCTGACCTATGGGGTGACGTCACATCCCAACGTTTACTAGGCGGACTTTGTTTGCGGGGTGGTTTGCCAGTGCCTTCCCCCATCGTCTAGACGTTACCTCCAGCAAGCTGGGTACTCATTTGACTGACCTCAGAAGGATGTAAGGCTGAGTCAACCTTGAGCCGGCTACCTGAAACCGACTTCTGTCGGGATCGAACTCAGGTCATGAGCAGAGCTTTTGACTGCAGTACTGCAGCTTACCACACTGCGCCAGCTTACCACACTGCGGGGCTCTTCTTCCTCACATAAACAACTCTAAATAAATTGACACCGCCAAGTGTTGTGGGGTAAGCTAATATCACATTCGACGAATCCCCAAAGTTTTCTGATCCAATTAAGGTATAACGTGTTGCTGTTGTTGTTTTCTTTAATTTGAGAACTGGCTTTTGCAACGCTGTGCCCTTGAATGCTACATCTGAAATCATCCATCCAGATATGTTTCCCAGAGGTGATCTTGTGTGTTAGATCTAATGGGTGGCAAGGAGTGGAAGAGTGCAGTCCATGGGTTTTGGAAAAGGTTGCAGGGATAACCCATTCAAGGAAAGCGCCGTTCTCGTTTGTGCGTGCACACAACTTCTAAAGCCAGCCTGTGACTTGTCAGAGCAAGGGAATATGCACGATGAAGACAGAATGAGAAATGGCTCTGAGAATTGCTCACTTGTTCAGCAGCAGTCGTGGTAATCAGGAAGAAACCGGGAGACCGGAGGGTGGACTCGAGTTGCAGTTTCCCTGTGATAGCATTTTCAGTTGTAGCCAGATAGGCGTCTGTGGATACTTTTGCCCTTTCATTATTCAGGAACGAGACACATTAGCGAGTCCAAGTTAGCACTCCCTTGCTAGTGGTTCTATTAGCTTGCTAATGATCTTCCTCGGCTTTAAATATCTACAAATGGGTATTCACAAGAGCTTGGATTTGGGGGTGGGCCAGACGGATCGCAGACGTCTCAGCCAAGCCGCCCAAGCTGTACCTTCAATTTCCTTTTCACATACCAAGGAAACAACTAGCGTTTCATTCCAAGAGAGCAAACACACAAACTTTCAGAACGGCCAACTCCTTTGCCCTCATTATGTTTCTGAGAGGCTCTTTTTCTTTCTTTCCACCTTCTGGAAAGTACCAATCTCACCTCCTGTGTTGTGGGTGGCCCTAGCTTAGAGTTCTTCCTTTGGGTTTTCTTATAGCCTTGCCTCCTAGCCTGCTGCACACACACCTCACTCTGTCTGAAAGGAGCCGTAGTTGTTATTTGAGGCACCAGTCTGAGCAGCAAGAGGGTGAGGCTTAGATGAACCTTGCAGGGGAGAACTTCGGATGGTAGAAATTTCTTTAAAAAAGCAAACAAGTTTTGCATGTAAGAGGTTTAGAGCTGAGATAAAGCAGAGGCTCATGGAATTAAGAGGATTTGGTGACATGATAAAGCATGCCATTTTCTGCTACCTTTCTTTACTCCCCCAGGCAAATATTTCTGCTCCATCAGCCTTTGAGCTCTTCCCCTCTTCTGGGCCCTGTTTTGCTGTGTTTTGTTATTTTTGCACTGCTGCTGAAGGGAACCTCCCCTACTCACATGGCCTGAGTTCTCCTTCCCTATGGAAGGGTGCCAGAGAGTCACGCCCATCCTGCTTAAGGCATTTTGGTGCCTGGCATGGAAAACCCAAATGGCACCACCGCATATACACCTCCCACCCCAGTTAACTGTAGGCCCAAAATGTTGAGAAGGTGTCCTTCATCATAATCCTTATTGTGGTCTTCCCATGCTCCTGGTCATTACAATGAGGCTTGCGTTGGAGGAGTTCTTTCTGAATTGAATTAATGGGTTAGATTCCCCCTCTGTTGCCTTTAAAGGGATCTAAAACTGATTGTGTAAGGTGACTGGTTCACCTTGCCTCATGGTGGGCCACCTCGGGAGACAAGAAGCCGCTGCAAATTGTTATGAATTTTTCAGTCCTTCCTGAGCACCGTCAATCAATGGGACTATTTCCCTCCAGTTATTGTATCCCAGGTCATCTCTGTCTGGTTTAGGGTTGCCAGCTCCAGGTTGGGAAATACCTGGGATTTTGGAGGTGGGGTTTGGAGAGGGGAGGGACTTCAGTGCCATTTGTCCAATTGCCAAAGCGGCCATTTTCTCCAGGGGAACTGATCTCTGTTGCCTGGAGGTCAGTTGTAATAGCAGATCTTCAGCCACCATCTGGAAGCTGGCAACCCTTGTTCTTCTCAAGCTTCTGAGCATTCTTTTAATGCTAGCCACATGTGCACATTATATTCTGCATCCTTGGGGACTAGAAACATGGTTCTTTTTAAAAAAAGGAAAGCCCAGATTCTGAGGAGACCTCATACTCAACACCTAAATGACAGAATCATAAATCACGGAAGACAAATGGGCACGAAAGGGAGGCTGTGACATACCCAAGTACCCTTTCCTGAAGTGTCTTCCAGTCTTAGGCTCCTTTGTTTGGTGGCAGTTGGGGAATTCTGTTAGACCGCCATACCGGTAGCATCAGAACAGGGATGCATGTCGTATCTTGGAAGGCTTCTCTGCACTTTATATACTGACATATTTTCCGACTCCCAATAAGTGTCTGAAGCTGGGAAGCCTAAACATTTCAGTGAGCGAGAGATGCTTCTGTCGAAGTTTGGAAGTGCTTCCCTCGTTCCCTGGGAACAAAGGGCTGAAAATTATGCAGGGGTGAGAGCAAACAGTAATTTTGCCTTGGGGAAAAAAAACAGCACTAAGGGAAACCAGTCTGGTTAAGTCGGCATCCCCTCTCTTAGAGGCCTGTGAAGGAATTCGGAAAGGAAGTCAGCGTGCCGGAGTAATCCCCGACCCTCCAAAGAGCCCCTGAAAAACCGCCATCTGACATCCTAACTGCCAGCAATCGGAGGCAGCTGTAAGCTTTCCATTTGCCGGAGTCTCTTTGTCTCTCTCTGTTGCAGGCAGCCACAATCCTGGGGCCTCCGAGCTTCAAACAAGGCCTTCACGCTGTCCTCCCAATCTGCCTTTATGCAGCGGAGTGTGGAGGCTTCTAATTACGAGGCCGAGATGCGCGGCGGGTGGGGAGGCGTGCTGAGGCCCACAGCCGCGCACCTGATTATCCATTGCCGAGGTCGTTAGAAGGGTTACTCCTGAGTTTTAAGCCCGCTCTGCAAGACCCCTAATTATACGCTGCTCTGCAAGTTGCATTAAAAGGGATGGGGGGAGAGAGAGAGAGAGAGGGAAAAGAAATTGTTGAAAAGACAAAGGACAGAATAACATTTCCTCTTGTGCCTACCCCTCTTCTCTCTAACCCCCCTCTCTCCCCAGCACACACAGACATGCACATAGCCCACCTCTCCCTGCTGGGCGTAGTGCTACTTTTCACGCTCGAATTGCTGCGAGCTCTGATAAAGCCATTGAAAGATGCAGCGGGGACACCCAGATCTCCCTGGGATGGGAGGGAAGCAGGAGAGGAAGCCGGAGGAAAATGACCCCCCCCCCCCGCCGCCAGCTAGACAGAGCCTGGCGCTGCTGGCTGGAGGAGCTGCCCCGCCGAGCGGAATTAGAGAAAAGATTAAGCGTTCTTTATTGTTTTGTTTCACTTCCTGGGGAGCGGCGTAATGTAGTTCTGCTCAACAGCTCCCTCCCACCGCCATCTCAAAAAAAACAAAAAACAAAACAAAAATTCTCCATCCACCTTCAACCAAAGCGCCAGGAAGCCTGAATGGCTACAGATAACACATTCAAAGAGCAATATCCCTTCCTTGTGGCAGCCTGGCGCTTTCAATTTTAATCTCCCTTGATAGTTTTTTTTTTAAAATTAAGCCTTGAAATTGAGTGACACATAGGTTGTTTCAGTCAGTGTGCATCTTCCAAATGCAGTGTTCTTTCTTATGTACGTTCAGGTTAATGCAGACCGCCGTTTCTGGATAGTAATGATAGAGACACTTTCCCTAGGTGTTTTGGAGCAAAGCATCTTAAACTGTGGGTCGCGACCCCCATATGGGGTCGCATAAATTAATGTGGGGGTTGCGGGAAATGTGGCAGTAGTATACATTTCTTTATGATTTATTATCCGTAAATGTTTGATTTGTATACCTATTTTATATACCTATACACCTGGGGTTGTGTAAAAATTTCTCGGGCGAAAAGGGATCGCGAGTGGAAAAAGTTTAAGAAGCCCTGTTTTAGAGGGTAGTAGTGTTGATCTGCAGTAGAAGTAGGGTTGCCAGGTCCCTCTTCTCCTCCGGCGAAAGGCTTTTGCGTGCAGGCGCATGTGCGCATCACTTCCAGTTTAGAACCGGAAGTGCCGCCTCGCAAGGGGCCTCATACCTTTTCGTTTGAGTGGTAAAGCAGCCCTTTACCACTCAAACTAAGAGCTATAAGGCCCCTTGCGAGGCGGAACTTCCTATTCTAAACTGGAAGTGACGCACGCGGTGTATGCATGCATGCACGTTTGCTCCCTGAACCTCAGGTGGTCGGCGGGCAGAGGGGTCAATTGCCGGGGGTTTGCCCGCCACCAGCGGGCATCTGGCAACCCTAAGTAGAAGAGCTAGGTTTGATTCCAGTAGCATTTTAGAACTAACAAGATTTGGGGGGGGGGTGAGCTTTTGAGAGTCAAAACTCCCCTCGTCAGATGGCGAAGGGGCTCTTTGACTCTTGAAAGCTCATACCCCAAAAATCTTGTTGGTTTTTAAGGTGCTACTGGACTTGAATGCAGCTCTCTTACCCTAGGTTTGTGTTTGTATTCCTGAGTCCCTTTACTGTTGCCACGGTGGACCCTGGATAACAACTTCTATGTTAAGTACAAGCAGTGAGTAAGCATGAACCGACGGGGATGCTGTCGTAAAGGATTATCGGGGTTTGGAACCTAGGTGTGGAAATTCTTTCCCCTGGGAAGCTGGTGGCGAGGAGATGTTTCTAGAAACAATGCAGAATGTTTGTGTTTTGTCTTAATTGAAGCTGGAATTCAGCAGTTGATTTGGATTTAATGTTACATTAGTTGTGCCTTTCACACATCCTCTGTGACTACGATTCATGTCTTCAAACCTTAGAGCTATTCTAACATGCTTTCTCCAGGACAGTTGTCAATTGTTCAAAAACCTTCAACTACAGAAAAGTGGCATTCTTTTTCTTAACAATAAGATCTGAATGGCCATTATTGTTGTTTAAGTGAGGGTATGTACATGTACACTTGGATGGATAGAGTTGCCAGATCCCTCTTCGCCATCGGCAGGGACTTCAATGCCATAGAGTCCAATTGCTAAAGCGGCCATTTTCTCCAAGTGAACTGATCTCTTATCGGCTGGAGATCAGCTGTAATAGCAGGAGATCTCCAGCTAGTACCTGGAGGTTGACAACCCTATGGATGAAAGAAAGCTACAGTAATCAATATCTCCTGGGAATAGGTAGTAGTGAGATTTGGCAAAAATAAAATATGACCAAATTTGTGAGACGGGGTATTTAGAACCCTTCAGAGCCATTGTTGAAATTTGGAAAATATCACGTAACACCCTCGCAGTTTACACATCACAGTTCTTGATTCGTTCTGAGTCTGCTTTGCATCAGTTTGATTTGATGGAGTACATCACAGCCACCCCGGACTTTTAACACCACAAAGGCGTAAGTGGCAGTGAGCCGTCTGCATTTCAGTCCATACCGTGGGGCTTCAGGAATGCTGGGAAATTTTCTGAAATCATGCATTGGCAAGTAGAAGGCTAGAGGTGACAGAAGAGCACAGGAGGAAGTGCGGGAATGAAGCAATGATATGCATCATCATCCTTCTTGAATTTAAATTTCAAGTTCTTGACTTCCAGCTCTGCCCCAGCTCAGAGTTCTCCCTTTTGAATATTTTTTGGGGGAGAAGCTGTTGCATTTTCAGGATTGTTTAAAGTGAGGCAGGTCTGTGCATGCTGAATACAGTTTGATTTTAAAAAAAAACTTAACAGGAAGTACCTCTCTGAAGTCCTTCGTTTTATTTTGTATTTATGCAGAAGGTTGTCTTTGAGCATTTTAATTAGATTTGCAATTTTACCAGCTTTACTTTTCTTGAAGCTGTCTCACACTGTGTGCTGTTTACACTTTGTGATGGTCAGCCTACAAGGCTGAGTTAGTGCCTGATTTGATAGGCCAAGTGCAAGGTTTCCAGGATTAAGGATCAGGACCATTCCTAAAGACGTCACAGGAGCTTTGTGGGAATGAGTTGCAAAAAGGTAGCAGAAATAAATGTTAACCTGAAGCAGTGATTTTCTTCTGTTGTGTCTTTCTCTGTTTGAGAAAATCATGTTCTCCATCACGGGATGACCTAACAGAAGAACCTTCACATTCAGAGGCTGTAAACCTCTGAATACCTGTGCCAGAAGGCAACATCAGAGGAAGGCTTCAGCCTCTGTGCCCTGTTGTTGGACCTCCAGAGGAACTGGTTGGCCACTGTTAGGGTTGCCAACCTCCTGGTACTGGTAAGAACCAAACAGGGTAGGCTCAACGTATCAATATAGCAACAATATTATTATTCAAAAAACAACAATACAATTATATACAAATGCAGCAATTACAATACAACTATACAACAACGTACAATAAATGCAACAAAAACACAATGGCTATCTCCAAAGATTGACCCGGAGCAAATCCAGCAATTAGAAGATGATAGGATGTAAAGTCCAATGGTGAACATCAGAGTCGTGCCGCTGCGGGAAAACACATCTTCTAATTGCTGGATTTGCTCCGCGTCCATCTTTGGAGATAGCCATTGTGTTTTTGTTGCATTTATTGTACATTGTTGTATAGTTGTTTTGTAATTGCTGCATTTGTATATAATTGTATTGTTGTATTTTGAATAATAATGTTGTTGTTATATTGATACTTTGAGCCTACCCTGTTTGGTTCTTACCATTTCACATTAACAGTGGGTTTGAGTTTTTCGCGTAGTAACCTCCTGGTACTAGCGGGCGATCTGCTATTACAACTGATCTCCAGCCGATAAAGATCAGTTCCCCTGGAGAAAATGGCCACTTTGACAATTGGACTCTATGGCATTGAAGTCTTTCCCCTCCCCAAACCCCGCCCATCTCAGGCTACGCTCCAAAAACCTCCCGCCAGTAGCAAAGAGGGACCTGGCAACCCTAGCCACTGTGTGAGACAGGATGCTGGACTAGATGGACTGCTGGGTCTGAACTCTTCTTATGGTCTTTGCATCCAGCTTGGTAGGAGGGGGTTACTGGACCCAGTTCTTAGAAACTGGCCCCTAAAACTGAGACGAAACCAGGGTATGAATTACTAATGGACACAGGAAGAAGCTTCTGCTCTCCCCTGTGTTAGAGAGACCTTCACAATGACCCCTGGGTGTACTCGTCATCCATACAATACGCAAGAGCAGCCTGCACCCTTCTTCCATCTAACCCCAGCCAACACAAGAGAATAGAGATGAGCAATAATCCCATATTGGTAACACTAACTATTCATGGGGCGTGTTACAACTTAAAAATTCCACCAGGAAGTGACATCACAAGAAGTTAATTTAATATGGTGTCCCAAATAAAGGCTGGAAGAAACCGCCTGGTACATCCCCAAAAACAGAGTCAAAGTTTTGCTGGTGTTTCCTTTTAGTTCTGTATTTACAGAATAAAACTGTAAAGCGATGCTTTCCTTTCCTCTGAGCTCCTCTCCCTCATCCCCCTCCCACCAGTATTGATTGATTATGCAAGATAAATATTTTTCCCCTTTTACACAAAGGGAGGCTCTTAATTGAGTTAATTATCTGGTTTAATTGCCTGCGTAACTAGGATTGTATAAAACTGATTCTGCCGATTGACAGGGCTTTCTGCGGCTTAACTCCTTCTCTTTTATCTTGTCTTTCTGCACTGATTTTGGTTCAGATTAACCTAGAAAACACCAAAGCCATAGAACACCCTCGTCTGGTGGGCATGTTGTTCCAGTAGCCGTACTAGCCTGCTTATATGATGCAAAGACATTCCACTTTCACTCTGTTGATGGCTGTTTTGGCAAGATTTTTTTTTAGTAAAGATGTAATCTGCAACTGTAAAAATCAAGATGGAGTCTTTCAGCCCATTTGATTTTTTTAAAGAAAGCAAGCAATAGGAGAAAAGGTGGCATTAAGAACAGACTGTGCCTTTCTTCCCCCACCCCACCCCAGATTGTCTCCCGCCTTCCTTCTGCTTTCTTAGGTTTCTTTATAGTCCTATGTAAATATATGTAAATATATACCAGAAGGGGGGGTTGGTTGGGTTGTCCCTCCACACATGTATAATGCATGCGTTAAACACACAATCGTTAATCAACTTTGTGGGAAGTGAAAACAAGGAATTGATGACAGAGGTGTGTTATGTCACCGTGTGCTCAAATCTGAATTTATTAAGTTGACTCTGTGCCATCAAAAGAAACTCTAGGTTCCCTCAGGGAATAAGCGTCAGTATGAGGAACAAATCAAAAATTTTAAAAAGAAAATAATGAGAACTTACTTTCTGAAGGAAAACCATTTGGCTTTGTGTTGAACTGACTGTGCAAAAAAAACAAAAGAAAACCTAAACAAACCAAACTCAACTTCCAACTTTCTTAATGTGGTCCCTATTACACACGGGGGCTGGGGGGGGGGTCACACACACACGTATACATATTTATGGAGATAAAAGAAAATGGGAACCAGCTAGAGGATGCATGCTCAGAAAAATCAAGCCATTTCATGCGCTTAGCATGGCGTGTTCATTGAAGTAAAGTGAATGCTGGTTTTCTTTGAGAATGGAGTTGGGCTATTTCCCTTACAGAGCCTTCACAATGACCTTTGTAAAAATAACCCCCTTGAGATGGCCCAGATAAGTTCAGTTCCAAATACAAGCTCGAAGTCAAAATTAATTAGACACCGAGGAAGTTGTAGTCACCCTTGGCTTTCTCATCTTATTTGTTATTATTTATTTACAAAAAAGTTATCACCCTTTTTCTCTCTTTCTGTGATTCAAATTTTTAGCTGCTTTGGTGGCCGTTATAGGCCACCAAAGCAGCTAAAAATTTGAATCATAGAATCATAGAGTTGGAAGGACCACCAGGGTCATCTAATCCAACCCCCTGCACAATGCTGGAAATTCACAACCACCTCCCACCACACCCCCAGTGACCCCCACTACATGCCCAGAAGATGACCAAGATGTGTTCCCTCTCGCTGACAGATGGCCATCTAACCTCTGGTTAAAAACCTCCAGGGAAGGAGAGCTCACCACCTCCCGAGGAAGCCTGTTCCACTGAGGAACCGCTCTAACTGTTAGAAATTTCTTCCTAATGTCTAGATGGAAACTCTTTTGATTTAATTTCAACCCGTTGTTTCTGGTCCGACCTTCTGGGGCAACAGAAAACAACTCGGCACCCTCCTCTATGTGACAGCCCTTCAAGTACTTGAAGATGGTTATCATATCCCCTCTCAGTCTTCTCCTCTTCTGGCTAAACATAACTAAACATACCTTCAGGCTAAACATACTCTTCAGGCTAAACATATACATATATGATAGAATTACATTATATAACCATTAAAATCGACACCCCCAACACATATAATCAAAACAATTAAAAACAGGTTCTTGTAGGTTATCCGGGCTGTGTAACCGTGGTCTTGGAATTACACAGCCCGGATAACCTACAAGAACCAATGAACTCTGACCGTGAAAGCCTTCGACAATAAATTAAAAACAGGGGTTTAAAATACATACAATGTATAAAAACAGCAATTAAGACATTGGTTAGATTAGCAAGGAGGGATCATTGAGGGAAACGAAACAAAAAAGTCTTCACCCACTGGTAGATGACAGCAATGGAAGGGGACAGAAGAATATTCTTGGGGAGAGAGTTCCAGAGCTTTGGTGCCATGACCGAGAAGGCCCTCTCCTGGGTTGATCAGAAGGGGGATACCCGAAGCAGGGCCTCCAAAGGTGACCGTATCGGTCAGGTGCTTTTCTCTGGACCCAAGACAACTTGCAACAGCGGATAGATAGACAGACACTCAGACAGATATAGAGATATACACACGCCTTCAAGTTGCAGCCAACTTATGGTGACCCTGTAGGGTTTTCAAGGCTAAAGATGGTCAGAGGTGGTTTGCCATTGCCTGCCTCTGCATAGCGACACTAGTACTCCTTGGTGGTCTCCCATCTAAATACTGATCACGGCTGATCCTTCTTAGCTTCCAAGAGCTGACGAGATCAGGTTAGCCTGGGCTAAAGAAAACACAGTAGGAATGAACCAACCCGATCCTCCAAGGGCACCAGCTGGAAGCCACAAGCTAAGAGCCACAGGGCCAAGAGCTTGGCTCGTGCTCTTTGGCTTGAGCTTCCGGCCACACCCAAACTTTAAAGTACCTGCAGGGAGAGGAATACAGACTTTGTCCAGATGGAATTTGGGTGCTGCTGGCCTGCTGCCCTTGAGCTTTTCTTCGCCACCTGCCATTCATTTCCCATAAAATATTGAAAAGGTATCTTCAGGGGCATAAGCATTATACCCATGTGTCTGATCATCTAGGAGTTGGGCAGTGCCACTGGCCTTTGATAGCCTTTCCCTTCAGCTTGATTTCCTCTCTCACTTCTCTGTTTGTTGTCACGCAAGCTTACAAACTATCAGATGCATGGAAAGTAGCCTTGAGTTGGGTCGAAAGGTGGCTTTGACTCACTGGGTAGAAAATTGTTCGCATTCCTACTGGTTCAGCTATTCTGAAGATGCTGAGACTGGGCTTGTTGGAGTGCTTAAGAAACAATCAGTGAAAGAGAGTCAGAGGCACTGGAATAGTAACCTAGCAGGCAAGTGACTTTGGAAGAGAAATGAGAGCGTATAAAGCCAGTGCGAAAAGAAGAATCCTATTTTCCGCACTCTGCCCAGGACCAAAGAACAGATGGGTTGACTCCATGGTGCCAGATTCATCAAGGTATATCTGGCATTATTTTTGAAAGACCAGTGATCAATTTTGACTTTCGCTTGATGATGGCTAGAATTCCAGAGGGAGCAATGACTGATTGAGGTCATTAACTTGGGAAACCAGCCTTCCTTTACTCCACAGCCATTACTCGTAGTTTGTATCGTTGTCGTTGCGATTGTTAACCACAGAGATATTGTGCTCTGGTCGCTGTGAATTGTGTTTCTTTGCTTCAGTGTATAAATAAAGAGGGGGGTAGAAATTGAGCAAATGTTTTCTGGTATGTGCTGTACAGAGAAACAGTGGGCTTCGGAGCACTGGATTCAATTCCAGGTTCAGACCACAAACTCAATGGATGACCTTGGGAGAGTTATTCTATTTCAGCTGCTGTTCTCCGGTGTTGTAATTGGAAGTGTAACATCCATTTTGGTGAAGATGGATTAGGAGAGCACTGTAAAGCATCCTATACATTAAAATATTTCCACTTTTAATTGGTGGATTTATTAGCTGCATTTTTCAAATGCTCAAAGCAGATTACAAAAGCAAAACTGGAAACATTTTTTAAAAGTTAAGTAAAGGTCCCCTGTGCAAGCACCGGGTCATTCCTGACCCATGGGGTGACATCACACCCCGACGTTTACTAGGCAGACTTTGTTTATGGGGTGGTTTGCCAGTTCTTTCCCTAGTCATCTTCCCTTTACCCCCAGCAAGCTGGGTACTCATTTTACCGACCTCGGAAAGATGGAAGGCTGAGTCAACCTTGAGCCATCTACCTGAAACCAGCTTCCGTTGGGATCGAACTCAGGTCGTGAGCAGAGCTTGGACTGCAGTACTGCAGCTTACCACTCTGCGCCACGGGGCTCCTGTAAACTTTTTTACCTAGTGCCTAACATTTAGAAGATTAGATGCCAGGTGGACCACACTAGGAAGAACTTTCTACACCTGAAGTGCCACCACTGAAAATGCCCCGTCAGTGGTAATTCTAACACAGTAATTTTCTGCAATGCATTCGCGCACACACAAAAACCTGTATGTTTATCATTCCTATGTTGTAGAACTTTACAGGCTTCACTGGTCTTAGAATGGTATTCTGTTTGGGACTGCAGTGTTAGAGTGTGATCAGGTCACCCCTGGATATTTTCTATGAAACAATGAAGAATTTCGGAATGAAGCACCTGGCGTGTGTTAATGGGATCTCAGCAGAAGTCAGGTTGCCAACAACTTGTTCACGTCTTGATTGCAGATAGTGTGATGTCTGTACTGAAAAGGTTATATTAATCCTGCTCACTGTATCTGCACCATTGGTTCAGGATGCAGTTGTTGCTGTTGTTGAGCTTTCATAGATAAGCATGGAAGACTCAAAGCCGCAACAGCTGAGTGGGTTTCAGAATTCTAAGGCAGGGGTGTCGAACTCAATTGTTATGAGGGCCGGATTTGACATAAATGTCACTTGGTCGGGCCGGGCCATGCCTCAACATCCCAGATCTAGAGTGGGGAGGGTGGCTGCCTAGGCTGGCTTGTGGGCTGGATAAGAGCTCTCAAGGGGCCGGATTCGGCCCCTGGGCCTTATGTTTGACACCCCTGTTCTAAAGAGTTCTTCAACCTCTGTAGATATCTGCCATTGGTGTCCAAGTCCCCAAATGCCTCCGCACACACAGCTGCTGGTGTCTTCACCTAGCTTTTCTGAGGATGTGCCTTTTATACCATTAACTGGAATAACAACCAAAGGTATGAAATGGTTACCACTCGGCATACACATTGGAGCTCATACTTCCAGGCCAAATTTCTTCTGAACCTGACATAGCATTTCATAAACCCCACCTCTGTCTGTACTGTGGACACAGTTGTTGGCCGAACAACAAACACTCAAACCCAAAACAATATTGGTATAAAGAGAAAGAAGCCAAGCAGGAGCAAACTACAATTAACAACAGGTCAAGTGCAAATATAGAACATAATGTTTGATCTGCTCTGCACTGCATGTGTCTCTGTGCAGGGTTTCCCTAACTGTGCATGCAACCCATCCTAATTATACTCTGCATATAGCAGGCATTGGAAAGAGTCCAAGACTCATTATGCTGGTACTGCATTAACTGTACTCGTAATAAGAAGCATACGAAAAAGATCTAACTATTTCTGAGGCAGCACAGTATTTCGTTGCCAGCTGTATCCTGAGCGTAGCTGCCCAGTGCTGGCATTGAATCTTGATTATTTTTGTTCTTGTAAGCGTTACTCAAAGGATATTGCCAGCTAATGTAAAACCAAGGAGGCAAACCCAATATGGAGACATTGAGGATATTTCATGCCTACCTCTGTCAATGGGTAGTGAGTACACTGCTTGACGTTCACTTGGAAAAGTAAAGGTGGAAAGGTTGTAGGCCAGTAAACGGGTTTCTTCCCCAAGATAGGTTTGCTCCTTGTTGAAATGAATCTCTTGAGTGCCTCATTTGCCTTCACCAGAAATATGAGCACCTGGTGGGACACTGACCCACAGCTTCAGTATAAAACAGGACCTTTGGGTGGATCAAGTCTGATTGGGGAGGAGGCTATGTGAATTGTCTGAGCTCAGATGATAGTATCCATGATGCATTCCAGACATAACTCAAAGAGGCAATGGCCTCTTGGTTGACATGAGAAATAGTCACAGTGGGAGTGGGGTCATATAATTTTATTCTGTCAGATACTCTTGGTTTGAAGGGCCAACAGAGTTGGCAACAACAGCTACATGCAGAAGATAAGGATCTTCTCAAAGACTGACAGAGATGAGAAGGACAAAGATGGTGAGATGATACTAGGGGTGTGCAGTAGAAAAAATTATCATTTAAATTCCGTATCATAATTTAAGAAAGGGAAGAAGTTTCGGTTTTAAGAATTCTCAGAAATGTTGTTGTTGTATTATGAAGATTCATCGGGTTCCATTTCTGGTTTTGTTAAGGTGGGATCAGATGTCTGCCCACTGTTTTCCATGCAGGGAAAATGGCATATTTTCTTGAGCTGACAGTTTTTCACCAAATGGTACCAAAATATCTGGGAACCTAGTCCACCCACTATTCTGAAGACTCCTCAAGTTTCAAGAGAATTGGACAAAGGGCTGCAATTTTACAGCCCCTTGAATAAATTGCCCCCCACCATCTCCACTGCATAGTGGGAAAAGGCATACAAATGGCTGCCAGTTTTCAGAAATAGGATTGTTGTAGGTTTTTTTTAACCAAACTTCGTAACTATGAATAAAAGTAGTCCTTCCAGAGTGTCTGTCTATTGTGGAGAAATAGGAGTATTTTTCAGTTGAGACAAGTTCATGCCGCATTGTGATTAGTTTATTGGGAATGGAAGGGGCAGAGTAACCTGGGAAAAGGAAAGAGGGCCACCTCTCTAATTCTAATCAATGAAAACTGTGATCAAAATGCCAGAGACCCCAGAGAGCCACTGAGAGAGTAGACACTACTGAATTAGATGGATCAGTGGTCTGACAGTTTCATATGTTTGCGTTGCATATGTTTGCATGAGTATGAACAGGGTTTCATATGTTTGCATGAGTATGAACAGGGTTAATTTTTCCCCATTCTTCCCATTTGTGCTTCTGGGCAAGATGAATGGATGATGATGTATACAGAACAAAGGATGGTTGTTATGCCAGGTGAATTAATTCAGAATAAACAGATGTGAGGCAAACCCTAGACAATTTGGGTGCCTGAGGCAGAAAATTGAAATGCCACTGACAATTTTCCATTCTTGAATGGCACCCAAAAACCGCCACCTGAGGCAACTACCTCATTCTGTCTTATGCTGCAGACTGATCTTGAACAGATGTTTGGAGTATTGGAAATGAGTTGAAGGTTCACGTACGCTCTGCTCCTTTGTGTTCTGCATGGTCTCCTTTTCAGCTTCCTGTTCAGCACTGACCGTAGTTTGTCAGTGTCTGGATTAGCAAACCACGGTTAGCACTTGCCTGCCGTATTAGAAATTTGCTTTCTAATTCCAGTCTGGAGACCAAGTGGTCATTTCAGTTTGCTGATTGATTCAGACATAATGGAAAGCTACCGCAGGTGTTGACCAGGAAGTTGACGGAAACTCTTGTGCGATGGTGGGTTGGAAACATGGCTTGTTTCCGATTGGTCGAAAACGAGCCATTCGCGCTAATGCTGATCTGAATCTGTTTCACCTCTAGCTGAAATGGAAGCGAGAAACCGTCCTTTCCTTATCCGTTTGTTGTACTGATTGTGACTACAACATTATGGTCAAAGGGGTAACTGACCGGCATGTGCTCTTAAACAACTGTGAAAACCCTTTGCTGAAATGCATCTCTTGGATCGTTTTCTCCTGGTAAGCCAGTGTCAATGGCAAAAATAGTAATGGTGATGATTCCTGCCTCTTGTGCCATCAACCTGCTCGCGGCTTTACAGACCTGTAAGATGATATTACCACCCAGAGGGAGTTGCCAGCAGTGTAAGGTGGCGTGGGTTGAGCACTGGGAGCATAAAAATAGCTGCTGCTGATATAGATGCATCTTGAGACTGTCTCGTAATGATGATAGTTTTCTTTCTCAGTCTTTGTGTAGGTTACAGTGTATGCACACGCTTGAAAAGACAATCTCAGAATGGTTTCTGTTTGGTAAGGAATGCTTGTTGGTAAAGGAAAGGATGAAAAATATGGGGAACGAAACCAGAGATCAGATGAGAAAGTGGGTTTGTGTCGCACAGGGGCTGGAGGCCAAAGATTAGGGTTGCCGGCACCCTCTAATCATTGTTTGTTTGTGCACGCAGATTTGCGTAAATATACATTTTGTTTTGCTGAATTGTGCGCTCATGACTGTCCATTAAATTGATTAAATGTAATTGCGATTGATGACATCAAAACGTTGCTCATCGATTAGCGGGTGAGGTTGAATTTTGAAGAAAGAAAAAAACAAGCCTGCAAGAGAGAACAAGGAAGGGCCGGGTTGTTTTTGTTTTAAACCAGCCCTGCCACATTTTCAATAGAGAAAATGAAAGGTTAAAGGTATTATGTCTGAAATAGCTCTTTGAAGATCAAGATTAAGAGGTTAGATGTTTGGTGATAAAGGGGGAAGGGGAGAGAAAAGCAAACACAGTCTGGTTTCTTTTCACCTCTTTTTAAAACCATGGTTGAAACTTACTGTGATGGTACAGTATGCCATGATACAGCCTTCTTGTGGGAGGAGGAGGAGGAGAAGAAGAAGAGTTGGTTTTTATATGCTGACTTTCTTTACCACTTAAGGGAGACTCAAACCGGTTTACAATCGCCTTCCCTTCCCCTCCCCACAACAGACACGCTGTGAGGTAGGTGGAGCTGAGAGAGCTCTAAGAGAGCTGGAACTTGTCCAAGGTCACCCAGCTGGCTTCTTGCATAGGAGTGGGGAAACAAACCCAGTTCACCAGATTAGCCTCCGCCGCTCATGTGGAGGAGTGGGGAATCAAACCCGGTTTTCCAGATCAGATTCCACTGCTCCAAACCACTGCTCTTAACCACTACACCACACTGGCTGTAGAGTTTCTGGATGCAGATGGGTGGAATTGTGCTGTTTTTCTGTCTTAAGGGCTGTTAAGCATTCAATGACAGGCACATTTGCCGTCTGAAGAAAGTGAATGCTGGATTGCATCACTTGACATTTCTGGATGTATATTTCAATTCCTAGGTTATTGTCCACACCAGAAAGAAAGGTAGTGTAGTGGTTAGACTAGGATCTGGGGGACCCAGATTCAACCCCCTTCTCTGCCATGGAGCTGGGTGGCCTGGAGCCAGTCACACACTCTCAACCTAACCTGCCTCACAGGAACAAGATCTGAGTCCAGTAAGGACCTTAAGGATCAACAAGATTTCCAGTATATAAGCTTCAAGAGTCAAAGCTGCCTTCATCAGACCAAATCTTGTTCATCTTTCAAGTGCTTCTGGATTCGAATCTCTCTGTTCTCCTGTAACCAACACAGCCACTGGAAACTCTACCTCACAGGGATGTTGTCAGGATAAAATGAAGGAGAGGGGAACGACATAAGGTGCCTGGGACCCTATGTGGGAGAAAGCTGGTAGATAAATAGGCTTCCCAGGTCCCCCCTCTCCACCAGCAGGAGGTTTTTGGGGTGGAGCCTGAGGAGGGTGGGGTTTACGGAGGGGAGGGACTTCAATGCCATAGAGTCTGATTGCCAAAGTGGCCCTTTTCTCCAGGTGACCTGATCTCTCTCTGCTGGAGCTCAGTTGTAATAGCAGGAGATCTCCAGCTAGCACATGGAGGTTGGCAACCCTATAGATAAATGAAGTAAATGTTATGTTAAATTTGATTGGATGAGGCTGCACCATGAGCCCATTCAGAACAGTGCCCCAGGTCTTTCCTCGCAACCCTGGGCTTCCTTGGCGGTCTCCCACCCAAGTACTATCCGGGACTGACCCTGCTTTGCTTCCCGGATCGAACGAGATAGGCGGAAGAAAAAGCCTTCCTCCGATGACTGAGGCAGTCTGTTAAAGCTATTGTTGTTTTTTGCACAGCAAGCAGACACAGTTTTAAAGAAAAAGAAGAAGAAAGGTTGTGTTTTGGACCTGGGGTTGGCTCCCCCTCCCCTCCCCATTAATGCTTTAAACAGCATTATGTGTTTAGCAGGTATTTGCTTAAGCACTGTATTTTGGAAGCCTTGCCTGAAGGAAAAAATGAGGGGAGAGTCATAGCAGAGGCCCTAGTGTGGAAACAAGGAGGAGGAGGGATATGAGCCGTGTGGATGCTCTCTCTTGGCATGCAAATCAGCGCCGGCGTTATTCAATCCACTGTGCTGCACAGAGGCCTGCCAGGACTCCCTCGCACCTGGTATTAAATCAGCAGCAAGCCTTCCACCTTCTGTTGCTGGGAGTTATGCTCTTTAGAGCCGGGTTCGACAGTTGTTATTGCAATTTTGTTGTGCTCTTTTGATTTACAGCTGTTTTTACGACCATTGAGACAGCCACAAATCGAGAAAATCTCATAAAACAGAGAGTAAACGTCTCCTTCCAGAGCCCAGGCAGAAATTTTGGCATCCGCGCTTATTCCATAGAGCAGGATGTGTAAACAATATTGTGTCCCCTGAGTGGCTGATATCAGTACAGTTAAGTGGTAACAGCTTGAAAAATGCATTTCTCGTATATTAGCGGTAAAACTCGAAATGGGCCCCCGGGCTAAAATAAATTGGTGACATTTTGCAGCAGAAGGGGGAAGGGGGGAGGGAAGGGCAGGAATTGGAAATGCATGAAGTCCCAGCTTCGAAAGCGGTGGGACTGGAGCCAAAAGTCAAATTCATTTGCATTATTTCAGTACGAGAATAAATGGATCCACCACACTTGTGGTGGTGTTGTGCATCAGCCTCGGTAATTGGCTGGCAGATGACAGGACTTCCTTGGAGGGCAAAATCTAAAGTTCTTTCAGAAGGTTTACGTCAAGTAAATGTGTAGAACATCATGTGTAACATTTCGTAGCTTAACGTGAGAGGGGCCCCACTGGATCAGGCCGGCGACCCGTCTGGTCCGGCATTCTGCTTCACACAGTGGCCAGTCAGATACTTCATAAAGCCTACCATAAAGCAGGACATGGAGGCCAAGACCCCACCCGAAATTGGTATTCAGAGGTATACCACTGAACATGGAGGCTCCATTTAGCCTTCATGGGTAAATAGACTTGGTCTGTCTTCCATGGATTTGTCTAAACCTCTTTAAAGCCATTTGATCTAGTTATTATTACCAGCCCAACAGCGGAAAGATAATTTTTTGCTGTTGACATGTTCCTGTAATATTTTTGCATTGCTCCTATAGCATACTCCATTAGGTATGACAGGGAGGGCATCTTGGCCATCTTCTGGGCATGGAGTAGGGGTCACTGGGGGTGTGGGAGGTAGTTGTGAATTTCCTGCATTGTGCAGGGGGTTGGACTAGATGACCCTGGTGGTCCCTTCTAACTATGATTCTATGAAGTCTATTTCCAATTCAGGTGTTCACTGTGGAGTAGGGAAGAATAAGCAGGGAGATATCACTGGAGTCTTTTGGCGGAGAACAGCAATGTTTGCAGTGGTCAGCGATCTGCAGTTTCAAATGACAATCTGTAGTATAGACCTTTCCCTTCTTGACTGGATGATCGATTTCTCATTTAGGTTCCAGCTGGTAGAGGTGGCATCAGGGCATATCAGTCTCTTAGTTGCATCATGCCACAGCCATTCATGCTGTGATGAAAACCATGTTATATTATTGCAGTATGCTATACATGGGGCTGTCCTTGAAGACTGTTCAGAACATTCAGTTGGTTCAAAATGCTGCAGCAAGATTGATAGGAGACATAGATTGCTGGTAATCATACTGCGGCAGGACTGAAAGAGTTGTATGGGGTGCCATCTTGCTTCTGGACGCAATTCCAAGTGTGGCTTCTTTGGGAGCTGGATACCTAAAGGACCACTTGCTCCCTGTGAATCTGCCCATCATTTAAAGTTTGCTTCACCTTCAGAGATGTGACGTGGGTTGTCTTTGGAAAACAGGGCCTTTCCCACTGTGGCACCTCATCTTTGGAATTCCTCCCCTGAGCCGTTCACCAGATCCCAATCTTTCCCCAGGCATTTGCGAATGTTGATATTGGCTTCCTGCCTCTGCTGCAGGCTTCCGGTTTCCCCCTCAAGCCTCTCGCCTCAGGGACCAAGGCTGGGGAGCGCACTGTCAAAAGCTGGATGTGGGTGTGATCTCTTGTGTCCCCTGGTCTGGCCCCGACAATTATCACCACCCAGCCTATCCTCTCATGAGGCTTGGTGCGCCCAAACACATCCCAGGCTTGTGCAACTTGATTGAGACCCAATACAGCGTTCGAGATCCAGCGTGGTATAGTGGTTAAGAGTGGTGGTCTGGAGCGGTGGACTCTGATCTGGAGAACCGGGTTTGATTCCCCACTCCTCCACATGAGCGACGGGGGCTAAGCTGGTGAACTGGATTTGTTTCCCCACTCCTCCACATGAAGCCAGCTGGGTGGCCGTGGGCTAGGCACACTCTCTCAGCCCCACCTACCTCACAGGGTGTCTGTTGTGTGGAGGGGAAGGGAAGGTGATTGTAAACCAGTTTGATTCTTCCTTAAGTGGTAGAGAAAGTTGGCATTTAAAAAACAACTCTTCTTCTACAGGGAAATGTTGTTCAGCTTTCAAAATGTAAAACCCCTACCTAAGGAACAGGGCTGGCTCCTGGGGCCTCCTTAATAAGCCAGGCACTGGCAAACCACCCTGTAAACAAAGTCTGCCTAGTAAACGTCGGGATGTGACGTCACCCCATGGGTCAGGAATGACCCGGTGCTTGCACAGGGGACCTTTGCCTTTTTACCTTAACGCTGGAGTGACTTCTTATAGAAACACTTAGAGACAAACAAGATTTTGGGAGTACAAACTTTCCAAGAGCCCGGCCTTGGCCGGATAGAAATCTGATAAATAAATAAATAATCAAAGTTCCTTTTGTTAGATCTGACCACATGCTGTAGAGCGCGAAGTGTATGCTCTTTATATTATTTGGGTCTTCCAATCTCGAAGACCCTACCAGCATACTGTAAGTCTCTAACAGTACCCAAAAACAGAATTTTATTTTCAAAAGCCAAAATGAACGCCAAAAATGGATTACTAAATATATTTACAAATGGAGATGTATTGAAAAACAGGAACTTTTGTAGTTAAGCTATTAGTAGACATTGACCCAATGTGACCCTGGCAGTCGCAAAATTTATGTCTACGGCATTAAATGATATTCTTAAATTTTAAATTGTACAGCTCTTGATATCTAAAATTTTAACAACGTTTTATGAAAGCTGTAAATGTAATTCTTATATTTGAGCTTGTATAATCATTACGTTGTTTAATAGTGTACCTTTTCCCCTGTGCTCATGACTTATTGGTCAATGAGCATTAAATAAACTAACTGACAGTTAGATATAAGGAAGGGAGCTTTGACTCTCGAAAGCTAATACCTTGCCCCAAAATCTTGTTGGTGTCTAAGGTGCTACTGGAACTCGAATCTAGCTCTTCTGCTGTAGACCAACACGTCTACCCTCTGAAACTTATCTTGTTGTTGAGGATCCCCTGTGTTGGAAAACTGACGGAAAGAGTTCCTTAGCTCGGCATGTTCCTAGAAGTATTGGAATGAAAGGGGGAGAAGCATCAGCGGCAGGAAGATCGGTTTTAATGGCTCGCACCCTGCAGCTCTCGCTTCCAGTTACAGCCAAGAACTTGAAGAAGCCGAAAAGGGAACAGCATGTGCCCTCTTTTTGCCAACGCCAGTGATACCTCTGCGAAGATAAGATAGTTGTTTGGAACCATGGGCCCGGAGAGTATGCGCTGGGTTCGTGGAACTCAGGTGCTTTGTGCATTTCCGAGAAGGCAGTGTTCAGTGGTCAAGTACAGATAAGAGCCGCTCTCGCTGCGTGCCAAGTCAAACATGCAGAGACCAATTTAGTGGACTCAAACGATAGAGGGGTGATCTGCCAAGCCACCAACCTGAGTAGGCAGGGCAGGGCTTGGACAATCCTGTTAAGAAATGGCTTTGTTATAACACCAGACCCCTGGTATTTTAATGATGTGGGCACTGGGTACAGAACTCACTCCTCTTAGCTCCACAATGAAGTACAATGAATTATGAGGCAGAAAAGTGGAAACCTTTCAAAGATGTAAAACCATAAACTCTGGGTGTAATGCAAACTTTGTCTTTAAAAGCCCACTTGTTTTGAAGGGAGGTGTATAAAGTGGAGAGGGGGTGGAAGGGGGTGGTACGGTACAGCCTGATCTCGTCAGATCTCGGAAGCTAAGCAGGGTCGGCACTTGGATGGGAGACGACCAAGGAAGACTCTGAAGAGGAAGGCAATGACAAACAACCTCTGCTTCTCACTTGCCTTTAAAGCCCCTTGCTGGAGTCGCCAGAAGAAGAAAAAGGAGGAGGGGGAGGAAGAGAAAGATTTGGTTTTTATACCACGATTTTCTCTACCTCTAAGGCAGGGGTGGGGAACGTCAGGCCCGGGGGCTGTTTAAGGCCCGCAAAATCATTTGGTTTGGCCCTTCATGGGTCCTGGCAGATCTGTAGCTCAGAAGGATCTAAGACTGGCGATCTGCCCTCTCCCACGGTGCAACAGACCATCCTGTGCCAACAGGTGGGCGAGTGTGCCACCAGTTGGATGCCTGCCTGCTTGCCTGCACCGGGGAGGGGGGTCATCTGGGGCAGCTGCCTGCTTGGGGCTTGGTCGGCTAATTTTTAAGTTGATGATTTTGTATGGCCCGTGAGTGATGTTATAAACATCCAAATGGCCCTTGGTGGAAAAAAATGTTCCCCAGCCCTGCTCTAAGGAGACTCAAGCCAGCTTGTAATAGCCTTACCTTCCTCTCCCCATAGCGGACACCTTGTGAGGTAGGTGGGGCTGAGAGAGTTCAGAGACAACTGTGACTAGCCCAAGGTCACCTAGCAGGCTTCAGGTGGAGGAGTGGGGAACCAAACCTGGTTCTCCAGATTAGAGTCTACTGCTCTTAACCACTACGCCACACAGTTGTGACTTGTGGGCACCTATATACATCCACGAAGTGGGGGAGAATTCTGTTAGAAAGTGTGGCATTTGACTGCAGTTGTCCACTTCAGACTGAATACTCCTGGAAAAGCGGAGAGCGGGGAACCCTGGAGATCCTTGTGGTTTTCTGAGTAGAGAACTGATGACAAGTAGCATCAATGTCCTTGATTTTTACTCAGTGTGCATTATGTGGCCATTTCAAGGAAGAAAGGCCTCTGGATTAAATCCTGCATTTTCCAAAATAGTACAGGCTGTACCTAACCCCCAGTTGCAAAGCAGCATAATGTGTGAATGTAGCTAGGGAAGTGTTAGGATTGTAGAAGGACAAAACGGATTGAATCTAGACGGCCCTTTCTGTGCAGGCATCTCAGGCTTAAAATCATTTGTACTGAGCCCTAATATCTCTGTGTTCAAAACAGTTGTGGAAAGAAGAAATCTGTAGTGGTCACATGAATACACGAATCTGCTTTATACTGAATCAAACCGTCGGTCCATCGAGTTCAGTATTGCCTACTCAGACTGGCAATGGCTTCACAGAGTCTCAGGCAGAGGTCTTTCACATCACCTCCTACCTGATCCCATTTTATCTGGAGAGGCTGGGGATTGAACCTGGGATCCTTCTGCATGCCAAGCAGAGGTTCTTCCACCGAGCTACAGCCCCTCCCCTGCAGTGTGTCCATTGTTTCAGTATTTGGAGCAAGGAAATGATAGGCTGAGTATAAACTGAATATATCGCCCAAGTGGGGGGCGGTAGAACTAGGAAATGGGGAGGGGCCGTGGCTCAATGGTAGAGCATCTGCTTGGCATGCAGAAGGTCCCAGGTTCAATCCCCGGCATCTCCAGTTAAAGGGACTAGGCAAGTAGGTGATGTGAAAGACCTCTGCCTGAGACCCTGGAGAGCCATGGAGAGGGACCATGGCTCAGTGGTAGAGCATCTGCTTGGCATGCAGAAGGTCCCAGGTTCAATCCCCGGCATCTCCAGTTAAAAAGACTAGGCAAGAAGGTGATGTGCAGGACCTCCGCCTGAGACCCTGGAGAGCCGCTTCCGGTCTGAGTAGACAATACTGACTTTGATGGACCAAGGGTCTGATTCAGTATAAAACAGCTTCATGTGATCATGAGGTCTAGGTTGCTGCCTACCATTTTTGTAGCTGTCAGAGTGTTCTTAGTTTGCCCTCCAGCCCACCCTCTTTGCCCCTCAATCCTCTTAACTCCCGCAAGCCCCTATCTCTGAAATATCTGCTCCCTTCACAGTTCCATCGCTTGCTGTCTCTCTTCCATATATAAGGCATCTCCAGCCTCCGGAGAGATTTGTTTCCTTCTCTCCAGCAGCCTCTCGCAGCGATAAAGGCCCCTCGGACTGCTGCTCCCTGATTCATCGGGCCCAGGGCAGCCTCGATAGGGTGTTAATTTGTAAACTCTGTGGACAAGCGGCCGGTGATAAGCTTCAACAGCTGCTGCACGTCTGCCTGCCATGGGGGGATGGAGCAGATAAGACTCTAGCCTGGGAGACGGCCAAAAATATTTTGGAGCGATGGAGTAGAAATGAGCAAACAAAGAGGGAATAAAATTGAAACCCCGTCTCCTTCAAAAGGAGTTCGATTTAGCAAGGTGGCTGTAATGGAGGCTGAGTTTTGGGGGTTGTTTCTGGGCTTTTGCTGGGCCTGGAATGGAAAGTGCGTGCCATCCAGGAGAGCTCTGCATGCGTCTCATCTTAAGAATTTCATGGGTGTCTTTGAAGACCCTCTCTTCCAAGGAGCTGGGGCTTACTGTCACACACTGGAGACCAATTAGTTCTGTCCAGCAGGCCTGAATTCATGGCTAGAATGTCTCTTGGTGTAGTGGTTAAGAGCGGTGGTTTGGAGCGGTGGAGTCTGACTTGGAGAACCGGGTTTGATTCCCCACTCCGCCACATGAGTGGCGGCAACTAATCTGGTGAACCAGGTTGGTTTGCTCACTCCTCCACATGAAGCCAGCTGGGTGACCTTGGGCTAGACACAGCTCTCTTAGAGCTCTCTCGGTCTCACCTACCTCACAGGGTGTCTGTTGTGGGGAGAGGAAGGGAAGGCGATTGTAAGCCGGTTTGATTCTCCTTAAAAGGTAGAGAAAGTCAGCATAGATGCCTTCTTCTTCTCCCCTTCCTCCTCCGTGGGGAAGGGGATGCACAAGAGACTAGAATCTGTTGTACCGTGCATCCCAGCAGCCCTCTAGGGAGGGCTCAGATCTCACAGTAACGAAGACCCTTTTTGCGTGTTTGTGCGGAAGACTGAATACCAGACTGGTATTTCCCCTCCTCGGGTTCTTATTCTGTCTGAACAGGTTCTGAGTCATACTGAGAGTTGGTTTACCTCATAACCACGTGCTTCTTGCCACCGTGGTGCACAAGACAATTCAGTTACAATACCTATTTAACCTGTTTTTTCAAGAGATTGTACATAGGCTTGTTTACAGGTCAGTTTGCACGCTTTTGGCTGGCAAAATATACTTTTGAAGTCAGGAAACTCTTAAGTGTTTGTAGTGTGTAATAAATTCTTGTGCACTTTCACACATGTCGAATAATGCACTTTCAATCCACTTTAATGCACTTTGAAGCTGGATTTTACTGTGGGAATTGGCAAAATCCACTTGCAAATGATCATGAAGGTGCAGTGAAAGTGGATTGAAAGTGCATTATTCGACATGTGTGAAAGTGCCCTGAGTGAAATGGTAAAATCCATTTGCAAATGATCATTAAAATGCATTGAAAATGGATTGAAAGTGCATTATTTGGCATGTGTGAAAGTGCTGGTGCGGCATAGTAAGATATTGAGCTGGCCTACCTTATATCGTTGTTGTTAGGATTACAAAAAAGTAATGTACGCAAAGGGCCTTGGCTGCTGAAAGCACTGTGTAAATGCTAAGTATTGCTCTGTTTTAATATTTTAGTACTTTGGGCATGAGTGATATTTCAGTGCTTTGTCGGAATGGCAGCAACCTCAGAGTTCAGATTTTCTCACACTTACATTTGAATAGATACTTTCTGGGTTGCTAGGAAAAGGAAATTATTTCAAAGATATTTCAATAATTATTTGGCAAAGACCACTTGCAAGCATCTGGCTCTCTGGGCTTGATCACAGCTATGGCGTGAACCTTCTTGTGCACTTAATGTAAAATGAATTTGCAATCAAAATTCGGAAGGTATGTCAGGAATAGAAAATCAAGACTAATCACTTCCACATCTACCATTTTAAATACTACTTTGCAAGCTAGAACAAAATAAATACTGCTACGATGGTTCTGTGATAACAAATTCAAGAGTTCCCCTCTCTTTATCTTAAAACCAGAACAAAGAACTGTGCTAATAATGAAGCCAAGATGTGTGTTCTCTATTTCAGACTGTCTCAGCTGTTGGTTACAAACACTGCATCATCGAAATGTCCCTTTTTTTTAAGAAATGCTGAGATAGCAACCGTCGTATAACCTTCACCTGTGCATTTTTGTGCTGCAACAAATGACACTTAAGAATTTTGAAACCGCAAATAGCTTGAGTCTCTCCCCCACTGCTAAAAAAAAACAAAAACAAATTTACCAGAAACTCCACATGAATTTGCCTAGCAAGAAATTTATTATTTCTTTTTCCAATTGGCTGGATGCATATGAAATGAAAAATACATCAAGAATGGTAAGGAGTAATGTTGTGTGAATATCTTTAATGTGTATGTAATGTCTGTGGGTGCACGCATAAAAAAGTGGTATATATTTATGCATATAAATCTTGTGGCCAGCACGTCTCTAGTCATGCAGCATATACCTATAATATTAAATAATGCTGCCTTTTTTTCCTTTTTGCCAAAGCTTTAGAACTAAACTGTTTCACTTATTTGAGAGAGAGAGAGTCTGAATGCTTAGGCACTTTTGATGCTTGGAGCAGAGTTATAAAAATGGCTTCTTTTCCTTTTTCTCTCTTGTGGGTCTGAAGCCTGACTACGGTGCTTCAACCTCAAAAGACTTTCCGTTGTTAAACAATTTTGCTTTTCGAACCCTCTGTCCCTATGCTGCTGTTAGCCTTGGATGATAAAAAGCTTGGTGACATCGGGGGAGTGGAATAATGCGGAGGGTGGGTGGTAGTGGAAGGATCAAGCCCTTTATTTATTTATTTATTTATTTATTTATTTATTTATTTATTTATTTATTTTATTCCACCTCTACCCTGCTCTCCCCGGCCCAAAAGCCAGGCTCAAGGTGGCTCACAAACACAGAACAATAAAATCAATAAAAACCCTTAAAATATAATTTAAACATAGTTAAAATAGCCTAAATCATCCAGTAAATAGTCTCCACTGATGGCGCTAAAATCACATAATAATGGCTCAATAATAAAGGCTCAACTGCGGGATGAGGAAAAGGACTAGGGAGGCCAGTATTTATAGGGAGAACCATCGCTGGCCTCAACCATAAGCCCGGTGGAATAGCTCCATCTTACAGGCCCTAGGAAATTCTTGGAGGTCCCACAGGGCCCTGATCTCATTTGGGAGACTATTCCACCAGGCAGAGGTCAGGGCAGAGAAAGCCCTGGCCCTGGTCAAGGCCAGCTGGACATTCGTTGGGCTGGGGACCACCAGCAAGTTGTTATTCTGCGATCGTAAGTTTCTCTCTGGGTTTACCTGCAATCTAAACATGGTTGCAAACAGCTGCAATGTAATTTTAAGAAAACACTGTGAAGATCCAGTCTTGGATCTTCAGTCATCTCTTCTGTTTGGCTTTGAGATGGTGATCTTGTGTCTGGGCCAGAGCAGTTCAGATGGGGCTCACTTGACTTGAACTCTTGTCCATTCAAACCAAAAACTGCAGGCTGGACTTGGAACCCTTCTGTCTCTACCTTGCAGTGGGCAGAGAATTTTCAGTGCCATTTCTTCAAGTGACACCGCCCACATGAAAGTTTTACTTGAACACACATGAAGATGCCATACACTGAATCAGACGCTTGGTCCATCAAAGTCAGTATTGTCTACTCAGACCAGCAGTGGCTCTCCAGGGTCTCAGGTAGAGAGGTCTTTCATGTCACCTACTTGCCTAGTCCCTTGAACTGGAGATGCCAGGGATTGAACCTCGGACCTTCCACATGCCAAGCAGATGCTGTACCACTGAGCCACAGCCCCTCCCCTTATCTTGATGAGAACTAGCCCCTTGTCACTGGGTGGAGCAACTTCACCTGCGCCTCTCTTGTGCTGCGGCTTTTGCCTGCCAGTGGAGCGGAAAGCGTTTATAGTCTTTTGTGTGATTACATCCAGATGTGCCCTAGATCAGGGGTCTCAAAACTGCGGCTCCAGAGCCGCATGCAGCTCTTTGGCCCGTTGAGTGCGGCTCTCCGAACTTGGTTTGGAGCCCCTGCTCTTGCGCCCGCTCGCGCTGGCAGCTGGGCTGCGGAGCCGGCGCGCCTGAGAGAGAGAGAGAGAGAGAGAGCAGGCGAGCGGGCACACTGTCTCTCCCCCCCCCCCCGCCGTGGAGAATGGTCAGGTCCCCCTTTCCCTTGCCCTCAATGGTTGGGAGGCTAAAGCCTCCCCTCTAGCCGCGCGATTGCTGGGCAGGCGGCTCGGCGGTTCCTGCCCCCCCCCCCCGCCTATCAGCTGTCGGGCAGGGCGGGCTTCCTTTGGTAGACCTGGCCTCCGGCTGAGTCCCATTGGGAAGCCATGTCTACCCACTGGCTTTCTTGGCTGTAAACCTGGACTCCGAGGAGGGGGAAAAGTCCCTCTTCAGAGGCCAGGTCTACCAGTTGGCTTCTATGGGCCTCCGGAGGCCAGGTCTACTGCCAAGAAACCCAATGGGTAGACCTGGCCTTCCAACGGGACTCATCCAGAGGCCAGGTCTACCAATAGGCTTTTATGGCGGTAGACCAGGCCTCCAGACGAGGACTCTGGACGGGGAGGAAGAAATGGCAGGGACTTACAATTTAATTTTTATCAATAAATAAGATCACTATTAAGTATGATATCAAGTTTTATTCAGTGTACCTATAGTTTAATTAAGACTTAAAACTTTAATTAAAGTTTATTAAGTTAATAAACAGTGTACCTACCTATACAGTTTAAGTTTAAGAAATTTGGCTCTCAAAAGAAATCTCAATCGTTGCACTGTTGATATTTGGCTCTTTTGACTAATGAGTTTGCCGACCCCTGCCCTAGATCATCATGGCAAGCGGGAATTAGTATGAGTTGTAAGCATATCAAAATAACACCATTGCTTGTTGAAATACTCACATTTCTTTCACCCATTTTGATTATACCTTTAACCTAGCAGTTCTCAGACTGTGGGGCAAGATGCTGGGAGTATGTGTGTGTGCATGTGTCAGAGAGGCTCCAGGGTAGGTGGAAGAGTTTGGAGCGGGAACTTGGGGGGTGCGACATCAGCAGCATTTCTACATAACTTCCAAGGAAAACTCGGAAGTGATGTAGGGTAGCTCTAGGAATTGCCAGAAACTCTGTGGTAAAACCATAGAATTCCAGCAATTTCTGGAGCTACCCTACGTCACTTCCAGGTTTTCCCCCAGAAGTGACACAGCAATGCTGCCAGCAGGAGGGCTGCCAGCGGGAGGTTGTCCTGCCACAGAGGGAGACCTGGCAGCCCCATTGCAAGGACAGTGAATTTCCTGTAGCAGGCAGAGCCTGAGGTGCTTGCCCCCTGCAATGGGACTGTTAGTGGTGCAACCTACAAGCCTACTTTTCTAACCATAGAAGCAGTGGAGAATCTGGCTAGAGCAACTCCTCCTCTGGCTGACCAATATCAGGAATTAGTTTGAGCAGCCCTCTTTCTAGTCTTCTTCTAATGCCGGTGTTAAATGAGTGCCCGAGTCCACGGATCTTGGTTCAGAAAGCTGTGAGCGGTGATTCTTATGTGTTTGCCTGCCAAAGATGGGCTTACCAGTAAAGGAGCATAGAATGCTGAATAAATTTCCAAGGTGGGCCAAGCCCTACAGGTTTGAGAGACTCCACTTTTATCATTTATACTTTTGTTTTTAATTGCAGGGGAAGACTATCAAGCTTTTCAGCTCTGATGGCTCTTTTATCAATTTTCATCTATCTATTATTGGTGTGCTCAGCTAGTATCAAAGGATCAGCGGCAACAAGGGGCAAAGACTATCACAGGAGAAACACTAGTGTCCAAACCTTTTATTAAGTGGAATTAGGATGTGTCTCTTCCATAGCTTTGTAGCTGTGTTTCCAGATACAAAAAGCACTTCTATTTGTCAGAGAATCAGAGGGTCATGAGGGGCCAAGAGACCACCAAGCCAAGTCCCACAAACCAGAGCACCCACCCTTTAGTCCTCTGTAGATCAAGAGCAGGCCACTGCTAGATCAGACCACTGATGCCTCTAACTGAGCATCCGTTTTCACACAGTGGTCAACAACATGCTCCCAGAAGACTGACAAGCATGCCAACATCTCCCCCTGTTGTGACTTTCCAACAGCGGTACCAGCATATTGACGTAACAAATATCTCCGGATGATTTAGGCAAGGCAGCCTAAATACTGGAGCGGTGGATTCTAATCTGGAGAACCGGGTTTGATTCCCCACTCCTCCACATGAATGGTGGACGCTAATCTGGTGAGCCAGGTTGGTTTCTCCACTCCTCCACACGAAGCCAGCTGGGTGACCTTGGGCTAGTCACAGCTCTTAGAGCTCTCTCAGCCCCACCTACCTCACAGGGTGTCTGTTGTGGGGAGGGGAAGGAAAGGTGATTGTAAGCCGGTTTGAGTCTCCCTTAATTGGCAGAGAAAGTCGGCATATAAAAACCAACTCTTCTTCTTCTTCTACTGTGCCACAAAACAAAGGCGGTCATTAATGGAAACTGTGCTTTCGCACACCTTTGGGTCCTTTGGGGCATTGTACCTGGATACGCTATAATATAGTTTTTCTTCCATTTTCTTCATTGAGTATATCACCACTTGAAACCTGCAGAGACACTTGAACCAGGGAAGAAAAAAATAATGAGAAAATAATCTATACCCTCTCGCACAAATCTCTCGTCGTCATCAGGCGTGATTTGCAGCTTTTTACTGTGGGGATTTTTTTTGCTCGCCCAGGAGGATTTGGGTGCTCCATAAATATTTAAGAGATGATATGAAATGAAGGTTCCCCTGCAGGAACGACGATAGCAGGAGGTACCCAAAATGAATTGCTTGGCAGCATCCCCCTGGCCCTTTTCCTCCCCCCACCCCCAAACTCTTCATCTTTTGCCAGAACTTGTCTGGCAGGCCATTACAATGATAAATGCAGGTAGTTGGCAAGGTTCACAGTTGAGAGTTTGTTCTAGCATGCCAAGCCCTGTTTGGCATTCCCTGTCAGTGCCAGCGTTTGCGCTCTTAGTCAGCTTGACAGAAACATGAGGTGTGATTTTTATGTCCACATCCATCCTGCGTGGAGTGTTGGGAGATTTAGTGGGGTGGAGGGAGTGAGGAGAGAACGAACATATTTGAAGTAATATATAGCAGGACTTCTCTGAGATTGGAACGGCAACAGCCTGCTTCCTTTTCCTGCTTTATTTTTCAGGGCAATCGCCTCCCCCCCCCCCTTCTCACCCTATTTTCCGAGCCCTTTGATTTATAAGACATTTCATGGAGTTCTTTGAAGAACACTTTCTGTTCTTTCTGGTTCCAAAGCAAACGCATATTTGTCCGGCCTATTAGGTAATCTGGTTGGAGGATATCAAGGGGCCGTGGCTCAGAGGCAGAGCATCTGATTCAGCATAAGGCAGCTTTATGTGTGAACTGATAACAGGGTGAACTGATAACAGATCCATGACAGTGAAGTAATCGGTTGCAGCCATGTCCACGGAGATGGTTACTTCACAATAGCGTGTTTTGGCCCCTGTTCTCATTTGTAGAAGTTAAAGCAGGGAGGGCAGCAGGAGTGAAAAGTATCCCCGTTTCTGAACCATTGTCCAATGCAAATGTTAAACAGAGTAGATCCCACCCAGTTTCTTCCAAAAAGTCTCTGTTCACCAAGGAAAAGAAGAAAGAGATGTAGGAGAAGAAAAGAAGAAGAAGAGTTTGGTTTTCTATGCCGACTTTCTCTACCTTTTAAGGAGAATCACACCGGCTGACAATCACCTTCCTTTCCTCTCCCCACAACAGACACCTTGTGAGGTAGGTGGGGCTGAGAAAGTTCAGAGAGAACTGTGACTAGCCCAAGGTCACCCAGCAGGCTTCATGTGTAGGAGCAGGGAAACTGACCCAGTTCTCCAGATTAGAGTCCACTGCTCTTAACCACTACACCACGCTGGCAGAGAACTTGCTGGCAGAGGAGAACTATAGGATATGATTTCAAATTATTTCACTGGTCATCTTTGTATGGCAGAAGTCAAGCATTTGCTCCTCTGTGTGGGCAGAAGGTAGTTAAGCCTTTCTGAATAGCCTCTGTGGTAGTCCCTAATGCTATGATTTGTCTGTGTGAATGTAACCATGCAGTCACCTAACGCTCTAACTCGACCCTGGCCAGACACCAGCTTCTTTATAATGCTTTATCATGAAATACAAAGCCTTGTGACTAGACATCATGGAAGGCAATACAGATCACAAGAGGCACCAAGGAAGAAAGGATGGAGTCAAAGAAAGGGAGAGTCACTTTACGGACATTTGTATGGAACAAATAGAGAAATCTTTGCATTTGTTAATTGAGGGTGAGGGCTTTTGGTGGGTCAAGAGCTTTAAAGTTCACCACGAAACTGTTCTGCATTTGCTGGAGGGTGAAATTTCATAATCCTGCTATCTGTAGCCGAACATCTTATCTGCTTGCCAAAACCTATTGCATGCCTTTCGTTTTACCACCAATGGAGATTCATGCTCCAGGAATAAACGCCCCAGCATAAAATACACTCATATCGTGTCAGTTTTGAAGGGGAGCCTTCCCTTCGAGGTAGGAATAGTGAGCTGAAAAGTATTGGGCGCTACTTCAGAGTATTTTTAAGAACAAGAGCAGCCAGTGAGATAGTTATGGTGTCTGAAAGTGATGTTGAATTTTGTTCTGCACCTGAATATAAAATGCCTCTTAAAAAGTTCCCTAATTAGCCATGGCCAGTCCCACTACAAGTGAGGGGCAGAGGCTGTGACTTTCTGACAGTCTTGACCCAGTGGGGGACAATTTCAGGACCTATTTTGCTTTTTTTCCCCTCCACCATGGCTCAAGAAGAAGAGAAGGAGGAGGAGTTGGTTTTTATATGCCGACTTTCTCTATATGCCGACTTTCTCTTAAGGGAGACTCAAACCGGCTTACAATCACCTTACCTTCCCCTCCCCACAACAGACACCCTGTGAGGTAGATGGGGCTGAGAGAACTCTAACAGAGCTGTGACTTGCCCAAGGTCACCCAGCTGGCTTCATGTGTAGGAGTGGGTAAACAAATCCAGCTCACCAGATTAGCCTCCGCTGCTCATGTGGAGGAGTGGGGAATCAAACCCATTTCTCCAGATCAGACTCCACCGCTCTTAACCACTACACCACTCTGGCTCTTAAAGCTGAGCTGTATTTTTGCATCTACTTAGCAGACCTTTGTACTATCTGAGAACTGCTTCCAGCGTGCTCTCCCTACCTTAAATCTGACTGACTCAGGTCACAACCTGACGTTCTCAACAGGGTGTTGGCAGAGGGGTGTGTGCATGCGGACATGGGAGTCCCCTGGCATGCCAAGCTGGTCGAGAAAATTGGACTCCTCCATCGTGTACTGGGTCAACCAAAGGAGACAGCCTGCCTCCGGTTTTGCCCAAAACTCTGACGGAAAGAAAGGCGAAATTAAAAAAACAAAACACCAAAGAGGTCATACTCATAACATGATCTGGCCACTTACAAGTATACATAAATACAGGATAGGTTAATATTTTAATGGGATAAATTAAGATGGAAAATTGCACAAAGCTGCTACTGTTGCCAAAATAAACCTTGATGGACTTGCTCAGTAATTGCAGTCTTTTGACATCCACTTGGCATCCATCTGCAAAGATCTGTCCACACGAAAGGATCCAAAAACCCAGCTTTCTTTGAAATAGTCTCCCTTTCAAAAATATTTACACACATGGTAATTGCCTGCTAGAAACTGAGCTGGGTGGGAGAGGAGAGAGCAAAACCAATCTGTTTCTCCGCTTGGGCTGTGGGCTTTTCTGCTGATTATCTGTCATATTCTTTCTCAGGGAAAGAGTCAAAGCACAACAAATGGCCGCCTGTTAAATAATACTAGTGCCAAGCAGAAGAGGAATGCGGTGTATTGACAGCTAGTAGCGTGGCGATCCAGTTGGACAGTATGTGGGGCATGAACTTGGTTGACCAAAATGATCAGGGGACTACTAGAGCAACAGCCCTATGAAGAGCGGTTAAAACGCTCAGGGCTGTTTAGCTTGGAAAGGAGGCAGTTAAAGGGAGACATGATAGAGGTCTATGAAATTATGTATGATATGGAGAGAGGGGACAGGGAGAAGCTTTTCTCCCTCTCTCATCAATCTAGAATGTGGGGTCATCTGAAGCTGGAAGGTGACAGATTCAAAACAGAAGTATTTCTTCACACAATTCATACGGTAGTTAAATTGTGGAACTCCCTGCCCCAGGATGGGGTGATGGCTGCCAACTTGGAAGGCTTTAAGAGGGGAGTGGGCATGTTCATGGAGGATAGGGCTATCCATGGCTGTTAGTCAAAATGAATACTAGTCATGATGCATACCGGTTCTCTCCAGGATCAGAGGAGCATGCCTATTATATTATGTGCTGTGGAACCCAGGCAGGACAATGCTGCTGCAGTTGTCTTGTTTGTGGGCTTCCTAGAGACACCTGGTTGGCCACTGTGTGAACGGACTACTGGACTGCTTGTTACACAAGCCATGGTTTAAAGGAGCTGCAATTTATTATGACATCAGATACCTTCAAGCCTTTTTTTTGTTTCTAACTTAACAGAAAAAATGCAACCCGTGAGAAGCCTACCAAGAAGTAACGATTGGCAATTCACTTCCTTTTGGCCTCAGTTCCCCCTTTTGTAAAGTGGAAAGAAGGAAAACCTGCTTCTCGTAGTTACTTGAGTGCGCGAGAGCAGGATTAAAAACGTTTCCCATTGATCCCACCGTTGGTCACATGATGGCAATGATATAAAATTGCATAAATTCATGAGTGCGCAAAAAAATAAATAAAGCTTATGGTTCAGAGGAAGCGAATGCCGGCAGCACGACGTGAAAACATGGCAAGCCAAGTGTTTATGGAAGTCCTTATGAGTAACGGTAGCTGCGGAGAAACTTTGGGCTGACATTTTTGATTGGAAATAAACAAGGATGCACAGAGGTGCCGTGTGAAGCCTTTTTTGGCTGTGTTTAATAGGCACGGCTGAAAGTATTTCCCTCTCTGGACCCCGTCAGAACAGCTGAAGGGAGCATTCATAGCTAGCTGTGGAGGCCTCTGCAACCTGTATATGTATTTTTTTTCCCCAAAAAGAACATGTTATTTATTCACTTGCTGAAGGAAGAGGGAACGAAGGAATCGAAGCAATTTTTTCCCTTTGCCTTCTCCTGAGTTGCAGCAGAAGCTGAATCGTAAAAGCCTGGTTAATGGAGGGAAAGGCTAAGGCGAGTCCTAGGCCTGCAGGCTTCTCTCTGGGGAAGGGAGAGAGGAATGCAAAGGCCCTCGGCCCTGAGGCTGTGATAACAGCCGTGCTTGTAGGTCAGGCGTCCGGTTGTTCCTCAGAGCATTGGGTCAGCCGGGCTTATGCTCACAACCGAGGAAGGGGGCCTATCTGGCCATCCGCGCTTCTTCCAGAACTGCAGCTCGTTTCGGACCCGGACCGTTCTCTGCCTTGCACACTGTTGCCCTCGCGTTGTTCTCGAGAGCGGCTGGGAAATGAAGGGGGAAAGAGGAGGCGTTCGAGGCTGTTTTTTGGGATAGCCCTTCAGGAAGCTAGGAAGCAGCTTCGGCTGTTTTCAGGGTGCCAAGGCGTGCTTTAAAGCACTGAGTCTTCTGAGAGGTTTATAATCACTTCACAAAACTGCCATATCTGGGGAAAGGACAAGATGCTGATAATTGTAAGCAAAATTCTTCTGCTGGCTTTAGGGTTGCCAGGTCCCTCTTCGCCACCGGCTGGAGGTTTTTGGGGCAGAGCCTGAGGAGGGCAGGGTTTGGGGAGGGGAGGGACTTTGATGCCATAGAGTCCAGGGGAACTGATCTCTATCAGCTGGAGATCTGTTGTAATAGCAGGAGACCTCCAGCTACTACCTGGAAATTAGCAAACACAGACAAGCACTGATGACACACAGAAATATAATGGGAATGCTGAAAATACAATCAATAACAATTACAAATTCCCGAGTCTGTACTAGGTTGCAGAAGAATGTTGTAGGTTTGCTAATTTCCTAATATGAGGTTTTTGGCTTCATTTTCCACTACCTGGAAATTGGCAACCCTAGCTAGCTTTCCTCCTTGAGGCCTTTTCCCTTTTCTGTTTTTAGCCCTGTTTTTCTTATGGTTGCACTCCCCCCCCCCGTAGTTTTTCATATCCTCCTTTGAAGATTTTGTTTGTTTGTAATGGTGAACAGTTGCCACATGCTGGGTATTGGTATCAGACTAGAACTGACAACTCCAGAGGAGCAACCCTCTCACTTAGTTGCTGCAAACTAAAACAGGAGTCCTGTGGCAAACTAAAACAGGAGTCTAATCGCATTTATTCCAGTTTAAGGTTTTGTGGTCCTGACCTGAATGCCCAGAGTAGCCCCGATCTTGTCGGATCTTGGAAGGTTAAGTAAGGTGGGACTTGGTTATTACTTGGTTTGGAGACCAGCGAGGAAGTCCAGGGTTGCTATGCAGAGGTAGGCAATGGCAAACCATTTCTGTTAATCTTCTTGCCTAGAAAACCCTATAGCTGTGATGGTGAACCTTTTAGAGACCGAGTGCCCAAACTGAAACCCAAAACCCACTTATTTATCACAAAGTGTCAACACAGCAACCGTATTCAGGTTAAATTGCCAGCTCCAGGCCGGGATATTCCTGGACATCTGTTGGACAGCGGAGTTTGGGGGGAGAACTGATCTGTGTAGAGCGGCGCTCGGTTGTAATCCCGGGAGATTCCCAGGCCCCAACTGGAGGTTGGCAATCGTGTGTGTGTGTGTGTGTGTGTGTAGTGCCTATGAATCAAAGTCCTCCAAAAAGTCCTATCTTTGGCAATCGTACCAGGGGAGGAATCCCTGCGACGGCGGGATACCAAGGCGACGTCGCCGTGCTACCTCAGGATCGCCCATTACTGCAGCCTCGGTGAAGTTAGCCAGGCAGCGCAAGCAGCAGCAGTTCTGGGTGAGAAGCGAGGGCGGAGGTTGCCCCGGCGGGACTCCTTCTCCGAGGGCAGTGCCGGGGGCGGCACAGGCAGCTGGAGCCAGCTCCAGTCTCGCCGCCATTCGCACCGTGCTGGACAGACGCTGGCGGGACATTCGCGTGTGGGACGTTCGCACCGTGCGGGACAGACTCCTGCAAAGCAGGAGCGGCGCAGCGGCTCCCGCTCGAGGAGAGCCCAGACATGCCACCAGCCATCCCGGCGGATCCCGGCGCCTTGGGGGCGGCCGCAGCAAGGTCACCCTGCACCACCGAGGGGGAGAGAGAGGGAAGCTCGCAGGCGCCTCGGCGACGGTGAGAGGACCCAGGGAGCTCAACTTTCTCCCCCCCCCCCCCACCGCTCCCCTCGTGGCTGCCAAAAGAAGGAGAGGAGAGAGGATGCCCGGTGCAAGAGCCGGGGCTGCGGGCAGGGGTCTCCACCATGAGGCGGCTTGGGGGATCCCTCCCGCCGCGCCTCCTGCTTTTCTGTGCTGGGGTGATGGCGCGCGTGCCCACAGAGAGGACTCTGAGTGGCCCCTCTGGCACGTGTGCCATAGGTTCGCCACCACTGCCCTATAGGGTCACCCTAAGTAGGCTGCGACTTGATGGCATTTTACTAGCTTTTAAGAATCAGAGTTCACTTGGACTCCTGTTTTAAACTGGCTTCAAGCTCCCAGCGAGTGCTGAAGTTCACTGGGTGCTCTTGGACTAGCAACTAGGGTTGTTGTTATAAGAAGAAGAGGAGTTGGTTTTTATACCCCGATTTTATCTACCTTTAAGAAGTCTCAAAACTGGCTCACAATCTCCTTCCCTTCCTCTCCCGACAACAGACACATTGCGAGGTAGGTGGGGCTGAGAGAGTTCTAAGAGAACTGAGACTGGCCCAAGGTCGCTTAGCAGGCTTCATGTGGAGGAGTGGGGAATCAAACCCGGCTCTCCAGATCAGAGTCAGTCCTTCATGTGTAGGAGAGAGGGAATCAAACCCGATATTCCAGATCAGAGTCCATTGCTCTTAACCACTACACCACGCTGGGGACAATGGAGGAGAGGAAAACCATTAACACCCCCTGGAACTTTTGGGTGAAAAATGTAAGATACTTAAAATATTTAGAGGGGTTTTTTTTGTTTGTTTTTTTGGTTAGGATGTTTGAAGTCATTCTGTGCTTTGGCCCTCTCTGCCGCAGGTTGTTATGGTAATTGTCATATGATAACCGTTGTGTGCATGTACATACGGGTTCCAAAACAAAGCTTATGGTTAAAGGAAATGATCGAATCCAGTCCCCTGTCATGAGGCAAGGTCCTTAATCTGATGCATCAGTTCCCCACACACACACACACACACACACCCCGCTGCCATGAACTCACATAATTCAAATTTTAGTGCACCACAAGCACAGAGTGGGAATAAACAAACTGAAGTGCTTCAAAGATGTCTGCATTTCAAATAGTTCCAGATGACTCAAGCATGCGAATCAAGCCGCGGGGTGGACAAAAATCCTTCAGTCATTAGCCAGTTTGACGTATGGGGAAATGCCGTATTTGGAGATGGAAGACAAATCAGTTTAATACCCATCCTACTGCCTAGTTCGTTTCATGATATGGGAAGCCTCAAATGGCCATTTTTATACAGGAAAAAGAGATTTGGAAAGGGGAAGATTTTGAATCCAAATGGTCCCTTCTCAGAGCATCTTTCCTGGGGGTAAGGAAGGGCAATCTCTTGCATTTACAGTGTGTATATGTAACATGTAGGGTTGCCAACCTCCAGGTCCTAGCTGGAGATCTGTTACAACTAATCTCCAGCCGATAGAGATCAGTTCACCTGGCCAAAATGGCCGCTTTGGCAATTGAACTCTATGGCTTTGAAGTCCCTCCCTCGCCAAACCCCACCCCAAAAACCTCCCAATGGTGGCGAAGGGGGACCTGACAACCCTAGTAAAATGTCGCTTAGTTGGGGGAGGGGAGTCATATTACAGTTTTCGTACACAGAGAGAATCTTTTCTGGTGTGTTTTTGGATCCTACTCAAAGACCACCTTTCTTATGTGCCATTGATGCACAAAGATACTCTTTGTTGCATGTGGCTGATTGGTGAAACCCAGTGATTTATTAGGAATGAGAGCCAGTGTGGTGTAGTGGTTCAGGTGTCAGACTAGGACCTGGGAAACCCAGGTTCAAATCCCCACTCGCGCCATGGAAGCTCACGGAGTGACCCTGAGTCAATCACGCACTCTCAACCCTGTCCCCGGCTGGTATTTGGATGCGAGATCTCCAAGGAATACCAGGGTGGTGACAGGGAGGCAGGCAATGGCAAACCACCTCTGAAAGTCTCTTGCCTTGAAAACCCCACGGAGTCTCCATAAGTCAGCTGTGACGACTCAAAAAAACAACGAGCTACGTTCCTTGCACTAAAGAGGTTAGTGGTGCACACGCAAGTGTTTTATGCTCCAGAACATACAGGGAAGAGCTGTAATTTTCACCTCTACCGAAGTTTTGACTTAGTCACTGGTTTTGTTTTAGGTTAGGTCAAAGGAAAGAGAGGAATCGCTGACCTCCAGCTGTTGGCAGCTTCTCCCTGCTATTGGTTTTGGTGGTCTATAGTTAAATTGTTAATCTGTCAAAGGCTGCAGCTTTCAGTTGCCCCCGTTAACTTGAATCAAGAGAAAATGAGCCAGGGACTGTATTATCCCTGAATGTTCTTGTCCTCCGGGAGCTGAGGCTGTGCTTCATAGTTCATGGTTTCCAGCTTGCTTTATTAAAGCAAACGCTGCTTGCCTTTGATAACCTGGTGGGGAGAGCTGAAAAAAACCCTTGCTGGTTTGCTGTGTGTTTGCCTAGGTAGGGACCAGCAGGATCACAGGGGAGAACTTTACGTGTCCAAGAAGTAACAGGGGAGGGAAGTATAAAAATGGACCCAGTTCCCAGTGTTTCCAAATCCATATTGGAGCTGAGACCCCTATGCAGGTGGTTCCTTGCTCTGTAGGAATCAAAAGGAGACAGCAAGAAAGGAAGATCAAAACTAATGCAGGACTGAAAGAAGTTAGATGCTCTGAGAAACAAACTCAAAAGAGAAGGAGGTTATTCCAACCCTGCAAGCCCTTTAAAAAATGCTAGATTTTTCTTTAAAGTTTGGTGCAGGTTGATCGGGGAGGGGGGTGTATTGAAGGCAGCCGTTAAACAATTTCACAATATTTGGGTTTTTTTCGGTCTTGCCCTTTCTTTCCCAAGAGGAAACAATCCTGAAGCTTAAAAAAAATCTAGCAAGCGGGGGGGGGGGGGGGAGAAGTTGGGGAGTTGCTTTTCTTTTAACAATAGTGACAGCTTTAGTAAAACATATCTTCCTCTGGCTCTGATATATCTAACACAGGATGAAAGAAAGGAGCAGTCAAGGGGAAAAGACAGGCACCAAATATACAAGCAAGAGTAGAAGTGTCTTCCGCCTCTCAGCTTCAGGCTGGGCTTGTCTGCCTGTATCAGGCAGTGATGGGGAAAATCATCCTCATACAAGCACCAAAAGACTGGAGGGGGGTACACAAAGTCAATTCTGTGCCCTGTGCTTCATTTTATGATACTGCTCCAGGTAGTTGGCAGAGGAGGGGGAAAGGGGGGACACCGCGATCCAGAACAGAAGGCAAGGAAAGCCCTTCGCTTTGTACTGTAGGCAGGTTCAGCCCAAGATGGAACAGTGCCAGGGGTGGAAAGATGCAGAATTGTTCTCTTTTCTGCTGGAAAAAACCATAATACATAATTGACTACTGTCTGCCCCCCTTTAGGCCTATATCGCAGGCTAGCTTGATCTCATCAGCTCTCTGAAGCTAATCAGAGTTGGCCCTGGTTAGTACGTAGACAGGAGACCACCAAAGAAGTCCAGGGTTGATACACAGAGGCAACCAATGGCAAACCATCTCTGAAGGTCTCTTGTGGGATCGCCATATGTTTACTGTGACATGACAGCTCTTTCCATCACCATATTATAGCAACCTAATAGCCCAGCCTAGCCTCATCTCATCAGAGCTTGAAATGGGATCAGCCACATTAAGTTCTTGGATGGGAGACAACCAAGGAAGTCCAGGGTAGACAGCGTGGTGTAGTGGTTAAGAGCAGTGGTTTGGAGCGGTGGACTCTGATCTGGAGAACCGGGTTTGATTCCCTACTCCTCCACATGAACGGCGGAGGATAAGCTGGTGAACTGGATTTGTTTCCCCACTCCTACACATGAAGCCAGCTGGGTGACCTTGGTCTAGTCACGCTCTCTCAGCCTCACCTACCTCACAGGGTGTCTCTTGTGGGGAGGGGAAGGTGATTGTAAACCGGTTTGATTCTCCCTTAAGTGGTAGAGAAAGTCGGCATATAAAAACCAACTCTTCTTCATGTATGGAAGCTGAATTTTTTTTAACAATCTATGCGCACACACTCCACGGTGCAGGCTCGGGAGGGGGACGGGAGCTGGCAGCAATACTGTCTCTTAGTAGCCACATATCAAGTGGGCAAGTGGCTAGGGAAACAGGGCGGGTTTGTCCCTGCATCACATTTATTTAGGCTGAACAAACATCTGACGGAGCTTGGTGCCTGGCATTAGTATGGGATTAGGGTTTCAGTCCATCTGGTATTGGAAGATATTTATGTACGAACCCAAAACAAGGAAAACCCAGCGGTGCTAGTCCTGGCTCTTCCTTCGAGCAGTACTATAATTCAGATGCCGTGTTTGTGCTCCGTGATTTGTCAGTAAAGAAACAGCATATTTCTACTGTGTGTGTGTGTGTTGGGTGGGGGGGAGTTGTTTGTTTTACAGTGTGTGGGGGGGAAAATACCTTGCAGGAGCTATTTTATATGCTAGCTGGCATCGCAGGATGGGTGTTTGTTAAATAAATAACCAAAGGCTAGCCTAGAAATGATGTCTGCCCTCTGTTTCACTCCTCCAGCAAAAGGTGATTTAAGCATAATAACCCAAAGCAGAATTGTGTCTGCATGAGATGCGGCGTCTCCCAAAGGATTTCGAGGGTTATTTTGTTCAATGACCAGAGGCAACCTTTGTGGAAAACATATGGCTCAGAATTTCCTTATTTATCATGCGGATTCTGTCTCTTCATCTGCCCGGTTGGGTCTTCCTTTTTTCTTTTTTTTTCTTTTTGGGTAAATGCAGCTGGATTCAGTTAGCTCCCTCTGCTTGTAACCTCTTGTCTGTCAGGAGTCCTTCTGACAGAGGGTAGTCTTCTTCACTGCCTGTAAAAGACACACACCCAAAGCCAGATGGGGGAAAAAAGCTCCCATTGATTCTTGTGATCCTTTTGGGTCAGGGCCTGCGTTTGTAGCAAATCTGGTTAGGTTTCTCCAGTGTTTATTTTGCCTTCTAAATCTCTCGCTATGAAATATGTAGTGTTGCAGTACAATTCATAAGGCACTTTATAATGCACGCTTCCCAAAGAGCAACAGAATAAAATCAATGCTGTTGGAAAGAAAATCAACTTAGCTGAGCCATGAGCTGAATTATTATTATTATTTTTGCAAAGCTGAGCAACTCATACAGTCTGGCTTTATGCGTCCGTGCCTTTCCTGTTTAGGTTCTCCTTCTTAACAGATCTCTGCCGCTTTCTCTTGGAAACATCCGTATCGCAGAGAAATGTCATGATCTTCACATTGATGCTAGGAAAAGAGGAGTCTTATCTGCATGTCCCTTCTGCTACTGTGTGTCTTAAATTTGGGACGACAAGCTTGCCGAGTGATTTGATGTAGTCCTACCTGCTTGTGCATGCGGAGGCCCTTCTGTTTTACCGGGCAGGGAAGGGAGCTTGGGTTGATTTAGAAATAAAGCTTTATTTACATGGATTTCCCCACTCTCCAGCGTATGTTGTTATCATCCTGGCTGAAACCCAGTGACCCCGATTACCGTGAAGCTGTTTACAAGGTTTAGGTTAATTGGATTTCTTAACTACTTCCCAGGGCAGAAGTACAGCGTGGATGGAGTTCAAAAAGCAGAATGCAGCCTGGATATAAACAGGAGGGAAGCAGCTTTACTTAATAATCGGCTAAGCCCAAAGCGGGGTATGGGCGGGATGTGCGACTCGGTACAAAACATTCTTTCTTTGTGCCTGCCGTTGTATCAGCATCACCCAGTCGGTCCTTGCATGCAACATCTTCCACAGATTTGGTGAGGATCAGTTTCAAAATGAGAGGCTTTGAAACGGCTGTGGCGTCACCTTGATGGCCGTTTCGTTTGGGCTTTCTCGGGGAAGGGTGGTGAACGAAATAGCTGGCGCAGTGCACGGTCGCCTATGTAGGCAGGGGGGATATGTGTTGGGGCCCTGTTTTCATGCTCTTCCACACACCCCCTTCCTCTGTCCTTGGTTCCCTTTTTAATGGCACAACATTGCACCCTCCAGGTGTGACACATTACTGCAGTCTTTCTCCTTAAACTGATTTGTTTTTTTTTTTTGTTATTGCTGTTTGGAGATGCTGAATTTTAATTCCAACTTGGTAACCTTCTTTCGTCTGCTTGTTTTCAGGCTTCCGAAGGCTCGGAGAAGCTCTTCTCACCTGCAGCAACTAAAGGTAGGCAGTTTAAAGACACAAGCTTTCCCTGGTACTTGGTTAATGCTGTTGTTTTTCATCTGAAAGCGTGTGTGTGAGTGTGGGGGTGGGAATTTAGAGATGCACCATCCGTCAACCACCCAGCTGTATTGCCTTATAAGATTGCCAGCTCTAGGTTGGGAAATATCTGGAGATTTTGTGGGTGGAGCCTGTGTAGGGCAGGGTTTGGGGAGAGGTGAGAACTCATCAGGGTACAATGCCATAGAGTCTACCTTCCAAAGCCGCCATTTTCTCCAGGGGCACTGATCTCTGTAGTCTGGAGATCAATTGTAACAGCGGGAGATATCCCGGCCCCACCTGGAGGTTGGCAACCCTACATTAGAGGGAACTGGGCTTCGCATAGCCAGCACATGCCCCCCCATGAGCAGAAACTTTATGGTTTTGCTGAGTGCCCTACTAAAGCAGGAAGGTAAAGGTAAAGGTAGTCCCCTGTGCAAACACTGGGTCATTCCTGACCCATGGGGTGACGTCACATCCCGACATTTACTAGGCAGACTATGTTTACAGGGTGGTTTGCCAGTGCCTTCCCCAGTCCTCTACACTTTACCTCCAGCAAGCTGGGTACTCATTTTACTGACCTTGGAAGGATGGAAGGCTGAGTCAACCTTGAGCCGGCTACCTGAAACCGACTTCCATCGGGATCGAACTCAAGTCGTGAGCAGAACTTTTGACTGCAGTTCTGCAGCTTACCACTCTGCACCACAATTTTAGCCTTACAAAATTATATATATATATATATATATATATATATATATATATATAGTCAGCCAAACCAAATCACATCCATATGAAGCAGCTTCCTATATGCAAATCCCAGTTGGTGTCTTGAGCCTATGTGATGTCGGTTGGCCGTAGCTGTGAAATGGACTTGGTGAAAAGGGCTTTGAGCTGATGCCGTCCTCTCCCCTCTTCAGCCTCACTCCCTGCAAGGAAATAATAATTCAGTATAAAAGTACCGTCTGAGGTGGTGATGAATTGCCACTTGTTGGCGTGAGGCTCTGTTTGTCTCGCTGCAGACATTTCTTCCTGGTGCGAAGGGAGGGAGGCATTCAGTTCGGAGGCCCTTTACAGGCATCCCCCCCACAAATAAATCAATGAACAAATAAGAAAAGGCTGTTTGTTTTGGCATCCAGCTTTCTCACACATGTTGCGCTCAGACAGTCTCTCTTTCACAGTCGCTCTCTCTCCCCCCACCTCCCCTTTTGCTGTCTGAAAGACAAGCTTTTTACCTCTGGGAAGATGGGAAAGAAGGTTGGCTGAATTGTAAACTCCCAAATGCTCATAAGTCATAGTACTGAGGAAGTCTCTGTGGAACGCAACTTCCTATCCCATTAGTACTCACTCAGAATCTTGGGAACACTTGTGGTGGGAACTGCCTTCATCTCTAGAGTTCCCCACTGAGTATGTCAGTGGGGCCTTGGAATCTCTTGCGGGTACTGTTGGACCACATACAGATGGGACAGTAAAGCGCAGTCTGTTTAAACCACGGTTTGTGCAACAAACTCCGGTTAATCTACTAGATGTAGGAAACAAATCCCGGTTTGTGTGGGAATTGAGAAATTATAACAAATCATAATTAGTACATATTGTAGTTAACAAAACCAGCTACAAATGCTACATTATAATTTTTAGCATGTTATATAATGTTATATTATAATTTTTAGAATGTCAGTGTTTGATTTCAAGGAGGTTGAACCGTCACAGCTTTCTTCCAATAATCCTGAAGGGGTGTAGCTCTGCCCCGTATAAAAGTACAACCGCTGGATTCATAACCCTTGGTCACTACTGGTTTGAAATTGAGTTGTTGGTTTGTATGGAGGGGGAAAGTGCCATCAAATTGCAGCCAACCTTTGGTGACCCTGTAGGGTTTTCAAGGCAAAAGATGAACAGAGTTGTTTTGCCATCGCCTGCTCCTGCAGAGCAACCCTGGACTTCCTTGGTGGTCTCCCGTCCAAGCACTAACCAGGGCCAACCCTGCTTAGCTTCTGAGACTTGACAGGGCATCATCTCAGCATGACTGAATATTCCTAATGCTGAAGGGTATAGTCATTGTTCCAGAATACCTCGTAGACCTTGATCAGCATCCCGTAACAGAACAGTCCAGCTCCTTAGAAGTCCAGACAGTACGTTTTTATAACATACTTCCACAAAAATTGACCTGCCAGGTACACTCTCTAGCCTTTGACAAGCCAGAACTATGTTTTCCCAGCAGGCAGGCTTTAATTGTCAACTCCTCAACTGCTTGGCCCAGTAGGCTAACAGCTTGCAGCCTGTTTGAAGCTCCTACCTTTTGATTTTATTGTCTTTTATTTTGGCCTCTTGACCACAGCAGAGTGCCTTGGGCCAGAAAGAGAGATTTCTTGTTAAGAGAGGACTGTGGGGTTTTGACTACCAGGAATGATCCAAAAAAGGAGACCTTGTTCTTTGGAAATCAGGGCTGCATAATTTTGTTGCCTTAAGGACATGGAGTCTTTCTCTGTTTTCCCCCTCCTTCCTCTTTCCTTTCCTGCTGTGCTAAGCTGTCATAGTAAATCATCTTAAAAACTAGAAATGCAAAACCTCCTGAGATAGGGCATGCTGTTTCACAATAGATACCTTATTATTTCAAGAAGGGCTGGGGGCGTGGGAGGGTTTAGAAATGGATGGTTACTTCACCTGGATCTCGGCAGGCTTTCGGTGAAGTGGAAACTTAACTCTGCAGAAGCTGCTCCCAATGTATACAGTAGACTGCAGCCTTATGCCCTGTCTGGGGAAATGAACTAGGAATAATAAAAAGTACCCAGGTTCTCCTCCCGCTGCTGCCTGCAGTTTGACCCTGAGCGAGGGATTTTGCTTCTGTGTTGCCTACTTCCTCTCCTGCTTCCCCCTTAGAGACACAGAATCCATCAACTAGATGGATTCTTTGATTGAGCCAACCAGTAGTTTCACTGCTAATTGGCTTGGGCAGAAGTGGGTGGTTTATTCTGGATCTCAGAACTGGAAGAAATCTCCCAAGTCAGTCTAAAACAGTGGTTCCCAAAGTGGGTAGTACCACGCCCTAGGGGTCGGTGGGATTACCTAGGGGGGCACTAAGAGGCAAGGGGCGCGCTAGAGGTGAGGCCCTTCAACTGTGCTGTTCACTAATTTACAGTAGATCACACTATGGCACCCTCCTGGCTAATTTGGTGGAAACTATCAGAATATTTTTCCAGACTTTGAAGAGCTGGTACCACCGGATTAAGTTCGTCAGTTTTGTTGAATAACTTTCAACTAAAACGTTTTAATTTGATTTTGAATAGATGTGTAATTAATTGTTACTGTTTTGAAATTTTATTGTTATTATCTTCTTTAGTGAGTCATGCAAATTCCTATTTTGAATAATGCTTTTTATAGGATAGGGCAGCGGGCGCTGGGGTTGAGTTTGTGAAACCAATTGGGAACACTAGCTATGTTCTTGCATTCTGTTTCTATGGCCCAGTTCAGACTTCCCGTGAACCATAGCTTATTTCAGTTCTGGTTAGTTTGTGAAACCAGAATTCAGTTGGCAGACGATCACCCATAAGCCAGTTTGCCTTGGTCAATGCTGGGTTTTATTGCCTTTTCTCTATAGCGTGTGAAGGTGTTGCCAAGGCAGGATTAAGCCAGGATGTCTGTGTTCATGTGTGTTCTGTTAAGTGCCATCAAGTCGCTTCCGACTCTTGGCGACCCTATGAATCAATGTCCTCCACAATGTCCTATCTTTGACAGCCTTGCTCAGATCTTGCAAAATGAGGGCTGTGACTTCCTTTATTGAGTCAATCCATCTCTTGTTGGGTCTTCCTCTTTTCCTGCTGCCCTCAACTTTTCCTAGCGTGACTGTCTTTTCCAGTGACTTTTGTCTTCTCTGTGTTCATACATCACGTGAAACCAAGGTTAATGTTAAGAGTGGTTAAAAAACCAACTCCAAAACCTGACTTCAAATTTTCATTTGATGGATGCGAAGTAACCATACTTGGTGGTTGTGGAAAGTGCTGTCAAGTCGCAGCTGACCCACGGCGACCCCCTAGGGTTGTCAAGGCAAGAGACGATCAGAGGTGGTTTGCCATCGCCTGTCTCTGAATAGCAACCCTGGACTTCCTTGGTGGTCTCTCATCCAAATACTAACCAGGACTGACCCTGCTTAGCTTTTGAGATCTGATGAGATCGGGATAGCCTGGGCTATCCAGGTCATACTTGGCTGCAGTGTATTCAACCTCCGTGTTTTCCCTATTGATCAGAGTATCCTGCTCCCAAAAAAAAAAGCTGCTGCCTAAGGGATGAACTGCTAACCCAGTACTGTTTATTGTGCCAACACTGAAGCATCTTACAGCCATTCACATCACAATGCCTTGTCCCATTCACTCTGCCCATGCGCAAGATTCATGCCACTCTGTGTTCCGACCCCATGAGGAATTCATAGCCGCCCCGGGAGGTCAATTTTCAATCAGCACTGTTTGTCTCATGTCAGTACAGCTCAAACTCACCTGGGCGCGAAGTGTCCTCGTCGGGAGGGCAGCTGATGGAGAGAAACAATTTATGGCTTTAATATCAACAACAATCTAGCGTTGTCAGAGAGGAGTAGGCAATATCTGACCTCTCTAAGACATAACCCAGCTGTCCCCAGCTTGGTTTTTCACCACTGACGCCGTACAGAGTTACATAGTAGTATCAGGGCGAGAAGTCCAGTTGTAAACATTTCCAAGCGCTTTGCTGGGTGGCGGTCTGTTATTTTAAGGTTATTGGGGGTGCGCTGTCACAGGGGTTAGAATAAATAGAAGCAATACTGCAGGAGATAGAATGTATTTAATTATTTATTTGAGCATTACGGACTGAAATTGCTTTTTGATTTAAAGCGTCCAAGCCTAGGCTGTGTTTTTGGAGTTGAGAGGAGCACGCGTGCATCTCTCCAATTACCTAGGGTATCATAAATGTCTCTGCTTGACTGCCATTCCTTGGTAAAATTGGTTCATTTCCTTAAAATATTTTACATGTTAAATGCCGCACTGTTAAATATTCCAGAGGGCTAACAGCATGCAGGGCCTGCCAGAGCGAACCTCCTACTACTACATCACACGCAGTTGCTCACACTCCGTTAGAATATAAATAAACTCTTGCTTGTATAAATGTTGTAGAAAGAATGATTTGCTTTCTTTAATTATATAGCATATATTGTGGGAGGGGTGGGGGAGACTGTAACCAGCAGGAAAAATAAGCCAACATACACTGTTCTGCCTCAGCAGACAAGTTTCAAATTTTCAGTTTGTGTGAAAGTCAATTAGAAGAGACTATCAGGTTATGGGCAAAGGCATTTTAATAAATAATTCCAACCGTCTACTAATAACAATTTACATTACTTTGCGCTAAAAGGCTTTTTTTTTTAAAAAAAGAGAAAAAATTGAATTAACTTCTCATCCTTTCTGCTGCTTGTTTACCTTGTCTTCTCTTTTGGCTCGATAAGCGTTTGCTTCTAGCCAGGTTCCCTTTTTTGCTCCCAGGTTTAGATTTAAACACCCTTTTGGTGGCGATGCAAGCCAAGCAGGTTTTGCACAGCCCTAAACATCCCTAAGGTCCCAGACAGAGGGGTTTCTTTCTCCACACTGGTTGCCTGTGATCCAAAAAAAATCACAGAAAAAGCTTTCAGTGAAGATACCTGGAATTTTCTGCACACGAATAATGGGCCCTTCAATTTCAATCCCGGCTGCCTTCCCTGAAAACACCAACCTTTCCCTTGAAATTCTTTATGGGAGAAGATGCAGTACTCTCCCTTGGGAAGCTCATCTCGCTGATAAACTTCTTTTTGAAAATGTTAGGAGGCATTTAACAATGTTTGTGCTAAATCTACTTTCTTAAATATCAGCACATTGTTTCTTGTCCTTTGTTTTTTTTGGCCGTCAAGTCGCAATCTACTTATGGCAATCCCATAGGGTTTTCAAGGCAAGAGATGTTCAGAGCTGGTTTGCCATTGCCTGCCTCTTCATAGTGCCCTGGTAGTCCTTGGTGGTCTCCCATCCAAATACTGACCAGAGTTGATCCTAGATCGGACAGGATCAGGCTATCCTAGCACTCCAGGTCAGGGCTGTCCTATCTTAAGTGAGAATTAAATACAATTCACTGTACACTTTAATACTTTTCTGTTATTGAAGTAGCATGATAGAGAGACCAACTATTTAGAAATGGAGGAATTAACCCCCCCATGTTTAAAGAGTTAGCCCCTCTACCATGGCACTGTAATAGCAAAGAATAAAATTGTAAGGCATAATTTAAGTCACCTTTTATCTAATCCAAATACACTCCATTTCTTTACTTGTTGTTTGTAGGATTTAGCTGCCATATCGTTTATCCCTCTCATAGCTCTCTTCTGATCTTTACCTAGCTTGCCAGCTCTCCTTTATGAACTCTGAAGTGCCCAAAACTGAAAACAGTACTCCAAATTAGGTGGTTGTCTTACTTCCCAAGTCTTAGAATTACATCATTTTTATTATTTTGATATCTCATGATCAAAAGGTTAACCACACTATCAGATATAAAGAGATATTGCCATCAGCATTGATTGGAAGGGGCAACAGGGAACCCCCAAAGTCCCCAGCAAATGTAACCTGAGAAAAAATGTTGCCATGACTCCCAACATCCAGTAGACCAAGAAATCAGACAATATTAAGGCATGCAAGCTATAAATATTTCCCTTCAAAAGCATGTTTATGTTTGCCTTTGTCCTACATTTCCCGTTCCCCCAGCTGGAGGAACCCTTTTGGTGTAAATGTACTAAACAGATTGGAAACGGACAGAGAAGGAGTCGGAGTTTGTTTACCATTGTCGTGATTCCTGAGTTCATACATCAAGATCTTTCAAGGCCTACAGTTCAGTTTTTCCTCCATGTATGAGGCCAACGGTGACGAGGGGGGGAAACTCTCCCTCACCTCCTACTCAGATAATTGAGACGCCAGAGGCTTTATTCAGTTCAGCAATAAAATAACAGAATTTTATTATACCTCACAGGAAAAGGTATTGGAGGAAAAACTAGTATTAAGGAAAGGTACAGGTTTTCTGGTATAAATAATGAGTTACTCAACAAGTACAGCACAGATGTTATTTTACTCAACCCAGATTTCCAACCCTTTAAGGTAGCTTAGTCCCAGAACCTGCACACAGAGGTTCATGTATATTATCTGGTGCCTAAAACTAGGAAGTATGGAGATTCTCCCTTCTTCCTTCCTATTTCTCTCACAATACTTGGGCCAGGAATACTTCTTTCCTCAGAGACTATTCCTCCTCCCATGACTAGAGTAGGGACCTTTTTTTCTTCCCAAACTCTCTCTTTCGTCACCCTTCTGTTTTTTCCCCCAGTCACACCAGGTCCAACCCATCACACCGGAACCCAGAGTAAAAAAAAAACCTTTCCCCCCCTGCAGATCATAGTCTTTTAAGCTCTGCCCACTCCCACTATGTCCCTCTCACGTACAGTCACTGACAGACACATGAAACTGCCTTCTACTGAATCAGACCCTTGGTCCATCAAAGTCAGTATTGTCTACTCAGTCCGGCAGCGGCTCTCCAGGGTCTCAGGCAGAGGTCTTTCGCGTCACCTACTTGCCTAGTCCCTTTAACTGGAGATTCCAGGGATTGAACCTGGGACCTTCTGCATGCCAAGCAGAGGCTCTACCACTGAGCCACAGCCACATTAACCCTTAGTCCGTCACACCAACGTTCTCAGAATGGAAGCTATCAGGGATGGGGGGAAATCCACCTCTTGTGTTAATTCTGTCCTGCCAAGCAAGCAGAATCGACGACTACCTTCCATCCTGAATATGTTGCATGAATATTTACCCGCTCACCTGCAGAGCCCCCAAGAAATGCGCGCTCTGATTCCTTGTGCCTTCGTAACCCTAAAGGCAACAAAAACCTGATTCTCCGTTCCCTGTTTTCCTTGACATTCTTGCACCCGTGCCCCACACACTTACTTTTGAGAATCAATTTGACAACTTATCAATATTAATCTGTCCTGAATTGTATAATAGCCCATTAGGGATTCCTGCAGGCAGGCATGGTAACCCCGTGCTTGGTGCAGGTCACTGGCATAATAGAGGCCAGATCAGCAATTGACAAGTAATTTGACAAGTCAGCAGGGGGAGGCTTTGCGGGTACCTGAGGAAGAAAGGGGGGGTTGCCGGAGTTGACCCCCACCCCCAGGTCATCTTGTGTTTCCTTCTGCTCAATCAATGAAAGTGATCAATGAGACCGCAGCATGCTCTTTAATTGCAAAGGGGCCCCGTTTCCCTTTTGTGTGCAACCTCTGTGCTACCTAAAATTCTCTGCGAATCAGTGATTCCTGCCCCTCCCGCCACTCACGGCCATGAGGTCAGTTTGAGCAGGGGGGGACACTATTAAGCTGCTGCTTCAGAGCCCTATAGACTGATGCATGGTCCCCCCCCCCCCAAAAAAAAACCCTGCTTCCCCAGTCTGGGAATCATGGGGCGTGTGGTTGATGAGCAGGCAGCATGCTTTCCCGATCAATCTGTGCGGCGAGCGGTAATAGTTCATTCTCCACAGCAATCCCAGGGTTGACATGCGGTATGTTTCAGTAATTGATTTTTATATTAGCTTCATTTTGAGATGTGTAAATCCCTATATTGCTCACAGCGGCCCGGCCTGTCCTATCCTGAGTGAACGAGGCTGGATCGTGGGGGCATCCTTCATGCCCTGACAGCTCCTGCAATTTCATTTTTGCGTATAATTCATCCTAGAAATGCACACCCATGCATGCGCAGAGACGAAACAGAGGCACTCTGCAGGTTTCAGTCCCTCTGTTTCTCCGGCTGTCCCCTCTGATAAGGATTTAAGGCTATTCCTGTTGTTGAGGAAGTTTCTCTTGTGGAAGGACAATGGCTTCCCAAATATAAGATGCAATTCACTCGACAGAGGAGATGCAGTTTCCTCCCTGAGCCATACCTAGGGTGTCTGCGAGTCAATTCATATGTTACTGGCTTGGTTCCATGGCTGCTTCCCTGTTGCTGGATTCCTTGTGTTTCCCATAATGTTTGAATAATGGATCGGCATGAAATGTTTTATCAATTCCTTACCAGCCTGGGGTACAATGAGACTGATGCATGAACCCCCAGTGCGATTTGTCTTGTCTTGTGTGATTCGATTTTTGAAATGTTACCAAAGTGGCGCGTGATCCAGCTAAAGGTATCCAAGACGCTTTGGTGCCTATGGTAGAAAAACCAAACTCCTCTTCTAGAAGAAGAAGAAGAGTTGGTTTTTATATGCCGACTTTCTCACCACTTAAGGGAGACTCAAACAGGCTTACAATCACCTTCTCTTCCCCTCCCCACAACAAACACCCAGTGAGGTAGGTGGGGCTGAGAGAGTGCAACTAGCCTAAGGTCACCCAGCTGGCTTCGTGTGTTGGAGTGGGGAAACAAATCCAGTTCACCAGATTAGCCTCCGTCACTCATGTGGAGGAGTGGGGAATCAAACCCAGTTCTCCAAATCAGAGTCCGCTGCTCCAAACCACCACTCTTAACCACTATACCATGCTGGCTCTCCAGGGCCCAGGGTAAAAAATAATCATCATCAAAAATTAGGTAGCTAACCATTAGCCCCTTTTTAATGATGTACCACCACATTGGTAAAATACATACTGACCTGATTAGATAGCCTAGGCCACCGGTTCTCATCAGATCTTGGCAGCTCCGCAGGGTTAGCCCTGGTTAGTACTTGGATGGGAGACCACCAAGGAAATCCTAAGTCGCTAGGCAGAGGTAGGCAATGGCAAACCGCCTCTGAATGTCTCTTACTTTGAAAACCCTTTGGGTTGCTTAGGGCCCGAGATCTGATGAAATCGGTCTAGCAAGGGGCCATCCAGGCCTGTCAACCAGTTCATAGGGACCAGTATGTCCCTGTTACACCTGAAAACTCATACCTAGAAAACCCCAGACTGTGATCTTAGTGTTGCCCTGAAGACACCACAGCCTCCGGCTACTGGGTGGATCGCTGCTCTGGAAGAGATCTCGCCAGCTACGGGACCAGGTAAAAAAAGGTAAAGGTCCCCTGTGCAAGCACCGGGTCATTCCTGACCATGGGGTGACATCACATCCCGACGTTTTCTAGGCAGACTTTGTTTACGGGGTGGTTTGCCAATGCCTTCCCCAGTCATCTTCCCTTTACCCCCAGCAAGCTGGGTACTCATTTGACCGACCTCAGAAGGATGGAAAGGCTGAGTCAACCTTGAGCCGGCTACCTGAAACCAGCTTCCATTGGGATCGAACTCAGGTCATGAGCAGAGCTTTTGACTGCAGTACTGCAGCTTACCACTCTGCGCCACGGGGCTCTTGCATGATAAATGTCACTCCAAAACAAACTGGTAGCCAGTGAATCCCTTGCAGCACGGGCAGGATGCGATCGGTTCCACCTTATCCAGTCAGTTGGATTTGAACCAACTGGTGTTTCCTGTCGCTGTGTATAACCACTTCTGACTAGGCCGTGATGATGGTGGTGTACCAGTAATGTTATAACTGTCCAAAACGCAGTCGCATGTCTGTGAGGCTTATTTGCTGTGGCCGAGAGCCCCATGCGCATGCAAGGTTTCTAGTGCTGGTGGCCACCGCCGATTCTCTGTAAACGTGTGGGGTGCTTCTCTGTGCCATCTCGGACAGGGTGAGATTCAAGCATTGAATTGTGGCCATTTTGCAGGTAAGAAAATCTGACTCCCCAGCAGGACCCCCATTACTGCTGAACTTAAGAAACATTCCCGCACCTACAAAAACGTGCAGATTAGCCCTTGGGTTTGGAGTTTGGATTCTAACCCACGTCTGTCTGCTGCAAAAGTTTGCTCAGCCAAGGAAGTGTTCTCTCCTCCTGCCCCCATCGTTTCCTGCTGAGTCTGCTTCTGTTGCTGCTGGCAGGGTTGCCTCGGCATGCTCCCGCCAGGCCTTCTATCACAGTGTGTTAATTTTAAACAAACAGAGCAGGGTGTTGTCATTTTGGAGGGGTTTCCCGTCAAACAGCGTTAGATAGGCTAGGCTAATAGACGGGGTAGGATGTGGATTTTATTTCTGCTCTGATAACATTCCCTCTCTCTTTTCTTAGTAAATACGATCCGTCAGATTTGTTTTTTTTCCCTCTGAAGCTCTGATGGGCACCATTGCCCGTGAAAGCTCTGGAACTGTCAGCGAGGTTGCCAGTATTACTGCTAGGCTGTTGCTGAGGAAAGACTCTTGACATTTTCTCCCCTGGATCACTGAAGGGCAGTCGCCATAACCGTTGTAAGCTTGCATTGGAAAATGCATATTTTGAAGAAGAGGAGGAAGAGTTGGTTTTTATATGCCGACTTTCTCTACCACTTAAGGGAGACTCAAACCAGCTTACAATCACCCTGTGAGGTAGGTGGGGCTGAGAGAGCTCTAGCAGAGCTGTAACTTGCCCAAGGTCACCCAGCTGGCTTCGTGTGTAGGAGTGGGGAAGCAAATCCAGTTCACCAGATTAGCCTCCGCCGCTCATGTGGAGGAGTGGGGAATCCAACCCGGTTCTCCAGATCAGCGTCCACCCCTCTTAACCACCACACCATGCTGGCTCTCAAGTTTTGAAGTTTCTATTTCAGAAACCCATTGGCAGGCCGTGCCATCAGACCTCACGGCAGAGTGGTCTCATCTGGCTTGCCCAGTAACACTGCAGTTACTTAACGGGAAAGTCGTGTTTGTGCTTTCCCCCCCCCCTGTCAAATGGTAGTTCAGAAGGTAAATGCGAAGCTCTAGTTTTATCTAAAAAACACAGTCCTCGGGCAGGGAGTGCATGCTTTTTTGCTGGACTGGGAGGGGAGGGGGGGCGAAAGAGTGCCTGCTCCCCCCCCCATCTATTCCTACCACTGCTGAAAATTCACAAGCTAGCTATTAAATAATTAACGTGCCCAGTGGGACAGGAGGAATCAAAAGCTGTTGTGTTCCAAAGTTTTCTCTGGCTCCGAAAGGCACCGTTCACTGTGTATTCTGGCACCTCTGAGCGGGATTTCATTCCCCCCCCTCCAGCTCCCCTGTTATTATCCCCTATGTGCGCTGGACCGGGAAGTGGCGTTCCCAGCCCAGGGGGGGGGGGATGACTGTTATTTCAGACCAGGAACGGGGAAAAGGAACAGCCTGTTGCCTGATTGATGTTTGTTTTTCATGGACGGACACCAAACGTTCATTAGAGCAACGGAAGGTTTGAGGGGTGGAAGGGCGGAGGGAGCCAGAGCTCTTAAGGAGCTATTGTACCCACATGCCCTCCTCTTTCTCGACTCCCGTGAATGTCTTGGCTGTGCTGCTTGGGCTCTGGTGACTTAAATAAAATATGCACACCTTGGAGAAATTTCAGGACGGAGCAAAGGAAGAGGAAAAAAGACGATCCAGTTTTAACTTTACGGTGATTAATTTCACATGTGCGCGCTCTGATTGGTGCCCTATTGGGTTTCAGAGAGGAACATGGGAGACAGGCAGTGATTTGTGCGAGCATGTTTAACGGCACTTTCTGGCTCCCGTGGCTTCTGCAAGGCCTGTTTGTACTTCTGTGTTATTTTAGGACAGGGGTCCCTGGCGTGGTGCCCGCTGACACCTTTTTTGGGGCCCACCAGGTGTTTTTTAAAAAGTGGGTGGGGCCAGGTGGGGCTTTCACCCAGCAGGGCTTCTGATTGGCCACTGAAGATCTGATTGGTTAGGCAGATTGAAATAATGCTGTTTCAGTGGTAGCTGCCACCGTAGTGTTCGTTTTGTTCTCTCTCACCCTTCTTCCCCAGTGTATTTTTAATTACCTGTCTTCTCCCATGTACTTGGGCTTCCTCTGTGCATGGGGCTCTGCCTCCTGTGTGCAGCAGCTAATTTTTTGGTTGCACCCGCCACTCTGTGTCAGAATTCAAAAAGTGCCCACAGGCCCAAAAATTTACTTACTTACTTACTTAAAAGGTAAAGGTCCCCTGTGCAAGCACCGGGTCATTTCTGATCCATGGGGTGACGTCACATCCCGACGTTTCCTAGGCAGACTTTGTTTGCCAGGTCCTTCCCCAGTCATCTTCCCTTTACCAGCAAGCTGGGTCCTCATTTTACCCACCTCGGAAGGATGGAAGGCTGAGTCAACCTTGAGCCGGCTACCTGAAACCGACTTCCATCGGGATCGAACTCAGGTCGTGAGCAGAGCTTGGACCGCAGTACTGCAGTTTACCACTCCGCGCCATAGGGCTACTTACTTACTTACTTATTTATTTTATCAGTCCTATAACCTGCTCTACCCCAGCAAGCTGGGCTCAGAGCGATTTACACAATCTACAAACATGTAGCAAAACAATAAAATCGCATAGAGTAGTACATTAAAACAGCCCTAAACAGATTAAAATTATCATTCCGATTCCTGATGGGGCATAGGATTGCAATATGAAGGCCACAGTGTGGTCTGCAGGCAGTTATTCAGCAGGAGCGGGTAAGGTTGGGGGACCCTTGTTTCTCGAAAAGCAAAGCAGAGATGAGAGAGAAGCAGTTTAAAGAAATGTCCTGCTCAGCAGGCCCTGAATAGCTACAGCCCACAGCAGCAGATCTGACATCCAGCGAGGCCAGCAAATTGTGACCGAGGGGGCTCCCTCCGATTCTGGGTCTCTCATTTATTAGTCACCCCCTTCCCCATATCTGGATTTCTGCAGTCGCTGTCTTTCGACCACTGTTTATTCAGATGCCAAGCCTGATGCAGGGCGTATAGGCCAGGTGGATTGCCAACACCTGTGTTATCCAGTCCCACTGAGAGCCACTGTGGTGGAACGGTTGGAGTGTTGGACTGAGTTCAAATCCCCACTCAGCCATGAGGCATGGGTGATCTTCTGCCAGTCACTCGCTCTTGTTCTAACCAACCTCACGGGATTGTTGTGAAGACCAAATGGATGAAAGGGGGGTGGCTACCTATGCCACCCTGAGCTTGATGGATTTCAAAATGAGTTCCCTGAATACTTATTCCTAAACTTCTCTCAGCATTTTGGCTGTGTTCAGAATATTGGTTGGTGTGAAGAGTTCCCTGTACTGGAAAAAGGGGTGGCAGATGGTCTCTGTTCCAAGTCCATAACAGTGGCCATGATTCTCACTGGCCAGTCCACTAAACTGCACCAGTGTCTTTTACACTGAGGTTATTTTCTGCAAACCACGGCGTGAAAGGCCTATGAGCCTCCTGACGAACACCATTCTTTTATTCACTTTGGTTCATGAATTGCCTTCTGCTAGAAAAGGAAGTATCATTTGGAAGGAAACTCACTTTCTCCTCCTGCAGAGGAACGCTGCCACATGAATAAGGGGGAAGGCCAAAACTTGAACCCATTCCAGGTATTGTTTGCTGGCCTACCTTCATAGGAAGAAATAACACTTCCTTTTGACATTTTGACAAAATAACCCTGTCACGGACCCCTCATAAACATCTATTAATGTTTAGTTACATTCTGATAAGCTTGGATTTTAACATTTCCTCTTGGAACAAGGTCTGGGTGTTTTTACAAAGACATGTCCATTAATATTTACAAGTGGAAACAGCTGGTGGCTGGAGGATGAATGAGAGCCTCTGAAATATTAATGAAATGGGTTCTATATATTTCAGGATCTCCCTCACAAGTAGGATAAGGGTTGTATTAACTAGTTACAGAGGAATGAATGGATGCCCTATCTATTGTATTTAATTTTATCATATTTGATTCATACCCCACCTTTCTGAACGGGCCCCCAAAGCGGCATACATTGTTCTCTCCTTCGCTGTTTTATTCCCACAACAACACTGTGAGGTAGGATAGGCTGAGAGTGTGTGTGATTGGTCTAAGGTCACCCAAAGTGGGGATCCAAACCTGTGCCTCCCAGATCCTAGCCCGACACTCAAACTGCTATGCCATGCTGGCTCTCTGACTCTATAGACTGAGCCAGGGCATGTGTAGAGATTAGATCAGGGGTCCCCAACATTTTTGAGCCCATGGGCACCTTTGGAACAGGCCTGGAGCTCCCATCAATCAGATACATAAATCAGAGGAGAAGGAGAAGAGGGGGAGGAGGAGTTGGTTTTTATATGCCAATTTTCTCTACCTTTTAAGGAGAATCAAACTGGCTAACAATCTCCTTCCCTTCCTCTCCCCACAACAGACACCTTGTGAGGTAGGTAAGGCTGAGAGAGATGAAAGAGAACTGTGACTAGCCCAAGGTCACCCAACTGGTTTCATGTGTTGGAGTGGGGAAACCAACCCGATTCACCAGATTAGAGCCTGCCACTCATGTGGAGGAGTGGGGAATCAAACCCGGTTCTCCAGATTAGAGTGCACCGCTCTTAACCACTACACCACGCTGGCTGTCCCTCTGTAACAATATTGTAAGGCCTAATTTTGAAATGGTTATTTCAAGGCTTTAATACCTATCTTAAATCGTGTGCGATTTTAAATCCACTCCTGAGTATCCACACTGTTGAGGCATATTTATTTATTTATTTATTCGTTCGACTTCTATGCCGCCCTTTCCAAACCAAGTCAGCTGTGCTCTGTAGGTGCTGCTGCACAGTACAGTTTGTGCGGTTACAAATGCTAAGTTTTAATGCTTTGTTACCCTGGAGGTGTTTCCCTCATTCTGAAAATCAGGGCGTGGGACGCAGAGCACAGCTTGGTATTTTCCCTTCTCCTTCCCCCCCCCCAGCAGCAAAAAGAAACCACAGTAAAGGGGTTTTAGATGCCCCAGGGCTCTTGGTTGTGCAGGAGAAGGTAGGAGCCCCAGTCCCACATAACCCACAAGGAGCCGAGCAGTTAATAGAAGTCGACCATAACTATTCAAGTAGAGGCTTGTTGTCTTGCTCCTGTACGATGCGGAGAAGGCAGCTGTCTGCCTGCTTTTTCAAGACTGCAACTCCCGATCCTCTGCTCGGGGAAATATTCTGAACCACACACCGAAGCAGCAGATGTGCTCACTATCTTGAATTGCTTCCCTGGTGCTTAATAAAGCTTCACATACAAATAATTTTTTTCCCTTTCCCCCGTCTCCTTTAAAAAGAATTCTTCCACCTTCCCGAGTCTCTTGAGACAACTTTAAAAAAAATGTTCAATCCCATCTTGGTTTGTAAAGCGCAAGACAGAAGATGCAGCGCACCATACCAACATGAATTTTGCTTTTGGAATTCATGAGGGAAGCAGAAGAACAAGCAATGCCCTGTGGGAGGCGAATGTTAAAAGACGCTGTTTTGTTTCTTCCCTTGTAGAACATAAAAACGCCTAAGGCATGAACAATGCTCTTCAAATTACTGAATGTTTGGATGTCTTGTTTCCTTAAATTTCATTAAGCAGATGAGAGAAAACTCCACTAATAAGTAAAGGAGGAAATTATAATTGGACTTTAGAAATTAACATGGTGTGTTCCACAAGCGAAGAAGAAAGACTTTTTTTTTTAAATCCTCACGGGGAAAAAAGAAGAGCCTTTTGGCTTAAAAAAAAAAAGGTCGAAAAGGGAAGATACTTTTTTCTTTCTTTCCCTGTCTAGCATAATAAAGCTTACCAGAAAATATACTTTGCCATTTTTATATCATTACACTGGGCTGGTTCTAAAATAGCCCTTGTATGAGTTGAAGACACTTGTGCTTGAACAAACGCACGTAAGTGCCTTCAAGTCACAAGTGACTTATGGCGACCCCATCAAAAGGCTTTCAAGTCAAGTGAGAAGCAAAGGCAGTTTGCTATAGACTTCCTCTGAAGGGTCTTCCTTGGCGGTCTCCCTTCCAAGTACCGACCCTGCTTAGCTTCCGAGATCTGAAAAGGTCGGGCTATATTATGCCACCTTCCCTCTGTCCTTGATATTGTGTGTGTAAAGTGCCATCATGTTGCTGCCGAGTTATGGCGACCCCAGCAAGGGGATTTCAAGTCAGCCAACATGACGTAGTAGATAAGAGCAATGGTTTGGAGTGGCAGAGTCTGATCTGGAGAACCGGGTTTGATTCCCCACTCCTCCACATGAGCGGCGGAGGCTAATCTGGTGAACTGGATTTGTTTTCTCACTCCTGCACATGAAGCCAGCTGGGAGACTTTGAGCTAGTCATGCTCTCTCAGCCTCACCTACCTCCCAGGGTGTCTGTTGTGGGGAGGGGAAGGGAAGGTGATAGTAAGCTGGTTTGATTCTCCCTTAAGTGGTAGAGAAAGTCGGCATATAAAAACCAACTCTTCTTCTTCTTCTTCAAATGATAAGCAGCAGTGGTTTGCCATTGCCTTCTTCTGCAGGGTCTTCCTTGGAGGTCTCCCTTCCAAGTACTGACCCTGCTTAGCTTCTGAGATCTTAAAAAAATGAGCTATACCACACCGTCTTCCCTCCCGTTTGCACGAAGGGGGAGCATAATTTCTGAAGATTTCCTCTTGTCACCTCCCCACTGTATCCTGGCAACACTGATGGGCAAATTCACATGGCTTGGTGATATGGCACTCTTTATTTATTTAGACATATAGATTTGGGCTTTTTCAGTTTCTGAGTGGGTTGAATGTCCACCACCATTCCACTTTTCTTTCCTTCGGAGTGGTGTACAGAGCTTATTTTTTATTTATCATTGCAACAAGCATGTGACAATGAGGTTAGAAAGATAATGATGCCCAAGGCCATCCAGCAAAATATTAAGCCAAAATGATTTGAAACTTGGTTTTCTACAACTACTCAACAGTATTATGTACTGCAACACACTGACTCCTCCTGTGGTGTTGTTGTTGTTGTTGATGATGATGATAAGTGCCATCAAATTGCAATCATCTTATCCTCCTGGGAATTTCAAGGCAAGTGATGTGCAGAGGTGGTTTGCCATTGCTTTCCTCTGCATAGCAACCCTTGTCTTCCTTGGTGGTCTCCCATAAAAATATTAACCATGGCTGACCCTGCTTAACTTCCAAATTCTGATGAGCTGAGGCTAGTCTGGGCTGTTAAGGCTGCTGTGGACATAATACTTTTATTTTTGTCAGAATATCTTGAGAAAAACATATTCAGGGTGCTGTATCACCCTCTGCTTGCTGGGGGTAAAGGGAAGATGACTGGGGAAGGCACTGGCAAACCACCCCGCAGACAAAGTCTGCCTTGGTAACGTCAGGATGGGACGTCACCCCATGGGTCAGGAATGACCCGGTGCTTGCACAGGGGACCTTTACCTTTATCCCCCTCTGCTGTACCTCAGTGGAATATGAAGCTTCCTTAAAGTGAGTCAGACCTGGTTTATCTAGCCAAATATTGTCTACTCTTACTAACATCGACTCCCGGAGGCCTCAGAAATCTTATTAACTGGAGATGCCTGGAACTAAAACTGAGAAGACCACCCTCATGCAAAAATATGTATTTTACCAATTGAGCTTTTCCATTAACCTTGGCTGTCTGTGAAGAGGCGGATTAGGTTACTTGAAGGACACCATTACAAGAACGTCTGTGCTAGCATTGTGGTTTGCTCAGTCTATATGTTGTTTCTTCAAAATATGGGAGCTGCAGAGTCCATTTCTAGCTAATGTTCAGAGGGTAGCCATGTTGGTCTGAGGTAAAACAGTTAGATTTGAGTCCAGTAGTGCCTTAGAGGCCAACAAGATTTTCAGAGTATAAACTGTCCAAGTTCCCTTTATCAGACAAAGGGAACTTTGACTCTCAAAAGCTTATACCCCCCAAATTTTGTTGGACTTGAATCTGGCATTTCCAGCTAAGGTTCCTTCAGATATCCAAGGCTGCTTGGAAAGGTACTTCTGTCCCCATAAATAGCAAAAAAAAAAAAAACTTTAAGTGAAAAACAAGATGTTGGCGGCCACAGGGGCACTTGAGGGAGTAGTGGGCCATACCCGGGCTTATAGCAGACCCCAGTCAGTTGTGGGGAAGAGGAAGGGAAGGAGATTGTGAGCTGATTTAATTCTCCTTAAAAGGTAGAGAAAATTGACATAAAAAACCAAACTCTTCTTCTTCAGTACACAACATAGGTGGAGTTTGCTGCTGCTGAAAGTGGAAGAGTCACCCTTCCAACCCTATTACGTGATTTGACTAGTTTGTTTCTGAGTTCAGTTCAAGGTGCTGGTTACAAACAACTCGGCACCCTCCTCTCTATGACAGCCCTTCAAGTACTTGAAGGTGGTTATCATATCCCCTCTCAGTCTTCTCCTCTTCAGGCTAAACATACCCAGCTCCTTCAACCTTTCCTCATAAGGACTTGGTCTCCAGACCCCTCACCATCTTTGTTGCCCTCCTTTGACTGTCCCGCAGTTGCCTTTCCTGGTGGAATTTGTCTACTGCTACTGCATTTCCCTGAACGGTGTTGCTACGGTATGTTGGAAGGAACCTTGGTTGTCAGAGCCTATCCACAATGGCCTCAGGATATAAGGAAAAGAAGCGGTATCATGGGTCTGCAAGCATCTCTGGAAGAACCGTAACGAGAACACCATTTACTCAAAGCATCCGAAGTCCAGCACACAGTCTCTAACACCCTACGCTGCTATCCTGTTTGGGGTTTTGTTGTTGCTGTTGTTATTTTCTTTTCAGGGCTGAGGTTAAAAACTCTGGTGTTTGGGAATGTTTAAAGCAAAATATAATTTGTTAGCTCATGCGGCGAACAGCTGATCCTACTTACAACTTGCACTTAAGAGCACACCATTCGTATTACACCGAAATTATCATCTTGAGACTACTCCAGGAGCCCGAAACAACTGGTTTTCCGTCATATTCCTTTCATCCAAAATAAATAAATAGGCATCAATTTACTTGGAAAATGCATTCTGTGATTATAGTTTAGCCAGAAACCTTTTATTTACAGTGCACACTAATGTACTGTTATTTTTCTCGGTTTACCAGTTGGGAACACAGTTAGCACGGCCGGAGGGACCACCTACTTATACTTCAGACCCTGTCATTTGGGATGTGAAAGAGATTGTTTATTGTTGCTGCTGGAACTGCTACTGGCAAATTTGGGAGAGCAGTTTGTGGGAAGCTGTGATGCAGCTGAAGAGCACTCAGTCTGGTGGTTTGTGTAAAAAATGAGATGAAAATAAGCCAAATATATAATGGCCGCTAAGCTGTTGTGCTTAAATAGCACTCTGTATTCTTCAGCTATCTGTCTAATACCTATTTATCCCATCTTTCCCACAAAGAACTCATGGAGTGCATACATGGTTCTCCCTTTCCCATTTTATCCTCACAACATTTCTGTGAGGTAGGTTAGGGTGAAAGAATGACTGGCCCAAAGTGACCTGGTGAGCTTCATGGCAGAGAGGGGATTTGAACCCAGGTGCTAACTGGATGCTTTAGCCCGTCCCTTACACACATTGACTTTCATACCAGGCACCCAGAATTAAAAAGCCAGTCTCACAGAGCCGATTCTGATATAATATTACGCAGCAAAGAGTTCACCTAGACGTTGGGTTGTGATGTTAGCTCTTTCCCTTGGCTGAGCCCCTCTGGGCTTCGGTACTTCCAGTTCATCCCATGCCCTCGCTGCGGTGTCACCTGATGAGGCGCTTGAGCAACTGAAAAGCAGACGTCACCCTCCTGCAAAGAAGCATTTGGATGTGTGCTTGCTTGCAAGTGAACCTATGGCTTGTGTTTGGTTTAAAAATAAAAGAGTGATACCATAATATAGAACAGGGTGCAAGAATGCATCCTCTTATACTACCAGAAAGGGCGATCCAGTTCATTCCAGAACTCATTCTAGAACACTGTGTAAAGTTTGTTGCTAGAGCCAAGGTGGCACAGGCTTGTTCCTGAGTTCCTCCCAGCCTAACACAGGGTGCCATGTGTTTAGCATTTGCAGAAGATGCGCAGAAACACTCTGCCCCACCAAAAAGCTAGTGTGTTTTGACAGAAGGTCCTGAGGTATCTTTTTCTTTGATGGTCTAGTGAGGGTATGCTATGTGTTTAAATAAAGGAAGGATTTGCATGTGAAGCACATTATGAAACCAATCTACGTGCTACAAAGCCTGAGCGTAGCACACTAGCACTGTGGTAATACGCTTGAAAGGGGGAACATGCCCATTCTAGGAACGAGCCGCAAAAGACCATCTTCAGTCCTTGAAATACTTTTTTTTACAAAGCTATCCTAATTTCCCCCTAAGTTTGTCAATAGCTACATCTGTATTTGGGCGTCCTAAGTAAATTAAGACATCACAGCAAGGAACTTCTACCATTATCTTCCCAGTGCATCTTTTTGGATCGAATATTTGGTTGCTATAGGAACCAACAGCAAGAAGTGCATACACCATTCAGTGCATTGTTCTATGAATAACAACTTGCAGCTTTCCCTTTGCATGTTTTAAGAAGTAGCTATCAATGGTGTTTCAAAAATGCTGCTGGAAAGCTCTGGCCAATTTCCAGGGTTTTTCCAACTTACTTTCTTGACAGTGGCACAAACAGTAGGGGAGATACCACCCTGAACTTTCACATCCAGGTTTCACAGATATTTTGATTGCACCCAAGATGTCCTTGACAGGCATTGTGAGAAATGGCAGGTCATGCTCCTGAGTTACCACCAGAGGCAGCACCCTTCCCATAGAGTTCTGTGTGTGTTAAGTGCCATCAAGTCGCTTCTGACTCATGGCGACCCTATGAATCAGTGTCCTCCAAAACATCCTATCTTTAACAGCCTTGCTCAGGTCTTGCAAATTGAGGGCCGTGGCTTCCTTTATAGAGTCGATCCATCTCTTGTTGGGTCTTCCTCTTTTCCTGCTGCTCTTAACTTTTCCTAGCATGATGGTCTTTTCCAGTGACTCTTGTCTTCTCATAATGTGACCAAAGTACAATAGCCTCAGTTTAATAATTTTAGCTTCTAAGGTCAGTTCAGGCTTGATTTGATCTATAATCCACTGATTTGTTTTTTGGCAGTCCACGGTATCCGTAACCCTCTCCTCCAACACCACATTTCAAAGGAATCTACTTTCTTCCTATCAGCTGTCTTCAGTACGTTTCCTGAAACACTTCTTTGCTTGGGCTGGCACATAAGCAGATTTGTGGTGCACTTTTTCTAAGGAATAGGTTTTGTTTTTAGTTAGGTATTCTATATTATTTATTTAAGAGATGAAGAACGAACAGTGGTGCAGTGGGAAGACGATTTTATTCCAATATGTTAATTTATTTCAATATGTTAAGCGTTTCGCACTGACCTTCCTCAGCGGGATCTGTGAAATATAAAAGCAGCAATACTCCTACTCAACCAGCTGTCTTCCCACTGGACCGTTGTTTTTTCTATGTCTCTTTGCTCCAGTTGGTGCCACCCTTATTCTCTTCCTGTACAATTTATTTAGCAGCCCGAATTGCCCAGACTAGCATCAGCTCTTCAGAGCTTGGAAGCTAAGTGGGGTCAGCCTTGGGTAGTATTTGGATGGGAGACCACCAAGGAAAACCTGGGTTGCTATATAGAGAAAGGCTATTGCAAACCACCTCTGCTCACCTCTTGCCCTAAACAACCCACTCAGGGGTTCATGAGTTGGTTGCAACTTGACAGCACTTAGTTATTATTGTTTATTTTAGACATGTATTGATGCATGAATGAATTGCTTTTTGACTTTAAAAAGACACTCTTGAACCTATTTACGACAGCAGAGAGCACTAGCATTAGCTAACCTTTCACAGCCTTAAGGAGAATGAGATGATCAGGTTATTCTGGCATCTCACCTACCCCTCCAATAGACTTCAACTTAAAGCAGGAGTCCCTAATGTGGTGCTTGTAGGTGCCATGCCCCCGCTTTCCTTGAGCCCACCAAGTGTTTTTAGAAAGTGAGTGGGGCTAGGTGGGGCATTTGGCAAGCAAGGCTTCTGATTGGCTGTGCAGTTTTTTTTAAATCTCGAATTGGTAGCAGCTGCCACCACAACACAACTATGTGATTGAAGGTAAACAGTGGCAGCCATTTCGAGTCTGCCTCTGCCTCCTGCAGCAACTATTTTATGGCTGTGTGCACCCCGCTGTGTCAGATTTCCATAGGTTCCCTCAGGGTCAAAAATTGGGGACTCCTGCCTTAAAGGTTTCATTTTTCAAGAGCCATATTTGCTACTGTGCTGAGCCACATTTTGCTCTAGAGTCATCGGTTGTAAATGGTCTACCCAAGAGAGCCACTGCCAGCCAGATGAAATAATGTCCTCAGCTAGCTGGACCACCGGTTCAACTAAGTATAGGGTAGCATCCTATCTATTTGGCACAGGCTAATTGAACTAACACACCGAATAAAGAAAATGTAGTTTCTGCAGATTGTTTAATAAAGGCCAAATTTGTGTGGATTTTGTTTTACACATTAACTTTCAGCAGGGAAAAAGAATGGCAAAACCCATGGGGAGAGAGGTTATACAGTGGCCGCTTTCAGCTCTAGGTGATGTTACGCAGCTGAGTAAACATGACTTTTCTCATTTTCTTGAAGAAATGTTGAGATTCATGATGAGACTAGGGGTGGTTATTCGTTTCTTTAAAAAAGTCAAATAAACATCCAACCTATGAGGAAACTCAATTTGTCTAAGATGGCAAGAGATTGTAAAGGGTGTGACCCCATATTATTTATTTATACAATCCCTGCTACATCAGTGAAAGCTTCAGTAATGGTAATATTTTAAATTCAAGGTCCATTAAACTGTCCTCTCCTTCCCTATCCTGCTTCCTGGCAGAGTAAATTTCTCTACACCAAAATCCTTGGCATGCTGACATAAATCACTGGGTAGCCATCGCTGTCGTGTTTTGTGACATTAGGTCAATCTTGCCTATTCCACTTACTAATTTGCCAGTACAGCAAGTTGTAGAAACTGGGTGAAAATCGGTCATGACTTACCTTTTTTGTTCTTCCTGAGGACATCCATGTTTGCAATTTTGCAGGGTTGTGTGTCCTAGTGAAGATTGTTCTAAATGCACAGAGAAGCTTAGGGAAGGAGTGTCATACTGAAGCCAAGGAATCAGGAGAAAGATGCTCAAGGTTATCCACGCATTGATTAAATTTGGGCTAGTTTACTGTAATGCACGTTACATGGGGCTGCCTTTGAAGACTATTCAGAAACTACCCTGGCATTCAGAATGCTGTTTGCAAGGCTGCTGACTGGTGGGGCTTCTCAGAAATGTGTCTCACTGGTAGTGAAGCGACTTCTGTAGTTGCCAGTTTGGTTCCAAGCACGGTCCAAAGGGCTGGTTCTTTCTGAAAGCCCTGAATTTTCCTGGACTTGGGATACCTGAAGCACTACCTGCTCCCATGCAAACCTGCCAAGCTGTTGGTATTATTATCAGGGGCTGTGTTGTGTACGTCCACACTTTCACAGGAGAGATAAATGTGGCTACCAGAGACAGCACTTGTTCTATAGTGGCAGAATTCCACTACCAGAGACAGCACTTGTTCTGTACCTGTAGAATTACATCTCTTACCCATTTGCCTGCTGCCTGCTCTGTTGAGTTTTCCCCATCCTTGGATTATCATTTGTATGGTCTTCTGAATTGTTTCTCTCTGTCTAATGCATTGTTGCCGTGACCTGGATAGCCCCGGGCTAGCTTGATCTCATCAGATCTCAGAAGCTAAGCAGACCTCAGAAGCCAAGCAGAGGCATCCCCTGGCAAGTATTTGGATGGGAGACCTCCAAGAAATACCAGAGTTGCTAAGCAGAGCCAGGCAGTTGCAAACCACCTCTGAATATCTCTTGCCTTGAAAACCCTATGGGGTCGCCATAAGTAAGCTGTGACTTGAGGTGTGTATGTGCGTGACTGTATGGTAAAATTCTTATCCCCACTTGAGGCGTCAGACTTCCCACATGGTTATGTGCATGCCATGATAATTTACCTCTTGGTAAAATCTCAGTCGTGGCCTGATTTATGCATGCAAGAGAATGAGGTGGGAGTAAGATGATAAAACATGGAGGTGGTAGAATGGAGTTCGCCATGTGAGACCACAGGTGTTAGGAGCATGTTTTGGAACGTCTGCAAACAGAAAGACAGCACAGCGTGTAAAAACGGTCCTTTTCCTCTACCGGTTTTCTACTGCAGGGAAGTTTTTATGTGAAGGAACTTACAAACCCGGAATCTACACCCTACACCTGGGCTGATGGTAATTCTACCACTTCTGTGCTCGACAGCCTCATTCTTTTGCCTTTCATCCTAATTTGGATTCTGAACGATGCTCGGGATGGAGTGTGAATGCAAAACCAGGATGCCGTAGTATTTCCAGACTGGTTGTTTTGGGAGGAAATGATATGATGTGGATTCTGTTGCTTTGCCTGAGTTCTGGCCTGGCACAACTGCTGTGGCAACATTTTGGACCTTTGGGAAATGTAATTCCTCGCTCTCCTGCTAGGGAACCTGGCAGAGTACCAAGGAAGAAAGTTATCGCTTCAAATGCCATGCTAGGAAGCAAGTTAATAACCATGTACTCACATTGCAGTCAATCAATTAAGAGATAAATGTTGTGCAGTTAAAGGCTTGGGAGGCAAATGCTGTCATTGGAGCTCTTCATTATTAGCAGTTTATCTGACCGACTCTTATTAGCAACTCGATAGAAATTAAGGGTTCTGCAGCCGTTCCCAAAAGCTTTAATAAAAAGATGGGATTGTAATCCTTTGGCCCTTGCTGTAAATATATATATATATATATATTATTCAGTCAGCATTTAGGCTAAATTCTTTTGGAGGAAATTTTTCCCAATAGGTCACGTCTGTTACACAAATTTTACATAGAAAAGTTGAAGTGGGGCTGTGGCTTAGTGGTGGAGCATCTGCTTCATATGCAGAAGGTTCAACCTTCAGCATCTCCAGTTGATAGGTGATGTGAAACACCTCTACCTGGGACCCTGGAGAGCTGCTGCAAATCAGAATAGGCAGTATTGATCTTGACTGATCCGTTGTCTGATTCAATATAAGACAGCTTCATGTGGTCACATGGCGCAAAATGCCTGTTTTTAAAAAAAGATATGAGCTTGGTATCCAAAAGGACATAGAAGCATTATCATGAGATTCTACTACAGTTTCCTCCCTGCTCGGAAAAGAACCCAGAAGATAAGATTATCAAAAGGTGCCTGCAAAATGTAATTGTCCAGTAGTACAGCATATGTTGCAGCAGAAGGTCCCAGGTTCAATCACTGCATCCCCAGTTAAAACAAAAAATAGCAGGTGTTAAGAAAGCTCATTCTCTAAAGCCACAGAGAAGATTTCCAAGCAGTGAGGTTTGAACACTACAGATAACGTAAGTTTCAGGACCCGGGGCAGTGGTGGAGAGGAATCTCCTGTCCTGATTGGGAGACAGCGCAAGAGTGAGGAAAAGTTGTACCCATTTGGAAAGCTGTACCTTTAAGGAGCCGCCACCCATGTTACAGCTGATCAGCTACATCTCTAAGGGAAGTTTAGGGGTGGACCACAGGCATGTCAACACGCAGAATGGCTCTTGGCTTCCAGCAGGGGCGGTTCTCCTATTTACAAGCTAGGCGGTATGCCCAAGTTGTGGCGCTGCCTGTAAAAAGGCTGGGAAAGAGGCCCACAAGGAAGCTCCTAGCTGTCCGCTGTGCGCAGGAGGGAAACCAATGAAAGGACCAGGTGGCATAGTGGTTAAGAGCGGTAGACTCTAATCTGAAGAACCGGGTTTGATTACCCGCTCCTCCACATGAGCGGCAGATTCTAATCTGGAGAACCAGGTTGCTTTCCCCACTCTTCCACAGGAAGCCAGCTGGGTGACCTTGGGCTAGTCACAGTTCTCTGAACTCTTTCATCCCCACCTACCTCACAAGGTGTCTGTTTTGGGGAGAGGAAGGGAAGGAGATTGTAAGCTTGTTTGATTCTCCAAAAGTCGGCATATAAAAGCTAACTCTTCTTCTTCAAACTCCCTTCCCTCTTGTTCTCAGGCTAGTTGGGTGATGTTTTGGGGCCACAGTGTTGAGGAGGGCTGGGCAGAGCCTTGAACAGGTTGTACAAATAGTATAATGAAAAAATGACTGAAATGACATTTTAATATTTTGCTATAAGGAAGAGAAGTTTCCATTCCCCCCTCTTTACTACTTCATCCTTCAGAACTCAAGCCCTTGCCAGTAGTAGTAGATGCTTGGCTGTTTATCCTACCAAAGTGTCTAGATTTAACCACTGCAACTCCAGGTCCTCCCCAAATCTGTTTTGACAGACCTGAGGAGAACCCACGAAGGGAAAGAGAAATCAGTGTGACACTCCTAGTTGCACAGAGCCAGCTGCCGATGGCCTGAACTCATCTTGATTAGTTTCATGGCTTAGGTCCATCCCCACTTAATTGGCTGCCAACAGCTTTCCTAATTGATGGTGATAGATGGAATGGCAAGAGTTTGCTGGGAAGGATGAGCCAATGAGAGGTTGGCAGACAGGTAGGAAAGCCTCCCGCAATGTAAACAACGCCTACAAAGAGACCTGGAGATAAGCAGGAAGGTAACCATTACATCTTAGAAGCAGGCCCCATGTTGCAAAATTCCTACATGGAAAGCACTTGTTTATGGTTTTATAATAGTGTTTTAACTGAGGTTTTATGGTTTTATGTATTTTAGAGGTTGTTACCTGCCCTGAGCATGGCCTGGCTGGGAATGAGGGCTGGCTGTAAATTTGAAAAACAAACAAATAAATAAATGTAAGAAGTGTCATGCTGACTGGATCATCATGTGTGGATAAGTGCATGTTTGTTTTTCTCATGTGTATGCTCCAGGAGAGGAGCCCCGTGGCGCAGAGTGTTAAGCTGCAGTACTGCAGTCAAAAGCTCTGCTCACGACCTGAGTTCGATCCCGACGGACGTCGGTTTCAGGTAGCCGGCTCAAGGTTGACTCAGCCTTCCATCCTTCCGAGGTCGGTAAAATGAGTACCCAGCTTGCTGGGGGTAAAGGGGAGATGACTGGGGAAGGCACTGGCAAACCACCCCGTAAACAAAGTCTGCCTAGGAAACGTCGGGATGTGACGTCACCCCATGGGTCAGGAATGACCCGGTGCTTGCACAGGGGACCTTTACCTTTTTATATGCTCCAGGAAATGGCACCTGTCCATAGCGATCATGTGCATTTGACACAGTATAAGCTTACATGTGCAGATGCTGTGTGCGATGATTTATGTATGGGTTGCATGTTACTAACTATATGATGCAATGCTTAGTGAGAGGGAGTTCAGGTCATGATGAAATACAAGCAGTGCTGAAACTGCTGTTTAAAATGTGTCCGCACAGCCATGTGATTTTGCTTCTGCAACTCCCTGTGTACAGACAGGAAGACTGCAAAGCAAATTTGTATGTATCCTACTGAGTTCGTTAAGGAAGAGGGTGCAGTGAATTACCCTCTGTACCCATTGGACCACATGAGATATACTGCCCAATTGATGTGTCATTTATATAGCTAGTGCCTCTCGTCTGATCGTAGCCAGCGTAGTGTAGTGGATAAGAGTGGTGGTTTGGACTGGTGGAGTCTGATCTGGAGATCCGGGTTTGATTCCCCACTCCTCCACATGAGCGGAGGAGGCTAATCTGGTGAACTGGATTTGTTTCCCCTCTCCTACACATGAATGAAGCCAGCTGGGTGACCTTGGGCTAGTCACACTCTCTCAGCCTCACCAACCTCACAGGGTGTCTGTTGTGGGAAGGGGAAGGGAAGGTGATTGTAAGCCGGTTTAACTCTCCCTTAAGTGGCAGAGAAAGTCGGCATATAAAAAGCAACTCATTATTATTATTATTGGACGATGGGGGGGAAGTGCTTGCTCAACACTGGTAGTTTTCAGTGGTTCTTATGGCACCTTGGTCTGGATGGATTCCTTCTAGTATTGTAATGATGAGATTTTAGTAACCTTAATTTATATAAAGATAAGGCAGGATTAAATATTGGAAACATATATCATGGAGAACTATATTATTTTGAGTCTGCAGGCATGTATATGGCAGCAGTTATCAAATTTTGGCATAGTGAACCTTAGATCAAATTATCCAAACCTCTTTATTACTATAAAATAAAGTGCTTTAAATGACGAGACCTTCAATTAGAGCTGCGCTTTTTACATTTCCGTGATAACTTTTCTTCCAAGAAACCCATGCAGAGCATTGTGGCGATTGTCATAAAGCACCCACTCATCTATCTTGGGTTACTGGCCAGACCTGGTGATCATCGCCATCTTATCTTTTTGAATTGTGAAGGCTCACAAGAATGTGCCCAACATTGATATGTCTTTCATAGAAGGTTGTGCACTATTACCAACCTTGTTTTGAAGAACCAGTGTGGTGTAGTGTTGGATTATCCCAACTCAGCCACAAAGCATGTCTGGTGCCCTTTGACCAGTTGTAGTCCTTCAAGCTAACCTTTGTTGTATGGACCAAAAGGAGGAGAGCAGAGCTATGTACCTGAGCTCCTTGAAGAAAGGATGGGATAAAATGTAATAGTAAATTAAAGAACCAGAGTTCTCTGGAACACCTTTAGAAGCCCATTGGGCTAGAAAAGAAGGAAAGAGGACCATGGCAAGTGAAGACCTCTCCCTGCCCAAAGTCCACTGTGTGTATGTAAAGTGCTGTCAAGTCACAGCTGAGTTATGGTAACCTCATAAGGTTTTCAAGGCAAGAGATGTGGTTTGCCATTGGCTGCCTCTGCATCGCAATCCTGGACTTCCTTGGCATTCTCCTATCCAAGAACTAACCAGGGCTAACTGTGCTTAGCTTCTGAGATCTGACAAGATCAGGCTAGCCTGGGCCATCCAGCTCAGGGTTCAAAGACCACCAAGGAAGCAAAACAACAACAACCCCACAACCTCTTGCAGAATCAGTGGCTATCACCATGGTTCCCCAGGATTTTTAAACAGTTGCCACTATTGCATTGACTGAGAAGGATTGGGAATGAATTGCCACGCTAGGCAAAGCATACAGTCAAAGCACTCGGAAACAGATTACATCTTTCCACAGCCACTGCCAAGGTATGCCTCATACTTTGTGTACTGATGGTGCAGGGGAAAGAAGAGCTAAGAAAACTGATTAGGGGGGATTAGCCCTCATTGTCTGATACACATTTAGGCTGATAAAAATAACAGAAGGAGATAAAAGTACATTATTGTCTCCTGGGATGGATACAAGGCTTGTCGAAATACACATACTATGAGTGGTGAAGCCACTCTTAGAAGCAGTCTCTTTGGTCAATGTAAAGTCGTCCCCCTGGGGCTAAGCTTGTTCCATACCAGCTTCTGATGTGAAAAACCCTCCTCCCCGAGAACAGTTTTTCAAACCAAGTTCTGTTTTGGTTGGTTGTGTGCTTTTTTAAAACACAAATGTTAAATTGAATATATACATTTGCAAACAGTAAAGCGATAATTGGTTTGTTGATCGTCTGTCGAAAGCATTGTAAAGCTAGAGAGCAGTCAGGTTCGTTCTGGGACAAGAGTTGGCAAGACCTCTTTTCAAGGGTGCATTTAGACAAGATGTGCTGGGTCCACCTGTTTTTAAGGTTAAAAAGCAGCCACAAGGGGAGCCACAGTTTAGACAGGGACTGCAGTGCAGGGATAGGGCGCTTAACGCTTCCCCCTGTGCCATTTTCCCAGTTGAAATCTCCACCCTGCCTCTTCTGTTAGCTCAAATAAGGAAAGTAGGTATGTACAATACAAGTATTGGTTATGAGGATTATGGGAGGGGGTGAACCTAGTTTATGCCGCTCTGAGATTCTTTGAGAGAGAGCAGAATAAAAAATATTATACATAGTGCCGGTCTTTTTTTCCTTCCAGGTACTAAAAGCAACTCAGGGTGCCAGTTTGTACTGGGAAATCACTATGTGGATTTTTGTATGTATGTGTGTAAAGGGCTGACTTAATGGCGACCCCAGCAAGGGGCTTTCAAGGCAAGTGATTAAGCAGAGGTGGTTTGCCACTGCCTTCCTCTGCACAGTCTCCAAGTACTGACCCTGCTTATCTTCTGAGATCTGACGAGATCGGGCTATACCATGCCGCCTTGCCTCCCCCCTCTTGCATAGCCCTGATTTAAATCACACCCCAGCTGCTTTTTAACCTTTAAAAATGTCAGCTAATCTAATATATCTTCCACTTCTTATTTAATTGTACCCTAAGGTACATCTGTACATACCTTTGGAAAACAGGAAACATACAAGGGAAAAGCCTTCCTGTTATAGGAATGGTTGTGCTCTTTACTGAAAACCTGGATCTGAAATGGCTCTGGTACTGTATTAAAGAAAAAGCGTGGTAGGGGGAAGTCTGGTAAGAATTTTTCAGCTGAAACAAAATTGCTGTCATAGCCCACGCAGGGTATTAAGACAGCTTGGAAGATCCATTCAATGTAGCAATAAGAAAAGGATTTGGCATTTAACCTCTTGAAATTAAACTAGGTGTCAACATCAATAGCTTGGTCTTATTGGAGCTTTACTGGAATAACAAATTGTGAAAGCAGTACAGTTGTGTCTCCAGTATGACCTTGAAAGATGGATAGTGGGGTGTGCTTCTCCCCCCACCCTCATATTGGAGAAATTAGCTGTTTTTTGGTGCCAATAATGAAAATTGTTCTTCCTCTCCTTCACATACAATTTACACAAATGCATGTTCCTTTTTTCCCCTTCTTCAGTAAAAGATGCACTCCTTGTATGGCCTGGAAAAAATAATGTGTGAACTAGCAGCACAGAGATCTCTCCCATGGTCAAATCCACATATCATGATGAATTCCAGAATTCACGTGTCCAACTGTTTATGGGTGAAATCTGTGTGGCATCTTGCATTATATGCTTTGCATATGAACCTTTACATGTTATGCTAGAAAAGGCACACAGAAAGTGATACCAAACCAGATGAAAAAGTTATAAATAATGTGTGGGGCCCATACCTAATGCTACAGTAGGAACTACATTGATTGAGGATAGTTCACAAAAAGATCAGTGGTTAACAGTGCCATCCCAAGCAGAGCTACATTCTTCTAAGTCCACCAGAATCAATGAGTGTAGAAGTTTGTAACTCTGCTTAGGATTGCACCGTAAAGCAGAAAATGGAGTTTTACAGGGATTGTTTCTTCTTTGCCAGAGAAGGGCGGTGGGGCTGGGAGGACCAGCCTCAAGGCGTTCATGACTTCATCAGAGTAATACACAAGGAGGACAAACACGATAGGTGAACACAACAGCTTTGCTAGCTTAACACTTGCATTAAAGTTCCACAGTACACAGCATTGGTCACACCACACCTGGAGTATTGTGTGCAGTTCTGGAGGCCCCACTTCAAAAAGGATGTGGACAGAATGGAGCGGGTGCAGAGGAGAGTGGTGAGGATGATCTGGGGCCTGGAGACCAAGCCCTATGAGGAAAGGTTGAGGGAGTTGGGAACGTTTAGTCTGGTGGAGCATAGTTTGAGGGGGAACATAATTGCTCTCTTTAAGTGTTTGAAGAACTGTCACTTAGAGGAGGGCAGGGAGCTGTTCCAGTTGGCAGCAGAGGATAGGACTCGCAATAATGGGTTTAAATTGCAGGTGGAGAGGTTGGAAAAAATAGGAAAAATTTTTTTACAGTAAGAGTTGTTCGACATTGGAATCAGCTACCTAGGGAGGTGGTGAGCACCCCCTCACTGTCAGTCTTTAAGCAGAGGCTGGGCAATCACTTGTCAGGGATGCTGTGGGCTGATCCTGCATTGAGCAGGAGGTTGAACTAGATGGCCTGTATGGCCCCTTCCAACTCTATGATTCTAGGGGGAGGATGCCCCCTCAACCTTTTCCCCAGCCAACAATTAACCACTCACTATTTATTTATCTATTGCCTGCCTTTTTCACTGGTACTCAAGGCGTGTTACACAGAATAAATTAATACAATCAACAGAGTAGGACTTCCAATAGACAGTGCAGCAGGATTTGACTTGTAAAGATCTTGGAAACCAGTCAGAGGCAAAGCACAGCCTAAGTATTAATGTGATAAATTGTAAAGAAAAGTTTCATATCCCTAATATAATAATACCCCTTTTAATATAGGCAGGTCCAGGCCGGGATGTTATAGAACACTGTGAGTTTGGATGTTGACTGACTCTCCTACACCTGCTAAATCTGAGAAAAAGGTGGGAGTCAAGTGGCCCTCCTAAAATAAGGAAGATAAAACATTATTGTCCGGTATCACCCCCTGGACCATTCCAAGAGTACATGTGCTTGCTCATGTTTACATTAATATTCTGAAGGCGCATCAACCTGACTGTTGCCCTCCACTTCTCCTACCAAGGTTGTTCACCATATTTCACATAGGGGCAAGTATATACAAAATAATTGAGGACCTCTTCTGTCCATTTATTGCGGCCCTACTCTTGAGGATTTGACTGGTGGCTAGGTTTGCCAGTTCTGGGTTGGGAAATACCTGGAGATTTTGGGGGTGGAGCAGAGTTTGGGGAGGGGAGGGACTTCAATGCCATAGCGTCCATCTTCCAAAGCAGACATTTTTTTCCAGGTGAACCGATCTCTGTCGGCTAGAGATCAGTTGTAATAGCAGGAGAACTCCAGCTACCACCTGGAGGCTGGCAGCCCTACTGGTGAATGAGATAACTTCTCAGAATCGGGGCTGTTGTAAACAGGTGGTTCAGTCAGGGGCAAGTTGACAGGTTTAAGAATCCAAGAGATGCAATGGCCCTTTTGGAAGAGGAATAAGGATACCTCACAGCCTCATACACGCTCCTCTAGGAGATGTAAACCCTCTCCTCCCCAGGTGAGTGAGTAGGCATACATACATATGCATCTGCCGGGAGAACAGATGGTCTCGTTCATTCACTGTGGATGTGTAAGTGGCTCAGGTTGCAACTAAAGAATGGCTGCCTTCGGGTCTCCCAAAGAACAGGCTGTTCTATTAGGCTGAGCAGTAATTGCTCTTGGAGGTTTGTGCCGTATCGATCCATTGGTGGAGGTTCAATTTCAGTGCAAAGAGTTGTGTTTGGGATTTAATTGGAGTGATTAATAACTCGCAACAGCCGAGCAGGAATCAATATGGATTTCAAACGGCAAAAAAGTAGCCCATTTTCCTCCCATAGCGTGGCAGCTGACAGTTTCTTGTTTGCGCTTAGTTGACTAATTAAAACCACAAGATCACTTGATATATAGTGAGGTTGTGGGGTGTTGTTTTTTAGAAAGCTCCGGGCTTTGACCTGAATACTAGATAAGTTGGATTCTTTGTTTGTTTATTCTAGTTATCTAAAGAAAGTCTAGACTTCCGAGCCCTCAAAGTAACATTATGCTCTCTGTGCATCAGGCCCTCCTTGATGAATACAAAAAAGCTTTTGTATCTTTTTTTCTTTTTCGTTTTTTGCGGTGAGGGCTGTAGATTGCCTCTTGCGTCACTAGTAGTGAGCCAGTCGGCATCCGCTTAAGAGCAAGGCTGAAGGGTTTTATCCCTGCTGCGTTTGATCCAGCGTTATAGCCCAAGATTAAAAGCCTGCATGAAACTTCCAATCTCATTACAGAACCAGCATCCACAGTAGGTGCCTGGGTTGAAAATCCTGTTTCAGCTTTGCCTTGAAAAGCTGCCAACAGCAGCCTTGCTATGCAAATGTGGCGTGACTTACTTTTCTGCGGATTTGAGCAGCAATCCTTGCCCTTTATTCTTTGGCCCCAATCCTTCGGTTCAGGGCCCATTTATCTTTTTTTTCCGTGGCTTCGCCATGTCGTCATGCATGCTTCCAGCTAACAATCCTAGAGATAGCGTGGTGGGTTCCAGGAATCAAACCATCCCATTAAAGAACCACAAAGGCAACAAATCACTATCCCAGTGATTCCGCCTTTATGCCGACAAGATCCTTTTTCTGCAAAGAAATTCTTACTCTTTGTGTTGGACGTTTTCCCAATCCATCCTAGCTTTTTAGGAATACAGAATTTTCTTCCCGCAGAGTTTTGACTTTGTATAAATATTTCTCTAGGAGACTTTTTCTCATAGCTACTTGATAATAGAATTACCGTACATTACCGTACATGCACACATTTAACACACACACAAACATGCCCATTGCTTCAAAGGTGAAATTTATGAGGAAATGAGATTTAGATTGTGGCATACCATAATTCTAGTGGTATTCAAAGCTCTTTGCTGAGTGATAGTTCAGTTCTGCTAATGCGGAGACTGTAGGCACAAAACACCAAGTGCCATGTTCGAATAGATTGTTTAGAAAGGAAGACTCCATTCAGCGTTTTGGTATGATTCTGCAGAGATCTTCAAGCCACATGCTCCTGCATTGCCCCATTTAAACAATTCCCAAATGCATATTCAGGATCCTAAATCACTTAGGCCGATTCTGGCATTGACATTTTAAGGCCTAAATGGGTCGGTTTTCTGCCCATATGAACCTGCCTATATATTGCATTTTTCCTTGGAGGGAAAACTCCATGTTCCATCTCCGTTTGAATTTTGCTGGGCTGGTATGAGAAGTCGGCTTTTCTGGGCTGGCATGCCCAGACTTTGTTACTCTGCACCGGGAAATCTGGTTGGCTCCCTCATTGCTCATCTTCAGAAGCAGAGAGACTCTTTTGTTTTACCATGTCTTTGGTTTGAGTGGCAACTGAATTATGTTTTTGTTTGATTTATTTGGTTTTTCTGTTGGTTTTATTAAAGTGTTGGGCTCCTTGTGCTGGGCTTACAGTTAATTTGTGAATATCGATAGATCCTTTTTGTGTGTGTGTTGTTCATTCTCTGCTTATTGTTCCACTGGATGGGAAGGCATGATACAAATATTTAGAAATAGGTTTTGGAAACCAAGAGAGGAAAACTCAAGTGTGATTCATACTAAACAGTGAATCTTGCAGGGTTTTGCTGGGCAAATGACTCTCAATCTCTCCCCAAAAAGGGTGATGGTAGATCTGGCTAAATGTTTCACTCTGATGGAAGGGCAGGATAAAAAAAAAAAGTAACACAAATAAACTGGAGATACTTACACAGTGCGAAAGTCTTGAAATCGTGTTGCTTTGAAAGTCGTGTGCTTCAGAAGAAGAAACAAAAGACGCACTTGGGAACAGATTCCAAGGACCAAGCCTCCAGCTTGTTTCCTTTCTTTCTTTTTTTTGCCACAGTTGCTTTCTTCTCAAAGCTGAAGGCTTGTTACAGCCCCGGCGTACAGCAATCTAGCAGGTTAAATGACTTGGGCAACACAGTTTATTAAAACTGGCAAGTGCTCGCTCCAGTTCTTTTTCTGATAGTCAAGGCTGTCGGAGAGAATAATTGACAGTGGCAGCTGTTCTGAGGCTGTTTCAGATTGTTGCAAGAACTATTTGACTTGACAGACAGCTCCGTACGAATGAACTGAAGTGATAGAGGCTGAATCCTGGGCTGGTCGGGCAAGGAGCTTTCCTGTTGAAAGAGCGTAAGTGGGGGGGAAATTTGTTTTTTGCTGAGGCCTAGGTTTGGATTTGGCAGTGCTGGTAAATGGAAGGAGCTCCTTTTATCAAAAGGTGGGATTCGCTGCAAGAGGATGTAGTGATGGCCACAAGCATAGACAGTTTTAAAAGGAGATTAGACAGATTCATGGAGGGCGGTGGCTACTAAGCATGGTGACTAAGGGGAACCTCCACATTCAGAGGCAGTAAACCTCTGAATACCGGTGTCAGGATATCATAAGAACAATAAGAATATCATAAGAACATAAGAATGTAAGCAAGGTCATGCTGGATCAGACCAAGGTCCATCAAGTCCAGCAGTCTGTTCACACAGTGGCCAGCCAGGTGCCTCTAGGAAGCCCACAAACAAGACAACAAGACAACATGAAGCCTGCTGGGTGACCTCGGGCTAGTCACAGTTCTCTTTGAACTCTCTCAGCCTCACCTACCTCACAAGGTGTCTGTTGTGGGGAGAGGAAGGGAAGGTGATTGTAAGACTCCTTTTGGTAGAGAAAGGTCTTTCCCACCATCTTCTCCCTGCGATTTAATTGAATATGCCAGGGGTTGAACCTGGAACCTTTCTCTTTGGTTGACCAAAACTGGCATTGATTATAAACTTTTAGGCAATGTGTATTATGGCTACAGTAGTATTCAGGAGGGAGGGAAAAGATGGTTCGTAAGGATTCCTTGTAGGTATAGTAAGTTGCATTAGTTAAAGGTATTGCAGTGCAAAGTAGACTGCTCTTAACTGTAAATGTATGAAACCCAAGTGAATTGATTCTTGGAAGGGGCAAGGCATTAATTATGGCTTCCTTCCTTTTAGCTGCATCGGTGTGAGCAGTAGGTTGAAGAGCAGAAGCCAAACTGTGTGTGCTAATTATTCTCAATTACATGGCACTCTTCAGCTTGTCAGCAATTTGTGTCAGTTTTTTAATATGCTTAAGGCCGTGTTCACATGACCAGCTACTGCAGTTTAAGAGAGTCATAAAGCACTTTAACTCTTGTTCTGTTGTCACCAAAGTTGGAGCTGAAGAGGAAGGGCTGTGGTTCAGTGGTACAGCATCTGCTTGGCATGCAGAAGGTCCCAGGTTCAATCCCCAGCATCTCCAGTTGAAAGAACTAGGCAGTAGGTGATGTGAAAGACCCCTGCCTGAGACCCTGGAGAGCCGCTGCCAGTCTAGAGTAGACAGTACTGACTTTGATGGGCCAAGGGTCTGATTCAGTAGAAGGCTGCTTCATGTGCTCATGTGTTCAGGACATGGAACGGGAGTGTGGATTCCTCCTTTACAGGCCTCATCACCAGGTTTCTGAACCAGTAAAGCTGCATGCAGAAGGTTTGAACCATTTTGGTTTGAACACAGTTTCCCCCCCCCTCCATCCTGTGAACATAGGAAGCTGCATTATATTGAATCAGACCATTGAGCCTTCTAGCTAAGTAGCGTCTAAGGTCTCAGACAGAAAATGGCCTTTACCAACACCTGCTGTTTAAGATCCAGTAGCTGGAAATGACAGGAATCGAATCTGAGATCTTCTTACTCAAAGCAGGTACTGTATTGCTTAACCACGCCCCCTCTTCCACATTACTCTGAAGTAATCCCACAGCCCTTTGCCTGTTCACATAAGAAGTGGCTTCTAGAACTCAGGTGAGTGAGCGATGCTGACACTGCGGCTCATTAGGCACAGTGGTTTAATTTTGGTACGCACTTCCATATTGTCTCTGTGGAATTTAAACCCCACCTTCTCCCATTCTCTCCCCCTCGTACCAAATTCCCACACTCGTACCAAATACGTACAAGTGTGGGAATTTGTAGTACCTCAAGGCCAAGCTTGTTGATCTTAAGCCAGATCTTAAGCTTATCGAAGTCCTCAAATCAGCCTTTGTGGATTGTAATCCCTTGCACTTGGGCAACACTTAATCAGCTTGAATGCAAATTCCTGTAACAGAACAGGTTTAATTTGTGTCAGCGTTTTTTTTCTTTTTCTTTGGTATTGTATTTAGTCAGCCACAGTGCGTGGTGTACCCGCTTGGTGGCATTCCTGTCTTCTACATGCAGCAAGAGGGACTGCTGGAGGGAGGAGCTGTTTAAAGTTTACAGCAGATTTCAAATAGCCAGGTTGGTTTTCTCATTGGCAGCACTCAGCAGTTTTCCTCTAGACTCCGCTAAGCTCTTGAAGAATTTGCTTTCTGCTGAGAAGTCAGCATCACCGGCTGGCCAGCAGCCGTCCCTCCAAAGTCTATGGATGCTTAAATCAGAGTTACTGAATGTCCTCATAAATCTCCCGAAAGTAATAGCATAATCCTTTTTGTGCACTTTAAGTTGGGGTTGTGGGTTTTGCTCACTTAAAAAAAAAATTAAATGTGCACTTTCTGCTTGGCCATGTTGAGCCAAGGATCTTGCCATTAGAGCACTTCCCAGAAGTGTGTTGGGAGCTTCCTTAAGAAAGCACAGAGGGGACCTGGGCTTTTTCCAGTTCAGATCTAAGCCTGCCCTTTTGGCCAAGACTTGGATTGACAACTTCCACACCCTATCAATAAATGCAATGAGGGTAGTTCAGGGAAGGGGTTGGTAATTGAAGGCATTTTAAATATATATTACAACTGTGCCTCACTCCTTCTCCAAGGGGAGCCAAGAGTAGAAGGAACGGAACCTTCACGGTAAGTAACCAAGGTCCCGTTCTCCAAGGGGAGCTGAGTTCCATGTGTTTGGGTTCCATCCAGGTAATTTACAAGGTCAGATCTGTCTGCTTTGATCATCCAAGTAATTTACCATCCAGGTAATTTACAAGGCCAGATCTGTTTGCTTTGCAAATCATTCTCTTGGGTCTCTGGGGACCACACATGCTCAACTCCCACAAATTTGGAATGATCATGAGGGAAGCAACTTTGTCTCTTATTCAGAGTTCATCTTAGCCCATAAGATGCTTAGGTAGAGCTTCACATCACACCTAAAGCTGCCTTCTACTGAATCAGACTTTTGGTCCACCAGAGTCAGTATTGTCTACTCAGACTCTCAGCAGCTCTCCCAGGTCTCAGGCAGGTCTTTTTTCACATCACCTGCTGCCAGATGCTTCAACTGGAGATGCCAGGGACTGAACTGTCTGCATGCCAAGCAGATGCTCTGCCACTGAGCCACATCCCTTCCCAAATACACATATGAAATTGCCTTATATTTAATCAGCCCATTGAGCCATGAAGGGCAGTATTGTCTCACCAGACTGGCGGAGGGTCTCAGGCAGACTTCTTTCACACCACCTACAGTCTTAACCTTTTAAACTGGAAATGCTGGGGATTAAACCCGGGACTTTGTGCATGCAATGCAGTGGCTGTTTGACAGAGCCACAGCACCTTCCCTCCCATAGCATCATAGTTCTTCCATGAATCCCTCCGTCCTCATTTTGCGTCGCCCGGTTATAGTTTCACAACTCCTTTCCATTCTGTTCCATTGCCTGGTAAAGGCAGCACTGATGCTTTTAAAGCTGTATCTGCGAAGTGGAGGAAAGCACACCGTATGAATTATGATAGTGATGAACTTGTTTCGGAGGCTTTCGCCAAGGAGAAATGCCACGTTTGTTTGGTAGATCAACTGGCCTTGTATGCCATTGTTCTCACGTTTACAACGCTAGAATTATAGCTCTTTTCTGCTTCGCTAGAGTGTCGCAAGGACAGATCCATTAAAGGTTTACGAGGGCTCGGATGTCTCAATAAAAGGAGGCAGGATCATGTACGTGTTTGTGATGGATACCTTGAGGGCCGATGCGCGCACAGGTGTTTTCGGCAATGAGACGCTCTTGCCCTTTGTTAAGGAAGGTTTGGTGCTTCCATTCCCGATCCTTTATGTCTCCATTCAAGCTATTGATATCTGAGCAGTGTATTGCTTAATATAAAGTATTCTAGGGGTCGCTTTTGATTAACAGCGAGCCAAGCTGACGTGCCGCAAAGGGGCAGAATCACGCCTGGTTTGCGTGGTTGGGAGGAGGAAAGGCAAATGCGACGTGGCCTTCGGTGAAACACAAATCTCTGTAAATGTCAGATACCCTGTGAAGGAAAGAGCCAAGCTGAGGCCGAGTTCAGCTTTAATTAAGGTTGAAATATTGGAGCTGACTGTTGAGTCTTAGGCAAATTGGCTCAGCCTGTTATCACAAAGCATGAAAATTAACTACTCTAGAACTTGGTAAAAATAAACACATTTCTGTCATTGGAATGTTCCAGTGGAGGGTGGTGAATCTCATGCTTGTTTATAGCAGGGCAGAGGTCAACGATGCAGAGTTTTGTGCAATCACATGCTAGGGAGTGGGCCGTCCACTTCGTTTTTGAAAGCCCGGAGGAAATCCGATATCCCCAGGCGTTGCTTGTAGTTAGCATCAGAAAAGAAGAGACGGGAAACGATGGGTGATTTGTGGTTTGCTTGGAGTTGGTTTTACATTTTTACTATTTTCGGTAACAATATCTGTTCATGAAAAAAAGTACACAACACAAGCCTTTATTGGCATAAAAAAGGAAGAACATACATTTGGATAAAACCGAGTGCAAATAAATAAAATTGGATAAAACCCTCCCAAATCAGCCATTAAGGGAAGCTACACACCATTCACAATACCTGATTGCTAACTGTAGGAACCTTGCCACTGATTCAGTTATTTTTGGGCTTTGTGGATGAGCCATTCCCTGTTTACGAACAGCGGGTCAATGAATTGGGATCAGCTACAAGCATAAAAGCAACAATTAAAAAGAACATGCACAAAGGATTCAATTTCACCATTCCCGCAGGGGCAAACTCTGTCTGCAAATGGGATTTTATTAAATCTTCCATATAGGTGGAAAAGCTTTTTTTGGTAAAAATGGTACCCATGTTGGTTCTGAGGAGACCATGATCCACAGCAACAGTCACTTAGGCACATGAGAGAAAACTGCTGAAAAATGACTACTTCCCTCCCTGTAGCTTCCTGGCTCCCAGCCTTGTGTTTTCAGCCTTGTTAGAGCGATCTGTCCAGATCCTGGCTGCCGCCCGCTCCTGGCCTTCCTTGCAGGGATGTCAGGCCCCTGGCTGTCCACAGCTCGGGTAGCCAGAGCGGGGTCGAGTCAGGACTGGACATCGGCCCCTGCCAAGGGCCTTGGCTACAATTATAAAGGTTGCCCACTCTGAGTAGCTGCACGCTCAGATGAACCACATTCAGTACCCCAAACAGAAGCAGCTTATATTTTTTTTCTTTACATTTTCTATCTACCATGGAAATCAAGATGGTGTACATAGCAGGTGTCCCATCCAGGTGCTGCTTAGCTTCAGCACAGTTGTTGAGGAGTGGTTAAAACGCTTAGGGCTGTTTAGCTTGGAAAGAAAGCGGTTAAGGGGAGACATGATAGAGGTCTATAAAATTATGCATGGTTTGGAGAGAGTGGACAGGGAGAAGCTTTCCTCCCTCTCTCATAATACTAGAACATGGGGTCATCTGCTGAAGCTGGAGGGCGAGAGATTCAAAACGGATAAAAGGAAGTATTTCTTCACACAACACATAGTTAAATTGGGGAACTCCCTGCCCCAGGATGTGGTGATGGCTGCCAACTTGGAAGGCTTTAAGAGAAGAGTGGACATGTTCGTGGAGGAGAGGGGGTATTCATGGCTGCTAGTTAAAATGGATACTAGTCATGATGCATACCTATTCTCTCCAGGATCAGAGGAGCATGTGCTGGGGAACACAGGCAGGATGGTGCTGCTGCACTCGTCTTGTTTGTGGGCTTCCTAGAGGCACCTGGTTGGCCACTGTGTGAACAGACTGCTGGACTTGATGGGCCTTGGTCTGATCCAGCATGGGTTTTCTTATGTTCTTATGTACATTATGTGCCTTTGGACTGTAGTCAGGGGCCCTCGGTTGTGAATAAAGAAATTTATAATATGGCCTGGGGGGTGGGGGGGTCTGCTTTGCACTCTGATCTCTGTGAATGCAGGATACGGTATTGGCGCCTTTAGCAAAATGCAGGGGAAAGTTAAAGATAGAATGGGCTATCTCAATACTTCCCAAGAGACAATGTTTCTGGTGGTTTCACGGGAGCTTTTATAACAGCTTTTGCCATGTTCCTGAGGTTTCCAAAACCTTACCGGTTATTAAGGCTGCGTCGCTGCTCTCATGCCACTGCACTACAAGTTCTTGGCAGCGGCATTCTAACCCAATCCGGATGTGCACCGTTGAGTTCCTAAAGCGTAATTCCTAGAGCGCTGAAAGGATATAGAGTGCTCCTAGGTCTTTTTCTTATTCGTCCTCATCTCAGTCATAACAGGTGGGTCGTTTCAGTTCTCAGTTTACAGATGGGGGTCATCTGGTCTGAGGGAGACGAAGGACCCAAGAAAGTTTTTAGATAAGCTCGGAGTAAGATTGAGGTCTGGTGTTCTGTTAGCAAAGCCATACCCTTCGATTGATTTTGCCAAGACAGTTTTTGCTGGAAAAATGTATTTATGTGCCAGTTGGTTATTTGGTTATCGTGCTGTGGAAACGTTGATAGAGGAATGAATTCTTTTTAAAAAGAAACCCTTGAAGGACCAGCAAGCATTCCTATTGTCGTTCACAGTTTTAATAAAAATTAATGTTATCTGTTGATGTAAAATTGTGGGGTAAATGCCGGCAATATGAACGCTAACTCACTGTGTAATGTTAGGTGCTTTCAAGAGCAGGAGACATTGTGGATAGCAAAGAAAAACATACCTTTTGCAAAGAATGTATGTCTTACGAGCACTTACGAGTCGCCTGTATTTACATGTATCTCGTCTAGTTTTGTCCCTGAATTCTGCTTCAGTTAGCATTTGGTGGCTGATCCAGGGAGGTATGCCCAGGTAGAAGAATTACCAGGCAGGAGAATTTCAATTTCAGCGATTCCAAAAAATTCAGACGTGAAATGCGCAGTCAAGAACATAACCCCAAAGTCTGTAACTTGGAGAAGGCCTATCAACCAAATTGAGGCGGATTTAAGCCAGCCTGCTGTTGAATACCTTAGCTTAAGAAATGGTGGGAGATGCTGTGATTGGCGGGAAAACTGCTTTGCTAAAGGGAAAGAAGAAACAACTATGTGAATCCAATATCAAGCTTTTGATGTGGGCCGAGCTATCGGTAAACAAATAGGTGCTTCCTGGTCAATAACCTTGAATCCTTTCCACCGCATGCCTAGCATATTGGGATGTTTTGCTACATAAGCATGTGTCTTTATTTCTTCTTCTTGAAGGTCCAGCCTCGAATGACAAGGCCGAAGTGAAAGCGGCAAGCATCCCAAAGGTTTCCGGGCTGGAGCGCAGCCAGGAACTGAGCACTGACGTGCCCTTTGTGCTACCGATCCACAGCCCCCAGCCACCCGCTGCTGTAGTGACTTCAAACTCCTCCGCACCCACGTCGAGTGCCCGCGCAAGCCCGCTGTTGAAGAAAGAGCCATTGATCACGCCACCAGCACCCCCGAGGCTCACCCCTCAACCCCAGCCTCGGCCTCAGTCGCAACCTCAGCCTCGGCCTCAGTCCCACCCGCAGCTGCTGCCAGAGCTTCGGACACAACCTCAGAGCCACATCCCCCCTCCTCTCAATTACCAAATACATCACCAGGTGGCCCACAACGGACTCAATAACATCAGGTGCGTTTATTCAGTCCCCCTGCAATCCCGTGGTGCAGTGCCTGGGGGTGCCACTGCACCCACCTATAGCTTTCCTGGTGCCCGCCAAGTGTTTTTGATAAGTAGGTGGGGTCAGCTGGGGCTCCTGATTGGCCACTGGAGATTTGGTTCACTGGGTAGAGTGTTGCTTTAGCAGCAGCAGCCACCACAGCACAAGGATCTTCACTGTGCGATGGAAGGTAAACTGTGGCCGTCGTTTTATGGCTGTGCCTACCACACAGCGTCAGAATTCCAAAGGTCCCAGCAGGCTCAAAAAGGTTGGGTATCCCTGCCACCATGGATATTGTAGTTTGAATCGGTTGTGCCTTTTCTACCAACAAAACTTGGGCTTCAGCCGTCCTAAGACATTAGAGAAGCAAGCTGGACACAGTCTGTGGAGGTTGCTTTTTCTTCAGTCCTTTATCATTCTGTGTCTTCTTATATATCTACTGTCACTCTCAATGAATGCAGTGTGGGTAGCAAGTCCCGCCCTCCTGACATGTTCCACGAGTGTGCACATTTTTGTTCATGTGTGAGGCTATTGGGAAAAGAAAAAACTGGTGGTAGTTTTAGAAGACAGATTACCAGAGATTCATGAGTCCAGGCTGTAACAGAACATGCTAAGAGGACAGGGTAGATCTCAAGATAAAGTTAAAGAAGCACCTGTTAACTGACAAATCAATTGTTGTCCAGGAAATGCAGTCTAGAATGACCTAAGGAACCTGCTTGAGCAGATGGGTCAAAAGAGTTTGGAGAGCCACTGTGGTGCAGTGGTTAGGCTAGGCATTGCAAGACCAGGTTTGAGTCCCCGCTCTGTCACGGAAGCTCGCAAGGTGAACTTGGGCCCATCACGCACTCTCGGCCCAACCAACTGCATAGGGTGAAGATAAAGTGAAGATAAAATGGAGAATAGGAGAATGATGTTGGAGGCTGCTTTGGGTCAACATTCGGGAGGCCAGTGGAAGATAAATATCTAAATGAATGGTGTTTTCTGAGATGTATCGACGAATGGGTACGGTTATTTACCAGAATGCTACTGCAGGTCTGTTCACTTCCTAATTATGCTTTTTTTCTCTTTCCCCTCCCATCTTTTTTTTTTATTTCCACAGCAGAAGCAGCAGCGCCAGCAGCGCCACAAGCATCAGCCTCCCCAAACATCTCCCCCTCTCCCCCCAGATCCCTCCCCATCACTCCTCCGGCCCAGCTCTGCCCCTCTCCATCTCTAACCTTGCTGCCTCGCATTTCCCTCTCAGATCGCAGTCCCAACACCAGCACCATCCGGCCATGTTCGCCACCCCTCCTACGTTGCCACCTCCTCCAGCGTTACCTACCAACAGCCTTGTGATCCCGGGTCACCCAGCAGGTATGTCCCTTCACCTCTCTCTGGCTTCTTCTTCTTCGAGTGGATTCTTCTTTTCATGGATTCTAAGGCACCGGTCAGAGTATGAACACGAGGAGAGGCAAAGCCAAGTGCAAACTACCTGCCCTGGTGGTCTTTCGAAAACATCAAGAGTCTAATTTCAGAGGGTAGCCATGTTGGTCTGTGACAGAAGAGCAAGATTCGAGTCCAGAAGCACTGCAGAGACCAACAAGATTGTCAGAACGTAAGCTTTCGAGAGTCACAGCTCCCTTCATCAAATATGATGTGTCGGATGAAGGGAGCTTTGACTCATAAGAACATAAGAAAGGCCATGCTGGACCAGACCAAGGCCCATCAGGTCCAGCAGTCTGTTCACATGGTATACCCAACAATCTTGAAGGTCTGTGTGGTGCTCCTGGACAAGAATATAATTGCAAATGGTAAGTCACGCTGAACCAGACCTGCGGTGCAAGTGGTATAATATCTTACTTTTTGTGTGTGTTTGTCCGTCCCCTCCCTCTTGCTAACTGGAAAAGGATATGGATTTTAGCTGAAGTTACTGAGTTCTTAATCCTCCAGATATCAGAAATAGCCAAGAGGGACTTACTGAAATGAAGAACTTTCAACTTCCAGTTCTATTCCCGTTCTAAAAAGTGTGGCGCGTATGATAGTTACACTAGAAAAGGCACGGGTATCTAGGACAGAAAATGGAATAGGATGAGAAGGGAGAAACCCTTAACAAGCTGGAAGTTGATAGTGGGAAAAGTCTTGAGAGGCAAAGCCAGTACAATAGATAGAAATTCTTTTCTTTTCAGTCTTGATTTCCTTTGGGCAGAACTAACCGCTTTTGCGGGATGCAGGACTGTCGCTGAAAAAGCTATCCCTATGTCGAATTTCCCCATGTAGCGTCACCTATCCCATATCACTTATCTTGTAACATCACGTGATCATGTTGAGCATTTCCCTGCCCGTGTTCCATATAACCGGCTGCCAGCGCTGGCATCAGTGGGGAAATACACTACATAAGCACATCATGACATTGGGGTAAGTGATGCTACTTGGTACAGGGGAGCGAAGGAAGATACGTCAGAAGAGATGCCATTTTTAACGGCATCCCTGCATCCTGTGTACAGTGTGGCTCTGCCCTTCCTTTGCGGTGCACAGCTTTCATACCCTGAGAAAATCTTGTTGGTCTCTAAGGTGCTACTGGACTCATTCCTAGCTTTCTTAAAAGACTCCTCTCCCCCTCCAGATTTACCCAATACTCCTAACTTAAAATCTTCACTTTTCACAAATTTTGCTGTTTGCATTCCTTTTGCTGCTTCATCATCACCATAGAGAGCTCCACTACTCTTTGCAATAAGATTTAGGATGCAGAGCAATCCCTGAAAAACCTCCAGCAGCGGAAAAGAGCATAGGATATAAATTATCGGGTGAGGCAGTTTTTCTCCTCCATAGCAAGGAAAGGAAGGTAAGCAGTCGTCTGCCTAAAGATGAAGCGCAGTTGGGTGAGCTAAACCCAGTAGCTAGCAGCAAACAGGCAATGGACACAGTAACGTCACATGTTATCTCTTTGGCTCGTATTTCCATTAATCAGGACCCTTTGGCTTTATAGGAGAGGCTGGGGGAAGAGCGTACTGGTCACAGCTTTTATGAACTTTCAGTATGTGCTGTAAAAAAAAAAATATAGGACACCTTTCTGCCCCAAGGGTCAATTCAGCATGTTTTACAAGAACAAACATTTGAGTTTTCTGTACATCCTCACAGTAGATAAACTTCTCCTCTCACAGTGTGCTCCCAAGCAGAGTTACACTCTTCTAAATCCATCGGAAATCAACAGGCTTAAAAGGGTATAACTTTGCTTAGGACTGCACTGCCTCACGCCCATTTATGGCTTTCCCATTAGCCTACAGCTGTTCCTGCAGCAGCTGGAACCTTCTGCAGCGTTGCCCGCTGGGGCCCCCCTTTTGATCTGGCATTTGACTCTGTAACTAACCCGGCGGGGATTAAAGCGGACACACATTTACACCAGCCGTCCTCCCCCTGTTTCCTACCAAAGCCTCCCTAACAAGTGCGAAAGGAAAAGATTTCAAACTGTTGAAAGCAGCAGTTGCTTTCCATTTTTCTGTTTTCATACCCCTTCCTTTTTTTAAAAAAGATCCTTGCCTAAAGAAGAGTGTGGAAAGGAGAAAGGTGGCGGCCAAAGGAGGGCTTAAAAATTGCATTAGGCTGCATTTCGTTGCTCCCAGCTGCGGCAAAGGGTTGCCATCAAAGATACCTGGCCTTGAGAAAACATGCCCTTGTCTAAAGTTTCCTGAGATTTACCCTGGAGGGACATCAAGATTGCAGGTTGGGTGACTTGTTCATCCCACAGTTTCTTCCCATGTGTGAGGCAAACCCCACAGAGGCACACGTGTTTGGGGTGGGGGGCTTTTGTAGAGTTGTTTAGCTGGCCTCAGGGCAATAACGGAGGAAACAGCAGCTGTCTAAGCCCGTCTCTCCAGGGATGACGGAACAAGAGTTGTATTTAGTTCCACAGGCAACTTCTGCTGTGTAAACTTCTGCCATCCACACTCAAATACACCCAGGATCTGCATTGTGCCTTTCATTAAGATGATACCTGCCTGCCCTGTCTATAAGAGGGTTTACTAGCCAGGCTCAGGGGAAGTAGTCATGAGTGGACATAGTCACATTGCGCTACTATTCCCGCAGTGACAGAGCTGGCCAATGAAAAGCTGTCTGAGGTTAAACTTCGGATAGCAGCCCTCACACAAGTGACGTAACACTCATGTTGCTAACCATAGTGATAGTGACAACCACTGTGACAATCCATGGTGCCAACATGACTGGTTGCAGTAAGGTTTAAAGCAAAGTAATGTACACTTGAATCACTTTGAGCTCTCAAAACAAAATCATTGTATACATTAAATGCCCTATTCCTCCTGTCTGCTCGGTGCCTCCCCGTCCGCATAATGGTCACATGGCCATAGCTCTGTAGAGCTTCTACGCACAAGCTGTGGCGAGCCCTCTTCTGAGAACGGGAGGATGCTCTTTGCACACGTGAGGACTGCCACCGAGCGTGCGGCTCACTCCCCTTTGTAGCAAATAACGAGGTGCCCCCCTGCATGCGCTGCCCCCACCATGCACACATGTCAGCATCTCCGCATCTCTGTCTGTGCGCCAGGGCAACAAACACATGTCAAGCGAGATAAAAGCCGGCCCCCTCTTGGCTGCCATCCTGCATTCTTGTTAGAATCTCTTTTAAGTGCTCTGCTACTGCTGTTTTCATGGCCCCCGGACACTAGCCTTTTTTGTTCTCTTTCCCCATAAAGATGAAGCTGCCATGTCACTGTGAAGCCTGGAGTCAGCTGCGGGTCCGCCCAGGCTGACTTCGAGTCTTTTAAAGAAACCGGATACTGAATAACTTGCAGCTGCCAAACTCCCTTTTTTATCCATTACTCTTCTCCTTCTCCCTGCTGCCTCCCCAGGGAAAACATAAAATGGATTATCTTGACACTAACAGAAGTATCCAGTTCCTTAAGTCAAGCCAGAGGAGGTTCCTCCCAATTTTTTTTTGTTCTGTGTTGTTCTTGATAAATAATAATGATCATGGTGATGATTGAGGCCAAACTACAAAAGATCAGCAGTCCTGTTTGTTTAAATCTGTGTCTGCCTCCAAAAAAGAATAAAGTATTGGGGGGGGGGGGGGTAAAACAGGTCTGATTTTTAGAAATGTTTATTTAACACACGAAGCTGCTTTATACTGAATCAGACCCTTGGTCCATTAAAGTCTGTATTGTCTACTCTGACCAGCAGCAGCTGTCTGGGGTCTCAGGCTGAGGTCTTTCACATCACCTCAGGGGCCGTGGCTCAGTGGTAGAGCCTCTGCTTGGCATGCAGAAGGTCCCAGGTTCAATCCCCAGCATCTCCAGTTAAAGGGACTAGGGAAGTAGGTGATGTGAAAGACCTCTGCCTGAGACCCTGGAGAGCCACTGCTGGTCTGAGTAGACAATACTGACTTTGATGGACCAAGGGTCTGATTCAGTATATGGCAGCTTCATGTGTTCACCTACCTGCCTAGTCCCTTTAACTGGAGATCCCGGGGATTGAACCTGGGACATTCTGAGGGCCAAGCAGTTGTTCTAACACTGAGCCACAGCCCCTACCCTACAGTATTTTTATACTGCCTTTAAGTAAAAAACAAAACAAAACTTAAAGACCAAAATATTTCTAAAAATCAGCCCTGTTTTACCTCCTGTTTTACCTCCCACCCCCACTTTATACAGTGTTGTGTCATTGGGGATGATAAGCTCTTTCATTTCCCATGCCCCTCTCTTCCCTTATTTCTCTGATCAACCCCAATATCAGAAGTTAATGTGGGGGGCAGAGGAAGCTAAGGGCGAAGTAAGCAGGGCGAAGTAAGCAGTGGTCAAAGAGAGGGTTCAGCTCCCACAAGCCGGCCTTCCTTCCTTTCGCTCTTCCTCTCCTCTAAAAACTGGACTCCCTCTGGCCCATCTGTTATATATGCAGTTCAAACATTGTCTCTGTGTGTAAAGTGCCATCAAGTCACTGCCGACTGATGGCGACCCCAGGAAGGGGCTTTCCAGTCAAGTGAGAAGCAGAGGTGGTTTGCCATTAGCCTTCCTCTGCAGAGCCTTCCTTGGAGGTCTCCCTTCCAAGTACTGACCTTGCTTAGCTTCCGAGATCTGGCGAGATCAGGCTATACCATGCTGCCTTCCCTCCCAGTTGGAGCATTACGTGGTTCTAAACAAATGGATCTGCTGACATCCTGTCTAATTTGGTTTTGTCTAAAGCTGCTGCATCTGAACTATAACTACAAATAAATGTATATATTTACAGCTTGCCCCAAGGGGGAAAAAATGCTAGCCAAGGGTCTTCATTCTTAAGAGTCTTTCCCTTATATACTCCATCCTAACCTACAATTATCTCTGTTGTTATTAGTGTGCTAAATAATCTTGGAGAGAGTGTTCCTTTTTGGGCAACAGCAGCTGCTTCTGGGAGCTTAGGGGAAAGCTCTCATGGATTAGATATTTAATGCAAACCACAAGTGTATTCTAGCTGCCAGATATACCACGTTTCAGACAGTCGTCTGTTAACCCTCGTCCACCCATTCCTTTCCACACATGAGTTTTTCACTCCTCTTCTACCCCTACAAATGTAATCCTGCAAACTGTCTTAATTGTTTTGGGAAGTAAGAAGAACTGCGAGCTCCCTGAACCCTGAAGGATTATTCGTCATGTCCGGTTCTCTTTTCAGAGTAAAAAAAAATATGCACGCAAGAAGAATCCATCAATAGCTATTGACCAGAATTAAAGAGTGGGATTTTGCAGTGCTATGCTATGACCACCTTCTCAGTAATCATGCCACTTTAAAATAACAGCCCCCTTTGCTTGTTTTAACTTCTCACAGAAAGAGACGTGAAAAGTGAAGTAGCAGCAAAGAGATCCTACTGAAGAAAAGAGGGTTCTCTTCCTAACTTGTAAAAGTGTTTGTGAGAATCGTTTCCCCAATATAATCCCCACTCTCCACTTTCCAGAGAGCCTCCATTCTTCTTAAACAGGACAAATGCTCCCGTTCTTGGAAGAAATTGAATCCCAAGGCAGTTGTTTCTATGATATGGAAAGAATAGAACGTGAAAGGGTTGGTGAGGAATAAGCGAGAAACAGCTGAAAGCCAGTCTTGTACATTCTCATGTTAACTTCATTAAATGCAGTCCTCCTAATGGGAAAATGGGTGGTTTTCTGCACACAAAGCAGGCTGTGGGAAGAGTACAGAAAGGAAGGTGCTGCCTCTCTGAGCTGCCAGTGTTCTGGTCTATATCGGGTTGTCAACTCCACATCGGGAAATGCCTAGAGATTTGGGGGCGGAGCCTGAGGAAGGTGGAGTTTGGAGAGGGGATGGAGCTCGGCGGGGGGGTGATGCCAAAGAGTCTGCCCCCTAAGGCTGCCATTTCCAGTAGGGCAACTGACCTCTGTGGCCTGGAGATCAGTTGTAATTCCAGGAAAATCCCAGGCCCCACCTGGAGGTTGGCAACCCTATACAGGAGATGCTTTAAAAGTATAAATATATCTGCTATGGGTGTTCAGTCCATGCATCTGATGAAGTGAGCACCCCCCTGGAATTATTAGGAATTGCTTACTTGTGCTATTCCTTGTATGTTTCCACCGATTTTTGACTTCGCTGCTCTGATTTAACATTAGAACAAAATTATCTGCAGAAGACCGAGAGGTTCATTTTAAAAAGAAGCCATGTTTGTAACTGATAATGTGTGTTTCCGTTTGCTTTTTAAAAACTGGATGGCTTAGCTGCTTTCCAACCCGCGTGTCCCAGAACTGGGACAAATGACAGCGTACTTGGTTTCTCCCCCCCCCCCCTTATATGTTATGTGCACGAGTAATGCCTCTCTAAATGTACATCATGCAATGTTGGTGGGTTGGAAAGAAAGAACGGTGGGAAAGTTGTTGGGTTTTGCAAATGCCAAATGTCCTTTTTTTAAAAAAAAGATTCGATCATTTCGATCATCACTGTTCTTGGGCTGGGTGGAGGGGGCTGGGGAGGGGGCGTCTTGTTGATAACGCCCCAGTATGTTTTCTGCTGTGATGACTCATGGTGTTCTCTCTTGCCTTTAGATACCAGCCTGTTGATATCATTCAACCAACCAATCATGTATTGCCAGCCTCATTCGGGGATTCTGATTGGTACTTTGTCACAGGCATCTCTCTTACCTCCACCAATGAGTCCTCACGTAGAAAACCACCACAGCATGACCTGCAGAAACAGGGAATGCCAGGTGAATATCTTGACTCTTTTTTTTTCTTCTGCGTCTTTGTGAAACTCACAGGCTGTCGTGCCCTTGTGTCTTTTTCTCCCCTCCCCTCTCCCTTTTTCTCTCTCCCTCTTCTAGATCACGAGCTGCTCAGGCAAGAGCTGAACAACCGGTTTTTGGTTCAGAGTTCGGACCGGGCCAGTGCTTCTCTGGGCCCGGTACCGCTGCTGAGGGCGGAGTTCCACCAACACCAACACACCCACCAGCACCAACACACCCACCAGCACACATTCACTCCTTTTCCATCCGGCCTCCCCCAGATGCCGCCCTCCGCACCTCCCCTGGTGCGTACCCCTGCCCAAAATGTGAGGATAAGTAGACCAGCAGTGGCCAAAAGCCTGCCAGCCCCAGCCCGCTTCAAGACGGGCGCTCAGAATTGCTCTTCCTCCTTGTATTAGGTGTAGCTTCCCGTTCTAAGGAGACAGTTCTTTAAAGTACAGACAGATCCAATGGCACCCTTTTGGAGTTACTTTTCAATACAGCGCAAACTTTCATGAGTTCCTTCTCCCTAAGCCACATCTCAATGGTTAATTCTCTCAAGGTTTCTTTCCAGTAAAAACTTTGTATCATGTAAATGTTAAATGGTCCTTGGTTTCCCTCCTCTTATATGCTTTGAACAGCCGACGTAGCATGTTTCTGTCTAATAATTTTAATGGGGAAAAGTTGATTTTACTGTTTTCTCTCGCACAAAATATATATGCATTCTCTCGCACAAAATATATACGCAACAACGGCCAGGACAACGGAAGTTTCCAGTGCAGAATGTAACATACGTCCGTGTTGTTTCTCACACGCCTCCCATGTTGCCGTAATACTTTGCCTTGTTTTAAACGTTTCTGGTCCATTGCCATTCAGTGCAATGCCCCAACCCGGTCATGGTTTTTGTGGATTTGATATTTGACTGGGCAGTCCAAGAACCGATAGATGTTTATCTGTTTTTTTATCACTGACCATGGTGTAAAGTTTAATGTTTGCTCACAACACGAGTGAGGGACCTTCTTCAGGCCTGCGGGTAGGTTCACGTTGTTTGTGCATAACCCCTCACTCACCCATGGCAGAAAGCTCCACCCACTTGATTCAAAATGTCATAGCATGTCATTGCTTTAGCCAAAGGGGACTCATTGGATGGAATACCAAATCTGTAGCATGGGCCACATCTTGCCAAAAAAGCTATACGTTTTTTTTCATGCCTCTTTGTCTTTCAAGATTTATCATGATAATGTTATATGTGGTTTACCCCCGTTTGCTGCTGTTATAAAGTGCTGAACTTGGTAAATTCTTCAAAGTACCTTTTTTGTCCTGGCGAGGCAACGTTTATTTTTGGTCGATTGCATGAAGTTTTCCCTCCTTTAAGAAAAGGGGAGGGGGAAGAGAAATGCATTATCCTTTTCTCTCGCAGGCAAAGAACCGACATTCCAAAACAGCATTTTGGGGCAAACTCATGGGAAATGACATTTCTCGCTTTTCGTTCCTGCTGCTGATGGCATGACGAAATTGTTCGTTTCTAATCCGCTTAGCTGCAGAACAATGAGAGCAATATCTGCCGCCCCCCATCCCTACCCAGGTGTTTGAGCACCGTGCAAATACTTTCCTTTCATTTATCCCGCCCCCTTCTGCTGTGTAAAGCAATCTTAGAACTTTTCCTTGAAGGCCTGGCATGTTCTTTAAGAATTGTGATATCTGATCTCAAAAAGCTCCTTTTCCGCCCACCCACACCCTGTTGATGTCAGGCTAAAGGGTAAAAACATCTTTGCCCGGCCCTCTTTTGTTACTTTTAAGCTCCCAACTCCTTAGGTTTCTCTAAATAGGCTTGGGTTGCAGGTCCAAACCAAAATCCAAAGACAAAAGCTATAGAATACCTTTGTCTTAGTACCAACCACAACAACCCAAAACGGTGTGCGAGCTTTCGAGTTTTGAAGAACTAACGGACTAGGGTTTTTTTTAAAGGGGGGGGGTGTTTTAGGCCCTGACCTCAAGGCCTCTTGTCTATAACCTGTGCTAGAAGGCCAGGCAGATTTTGATAAATAAAGTGGTACTGGGTAGCGCTGGGATCAGGTTGCGCCTTTTGGCTTTCTGGGAAGAAGAAGCGAGAATGCCCGCCTGTGAATAAAAATATAAAAAGCAGTAGCTGATCAAATGTCTCTCTAACACCAGACATGTATCCCTTAAAAAGGCTGGGAGTGGAGGGAAAATGTGGTAGTCGGTGGGCTTATTAATCGAAATGCCAGAGCGGGTGGCGTTGAAACTGCCAGCTGCATGTGTTTTAGTAATTTATGGTATTTACACTGGAGGGTACATGACTCCAGTAATAACTGTAATTAACACAATTGCAAATCTGCTCTCCTGTATGGCGGAAGAGCATACAACAACAGCTGGCTTGCCAAATGAGTGGCATTTCAAAGGGGTCATTGCTCACCGTCCCCCCAACACATCTCCCTATTGCTTAAGGCTGGAATGCATGCATTCTTCAAAGGGCATAGTAAGAATACCAGTGGGACCCAGGTCAGGCGCATGGGGGAGGGAGTTAAAAGCAGCACAGCGCTCCAAAATACATTGCAAGGGATGTGAGATTCCTGGACAAAGAACACAGTTGTGAGGTTTTATGTGTCTGTAAAGCAAAGTTGCCTTGACCTGGATGGTCCAGGCTAGCCTGATCTCGGAAGCCAAGCAGGCTCAGCCCTGCTTAGTATTTGGATGGGAGACCACCAAGAAATACCAGGGTTGTTACACAGAGGAAAGCAATGGCCAACCACCTCTGAATGTCTCTTGCCTTGAAAGCCATACAAGGTCGCCATAAGTCAGCGGTGACTTGCCAGCAAAAAGAACCCCAACAACCTCATGTAGTGGAGAACTATAAATACCTCTAATACATTAATAATGAGGATGAAGAAGAAGAGGACTAGGGGTTTCCATATGTCGGTTGTGACCTGATGGCAATAAATAAATAAATAATAGCAAGGTTGCCTGGGTTTTTCATTTTTATGACTTTTTGCATGCCAAGCTGGGTTGGGGTTGAGTAATAAAAATGGGATGGGGAGCAGCAGTCAGAGAAGGTTTGACGTAGAACAAAGTGCCGTTGGAACGAGACAATTCTGTGGGGAGACAGTTGGATGTGAGCCTGAGTGGAAACCTGTGGATTCAGTGATGGATTTACTAGACAACTTTCAGCAAGTCTCTCAGGTGTCTGTTGAAATGGGAATACGGCCGACATGACTCACAGATTTATTCTGGGCCAAAGTTACCAAGATTATACAAGAACAAGTGATGGGGGTGAGGGAAAGTGCTGTCAAGTCGCAGCCAATTTATGGTGACCCAGTAGGGTTTCCAAGGTGAGAGATGTTCAGAGGTGGCTTGCCATTGCCTGCTTCTGCATAGCGACCCTCCACTTCCTTAGCAGTCTCTCATCCAAGTACTAACCATGGATGACCCTGCTTAGCTTCTGAGATCTGACGAGATTGGGGTAGCCTTGGCTGTTCAGGTCAGGGCAGAACAAGTGATAGGCAAAGGCAAAAGAAGACTGGAAGTGTGCCCCAGCTGAACAGCAGGAACTTAGATAATCCAACTCATGAAACTTTTCGTTCAACATCAGATTTTTGGAATTAATTGGGATATTAATCAGTGGAAAGACATGGGTGGTGGGGAAATGTTATGCTAGGTGCCTATCTGCAAATCTACAGGATTAAGAAGCCAATGATGTATGGAAAATATGCAGGTGCTCTTAAAACACACACGCACACACCAGCTCTGTGTATCATGTCTGGTGAAAACATGCTTCATTGTGCGTAAACTGCATTCCAGATCTGTAAAAAAGCAAACTCATTTATGTCTTGTTTCTCTTTTTCTTACAGTTCGACAAGTACGCTCCCAAACTCGATAATCCTTATTTTCGACATTCCAACGTGAGTGCTTTTGCAGAAGATCTTTTTATTTTATTTTAAGGCAGGGTCTTTCTATATTTGAGCTTGCCAATGTATTCAATGCAGCAAGTATCTCTGTCCAGTTTTTTTCAGACTGAGTCCCCCCCCCCCAGATTAATTTCCTTCTTGATCTGTCATAGCCTTCTAAAACTGAAATGATAAAACACGTTCCAGCCATTCAGCTTTTCCTTCATACATCCAGGCCTTTCTCCATTCTTTGTTGCTGTTTTTTTTTTTTTCCTACTGAGATGGTAAACGTATGTCAGGGCTTTACCATTTCAGTCTGTAAATAATTGAATCCTGCCCCTTACACACACAAAAACCCACTATCCTGAACACAGAAATTTAGCATGTCAGGAGAGAGGCTAACCCTTTTTCTTGACTTCTTCTATATAAAGGGCATTTTTTGTATTATTATTATTATTATATTCTATTTTGTATCCCGCTCTCCCCAACAAAGTCAGTCTCAGAGCAGATAGCATTAGGTAAAACAGAGCATACAGGCCGATACAATAGAACACTATAAAACCTAAGATTAATATCTAAAATACTTAAAAGCACTTAAAAGATGGCACACACACACCCTTTCCGCGTAACAAAAGGTGACCAAGTGGCAGCACCCCTTCAGTTTTACCACCTCGGTGAGCACTCAGTTTTCCATCATTTCTGTGCATCTTTGTTCAAATTTAGAAATGATGCAACTTAATACTGTAGTCCATTTAGGAACTAGCCAATTCTAAATAGAACAACTCAGTTTCGTGACATGATTAAAAAGCTGCCTGTTCAATAATGGAGACCAAATTGGCATGTATCGATGATGCATTTTCAATCTCAGCAGAACTTTGCTAGCTTATTTGCCAAATGATAATTTGGGAACTCTCCCAGAGCATTGCTGTTCCTTAGCAGTATCTGTATGCTATTACTGTCAACTTATATTTGCATTTCTTTATTTATTCCTTGGCCATAGCGCACCTTATTTCAAAAACTTTGTTGCAAATGGGTCGCTACGTCCTGCCCTTTTATTCCAAATAAGCAGTGTCATGTTTATTTTTCACTGCTGTTCTCCAAAGTGTGTCAGCCCTTTCATTTCTGTTTGTTTGCTTTGTGTGTCCCCTAAACGTTGGCTCAATCTATATCTCCCATAAAAAATGTTGAAGTGTGGACCATGGAAATGAATGAAATCTTGCTCAGTAACCCTTTCTTTTATGACATCCACGTATTCATAGTGGTTGGATCCAGCGACGGCAAGAGAAAACAGACAGCACAGTTCTGCTTGTGCAAGATCTTGTTCCTCACCTAGCGCTTCTCTCCCTATATATTAATAGTGCCCAGAAATTGGTTGCATGAGATCTTGTGCAAGAAGAAACACAAGTGGGGATACGATAAGTTTGACTTGGTGCAAACACCCATCGCTGTCTTTTTCCTGCGTTTCTGCTTTCATGGGAGCCAACAATTTGTGCTGGATCCAGGCCAGTGACATTTTCAGCACGCTCTCTTCTCAGCCAGCTTGTGAACCTTTTCCCCCTTCCTCCCATAGCAACTGCATCTGGCCCATTCTGATCAGCCATATGGAGATGTCACTATTACAGTATACATGTCACTGTAGAGTCTTCTATATTTACCCCTCCTTCTCTCAGAGTAGGGAACTAGCTTGTAGACCTAAACAACCTCACAATGTAACCAGAGCAAATTTCTCCCCCTCTATAACCCTCAAACACAACAGCGTTGATAAGGAGCCATGTCAGCATTTCCACAAGTACAGAACGTTTAATGGGAATTGATATAAACAGCTGGTGCTGTATTGGTGCTGGAAATCAGAGTTTGCAGAATCAATAAGGGCATGCCTTTGGGGTTTGGGTTGTTTTTGGGGAGCCATTTTATTTTGTAGGAAGAGAGAAGCTTTGGAGGGGACGGGACCCTTCAAGCCTGTCTTCCTCCTAAAAGACAGTGCCAGCATTCAAGCCAGTCAGCATCACCCTTGCAGTGCGTGCCTGACGGCGCACTTATCACCTTTCATTCTCCTGCAGCTCCTTTTATCAGCTGCTGCATCAGAAGCGGCATTCTGGGACTGCTGACTGTGGAAAATTAAAAGCGTGTGCTGATAATAGTGGACTTCATGGCTGGCAACTGTGATAATTACCTTGTAACTGGAAGGCAGATAAAGATTAGAGATGCCAAGCAGGCTGCCTTCACACTCACTAAAGTGACATGTTTTGCAGAAGGCCTGTAATAGCAGCATTTGAGAATTACAGCGGAGGCTAATTTTCCCCCTCTTGTGAAATGAAGCAATTTCATTCATGTCAAAAGAGCATCCGGTGTGACATGGACTTAAAAAATCTGCAACAGATGGGTCTTTTGTAGGAAGGCGAGTGTAAGATCTCTTCCTTGAGGGCTGGCAAACCTGCTCTTAAAGACGGAGCATGGTCTAACTTGGGTGACCTCCTCCTAACGCCACGGGGGATTGCATCTTATAACTGTTGCAACAGTTTGCTGTTTTGTTTTGGATGTCTGGGCAGAGCTGTGTTTTTCTGGCATGCCCCACAAGATTCAGCATCCTGAGAATCTTCATTGTCCTTTGTAAAACTGTGCTTCCAGCTCTGAAGGCTCTGAAAATCAGCTTTTAAAAAGGGGGGTTATTCCTAAACTGAAATGGGGCGGAGCCAGCCTTCCAGAGGTGACTTGGTGGGGCATTTGGACACTGCTTTACCCCTTGGTTAGCCCTTTAACCAGCAGAGTAAGCAAACGGGCTTTCCCAGTTATCGCATCTTCCTCGCTTGGCTGTTCCCATCACAATGCCACCAACCTAACTTCTGAGATGTGCGGGGTTATCTTGTGATGCTGTTGTAATAAGGAGGGTCCTAACATCAGGCTAATGCAACAATCATTGTGGCCTAGAGTTGCCAACCTCCAGGTGCTGGCTGGAGATCTCCTGCTATTACAACTGATCTCCAGCTGATAGAGATCAGATCACCTGGAGAAAATGGCCGCTTTAGCAATTGGACTCTATGGCATTGAAATCCCTCCCCTCCCCAAACCCTGTCCTCCTCAGGCTCCACCTCTAAAATATCCAGGTATTTCCCAACCCAGAGCTGGCAACCCTATTGTGGCCCCATCCTTAAATACCTGATGCTGGCATTGTGATTCCAAAGCATAATCTTGTAGCGAGTCAACAGTCAGGTCTGAAAGTGTATTTATTTATTTATTTCATTTATATCTTGCCCTCATTCCCAGCAAGCCGGGCTCAGAGTGGGTAATGACACAATTCACACCCTGTATGCGACTTGACGGCACTTTACACACACACATATCATATCCAGTTTGGCGCCTTTGGGGCAATGGGTAGATTGCTCTTTAAAAGTGCCCCTTTATCGGCTGCAAAATGCGCTTCTCAGAGCTAGCAACCGCAGACGACCTGCATCTTCCACAGAAGAACAACATCCCCTTTTGAGATGGGGTGCTGAGCCACCGATCAAAACATTTGTGAATTTAATTCAAGAAAGAACACGGCAGCGGGTGACATCACTCTGAAACGACTCTCTGGATTTTTAAGGGAAGCGTCTTGTTAAAAAAAAAAAAAAAAAGCTGTTAAATATATCATGAGATTTAGGCAAGCTTCCCAGTCTTGTTCTTATTTTTCAAAGCAAAAGTCTTGAAATTTAATTTGGGAAGGCTGCTGTTTCTTCTTCTTTTAATTAAAAGTTTGTACGGTCGGGACAAACTTTGCTCACACATTTATTATTTATCTGTAATGTAAGCATTTCCTTTCCCCACCCTTCTTCTTTTTCTCCCCTAGTTTTTTCCAAGCTACCCTCCAGCCATGCCCGGAATGCCGCCAATGCTTCCACATTCAGGTCCCTTCGGGTCTCTTCAGGGAGCATTTCAGCCGAAGGTACAGATTGATTACGGTTACATTCTATTTTTGTTCTTTGCCAGAAACAGAATGATTAGAATGTGTCGGCGCCATGTTCAAACGAGGTATGTCTCACAGAGTAGCTAATGGCGCTGTGGTCCAGGAGTTCCCTGGTTCAAATCTCCCCTATGCTATGAATTTTACAGGTGGCCTTAGGGCAAGACGCTTTCTCTGCGGCCTGATCTAGACAGGTGGCAGAATGCAGCAGAAGATCCCTGAGGTGATAGAATGGGCCATACCGCTTAAGATTGCTGGGGGAGAGAGTCAGTTTTTGAAATGCTATTCACAGAAAAAACTCTCTGCAGATGTTAAAGTATATTGGGGGGAAGTTATAGCCTAGACCAGGGGTGTCAAGCTCATTTGTTACGAGGGCCGGATATGACCCTCCCTTCAGCCTTATTAGACAGCAGATATCATAAGATACCAGTTGATTGGAGAATATGCCCACGTAGCACAGATGGGATCGAAACAATTGGTCACGTTCTCTTATACTGCATGTTTTATTGTGATATCCGAAGAGAGCTGATCCAACCATTGTTAAGAAAGTTACCTGGTTGCACAGAGGAATTTTATGTTAAATGACCCAAAAGTCACCAGCTGCAAAATTCTGTTACATAGCAACAAGGATAAGACATGCTATGGTGAAAGCAACAGAAGGATGAATATTAATTTTGATTTTAGATAAATATTAGATTTTGAAACGATAATTTAATGGAGTTTAATTAAATATAATATACTGTATTTTGATTGTATTTCTTATGTTTGCTTCAGAGATGTTATTTTTTATGCTGATCTTTGACCGTAATAAAGTATGATGATGATGATGATAATGACGACGATATAAATGTCACTTGGTCGGGCCGGGCCATTCCTTGCCAACCCAGATCGGGACTGGAGAGGGTGGCTGGCTCATGGGCCGGATAAGAGCTCTCAAGGGGCCGGATCCAGCCCGCAGGCCTTTTGTTTGACACCCCTTGTGTATTCCTTTGCCTACTGGGCCAGTTTTCATCTTACAGGAAATTGTAAAGGAAGGGGAATGTTGGACAGTGTACACAGTCTGAAGTAGTCCAATCCAGTCTGTTACCTCATGCCTGCGTTACCTCATTTTGTAGCTCAGGCTTCAATTCCAGTCTGCAGTACAGGAATAATAAGACTGACCTAACTTAGAGGATTTTTGTAAGGATGCTGTATGTATACACTGACAGTGCTATAGAAATGCCAAGTATTAAGCATTATTATCTTAAGCAAATGGAGCCTCTTTAAAAAAAATCTGCCTTCCTCATGATTGTAAGAGATAACGAGCCCCTCTCAAAGGGCCTAATTAGATGTTATTGGGGGAATGCGTAGCTGTCACCAGTCCACGACTCCCCAGGGATGGCTAGTAAAAAACCATGTTACAGGACATGGCATTTTTTCAACCCCCTAGATGCAGCAGCGAATGAATTGGAACGATGGTGGGGAAAACACTGAATGTAAATGGCATCAAGCACATTTTTAAAAATCAGACATTAAGGTGGAGATGTGGGTTGGTGGCAGCGACACACCCTTTGTTCATATTTAGTTATAGCCTTCATCATGAAATTGTTGTGTGCTTGCATATTAGGAAATAGCAACTGGCAGGGGGTTCCCAGCATGTACATAGGATAAAGCAGTCAAAGACACATCCGTTGCATGTGGGGGGAGTGGACGCGTCTAGAAAACTTTTCTTCTCCTGTGATGCCCATGAGGTGAAGCTGCTGAACCGCCTGTAAAGTGCAGTGCAGTTGACAGCTGCAGTGAAACTGACCAGAAGAAACCAGGTCATCTGTGAAACTGGTCAGCTGACCCACTGCCTCTGTTTGCAATTAGCTCTTCTCCTTTTGCTCTGTAACTGCCATCATATAGGAAACCAAATGAAAATAATGAAGGCAGCCATAACTGTTGTGTGGAAATGTGAGTCTGAAGAGGTGGGATAATACAAGCTGATCCTCAGAATGCAGTGTGGGGCATTCAAATAAGATTCTATAATGACTTGTCTCTTCTTGCTCAGCAATCTCTTACGGATAAACATTTTTTTTTTGCAAATGGTGGCTGTTGATAATATAAATCAGGGGTCCCAAACCTTTTTGAGTGTGCAGGCCATTCTGGCAAAGTGTGGTGGGCGCAGTTACAAAATGGCTGTCATAAAATGGCTGCTGCAGGAGGTGGAGCCAACTACAAAATGGTTGCCCCAGCTTCCCCTCAGTCACACAATGAAGATCCTTGTGCTGCAGTGGCAGCTGCCGCCAAAGCAGCATTTAAAAAAATCTGCACAGCCAATCAAATCTCCAGTGGCCAATCAGAAGCCTTGCTGGGCAAAAGCCCCACCTGGCCCTGCCCATATTCTAAAAACACTTGGCGGGTGCCAGGAAAGGTATCAGCGGGCGCCATGACACCCACGAGCTCCATGTTGGGGACCCCTGATATAAATTAACCACAGCAGTGATACTCAGTGGCTCGGGGGCCACTTTTTGGCTTTCTGGCATGTCCCCTGTGGCTCTTCTGAGCTCCATTCTCCAATGGGGCACCCACCCCATATTTTAGGAAAGTGGGCAAGGCTATTGCAAAGAGGGGCTTGTGGTTGAAAGGTTGAATCATTGTTTTAAATCTGGAACTTTTGTCAAATCTTGCTATAACTTTTGTTATAACTTTTGTTATACTGATCAAAGACCGCAATAAATTTTATGATGGTTGACAGGTGACTCGCACTTAAGCACAAAGAGCCATTCTTACCACTCTTCCTGTTGCGACACTAGAGTCCAAATTGAAGGGCACTTTTAACACAGGGAAGCATTTACCTTTTAACATCCAGCCTAATAAAGATTTGTGGAGAAGTTGAAAGTTCGCACTCTGCTGTGTGCAGTAGGTCTGACTTGCATGCCCTTCCCCTCATGCAAGATACCCAAAGGCTGGCTGAGTTTGAACAGGGGGTAAGCAGAGACAAACCTACATGCTCAGAGTCATTTAAAAGGTTATAGTCACACATTTAATATTAATTAATTAATATTAATTAATTAATATTAATTATGGGGAGGGCTGTATCTCAGTGGGAGAGCCTCTGCTTGGCATGCAGAAGGTCCCAGGTTCAATCTCTGGCATCTCCAGTTAAAGGGACTAGGCAAGTAGGTGAGGTGAAAGACCTCTGCCTGAGACCCTGGAGAGCCGCTGCTGGCCTGAGTAGGCAATATTGACTTTGATGGACCAAGGGTCAGATTCAGTATAAGGCAGCTTCATGTGTAATACTTATATCTTATTGTATGTGTCTTTGGTGGGTGGCACCCTGGGCATGCAATAGTCATATGGCTCTTTGGATTTATGGTAATTGGGAAGGGAGCTCTCTGCAAGCCGTGCCAAGAGTTGCCCTAATCCACACAATGTCACTTGAGTGGAAAATGGATTACGAACGTTCAGCCAGGCTACTTACAGTCAGCTTTTGATCTTAGTTCTGTGCAGTAGAAAGGAGGCATCAGCTTGGACCCTGGGCTCCCTGGATTTGTACAAGGGGATACTTGGCTGTCTTGCTCTGGAGCAAGGAAATGGGCTTCTTAGAAACCCCCAGGCAGGTACCCTGAATTTCTGATGGCTCAGGACCTCTCACAACACGATATTGTTAAATATATATAAATATATATAAATATAACACGATATTTAAAAAAAAAAACCACACACGATATCCTAAGGCAGGGGTGTCAAACACAAGGCCCGCGGGCCGAATCCGTTCCCTTGAGAGCTCTTATCTGGCCCGCAAGCCAGCCGAAGCAGCCACCCCCCACACCCACTCTCAATCTGGGCTGGTGAGGCATGGCCCGGCCAAGTAACATTCATGTCATATCCAGCTCTCGTAACAATTGAGCGACACCTCTGTCCTAATTAGGGCTTGTGAAGATGGGCTTGTATTAGAGCCACCAAAGACACACAGGAAGAGAGAACTGAGATCTGTTAAACCATCAGGACAGAGAATTTCTGCACTTAGCAGCTCCGCACTGTTGGGCTGAGCATCACTTCCTCCCATACTTAGAGTCTTTAATTTGTAAAATGTACTAACACGTTTAGTCAGTTTTAGAAGGGAGAGGGAAAACAATCTATAATACACGGACAGTTATTGATTGCATCCTTACAAACATGAAGCGAGGGCTTGTTTTGATAAAGCCACATTCCTAAGTGATGAGGCCGTATGGACGCCCTGTCATTTCTGCACACACACATCTCTATGCAAAGATAAGAAGGCGCATCCTGCAGAAAAGGCGGCTTTATTATCCATTATGCCCTGCATTTGCCCAAAACAAAACTTGGGCAGCGTGCAGTCCAAACTACAAAGTTAGGGGTGAGTTCGAAGTTCTGCCGATTGTGAGCTCACGTTCACGAGCACCAATTGCTGTGTCTGTGGAGTCAGATAAATTTATTTCCGCGTTCCCGTTCTTCCCTTTCAGAGCCTCATGCGCACACACAAAGCATGAGTTCTAGTGCCATTAAATGACTAAACCGGATCGATGCTGTATAGCAAAAATGCAGGAGCCACCAAAGGCCCCCTTTTTAGATGTTTGATCGGGATAGCCAGGTGCCACGATTCCACCTGATGGGTTTCATGCACATGTAACCAATGAAGAGATGATCCTATATATCGAAATTAGATTCTTTAGTAGTCTGCAGTTTAGGGGACAAAGCCATGCTGGATCAGACCAAGGCCCATCAAGTCCAGCAGTCTGTTCACAAAGTGGCCAGCCAGGTGCCTCCAGGAAGCCCACAAACAAGACAACTGCAGCAGCAGCCTGCCTGTCTTCTACGGCACCTAGTAGGCATGCTCCTCTGATACTAGAGAGAATGGGTATGCATCATGACTAGTATTCATTTTGACTAGTTACCATGGATAGCCCTATCCTCCGTGAACATATCCACTCCCCTCTTAACGCCTTCCAAGTTGGCAGCCATCACCACATCCTGGGGCAGGGAGTTCCACAATTTAACTATGTGTTGTGTGAAGAAATACTTCCTTTTGTCGGTTTTGAATCTCTCACCCTCCAGCTTCAGCAGATGACCTCACGTTCTATGAGAGGGAGAAAAGCTTCTCCCTGTCCACTCTCTCCATACCATGCATGATTTTATAGACCTCTATCATGTCTCCCCTTAGCCGCCTTCTTTCAAAGCTAAACAGCCCTAAGCGTTTTAATCGCTCCTCATAGGGCAGTTGCTCTAGCCCCACTATCATTTTGGTTGCTCTTTTCTGCACCTTCTCAAGCTCTGCAAAATCCTTTTTTTTACAAGAAAGCCCTTGCTTCAAGTGGCCATTTTCCACGTGGTTCCTTCGTGCTCGTCTACAGCACAGTGTTGATTTTGGGGTGCCATGGCAATTTCAGATAATCTGACGAGCAGAGCTTTGACTCTTGGAAGCATGGACCCTGAAAATCTTGTTGGTCTCTCAGATGCTACTGGAATTGAATGTAACTCTTCAACTGCAACCCTATAAAACTATCAGATAATCCAGTATCTGGAAGGAAAGAACGTGGCTGAAAGAGCCCTCGTGCCCTTCAGAACACCACAAAATTAGCTCAGGACAGTTCTCTAAATGTAGAAATGAATTAATGCAACCTTTTAAAGCTAATTCCCAAGCAGCTTGTGTTTTGTTGTCATCCCCCATCAACCCAGTTTATGTTCTGCCAAATAGCTGACAGTTGGTTCTTTCTCTAGGATCCAGAGGCAAAGCACACCAGCGAGTTTCAAGCCAAGCTTTATTTTAACAGATTCAATCAACAACATGAATTATAGCCCCCCCCCAAAAAAAACACAACATACTTACTAGACCATTTTTTCTGCTATTAGAGCTCTGCTGGAATGGGGAGAGGTCCCAGAGCCATAGCCCATCTCTCTCCCGCCACTCCATGCCTCTTTTTCCTGACTTTTTATCTCTAATTCATCACACCTGTTCCAGATCTGTTTACCAAGCACAGATCAGCCACACCTGGGGTGCCTCCAGCCTTCGTAGGGAAACTGCACCCTTAAGCTTAAAGGCGTATCACCCCGAGTGAGACATGCCATTATCTCCTCGAGATAACAGTGCTCTTCCACAATGCCCCTACCGTTTGAATCATTGGTATGCAACTGGTTTTGTGTATAAGGTCACCCCATCTCAGGCTCTTCCGTACCTGTGAGTGCTTGTGCACAAAAAAAGTGACTCGGCCATTTCCTGCACTCCGATTCAGCTGGGGAAACAGGAGGGAGAGGCAGGTTTGTAATGAGCACCGAAGAGGACCTTGAAAGCATTTGATCCTTGACAAGAGTCCAAGGCTAATCAGTTTCAGCATCGCGGAAGCATAGTTCCACTCAACTGCAATTCAGTGTTTGCTTGGCCCATCATGGGGCCAGTTTTGGGCCTTGTTTGCTCCATAAAGGCATTCAAAGGATAAATGGCAAACTTTCTTCTGGCTTCTCAGGAGTCCATGTATTCCCCACTCACAGTGGGTAAAGCAGCACAATTAGCCAATGTTCTGCATGGTACATGTGAGCATGCCCTCCCCCCCACCCTAGAAACCCCTTTCTGTATTTTGCAGCTTCCTGTAGTTCAACTTTGCTGAATTGAGAGTGTGCAGATGCGCCTAAATTATCTATAACTTGCAGCGGCAATAATTCACCTCCTTGGAGAAAAGATAAAGCTGAAATCTCTGCAGCAGGCCAAAACCCCACACAAATCATCCTAACCTTTTTCTTCTCCTTAAACTTTCCTCTTCCTCCCACGTGGCCCCGTTGAGCCCTAGATCATCGTGACAGACGCATTCTCAGTGGCTGACCGTGGCATAATGAATTCTGTCTTCCTTGCCCTCCACAGCGGAGAGTTTGTTTTTCTTTCCCTCACCACTTCGCATGTCACTTCCCCAAGGCCTCGTATGTAAATCCCCACCACATGAATCCAACCTGACTGCAAACTTCCCCCGCCACTTTCCCAAAGGCCATTCCTCATGAGCTAGGAACTTGAAAAGGTCAAAAGTATTCAATTTACTTTGCCAAAGGAAGCATTTCCATCTGTCTTCAGGGGGACAGAAGGACCAAAGGGCACTCTATCACTCATACCATTAATGTGATGTGACCTTAAAATGCAGGCCTCCCTACCCATCGGTTTGCAAAAGGGGCCTGACAGCCCTTCCGTGTTCACTCAGCATAGCGCAGGCAACGTTTTTGTTTCCCCCCCCTTTATTTATTTTATAATAAAAGGGGTACAGAGGAAAGAAAAGGGGGAAAGGGGAAAAAATAAAGCTATCCAACATATAATTTAAAAAGCAAAGATTAAAGAACAACTCGAGCAGACTACATTGCCCTGCTTTTCAATATCATTTTTCAATCTTGTGGTTGTCCATATTATAAAACAGAAGAAAAAAATCATTCAGGCAAACTAAGCATACAAAATAGTCGGGAAACAATCGCCTTTTATACCTGTCGAACATACATAATATCTCTACACTCAAAACAGTTCTCTAAAACAAAGTTTTTGTTTTGTTTCCTTCGGTCCCTCAGACTCTTAAAACTATCCTCAACCTGTCATACCTAAACTGTAACAGGACGTTCACGGGCCGCTCCTAAACCCTCCCTGCTCGAAATCTGACAGCACTTTGGCTCGCGTCAGGCAGTTAAATGTCTCACTGGGGAATTACGCTAAACTTCTTTTGCGCTCATCTCGGAGAACAACAGGTGCAATGTCATGGGAAAGAAAAGACTGATCGCTGGCGCCGTGCCGCGCCTCGTCCAGCGAGAGAGCGGATGCCAGAGGCTGACATAAAACGGGGAAAGTCACGCAACCATGCAGGTGGATCTAGTCTCTGGACTGGGTTAACTGTGCTGTTAATCACCGTAGGGTAGCACTTCAGCCAAACAGAACCCTTGGTGTTCTCTCCCAGAACACACCTTCATGTGTTTCATCAGGTGATCTGATGAAGGGAGTGTTGGCTGTCAAATGTTTATACCTCGAAAATCTTACTCTCTCTTCTTGCTACTGGACTCGAATCTAGCTGTTCTACTGCTGATCGATGTGCCTGCCCTCTGAAACTTGTACTTACGTGTGTCTCCTTCCAGATTTGCAGGAAACTTGGTTTGTGAGATTCGAGTTTGCGGAAAAGAAGAGTGGGGGGCTTTGAGATGGGACTGTGAAGCAGCCCATTTAGCCTCTGCTGAGGAAATTAATAGAGGAAATTAGCAAGGCGAGTGTGCGTGTTGCCGTCAAGTCACTTCCGACGTATGGCAACCCTATGAATGAATGCCCTCCAAAATGTCCAACAATTACAGCCTTGCTTAGGTCTTGCAAACTGAGGGTATTCAATTTTTTTGATTGAGTCATTCCATTTCATGTTGGATATTCCTCTTTTCCTGTTGCCTTCAACTTTTTCGAGCATTATGGGCCTGTTATGCATGGATGTCTTCCTCACCATCACCCCTCCAATGACTTCGGGTCTTCGTTTTGATTATGCATGCCACTTCCAACCGTCAGAGGTCGCCTCGCTCTTCCCCTGAGTTCCCCCGCGTTTTGCCTGCTTTTTCAGAGCCCTGTTTTATCTCAAATTTGAAAACATGGGGAAATGCAGGGGGAGAACAAGGCGACCTCTGACGGTCGGAAACGGCATGCATAATCAAAACAAAGACCCGAAGTCATCGGAGGGGTGACAGCGAGGGAAACAGCCATGCATAAAAGCCCATAGTCTTTTCCAGTGAGTCTGGTCTTCTCATGATGTGTGACCAAAGTAAAAGAATTTAGAAGTAGTGAGCAAAGCCTCATCCTCCCTCTGTTGAGCACGTCTTCCTTTCCAGCCCAACATGAGCTCATAGCTGCACTAAGTTACTTCAGTCAGGGTCTACTAATCTGACATTTTGAAGTTAACATGAATGTCATGTGAGAAAGCCCTAACTTTTGACTAGAATTGTATAAAAAAAAGCGCTAGAACGTGGCTCATGTTTGGCTCTGTTTTTTTTTCTTGTAGACTTCAAATCCAATTGATGTAGCAAGCAGGCCTGGCACAGTACACCATACTCTGCTGCAAAAGACACCAGGGGTAGGTACCACAGTCATATCTTGTTTATGAATACAAGTTTTGGCCTTTATAAAATCAGGCTTTAAGTCCCATGTTAGTAATGAAGTGGCACTTTATTTATTTGTTTGATGGCTGCAAAAAAAAAGAGACAATTTTTGGTTCTGCCATCCATTCCCAGTATGCCCATTTTTCAGAAGCCTGAGTATTAAGAGTGAGACAATGTAAACATAGTGCTTAGCTATTTTATTGACATTTTCAAAAGCGACAGAGAGAAACAGTAGGGCTTTCAAGGCAAGAAACAAACCGAGGCGGTTTGCCTCTGCATAGGAACCCTTTACTTCCTTGGTGGTCTCCCGTCCAAGTGCTAACCAGGACTGACCCTGCTTAGCTTCCAGGATCTGATGAGATTGGGCTAGCATGGTCAAGGCAGATTTTCATTTAGCAAACCTGAATTTCCAATAAGTAAGTAAACTGAATTAGAAAAGCAGTTGATTCGTTTTTTGAAATTCTGGAGGTTTAGGATTATTCTCCCGTTTGACAGTCACTCATATGCGAAATGTTTTCATTCTTGTTCAAGAAGTCATACAAAGGTTCATGCAAATTGGATGGGTTCTGTTGACCTTTGCATTTGCACAAGACAATAGTTATGCATTCTGTTTCTTCCCCATGAGAACTGCGGGTTAAGATTGCTTTGTACCATTTGAAAGCCTGGGCCGTGGTTTGGTTAGAAAGCACATGATGCAGTGATCTTGCTTCAGCTAAGCACACATGAACACATGAGCTGTGGCTCACGAAAGCTCATACCCTACCAGAAAATATTTTTGTTAGTCTTTAAGGTGCTACTGGACTCTTGCCCTTTTTGACTACTGCAAACTGACTAACACGGCTACCCACTGTGAATGAACACATGAAGCTGCCTTATGCTGAATCAGACCCTTGGTCCATTGAAGTCACTATTGTCTACTCAGACCGGCAGCAGCTGTCCCGGGTTTCAGGTAGAGGTCCTTCACATCACCTACTTGCCTAGTCCTTTTAACTGGAGATGCTGGGGATTGAACCTGGGACCTTCTGCATGCCAAGCAGATGCTCTACCACTGAGCCACAGCCCCTGGCTGAGTCTGATCAGTACCTGAGAATCTTCATAAATGCTTGCTTGCGTTCCAGCTTGGATGAAAAGGATCCTGCCCATCTGACTAGACAATCCTGACTTTTGATAGACCAGTGCTCTGATTCAGTATAAGGCTGCTTCATGTGTTCCAGTTACTATAGGGAAGCTCCCTGTCTTACCAAGTGAGAGCCAGCGTGGTGTAGTGGTTAAGAGCAGTGCTTTGGAGCAGTGGAGTCTGATCTGGAGAACTGGGTTCAATTCCCCACTCCTCCACATGAGCAGCGGAGGCTAATCTGGATGTTTCCCCACTCCTACTCCCGAAGCCAACTGGTTGACATTGGGCTAGTCACAGCTCTGTTAGAGCTCTCTCAGCCCCACCTACCTCACAGGGTGTCTGTTGTGGGGAGGGAAGGGAAGGTGACTGTAAGCCGGTTTGATTCTCCCTTAAGTGGTAGAGAAAGTCGGCATATAAAAACCAACTCTTCTTCTCCTTCTTCTTCTTGCTGTGTTTAATTCAGTGTCGTCCCTTCCCTTGAATGGCATTCCTTAGTTTTCCTTTGTATGGAGGTTTTGAGAGAAAACTGATCTCCTTTCCCACATTTTCCTTAGGTGTCTGACCCATATCGGCCTCCAGTACGAGTAAGTAAGGTTTGTCCGGGATTTTTTTAATATACTTTTTACAAAACTGTCATTTGTACGTGTTTGGAAATGTAAACAAATATTAAATAAGCCTGTGTTCGCTCTCTTTTAAAAATTGGATGCAGTTTAAAGTGTATGCAATAGTCTGATTCTCACTACCACGCCTTTTGTTTCTGCTCTGGCTTTCCAAGATAGCCTAAATTCAGCACCAGGAAAATCTAGAACCTACATAAATTATACTAACTGAGTAGTCACTAAGTTGAATGAATTCACACAATTTATTTTATCCTGCATGATTTATTCTGTTATATTTATGATGGAAGAGACATGGAGTTATGTCGAGCACTAACAGAGCAGCACTGTTCTAGTTAGGGTTGCCAACCTCCAGGTCGTGGCTGGAGATCTCCTGGGATTACAATTGATCTTCAGGTGACAGAGATCTGTCCACCTGGAGAAAATGGCCGCTTTGGAAGGTGGACTCTATGGCATTGGACCCCACTGAAGTCCCTCCCATCCCTAAACCTCACCCTCCTCAGGCTCCATCTCCCAAATTGCCACGTATTTCCCAACCCAGTGTTGGCAGCCCTAGTTCTACCCCACTGGAAACACATGCATTTTCAGCCCTGCCCCTTTTGTGCAGCCATGAGAAACATAATCATTTTCTTTTTTATGTGATTCTGAGGACCACGTATTCTATGATTTGTGGCACAAGATTATTGAACGTATCTTCCCTCCTATAATTTTTTAAAATCCATATTTCTGAATGGCAAACACAAAATCAACTAGTTTAATTTCAAAAACCCTGAACGGCTAATCTTGTTTATTGAGCTATCATTTGATGATGACTGCTAGTATTTTAAACTCAAACCTCCCCCCCCCCTCTTTTAATCCATTCAATTGCAGAAGCCTGGCAAGTGGTGTGCCGTTCATGTTCAGATTGCTTGGCAGATTTACCATCACCAGCAGAAGATAAAGGTAAATGGACAGATTTATTCAGAGACAAGAACCCTTTCTGGCTTTTGACAGGCTATGTTCCCACTATGCCCCTCCTCGCCCCCAATTAACAAACAAGATGTAGCTTCACATGCCGTTACTTTCACTTGTAAGGTGGAATTAATGAAGCCTTTTTCTATCTTTTAACATCTATCTGTGGAGCTTTAAATGGTTGCGCTTGCCCAGTGGGCAGGGCAGCCGGGTAGAGGAAAACCAAAACAAAAAGTGGAAGGTATTAAATATACAACCCAAGGAGAAGATCCAAAGAAAAGCTGGGAGGTTTTGGGGGGAGGGCGGGGGCGTACGAAGCACGCGTGTTTAATATCATTTCCCTTCTGCACTAGTACCTCCTGTGGAATATGGAGTGTTATCCTGTTCAGAGTGAAATGAGCGGTACGGTGAAGGACATTTTACAAAACATAGAGCAGGCGAGTAGAATGACAGTCATTGTGTCAGAGGTGCTTTGGGGTTTTTCTTCTGCGGTATGGTGTGGAGGGAGGGATGGAAGGGGACTGTGAACTGGAGAGGTAAGGAATTTAGGGACAGCAGGTTTTCCCCCTTGTCAAAAACCATTAGAATCCTGCAGATTTCCAGGTGTCTCGATCCTCGAGCCATTCTATCCTTGAGGGAGGGATCCTGATAACCTTTAGAGCCACTTTACCCACACCTGGAGCAGGGCTGCTTTTGAATTCCACAAGGAGATCCCACCGAAGCAGGCTCAGTTCTAAAATCCACAAGGAGACCCCAAAGCTTTCAACTACTAGAACATAGTTGTAGATGTGCATTAGTGCAAATTCTTAGCCTTGGTAATTCAGTTTGTGTGTTGTGGGATTTTAGTGAAACTTAGTGGTGGTTGATATATTGGGGCCCAAAGAAAAGGGGGGAGGGTCCAGTGGGAGAAGATGTAAGAGGATGCTCTCAGCTAGGGATGGAGAATTAAAGAATGAATCAGCCACGAAGACTACCTGAGCTTCAGAACCCTTGGTTTAGCAGCAACCACAGAGGCAATTACCTGATGCTCCGTGGTCAGCTAATTTCTAAGAAGTCTTTCAACTGCTGCTGAATGACGCAAAGACATGTTGGATTGCAGGGCGGTAGAAGAATCCTAGGTTCCTTTAACAGATCCTCATTTTGCAGATAGGATATGCAAATGCTGCAGAGCCAAAGGTGTTGCATTTATATGCCTTTTCCTCCATTAACCCATCAGCACAACCACCTTGTGTTTTGCTCATTAATTCATCAGTGAATATTTAAGGTCACAGAAGAGTTAACTAAGGTCATGCAAAACCAGAAAGCTGGATCAGCTCCCACAGCCCCTTGAGTGGCAGGGCTCCCACCGTCTTTTATAGATTGCACTCATGGTCCGGCTTGGTGAGCATATTCGTTTTTAAGCTGAAAGAGCAGAAGGACACACTTTTTAGTAGACGTAAAGCAGGCCAGAGACGGCTCAGGATGGCTCAGGAGTAACTTTCCATGCTTCGCTGTTGCCTGCAAATGCAGAGCTTTCCAAACTCATTGCAGGTGGGGGTTGTTAAGGCACACTCGTTTTTATGTCCAGTCACGATCAAGGGAATGTCACAGCCAATAACCATGTCTGGCTCTGCGCTGTGGCATTTGCTTTGCCAGGCTGAGGCAGCAAGGCCCTCCTTATCTTAAGACTCTCTGGTGGTAGATATACTATTAGTTTCCGTTCGTGTGAGATGAAACGTGATATCAAACTTTATGGTTTCGTTTGACATTGCGGATGGAACTAGACATTATGGGAAGTGCCTGGCAATTGCTGAAAGCAGCTGCCCCATGCTCTCCTCTTCCTATACTATCGCCCTCATTTGTTTGTTTTTTTCAATGACATGTTGTCATGCTCTTGAGTTTTTCCTCCCTAGCAAGCAGCAACCACTGAAGGGGAACAGGCCAGGGAAGCCCGGAGTTGCTACGATGCCATGTTTTGTGACACCTCATGGGAGGAAGACGCTCAGGGTTGCTAATTCTGGCAGCTCCCATAACATTTAGTTCTGCACCCTGTAGTTGTGAAGTGTCCCCTGGCTTTTCCATCGGTCACTTATAGCTGTGACCCGTTGTGAAGGAAATATGACACTTCTGCTTAACCACCATGGTTCTAGTTGAGTGTCCTCATAACCAGTGGGAACTCTGCTTTCCATGCACTTCATTGTAGGCTAGGCTTTGCCTAGCAACTGGGGGGGGCTTACCAGTGGTGGGGGCCCTCACCAGCAACATGATGACATTGCAGGTGATGTGCTGACCACTTCTGGGCGCACGGAGTGATGTCAGCAAATTGGGACACTGCCAGTGTCCCTCCCCCATTTCCCTCCATTCCCCCCCCCCGCCAGCCAGCTGAGTGGCAGCGGGGAAGTGTCCACCCTTAGCCCTGTTGTAGGCTAGTTAACAGCACGTGACACTCCAAGCATGCTGAAATGAATGGAACTGTGGCCTGTGAAGCACTTTTGAGTGTACATGGGGGGGGGGGGGTCCTGTCCTCATCTTTTTCCATGAGCCTTTCTTTTTAGACACCCCCCTCCCTAAAGCGTTAGTCTCAACAAGCCTCTGTCACTTCGTGTCTATCTGAATCGAGGCAGCCAAGCACGCGTCTCTGTCATCCCTCTCTTTTCAAGGCTCGGGTTCTGTCTGCAGCTCTTAGCCGATGGAAATATGTTGTGTGTGTGTGTGTTTGTGACAGGCAAGGCTGCAGACTGTTCTGAGGGACGCTTTGCCCGGCATAGCTCGGCATATCACGTTGCATCCTCCCGCTGAGTTAACGCTGAGGGGTTAAGAGATCACTTCAGGCCTTGTTCATGTGGAAGAGGCCGGGCAGCTGAGAAGCTGCGGAGTGAAATGGCCTGGCGGAGAGGCGTCTGTCAGAGCGGGACTTATCGGACGTGGCCACAGGCGCTGCCTTCACTCCGGCTTACCCTCCCCGGCAGTGCTAACGCAGGCATGGAGCTTGAGCCCTTTGCCGGAAATATGTCTCCCCTCCCCCTCTCCCAGTTTTTTTTTTAAAAAAGGGGAAATGTATAATCAGATTGTGGTTTTTTTGTATCCTTTGACAGCAAATGCAGCTGGATCCTCACAAGCTAGAAATCGGAGGGAAACTTGACCTGTTCAGCAGACCTCCCGCCCCTGGGGTGTTTCCAGGGTTCCATTATCCTCAAGATCTCGCCCGGCCTCTCTTTTCCACCACAGGTAAGAAGGATTGTGTGTTTTATTTTTTTTTAACAAATTAGAATAATAAGTATGAGTACATGCATGTGTCACAACTGAAGCCAACATGGTGTAGTGGTTAAGAGCAGTGGTTTGGAGTGGTGGACTCTGATCTGGAGAACCGGGTTTGATTCCCCACTCCTCCACATGGGCGGCGGACACTAATCTGGTGAACTGGATTTGTTTCCCCACTCCTCCACATGAAGCCAGCTGGGTGACCTTGTGCTAGTCACAGTTCTCTTAGAGCTTTCTCAGCCCCACCTACCTCACAGGGTTGTGAAGAGGGGAAGGTAAGGTGATAGTAACCTGGTTTGATTCTCCCTTAAGTGGTAGAGAAAGTCGGCATGTAAAAACCAACTCTTCTTCTTCGTCATCTCCTCCTCCTCCTCCTCCCCAGCTGCGTTGCAAAATGTGGCATGGTTAACATGAACATGCGTGGCAATATTGGCAGAAAGTTTGCTTCCTGCTTGATCTGTGGGGTATCAAGACCTTTAAGGCTCCGAGGGCTAAAATGTCTTTTATAATCTTGTCCTCTGGAGCCAAAGATATACTGTGGCACAAAACTCCTGAGACAATTAACCAGCGAGGTTTGGGAGACCTTCATCATCTCTTCATTTAAATTTATAGGGATATTACTCACGGAGCAGGCAGCAAGCAAAATAGGATAAGGAGGGGATTCTGATGCTTTCCGGTTCAGTTTTTCTTTCCCCGGCCTTTCATACTGACCCCTGGCATTGCAGCAAGTAAACTATCTTGTGAATCTGCAACATGTACAATTTCATGCTGTCCACAAAAGGATTTCCCACTGTTCCTTTTCTGGCTAAGGCCAGGCCACTCTCCCTTTCTTGGTATATATTATACACATACCCCAAGAGAACATAATCTTGCTCTCCAGCTAGACTCGAAGGCCTTCTCAGACCTGAGTCTCAATCCTTTGGCAGACTTTTTTGTCCAGGCAGAATCTCAACCATAATGAGAGCTTTAAACATGTTTTCCAAAAAGAAAGAGAGAAATAAAAAAGAACGATTTTAGGGCTCAGGTTACCAAAATTCCATTTTCGTTTTATGTTTTGTGGTTCACTGGGCATCCCAGCCACACAGTAAACAGATTCCTCTGCCTTTGGGGTTTGTAGAGAATCATGACATCCAATTTGGGCTTTGCTTTTTGAGTATTTTTATGATCACCTTGTTTGCTCTCATGAATTCAACTGACTTGCTTCAGAAGTTTTTTGTACTGAAAAGCAGATTAGCAAGTGTTAAGAGGTCCAGCGTTGGGATAATAGCCTTTTCGTATGTTCTGGATGGTTGGTGAAGGTCCTTGTGTTTGTGTGTGTGTGTGAGAGAGAGAGATTTATTTATTAAAGGAGGCAAATTAATAGAGGCCTTTCATTTCAACCCCAGATAAATAACCCCTTGCAACTCATCTGTGAGTATATTAATCACAGGAATCATTGAACACTAAATCTCAATAAAGTGGGCTATCAGAGAAGAGCAGGGTGAACAAACATTGCAGCTGTTATATAGAGATGAATAAATCTTTTGCTGTACAGTATCTGAGGCTCTTCTCACCTTATCGAGCAAAAGTATAGTTGGTGTGAATCATGGGTTCTGCCACATTGCCTTGTTACTGTGAAAGACATAAGTTATCTAAGGCCCACCTGTCTCTGGGATGGATGTTCAGCTCCCTGGCAAACGTTATATTTAATAACTTCCTGACAGCCCACATTGTTGTCCCTGGCTTTCTACTGAGGATTTCTTCCTTTCGTTTTTTTTTTTTTTATTATTATTATTAGCCCCACGTAGTCAAGTTTGTAAGCCGTCTCCTTTGAAGAAATCTCCCATCCGTTATACACCTTCTGAAATCCTAAAGGATTAGGGAGATGACAGCCTCCATCCATCTTGAGGCAGCCGAGCAAGTTGTAGTGTTTATAGATAACACCGGGTCCCCTTAGCTGTGGTGTCTGTTCTCTCTCAAGTTTCCTTAATTCATTTTCTGGTTGCTTAGAGCCGATTCACTCGATCACTTTTCGATCATCCCACAGTGAGGTCTGCTTAGAGGTAGGCTAGTCTGTTTTCACATTATGGGGTTTTCCGCATGGGATTTTCCTGTCAATTCTGGCCCCATACTGCTTTGGTTCATCCCCTCATTTCCACATGCATTTTTGTGCCCTTAGTTTTCACTTTAATTTTTTTTGTTTGTTTCCCCCCATTTTTTTCCCCTAGCTCCTTTGAGAGCATTTTTGTCCCGATGTTTTTCTGGAAGCCGATTTTGATTCAGCTTTTTCCCTGTGCATAATGTTTCCATGGTTTTCTTTGTCCCCCCCCCCACTCCCACCCACCTTTAGCCCACTTTTCAATGACTAGACTATCATCATTGTTAAACCATTCCCTCTCCCCCAAGGCAGTTCTTTCATTTTTTAAAACAGCCCTAAAATATCTCTATAATACTGTAGTGTTGTGATGATAGTTCATTACAGATCACACAAAGTGTTGGTATCGCTTTACTCTGCTCTGGTTAGACTTCACCTAAAGTATTGTGTTCAGTTCTGGGCACCACAATTTAAGAAAGATGTAGACAAGCTGGAACGTGTCCAGAGGAGGGCAACAAAGATGGTGAGGGGTCTGGAGACCAAGTCCTGTGAGGAAAGGTTGAAGGAGCTGGGTATGTTTAGCCTGGAGAGGAGAAGACTGAGAGGGGATATGATAACCATCTTCAAGTACTGAATTCCCAGCTTTCATTTAAATTCCCAGCTTTCATTTAAAAGTCTCTAGCCTCTGCCTTCATGGAGATATGCCTTTTCCCTTATATCTCTGTGAGGGAAGGGGCTAGAAACTTACTCTCTTTTTAAAGGAAAGCTGGGAATTCAGAGAACCAGCTTAATCTATCATTACAACACTACAGCATTATATTGATATTTTGGGGACTTTAAAAAAATGAGCATGGTGCTGTGGTGCCACCGATGACGACGGCTCCCACCCTTGAAGATCCTCATTATTTAAGCCACATCCGGAAGAAAGTAAACTGACTCCACAACTGTAAAAATGCACAGGGAGGGCAGATGTGTGGAAGGGCCACGCCCAAACCGATCCCAATGCTTGTGGATCGACCCCCAGGAAAATCAGGAGTAACCAGCATGAGGAGAAGGTCTGTTTTTCCTAACACACGAAGAGCTTTCTTGGTTGGCAAATTCTTGCGGTAAGGGTTCTACCAAACGGCCACGTGAAAGCACCAGGCTTCCCAATTGGGGAAGGAAAAGGAGCCAGGCCCACATGGTTACCCACCACAATGTGATGGGGAAAAATCACAGTATAAGGAAGGAACAGCGGTAATGCTAACCTCTCCACATTTTGTTATCTGACAATTTCTCTTGAAAACCAAGCTGTGGGCAGTGATGTGGTTTTTCCAGGAACATTTAAATATTTTCCTATTTGAGTTTAAATAAATAATATAAATATTTAAATGATGTTAGCAAAAGAAGGCAAATATACCATGTATAAGCCTGGACCATGTACAAGCAGCGGGGTTTGTCCATTCTTTAGGTTCCACACTTAGCCCATCTAAAGTGATTGATTTGTAGCACAGCAGCCCTGACAACTATAAATAGACTGTATAGGTGGGGCAGAAAATTTTCTATGGAAAAATGCAGCATCAGAAAATTTTCCACACCATATCGCTGGCCATGGGTCATCTCAGTCACCACTCTGTTGAAATTATAATCTAGTAGATAAGGGTAACATGGTTTTTTGAGGTAAAAGACATGTGCACATTCAGTTCATAGTGTACGATGACTTGCGTATGGATTGACGCAGACACCTTGCGTGTCAGTCTTTACCAAGCCACTTTCTTGTGCATGAATTGTTGGCATTAGCAGACGTTTGCAAGAAGGAACAAGCTGGCAGCACATTTCCTGTCTAACCAGCTCCCTGTCTGCTAAAGATGTCATTGTGCTGGGCGAACAACCGAAATTACTATCAGTGGGATTCTATTTTGCACATTGTGCTGGATGCAGAGAAGACATGATTACAATGACATCTGCACCCTGTACCTGCATCTTTTGTATACAGCGGATCAGATTAAATAGTTGTGTGCTCACTTCTCATGCGCAATGCAGAGTCCTCTGAGAAGATACAAGTTGCCTAATGTCAAAAACCCATTCTTGGTAAACCTCCTTTTCTCTCAGAGCATTCAAAGAAATCAAGCCCCATAAATTTGAGAACAAGACTCCCAATTTATCCTAAACACTTCTGCTTGCCATTGAAAAATTCACAACCCTGCCCCACACCCCGAAACAAAATTGAAACAACCCAAACTGAAAGCTTGGTTTTACCTAATCTGTTTCCCCCTGGTTAATTTGGGTTACTGTTGCTTTTTGACCTGTTGTTTTAAATCGCTGCCTTGAACTCTGCCTTTGGGGCTCATTTGCACACGCACGATTGTTCAACACTGGATGGCTCTCAACCACGTCTGTAAAGTCTTCCCATTGCTTGAACTGCAACTGTCAGATCAACAATCAACGCATGTTGCCATTTGAACCCTCCTCAAAAGTACTTTAGGAACCAAGTTAATTCGTAATACTAGAAGGCTTGTAGATGCAAAAGCCCTGACCTCTGATCCTTCTGCCACTCACTTCTACCCTCTTCTTCAAGGTTCCATTTCTCCCCTTCAAAGTCCCAACGTGATTAGCTGGACATCTGAACCTCCCTGCCATCTTCAGTTTGCATTGACCTGCAATGAAACCTCTTGCAGAACTGAAATTTCCTTGTCCAAATTACTGTATACATCCTCATGTGATGCTTTAGTATAGTGCCATTATTTGAAAGAGCCTAGCATTTACAAAGTGTCACAGCTAACTGCTGATGCTGTTGTGTTTTTTTGAGAAGGGGGGTGAGCAACCACATGCACACACACAAACACACTTCAGATGGCAGTGACCAAGACAAATGCAAACTATGAGGGGATAGATAAGATTGGAAAAGCTGCAAGGGAACAGATAATGCCCACGGATAATCTGGATTATCAACCCCAGTGGACCATTTATCATTTATACATCCCGTGCATTTTCACTTGTATATCAGATTCTGCCTACCGCTGATAAAGGATGCTAGTTTGACTAGCCTCAGCTTGAGCTGATATGTTGCCTCATCTCACATGGCCAATGGGCCTGGCCATCCATAAAGAGGGGCAAACTAAAGTCAATTCTTTTTAACCACCTCAGTGGTTCAAAAGGGGGAACTGGAAAAGAACACACAGCCATCTTCACTTCAGAACTGTCTTCTCCTTTCCACTAAAGCCTGTGCCCTGATCCTGTTAATTTCAGGCCCTCACACAGTGTGATATACTAAGGACAACTTCATCCTAAATACCCTGCTTTTCTCTACCTTTAAGGAGTCTCAAAGCCGCTTACAATCGCCTTCCCTCCCCCCCTCCCACCAGGCACCTTATGAGGTAGGTGAGTTCTGAGAGCACTGTGTGACTGGCCCGATGTCACCCAGCCGTCTCCATGTGGAGGAGTGAGAATCCAATTTGGTTCTCCAGAGTAGAGTCTACCACTTTTAACCACTACGCCAGCCCTTGTCCCATACAATTTTTATCAGTGAAGGTCTGATGATCCCTAGCATAGCCTTTTTGGTGGTCAAAGGGACTCCTACTTCCTCCCTTTTCCACCAGCTGGAAATCTGGTTGGATCCAACCCTTTACCTCCTAAGCAGCTACTATATATTTTCCAGGGTTATTATTTATGAGCATATTGAAAGTACAATGTATTCTTCTCCCCCTTGCGTCTCCAGGTTCCGCCCATCCCGCCACCACACCGTTTGGACCATCGCCTCACCATAGCAGTTTCCTGCCTACTAGCCACCTGGCAGGTAGGTGTAAGTAAACCCTACCTTTCACATTTATCAATATGTTTATATGTTTAATGTTCTGGCTTCCAGTGGATCAATGATGCTCAAAAACCCTAAAATGTTTGAGGAGTGTGAAGGGGCTTCACCTCAGCTAGTAACTGCTAAGCAACCCTCCCTAGTCTCCTCAGAAAATTGTTCATAGCTGCCTTATGTACAGGATAACCTGATCTGACCCTCTTTAATTGCCATAATTTTAAGGCCGCCTACTTCCAAAGCAGGTGTAGTGTCTTTTGTATTGAAGCCATTTGAAAATCTTCCAGTGTTTCAGAGAATCCTAAAATAACTTCTCCAAAACAGAAATACTGGGATTGAGTGTCCATTTGGACTGGAGAATTCTCTCTAATCCTCCTCCCCATATTGAGTGCCAGTCAGCCTCAGCAAAGCTCAGATTTAAGGGACAGAAGAAGAGAGGCATTGTTCTATCTGTGCAGAGGTGGTGTGGGAGTGACTGCCCAGCTGTGTGCCTGTTTCTCAGCTTGAATGTTGGCTTCCACCGGGCTGGAGACAGACAGACAAACAAAAAGCATTTAAAATCACCCAACACAAATGCACAGATTCTGATAACATTTGTTCTCCAGACAACGTTCTAAGGAGGCTTATCATCCGTCAGGGTGGGCAACAGGTGGCTCCCCACCCTTGTTTTCTTACAGCCTCTGAACAAAAGGGGAGAGGCCGTGGCTCAGTGGTAGAGCCTCTGCTTGGCATGCAGAAGGTCCCAGGTTCAATCCCTGGCCTCTCCAGTTGAAGGGTCTAGGCAAGTAGGTGATGTGAAAGACCTCTGCCTGAGACCCTGGAGAGCCACTGCCAGTCTGAGTAGGCAATACTGACTTTGATGGACCAAGGGTCTGATTCAGTAGAAGGCAGCTTCATGTGATCATCAGTTTGGCATGCAGAAGGTCCCCAGTTCAATCCCTGGCTTCTCCAGCTAAAAGGATCAGGTGGCAGGTGACATAAAAGACCTCCACCTGGGACTCTGGAGAACCGCTGCCAGTCTGAGTAGACAATACTGATCTTGATGGACTGATGGCCTGGTTCACTATAAGGCAGCTTCATGCATTAATGCGTGTGTTAAAATGTAAGCATTGTCTTACCAGATCAGACTAAAGGTCCACATGGGCCAGATTATTTATTTAGATATTTGTACCCAGCATTCCTTGCCAGTGGGAACCCAAAGCGGCTTACAACTGCCATTTCCTGTCCTCCATTTTATCTTCACAACAACAACCCTGAAAAACAGGTTAGGCTGTGAGAGAGTGACTTGCCCAAGATCTCCTGGGGAGCGTCTATGGCGGAATGGGGATCTGATCCTGGGTCTCCCAGATCCTGTGTTTTTTATATTCGCAGGATAGTTCTGTGCGGACTGTTCAGAATCCTGAGTCAGCTCAGAATTAAAACCAGGTCGCAATATTTAAAACAAGGCATCAAAAAATAAGCCCCCACGCTGGCTGTCCCGGCCTTTGGAAGCTCCCAGGCTCTGGGCCTAAAAACTGTGTCCCATGATATATCACTAGCATCTAGTCCCTAGAGGGAACCTGCCTTTGAACGGGGTGGCTCTCAGTCTCTAGCTGTCCTTTACGGCCCTCTAGCTTACTTTACGGCCCTTCGTAGGAGCAGAGGTAGATCTGAACCAGACGAAGGAACTCTGTCAGTCCTTCGTGCATGCTTTGATAATTGGTTTAATGACTGCAACCGTATTTGCCGAAAGAGGTCAGTCGGTGTGACGGCACAAACGAAGAGACGGAGACTTGAACGCAGGGTGGCCAAAAGTTTTCGAATGCTGCCGAACGAGCCAGCTTGTCCCTGTTGAGACACTCAGACTTTTCCAGCCGTTTAGGGTAGTGGTTTTGTTCTAATTTGTGCCTGCGCCGTGGAGCAGGACCCCAAAACGCTGGCAAGGGCTGGAGTTCCCTCTCGCCAGTGTCCTGTTACACGTACAGGGGTCCTTTGTTACCCTATGCTGTAGTTTCTCAGCTGTGCCAAATTCTTGCTTCATATTTGGGCCTATACAGTGTGACTTAGCGCACAGTCCCAAAGCGGGAAGAGCGAGAGAGAGGATCAGTATATCAAAGGGCATTTAATGCCCCCCTGAGGTTTCTGCAAAGGCTGTAGCTTCTCCTGCCCGTTTGCCACACAAAAAAAAGGGGGGGGAATCATGTCAGAAATCAGTTTACAGCTTTCCATGTGGCTGCTGCGATTCCAGGTGGATCGGGTTTCAGCTCAGTAGCCGTGCCTGTCATTTTGGCTCCGGGGCTGTTAACTGTCAGCTTTCCCCTCTCCCTTGGCACGCACGGAGCTTAGCTCCAGCACCTGTTTTATGGAGTAAGCGCTCAAATCCCTTCTCCGTTTTTAACATGCTGGGAATTTTCTGTGTAAAGAACCTTGCAATGAGAAGGATCAGCTTAAAGTCTGGCCTAATCCTACTTGGATTCAGACTATTTATAAAAGGGGGGAGAGAGAAGAGAGGGGGGAGGGGAGGAAGGGGCGCTTTTCGTTCTCCAGCATTCTTGGCAAAATGCCGGCTAAAACCCTGTTTGCCTTTCCAGATCCATTTAGCAGGTCAAGCACCTTCAGCGGCCTTGGGAACTTAGGCAGCAATGCCTTTGGAGGATTAGGCAGTCATACTCTGAGTAAGTACTGGCTGGGTTTTTTGCAGACAAACCTCCTCTCTGGAGAAACCACATGCTCACATTGAAAGCAGCTGCTGGTGGTTTTATTTAAACTTAAAAAAAAAAAAACCTCTTTAATTCCTAACCTCCATTCTCCTTTTTTGGGGAAAACAAAAACAAAAACTGCACCTAAGTGTTCCAGGTCTCTGTCGCGGAAGCTTTTCCGCAAGTTGCCCTTCATCCCCCCCCTCGCAACTGTGCTTCCCCTCCGTAGGCTCTCATCTTGGGAGAAAGATGGCACCATAAAATCAGCATCCTCTTCCCGTCCCTCCGGTCTGCTTATCGGGGCTGATTCTGAAAGGCGTGGGTTGCGCTCTCAGAATCCAGCCGGTAGCTTCCTGAAAATATTGGAACTGTAAATTGTTTATCTAGGCAAGAAGCCTTTGTAACACCCAGAAAACCTTCTAGATTCTCACCCTAAGCCAGTCATCTTGTTTGAGGGCTTAATTCAACTGGGAGCGAGACCCAATCCAACAGAGGAAACACAGATGAGGGCTGCAGTATTGAAAATGTCGATCCAGGAGCCACAGTTGAAACATAAAACATCCCCAGTCTGGTCGTCTTGAATAATATCAGTCTGTTCAGTAGGAGGGGAGAGTGGAGAACTGATTCCATCCCCACTGCTTTCCCCGAATAGATGGTCGGTGCTATTTATGACAACCGGATGGCTTCAGGATCAGATGTTTCAGTCCTGTGAAATGCACAATCCGCACTCACTTCCTTGTTTTCCATTAGAGCCAATGGTCTGCGCTCTTGCAATGCAAACACATGGGGAAAACCGTGTCCCAGTGGGTTTGCCCACACACCTTTGTGCAAAGCAAACTTATATGCAGTATGGTACTTGTAAAAATCTCTAAAAACACTTATCACATGAAGGTCAGCCCAAAGTTATTTGAATTCCCATGTTCCATATTTATGGATCTCGGGCCACAGCCGTACCTCATAAGAGCATCTTTCATAATTAAATTGAAGCAGTCACATCATGAGAGTTGCAAAGACGGTTGAAAGGACTCATTGAATTGGGCCAACTTTTCTGGGAGAGGAGCCTGTTGGGTTGGGACTCGTTACGTTTGAACAAGCGTTTCAAAAAGACAACTTGCTAACTCTTCATAAAGGAAGTTGGGGTAATAAAAGGAACCATCATCACAAACATTGTCTCTTGGACTGCAGAACTATACAGACTGTCACCAGGGAATGTCACTTTGCGTACTGTCAGGTGGTTGCCAAAAGGGCTTTTGGAGTCTGTTTTGTCTTGCAGGCCTAGAAAGTAGTCTTTTTCTCTGATCTGGAGAACTGGGTTTGATTCCCCACTCCTCCACATGAGCCGCAGACGCTAATCTGGTGAACTGGATTTGTTTCCCCACTCTTCCACATGAAGCCAGCTGGTGACCTTGGGCTAGTCACACTCCCTCAGCCCCACCTACCTCCCAGGGTGTCTGTTGTGGGGAGGGGAAGGGAATTGTAAGCCGGTTTGATTCTTCCTTAAGTGGCAGAGAAAGTCGGCATATAAAAACCAACTCTTCTTCTACAGCGAGCACCCTCCAAAAGCACAATCATTCACCCCTCAATTCATTGTAGAGGTTATTTTGAGTATTAAAAAGAGCGCACTTGTAGGCCACACTATCCTTAAAAGAAACTACATGCAGGCCAGCTGGATTTGCCAATGGGAGCTTTTTTTTTTTTAAAGGGAAGGAACTTTAGTTGGCTGGAGAGCAAACCAAAGTGACTGATCCATACCAGGGAGCCAGAGAAAAAGAGACAGAGATAGCAATTTGCTACATTCAGGCTCAGTCTGTTCACCCCAAAATCAAAGATCTCAATCACTGCTTCCCACTTCAGGTGGCTGATCGTTTTTAACTATCTGCATTCTCTTTGTTAATGTCAGTGGCGGGGAGCTATAACAGTGCCAGTTTAACCACAGATATCACAGTAGGGGAACTGGGTGATTTGGGAGTCGCCTCTTATCTTCAGAGCGAACAGCCTCATTACTTCCACAAAGTTACTCAGATCTGTAGTCAGCTTTTTTCTGCAGAGACTTGAAACGGATGCTGTTTCATTCCCTGGTTATCAGAGCTCTCCTGCTATTACCGTTTTTAAGTGTCTTTCTTCCCTCCAGCCTTGAAAGGAAAACTGTGCCGGTAATTGGCACTTTTCGCTGAACTGATGTGGGACAATACCCCCTTTTGTTCAAAGCAGGGGTAGTGAATTAACCAGGACTTTCCCTTTTGCTCCCGGGTTCCAGGTCACAACAGCATTTTTGCCCACAAAGAAGGGCCGAACGTCCAGAGCTTTAACAATCCCCATGAGCCGTGGAACAGACTCCACCGGACACCCCCATCGTTCCCGACCCCCCCTCAATGGCCCAAACCTGGCGACTCCGAGCGGAGCTCATCGGTGACGAATCATGACAGAGACCGAGAGTCAGAGAAGAGGGATCTTTCCACAAGCAAGGAGGACAGAGACAAAGAGAGGTGAGCGAGAAAAGCCGTAGAGTGCCCAGAGGAATGGGAGGCTTTGTTTTTGTTTGGTTTCTTTAATTTATGGGAAAGTCATATATTGCATTTAGGATGTGTAACATAAATATTCTATAAGGTGTCTCATTTGGCTAATTTAAATTCTGGCTTTGGAGTGGGGCATTTGCATCCAGTTTGCATGTTACAGTCCCTACAGATTGCTGCTTACCGTATATACTCGCGTATAAGCCGAGTTTTTCAGCCCAAAAAAAGGGCTGAAAAAAGCCAACTCGGCTTATACGCGGGTCAATACGGTAGGCGAGGGGAGGGGGGAGGGATAGAGAGAGGGGGAACTTACCGCCGCTGCCGCCGCCATCCCGCACGCCTTCTCTGCGGCCTGGGAGAGGCCTGCCGCCCCCCCCCCCCGCCGCCCCCCCCGCGCCTTTTTTGCGGCCTGGGAGAGGCCTGCAGGGCCTGCCTGAGTGCAGGCAGGCCCCGCCGCTCCCCCCGTGCCTTCTCTGCGGCCTGGGAGAGGCCTGCAGGGCCCCGCTGCCACCTCCGGCCTGCGTGCCTTCCCTACCGCCACCTCCAGCTGATCAGCGGGCCTCGTCCTCCCGGTGAGTAAGGGGAACCCCTTACTCACCGGGGCTCTTCTCCCTCCCCCCTAGGGTGGCGCTGGGGTCAGGGTGGGTGTGGAGGGCCCGGGAGGGGGTGGCACTGGGGTCGGGGTGGGTCTGGAGGGCCCGGGAGGCCGGGCGGGAGGCCGACCTGGGGCAGGGGCATTGTGTAAGCCGACCCTCGGCTTATACACGGGTGCCTAATTTTTCCCCATTTTGGGGGTAAAATTAGGCACCTCGGCTTATACGCGGGTCAGCTTATACATGAGTATATACGGTATGTCATCTGTGGCCAGTCAATTCTCCCCATAAATGTCTCACACATTTAAACAGATAGTGAACACTGCCCTGTTTAAGCACTGGGCTGTGTTGTATCTGTTGCTCAGTACTTGACCCTGTGATTTAATATGGCCTCCATTCGCTAAACTGTAATGTGTAAAATGGCCCTTTTGAGGGGGATGGAGACGGTTAGCTGGTAGGGGCCACACAAGGGAAATGTTGGCCGAGGAGGAGAGCAATAAATGTGCTGCTGGGGTATTTTGTAAGATTTCAGAGCCTTTGTTGGCACCTGGCCTCTAACTTTGCTTGTGAGGGCAACAGCTCACTCAAATGCCCTTGAACTCTGTGCGGAAATGCTTAATTCTGTAGCAGGAGCTGGCTGGACCACACTTTGGTATAGCCGTTCAGTTTGTTTAATCTTTTTTTTTTTAATCTGGAGGATTTCTGATTTTTCCTCAAGGGACTGGAGAGAAAAGGCTTCAGACGCACAGCCAAATGTTTGGGGGGGTGGGGGACGACAGAATTGTTTTTGCCGTTCCAAAGGCAACCGAGACCAAAGGATTCCAAATCAATCTATCCCAAAAGATTTTATATAACTTGCTACCATTCTTTATTCCTTGTCACCCTCCCCACCCCCAAAAAAAGATGCTGTGTTATGCAGATTCAGTAGTTGCTCGTTGGTTATCGTTTTATTATTCAGTCTGATCATAGCCGTTGAGTTTCCTTAATTATGTTTCTGTCATTCACAACCAAATCCTGGCAGGCCAACGCACATTTTTGCTTGTTTTGGCTTGAGCACCCCGTCCTGCTGAAGTCTAGAGCAACAGAGGGTGTTTATAAATCATCAGAATCATTCTCTTATTGCAAGCATTACTTGGTTAAGCTATTTTGCAAAGCTTTCAAGGTCAGAAACATCCAGGCTGAAGCAACTGAAGTTTAAATTAGACCAAGTGTCCTATTTCAGGCACAGTTTTCTTTTTCACATTAAGCTTTCTTCAAGCATTTGGTCTTCTCTGTTCTCAGTCACTGTAACTGGTTCCAAAGACCTTAGCTTTTCTGTGGCTGTGGGAAAGGAACCAGCAATTTCCTTTCTTTACAACAAGGATATTACTGACAACATATAACTCAACCTGTCATAAGTTGGCAGCCCATTCACCATATGATATATTTTTCTCCAGGGATCTTTTGGATAAAAACAGGCATTCAAACAGATCCTCACCAGCTTCAGCTCCAGTGAGTCACCAGATCAGCAACCTCATCCGTAGCAACAGCCTGACCTCCAGTGATCCCACCAGACAAGTAGGACTTGGTGACAGAGAACGATCTAAAGAACCAGAGAGAGACATTCCTGACCGGTTGAGGGACCCTCCTCCAATCGTGGAGCACAAGATAAAAGAAAGCCGCTCCCCAGTGAAGGAACCACCAAGCCATGATAAGAGATCCTCAGAGGACAACACAAAGCCAGTAATTCAGTCTGTATCTCCGTACAGCAAACCTGCACTGAGTGAGAGCTTGAAACTCAGCAATCTAATGAACAAGGATATTGAAAGAAAGCCAGAGCTTCCAACTGACCTTCAGAAGATAAAGAATGACATCAAGGTCAAAGAGGAGCGCAAGGAGGATGGGGACGTCTTGGTTGTGAGCTCAGAACCTTCGCAGCATTCCAGAACTGTTGAGCACCCACCGCCACCTTCCTTGCATGGATTACCATTGCCCCATACAATGGCAGCCACGATGCCTATCTCCATGGGCAGCGTCCATCAGATGAACAACATGAATGTCCTGGACCGAAGCAGAATGATGACCCCATTAATGGGCATGAATCCCTTGTCAGGAAGGGAGCGGCTGCCCCACCCAGGGTTTTCTTGGGACCCAGTGAGGGACCCGTTACGAGATGCCTATCGGAGCTTAGACCTGCACCGTCGAATGGACTTCCAACTCCGAGCAGATCCCATCCATAGGTTCCCCACCACTTCTGGATTCTACGACCACGAGCGCTCTTACCGAGACAGAGAGCCCCACGACTATAACCACGAGAACCTCCTCGAAGCGCGGCGTGAGCAGGAGAGGCTCCGACAAGCGGAGGAGAGGGAGCGGTTGCACTTACGGGAAGAACTTGAGCGTGCCAGGATGCAGCACTTGCACCCTTCCCCTATAGAAAGTCACTTGGCACACATGCCATCCTTCATGCCTCATCTGGGTGGGATGCATTACCCCAGACTCAGCCCCTCAGCAGCCATGCACAATGGACTCCTAAGCAGGAACCCGCCCACAGCCGCTTTGAGTGCCCCGCCCCCTTTGGTACCAGCCAGTAGTACAAGACCTTCCTCTCCCCGCCGGACTACTCCACTCACAAACTCAGAATCAAGAGACTATTCTCCTTCTAGGAACCCCAAAGAAGTCGAGGCCCGATAATCCCTAACAGACAGGATGAATTTTAAAACTCACCTGTAAATATAGGAGGAGGAAAAAAATACCTTTTAAAATGCACTGCTGTAAACTTTTTTTAAAAAAAACTGTAAAATTTGTAGAAATTAAGCACAGTTCCATAAATAATTTGGGGGTGGGATGGGGGAAGGGTGATAGGCTACAAACCTGCCAACCGGATGGTTGCTGAAAATGGAAATGGAAATTTAATATATAGGTCTTGATTTTTTTTGGGTTGGGTTTTGCTTATCTTTTTTTTTTTGCTTCTGTACTGAGTTAAATTACCACGTTTGTACATTTTCCCCCAAATGTGAGAAACTTTTTAATGAATTTGTATTTTTTTTTAAATTTTCTGCTCTTAATTCACTTAAGAAAATCATCTGTTTTTTAGTTTAAAATTTAATGGCCTCAGATCTTTAAGTAAAACAAAAGTCACCCAGGGTTTCTTAAAGTATTATTTATGGAAATACTGTAGTTTCTTACAGTCCACTGTGAGGTTCCCGAATCGAGGCCACTCACTTCTCTTGGTACTTTGGAACTGAAGTTACAGATATATATTAAAATAATAATAATAATAATAATGTACAAAACCTATGTTTGTTTTTTGCCTTATATTATGAAGAAATGAGAATTTTTTGACTTCTTGTTTTAAACGACAACAACACAAAAAGAAAATGATATGTAAATATTCTGTTAATATAAATGTACACCAATATTGAATTCTTAACATAGGTAGACTTTATAAAAAATGGTTTCTAGAACCACTCTCTGGTTATTTGTTAATATTATTCCAACACATCCTTGTCACTTCTTGAGAAAAAAAAATATATAAAACATGCTCAAATAGCAAATTGTGGCATACCGCTTTCAACTATGCAAAAAACTGGAATAGGTCCTGGTGGTTGGAATGGGAAGTAAAACAGATACAAAGCTTCCCCCCTCCAAAAAAAACTGCAAAAGAAATGAACAAAAAATTTCTTCCGAAGGAAAATGGCACTAGTTTGGGGTGGAAGAACCGAAGAGGCCGTGTGTTTCACTGACAGAGGTTTCTTTGTACAACCCAAAGAGGAGATGGATAGGATCCAGATTACCTGCTACTGCATAAGCTTCTGCAACCCAGAGGGAACTGATGCGCCAGATCCCCTAATCCGTTTAGCCCCAGTTCCTCTCTGCTCTTCCCCCCACCCCAGGTCTTTCATTGGTGTGGGCAGGTACCGTCTCCCTATGTGCACATCTCCCGGCCCTCTTACTAGAAACCGTACATGAGAATAAAAGGCGTGCAGCAAACAAACAAACAAAATGCCTGCATGTATGTTTCAGTGCAAACTCTGCCTTGAACTGGGATTCTTTTTTTGTTTGTTTTGGCCATTGTTTTAAATCTGATTTCCAGGTTTCCTTTTCCTATGTCAATTTTGCTACTGCCACAGTCCATGTAATATTGGCTAGACTTCAACCTTCCCCTTCCCCAAACAATGAATTGGTGGAACAGACAGAGGAACCATGCGTATGTACCATCCAGTGGTCCCCTGGAACCGTACTCTGGTAGGGAGATACGTTCAGCAGCCTCCGTTCATCTGTGTATCAGCCCCAGCTCAAGAGGTACCCACGTATTGACATGCTGTACCATCCTTCTTTTATCTCCAGTATTTATGTTTTTACATTATTCCGAATTTCTGCTCTCCAGTTAACTCAAACGTCTGCTAATATTTTGTTCCTTTGGATTTCTGTATTTCCTTCCCTTTCCCTAACCTGCATCCACCTCCCTGCATTCCCTGTAATTTTAAACATTCAGTTTCTTTGTAGATCATTTGAAGATAAATACAACATTGATTTTGGATGAAAAAGGTAGTTAAGTGTTTGTGTGTCAGATCTAGTCACAGTGACTGCCAGGAGGGAGGGAGAATAAATGGTTTATTGATAAATGTGCTCGGGCTGTTAACAGTGATAAAAAATCTTCGGCAAGCCCAGAAGACCCATACGCCCTTCAACAGCCAGGAGTTGAACCTTTTCTGTAAGCTGCTTGCCTAGTCAAGCCAGCTCTTCAACCACAGGCGTATAGAAGTTGCATACCAGACTCAGAGGGGCACAGAAGGTGCCACAAAACCACGTCACCCACACTGTAATGAACAAAGCAGGCCCTTACATTAAACTCCAGAGCTTTGTGATTCAGTATAGGCAACAATGCCCTGACCTGGATGGCTCAGGCTAGCCAGATTTTGTCAGGTCTCAGAAGCTAAGCAGGGTCAACCCTGGTTAGTATTTGGATGGGCGACCACCAGTCCAGGTTGCTACACAGAGGCAGGCAATGGCAAACCACCTCCAAACATCTCTTGCCTTGAAAACCCTATGGGGTTGCCATATCTCAGTGCGACTTATCACCACTTTCCACGACTGTAGGGAACAAGGACGGTAAAACAAAAACGGGAAAAGAAATACATCTGTGCACCATATACAGCATATGTTGCGGACTGGGTGGGGAAAGGAACGTAAGATTTGTACAGAAAAAAATAGTGTTTTTATTTTGATACACTACACTACAATGGTAGTCTGTTGAAATCCTGTTGTACATATTAGACTAGTTCACTCTGATTAAAACTACCACCAGGAGCAATTGGTTTTTTTCTGTGATTGTACAAAGGTGGATTTACAAAAGGGTTTGCCACACCTCATCACCCTTATGGCCAGTTAATTTCTTCTATTTGCATGTAAACGAAAGTCATGACAGGATTCAGCAACATGAGACCAGTAGTGTATGGCAGATTATTTATCCATGCCTGTAATGGAAAAAGACAACTACAAGGTGTATTCTGCCCTCCACGTTGGCACTATTGCTGCTTTCTGGTTTTGACATTATAACCAAGATTCCTAGAACACCCTACAAAAAAAGTGAGCTGGGCTGCAGAGAAGGCAACGTAAGAGAGAATAACTTAGCCAAACGCCAGGAAGCAGGGGACATAGTTGGGTTTTAAGCTAGGCTGTACAAATGGAGCAGCAAGGTCTTCTAGGTTCTCTAGCAGAAAAGAAAAACCTGCTTAACCATCCCTGAAAACTCCACATGATGAGTAACACCATAAGTTTGAGATGGGCTTCACCTGTATGAACTGAAAACTGAAGAAGTCAAGTGGTGTGAGGGCTGCGGTTGGGTGACAAGAGTCCCTACTTCACATGCAGAAGGTCCCAGATTCAATCCCCAGGGTCCCCAGTTAAAGGGATCAGATAGTACATGATGTGGGAAGACCTCTACCTGACACCCTGGAGAGCTGCTGCCAGTCAGAGTGGATAGTGTTGACCTCAACAGACCTACAGTCTAAGGCAGATTCATGTGTGCCCAAATGTTTAGGTCACGCACCCTTCTCATTTTTGTCAGTGGGCCTCCCTCTTTGTGCCTAGTTTGTTCCTATAGCAATAAGAACAAGAAACTGTACTCCTCTAGTAAATTATGGCACTGTCAAGAGGTTTTAATGCAACTTGGGACAGTTTTCCTAAAACAGGTGCAGAAGCTGGTTCATCTCACAGTTATTTGTAAACATACTGAAAAACGAGAGCCTTTTAAAAAAACGAATCTGTAAAAGATGCATACATCAATAGACAGGCTGTGCCTTTAAGGGGGTTATAGCTTCTTCAGCTGGCACTGATGAACACACAGTTACTGAAACTTTCCCTTCTGTAGGAAGGCCAAGAAATCTGATCGGCTTAGCTTGGAAGGCTGTGCAGGTTGCATGCCGTTTCATTACTGCCCTAGGGCTGCAGTCACTGATTCCCTTCCATCTTTACTCCTTAACCCAAACCCAAGCTGCTGCCTGACAACTAGTGGAGGGTTGTGGGTGGGGGATATGCAGGGGTGCAACCCCAGCTGCAGTGCCAAGTCACTGTTGGTTAAAATAAAAAAGGAAATGACGGTAAATCTGGGACTTGCCAGACACTCTATGGTAAAACTATAGAGTCTCTCGTGGTTCCTAGAGCTACCCTCTGTCACTTCTGCTGGAAGGGACGTAGCAACACACTGGTTTTTAATTGTAACTTTTCTCATGCCACTGCTCAGAGCCGTGTCAGGCAATGAGATCCTTATGCTGGTCAGCAACTAAAACTGCCGCTTTGAGAATGGTGTGTTTGTGAGGTTCCAAGGCTCCCTTACCGCCCACCCAAAGCAAATTCCTTTCCTAGGACCCACCACATCCCTCTAATCTGGGGTCACCAAACCTTTGAGCCTGCAGGCATGTTTGGACAGGGTAGTGGGCGCAACCACAAAATGGCTGCCGCAAGAAGCGGAGCCAACCAGAAAATGTCAGGGATCAAGGTTATGCATAACTATAGTAGTACCTGTTCAACATTTCAGGCAAGAGCTCTGTTTAACAGGATTTCTTTTAATCTGCACAGACAATCATATCCAGTGGTCAATCCAAAGCCTTTCTGGACAAAAGATCCACCTGTCCCCGCCCACTTTCTAAAAACACTTCGGTGGCACCCGGAAAGATGTTGGAGGGTGTCATGGTGGCTGCAGTTATCATGCTGGGGGCCACTCCTCCAGGTGCTGTGGCCTCCGGCAGTGGAATCCTAAGTCGAGCTACACCCTCTGAGCTCACTGACGTCATTGGGCTTAGACGGGTTTTGCACGGCTAGCCTGCAATTTGGAGGCCAGGTGAGCCTCCTTTGTGGGGCCAAATTTGGCTCAGAATCATCCAGTTGCTGTCTATTAAGCTGTTCTGATAGGGTTGCCGGGTCCCTCTTCGCCACCAGCTGGAGTTTTGGGGGCAGAGCCTGGGGAGGGCGGGGTTTGGGGGAGGGGAGGGACTTCAATGCCATAGCGTCCAATTGTGAAAGCGGCCATTTTCTCCAGGGAACTGATCTTTATTGGCTGGAGATCAGTTGTAATAGTAGGAGATCTCCAGCTACTACCTGGAGGTTGAATGCAAAAAAGACAGCACGTAAGCTCAAATAGTATACTCTCTTATTTGATGTACACAATAAACTACGCAAAATAAATATCAATATCAGTATCACAAACTGCTATAATTCCTACCACGCATAAAGACTGTACAAATAGCCAATTAGCCAAAAAGTCCATCCAGCTTCACAAATGAACTGAGTTATTGAAAATGTCCAGAGGCTTCATGTACAGCCAGAAAAAGTCTTTCTTCTTTCTTGACTGACAACGCAGCAGTCTAAAGTCTTGGCAAGACCTTTGATATGGAAGAACCCTCAGTGGTGTCATACAATTTAGGATGAAAAAGGGCTGATGACAATGCAGTCCGGTGAAAATGTGGAACCTAATCCTGAAGGCACATTTCCTGCTGTGTTGTCAGTCTGAAGAAAGACTTGTTCCGGCTGTACATGAAGCCTCTGGACATTTTTGAGAACTCAGTTCATTTGTACAGCTGGAAGTTGAATGGACTATTTGGCTATTTGTACAGTCTTGTTCAGTGGTAGGAATTATAGCAATTTGTGATATTGATATTTTGTATAGTTTATTGTGTACATCAAATAAGAGATTATACTATTTGAGCTTACGTGCTGTCTTTTTTACATTCAGTATCGCTTTTTATAGCATAGGTCTTTGTTACTGTAGTACCTGGAGGTTGGCAACCCTATGATCTGAAGTCGCCGAGCTCTTCAGAGGAGAGGATGGAGATAAAGCGATCTCTTTGTTGCATAAAACTTGGCTAGCTTTTGTGAAGCAGTTGTCTTGGGAGAGCTGAAGTAAAGGGGATCAGAGTAACAAACATCATTATCATTCAGAGTTGGAGGGTTTTTTTTGGGGGGGGAATAGTTCTTAGCCCAGGCATTTACTTTGGTTCTGTATTACCCTCTCTTTGTAAAGAATGGAACAAATGCACAGTGCAGGGTTCTCTCCAGAGAGGATTTTTTTTGCCGGCCAAGCAGTTCTCCACCTGGCATCAGCGCCGGTTTTGCCTGAGAAACCCTGAAGGAAATCAGAGAACTTCAAAGGCCATTGCCCCTACTGAGTTCGCAACCCCGCAAAGCTGCCACGATCAATATTTTATCAGGAATACGCCGTTTCTAGTAACACTCTGTATTACAGGGAAAAGAGGGCTAGGAGGGAGGGGGGGAATGACAAGATGAAATTACAGACTTCCATTTCAGAACATAATGGAAAATCCAAACAGTGGTCGGAGGCCTTAACTGATGGGGGAGGGAGCTGAGAGGAAAAGCATTCTCAGAAATCCATCAGAGCTGCACGCGGCTTAAGAAAAAGGGCTTTCCTTCTATTACTTCTGGCACCTGCTGCTAAAAGTGCACGGGTAAGTAATCTGTGCAGACGTGGACGATGAAAGAGTCTTCACATGTGCTCGCAAAGCTGAGTGCCGGAGCCTTCCTGCAAGAGGCTTCTGCCCTGCCAGATTTCTCAAAAATGTATCATACTGGCTCTTTCTTTCATTTTAACTAGATCATCTCAAACCAGAGATGTCTATGGCTCAGGCCCATTAGAAGAAGAGCTGGTTTTTATATGCCGACTTTCTCTACCACTTTAAGGGAGAATCAACCCGGCTTACAATCACCTTTCCCTTCCCCTCCTCACAACAGACACCCTGTGAGGTAGGTGAGGCTGAGAGAGCTCTAAGAGAGCTGTGACTAGCCCAAGGTCACCCAGCTGGCTTCATGTGTTGGAGTGAGGAAACAAATCCAGTTCACCAAATTAGCCTCCGCCGCTCATGTGGAGGAGTGGGGAATCAAACCCGGTTCTCCAGATCAGAGTTCCCCCGCTCCAAATCACCGCTCTTAACCACTACACCCTGTTGGCCCTTTGTCTTGCAAGAAGGTGGTTTTTTTCACAGCAGTAGGGTTGCCAGCCACCCAACTGCGAATCCTGGGAGCTTTAGGCCTTTTACGCATGACTGTTTCCCTTGCCGTCACCCCCCACAACTACTTTGGGGCTTTGTTTTGATTACACGTGAGTTTGCTAACTGTCACAGGTCGCCTTGCTCTCCCCGCACGTTTTGCCCATGTTTTCTGGATGCTGTTTAGCCAGCATCCAGAAAACACAAGCAAAAACGTGAAGGGAGAGCGAGGCGACCTCTGGCTGTCAGAAGATGCATGCATAATCAAAACAAAGCCCCAAAACAGCGAAGGGGTTGAGCCTGAGGGAAACAGCCATGCATAAAAGGCCTTTGTGGGGCAGATCCTGAGAAGAAGGGAGTGTCCGACATTGTGATGTCTCTACTGTAGGCATTCCCAAATCTCTATGGTAAAGGCCATAAAGATTAAGGAAAGTTCCTAGAGTGTTGCAGATATTGCTTTCCCCTCCCTATTTTTCTCCCGCTGCTCAACTGATCAATAAGGGACAATTGAGAGCAGGAGTGAGAGTTCACCCACTGTATATCGCCACCTGGTAAGGCTACACAGCAGCCGTTTTGGCAGAAGGGCCAGGGCAAACACTCCCAAAGCCAGTTTGCAGGGCTTAGAGAAACAAGTTTTCCAAGCCACAGATAAGCCCAAGCACTCATGGCTGTCCGTGCTAATTTTTGTAGGCAGGAGAAAAAATGGGGGAAATGGCATTGATAATGACACTCTAGGAGATCCCCCCCCCATTCTCAATTCCTACAGTCACTTGACACCACAACCAGTGAGAGATTCACCGCCACCCCACCCAGAAGTGATGTCGCTTCACGGTGATGCTCTAGGAATTCACCCAATCTCTATAGCAGAGACCACAGAGATTGGGAGAAAATTCCTAGAGGGACATGGAGAAAGATGTCCCACCCCCAAAATTTCCAGTCATTTGCTGGAGCAGGGATGGCAAATATAATTCCTCAGTAGATTCAGGAGCCATTTTACTCCGGTAGCGCCAACTGATGACCCTCGCTGGCCCCTTTGCTAGATAAGGGATTGTTATCGTGGGACGGAAACCGCTTTTCTCCTTCCCCTCCGCCCCCTTTCTCAGGCGTAAACCATTAAAGGCCAGATAATTTTGTTGTTGTTGCTGGTGGTGTTGTCATCATCCTCACTTCGCTGGCGGAAAACACTTGATCCTTTGCAGCACTTGCAGGAGATGACAGGGACAGTTTGGCTTTTCCCCGGCAGCCCCCCAGGAACGGCATCACCGTGGTGGCCAGCAACCAGATTCCTGACAAGTGTCACAAGGATTAGGAGTCAAGCAAGGCTCAGCTGGAGCAGCAGCTCCTGGAGAACAGCTCCCAGTTCTCCTGTCAACACCCTGCCTCTATATATTCTCTCATCCTTTTTTTTTTAAAGCCAAGACAAGGAACAGTTACTGCAGGCAACAGCCCATAAAAATCCCAGTGTGTTTGCTGCATGGAGAGAGAGAAAAATAATGGAAAGCGGCGTGCTTTGGGAAGGGAGCTGCGTGCCAAACCGTATTTCGGGCCAGTGCATTCCATTTGTGGCCTTATGTTAACTAGACACTGACTGCTGGAGTAGGAGGGTGACATGTTACAGCCAGGGGAGCCATGAGGAATCACGGGAAGGGAAACAAACAATTGGGGAAATCCGCCCCCCCCCCCCAATGCTATTATAAACAATCCAGATTTCCATCTCCCTAGGGCTGCCAACTCTGCTTTGGGAAATGCCTGGAGATTTGGGGGGGGGTAGACCCTGGGGAGGGAGGGGTTGAGGGAAGGACAGGACCTCAGTTGGGTATAATTCTATAGAGTTCACCCTCCAAAGCAGCCATTTTCTCCAAGGGAACTGATCTCTGTTGCTGGGAAATGCATTCTAATTCCAGGAGATCTTTAGGCCCCGCAATCGCACATCTCCCCCTCACATTTTTCCATGACACCGCTACCATTTTAAACCCTAATGTGGCGATTGTAAAAATGCTGTGAGGGCCTGATCCTCTCAGGCTTTGATTGAGCCCACAGCGTAGCTCTTATCTGTCTTCTCCTCCCCAGTTCGCTTTTACAAGTGCTGGAATGACCATGCCCTCCACAAACACAAAATATTAAACTATCGCATTTTTGGCAAATCCTAGAGCGTCGTGCTGACACAATGACATCACTTCCAGTTCACACCGGAAGTGACATTGTGGCACTGGCACAATGCCAATCAGATAGGTACCTGTTGACACCACCCTGCCTGCAATCTCTCACTGGGTGCCAGTGCTGAGCTGCAATCCTATAGATCCTGTAGTAGGACTTAGCTATAACTAATGTGGTTCAGAGTTTTAGGATTATGCCATTGCAGACTGCAGGTGCTCATGTAGATTACAAACGAGGGCCTAGTGTTTGTTCAGCAAGCCAGGGACCTTCTTACTTGTTGGTAGGCAAGAGCAACTGGCGAACGCCTCCAAACTTTTCCTTATACCTCTGTGAGTAGAAGGTACCTTTGTCACAGGTACTGCTGTGAGCAGAAACCTTGCTTTTAAAAAACAAATGATAAAAAATTCAGGGAGGAGGCCTTGAATATCCTAAAAAGACCCTGGGGTGGAGGATTACTCCACAATCTTCCATTCTTGTATATTTGCTTCCCAAGGGTTTGGAAATATTGATGTAGCGAAACGATCCAAATATTCCAGCTGTTTGGAATGGGACAGGCCCAGGAACTCTGGCCCACATGACTTATCTCCACACATGTGGAGTAGCAGCTCTTGGTCCATGGCCAAGGAGATAATCCAGACATCTTGGATCCACATCCATCCTTCTTCCCCTGAACCATACAAGCCCTGAGCAGATGTTACCATGAACGCACGTACAATCTCTGAATAGCGCACACACACCATTGTTCACCTATACATACATCAGGTAACTCATTTTTTGATGTACACATTTGGATTCTTTTTTGCCGTCGAGTCACAGCTGACTTATGGTGACCTTGTGGAGTTTTCAAGGCAAGAGCTCTTCAGGGGTGGTTTGCCATTGCCTGCCTCTGCATAGTGACCCTCAATTTTCTTGGTGGTCTCCCACCCAAACACTAACCAGGGCTGACCCTGCTTAACTTCTGAGATGTGATGAGATCAAGCTAGCCAGGTCAGGATATTTGTATGCCCCTTTTTCTCCTCAACTGCGACCTAAAGCAGCTTACAACATCATTCTGCCCTCTTCCATTTTATTTTCACAGCAACAATCCTGTGAAGTAGATTGGGCTGAGAGGGGGAGGGGGAAAGGTCACCCAGCAAGCTTCTATGACAGAGTGGGGAATTTGATCCTGGGTCCCCTTGACATTCCAACCACTACACAACGCTGCCTCTCAATCATGTGCCTAATTGTTCATCATGATGCAAGCAAGCACAATGGGAGATGAGTTAGGTGGCAGGCATGCAAGAAAGAATGATTGTCAACATAGGATGGAAGACTACTGTTCTCTATATTGCTATTTCTGATCTGAAAGACGGATTCTGTGATATACACGGATATGCAGTTTCCATGTAAGCTAATGTGTCTACGTGACTACGTGGGGTTTTATTTATATTCATCTAGAGTCCACCTTTCTCACGGGGATTCAAGGCAAGTACAATAGAACTAGTCTGTCAATCAGTAAGCTCATTACAAATATGACAACAGTTGAATGATATCAATATTTGAATCTTCAACAAAGATTCTCGGCAAAACAAAGTACGTCAGTCAATCAGTAAGTGGATTTATAAACTATGATAATGACACTGGAGCCTGACAGCAAAAATGCCAAGCCAAACAACATAATACAGTGGGGCTGTGATTGAACTGGAAGAAAAAACACAATCAAGGTCATCTTTTGAGCTGCTACATCATATTATAGTTCAAGACCCTCTGCAAGAATGTGCTCCTAAACAATTTTGCTTTGCACATTTTGCGAAATGATAGTAGCGGCTCTGTGTGTGTGTGTGTGTTCCGAATAGCCTCAGGAAGACCATGCCATGATGTGGGAACCACCACAGAGAATGTGCATGAATGCGCAGCTGCCAGTTTCACCTGTTGGGAAGGTGGCACCTTTAGAAGGCTTTGTTCTGATGAGAGAAGCTGTGGCAGTGGAATACAGCAGGTGATGCCATCCTGCAGGTACGTGGGTCCTATACCATTTGGAGGTGATAGACAGAGCCTTGAATTGAGTCCAATAACTGATCAGTAACCAACGGTTTGCCTGCAGAATGGGAGTGAAATGCAGATTCCACCTAGCAACTGGTAGAATCTGGGCAGTAGCATTCCCAACTCAGGGTTGGGAAATCCCTGAAGATTTGGGGGGGGGAGGAGCCTGGAGAGGGAAGGGACCTCCAAAGCAGCCATTTTCTCCGGGGGAACTGATCTCTGTAGACTGGAGAACAGTTGTCATTCTGAGAGATCTCTAGGCCCCACCTGGAGGGTGGCAACACTGGGGAAGGGTCTGAACTATTCAGGATTCACCCAACCTCTTCTTGGGGGGCACTCATTAGCTGGGCAAACCCAGCTTGAGTTCTTTCTCCCTGAGCACATGGGAAAGCAACAGGTCTACCCTGCATCCAGATTCCAACATTGCTTGCTCAACGAACTTTCTAACGCTTTGAGGCAGTTTTGTTAATCTAAAAATCTCACTTACACTAACAAAAACCGTAGGACTTCTTATTTATTTAATAAAAATAACTGTGTGCCATCAAGTCACAACCAACTCACAGCAGCCTCAGGAGGGGGGTTTAAAGGGAAGGGTTTTTTTTCAAGGGAAGAGATGAGCAGAGGTGGCTTGCTGTTGCATTCTGTACCAACAGACGTTTCCGAGTTGTCTTTCAGGGCAGAGCCATGTGGAGTGCATTACAGAAGTCTAGCCCAGAGGTAACCTTTGCATAGATCCAGGTAGCCAAGTCAGCTGAGTCAAGGTAGGGGCCCTCTTCCCAGCTGTGTTAGCTGGCTTCTCCAGCAATAAAGATGGATCCATGCATACAATGTAGCACTCGGAGAGGGCTGATCACCCCCTCAGACATACCATATCTGATACATGTGGAAAAAGTAGAAGTGGCCATTGTGGTGGTCCAAAAGAACAATCTGAAATTGTGTGCTGGGTTTTTACACAGCAAAAAGACCTGTGAGCCAACATCCACCTCTCCTGACAAGCGGACAAACCGCCATTCGTTCCTGCAACCTTTCTTGCTTAGCAGTAGCCCCCACCTCTGCACCCTCACTAATGAATGCGTTTAATTGCCTGCCGAACAGGAGGGCAGCCAAAACCAACAAATTAAAGTTTATGGTCCTGTGGTCTCATTAACAAGGGGAGACTAGAGAACGTAGAATTTATTTTGCAAGATAGTTCAGCTAAAGCAGAGGGAGATAAAGTTATGGTCATCCTCCAATACACAATCTTCTTTCTTTCTTTTTTTTACTTTTAAGGGCATCCACTGATGGGCCTTTTGCCCCATTAACTCTGTTTTTTCAACATACCCAGCTGTCTACTTGGAAGAAGTCCACTCCCAAGGTTCTGAGGAAAAGTTGGTTTTTATATGCCGACTTTCTCTACCACTTAAGGAAGAATCAAACCGGCTTACAATCACCTTCCCTTCCCCGCAATGGACACCATGGGAGGTATGTGGGGCTGAGAGAGCTGTGACTAGCCCAAGGTCACCCAGCTGGCTTCATGTGCAGGAGTGGGGAAACAAATCCAGTTCATCATATTAGCCTCTGCCGCTCATGTGAAGGAGCGGGCAATCAAACCTGGTTCTCCAGATCAGACTCCACCCCTCCAAACCACTGCTCTTAACCACTACACCACACTGGCTCTCACCATGCTGGAAGTGAACTCTGATTCCTGAAAGTTCACGCTAGAATAAATGGAGTCAGTCTTTAAGGTGCCACTGGACTTCTGCTTTATTAAGCAGATGCAACCGTTTCAGAATAAGGCGCAACACAGAAGCAAAGCGAGACAGAAAACACGATTTCGATCTCGCAGCTTGGGAGCTGTTCTGATTTTGACTGGACAGTCAAGAACATAAGAACATAAGAACGGCCCTGCTGGATCAGACCAAGGCCCATCAAGTCCAGCAGTCTGTTCACACAGTGGCCAACCAGGGGCCTCTAGAAAGCCACTAACAAGGCGAGTGCAGCAGCACCATCCTGCCTGTGTTCCACCGTACCCAAAATAATAGGCACGCTCCTAGCTGGCAGCCATCACCACATCCTGGGGCAGGGAGTTCCACAATTTAACTATGCGTTGTGTGAAAAAATACTTCCTTTTATCAGTTTTGAATCTCTCGCCCTCCAGCTTTAGCAGATGACCCCGTGTTCTAGTATTATGGGAGAGGAAGAAAAACGTCTCCCTGTCCACTCTCTCCAAACCATGCATAATTTTATAGACCTCTATCATGTCTCCCCTCAGCCGCCTTCTTTCCAAGCTAAACAGCCCTAAGTGTCCTAACCGCTCCCCATAGGGCAGTTGCTCTAGTCCCCTAATCATTTTGGTTGCTCTTTTCTGCACCTTCTCAAGCTCTGTAATATCCTTTTTTAGGTGTGGTGACCAGAACTGTACACAGTATTCCAAGTGTGGTCTCACCATAGATTTGTACAAGGGCAGTATGATATCAGCAGTTTTATTCTCTATTCCTCGTCTAATTATGGCCAGCATGGAATTTGCCTTTTTTACAGCAGCAGCACACTGGGTTGACATCTTCATTGAGCTATCCACTACCACCCCAAGATCCCTTTCTTGGTCTGTTGCTGCCAGCACAGATCCCATCAGTGTATATGTGAAGTTGGGATTTTTTGTCCCAATACGCATCACTTTACACTTACTCACATTGAATCTCATTTGCCATTTTAATGCCCATTCTTCCAGTATGCAGAGATCCTTCTGGAGCTCTTCACAGTCCGATTTTGTTTTAACCACCCTAAATAATTTGGTGTCATCTGCAAACTTGGCTACTTTACTGTTTAACCCCAACTCCAGGTCATTGATGAACAGGTTGAAAAGCACCAGTCCCAACACAGATCCCTGAGGCACCCCACTGCTCACATCCCGCCATTGTGAGAACCTACCATTGATTCCTACTCTCTGCTTCCTATTTTTCAGCCAGCTCTCAATCCATAAGAGGACTTGTCCTTTTATCCCGTGACTATGTAGTTTGCTTAGCGGTCTTTGGTGGGGGACTTTGTCAAAAGCTTTTTGGAAATCCAAATACACAATATCCACAGGCTCATTCCTGTCCACATGCTTATTGACACTTTCAACAAACTCTAATCGGTATGTGAGACAGGACCTACCCTTACAGAAGCCATGTTGGGTTTTGCCCAGCAGACCTTGCCCTTCTACATGCTTGACAATTCTATCTTGAATAATGCTTTCCACTAATTTACCCAGAACAGACGTTAAGTTAACTGGCCTGTACTTTCCTGGGTCCTCCCTGGAACCTTTTTTATAAATGGGTGTTAAATTGGCCATTAGCCAGTCCTCTGGTACAGGGGCTGATCGAAGGGACATATTACATATCTTTGTTAGAAGTTCAGCAATTTCCCATTTGAGTTCTTGAAGAACTCTAGGATGAATATCGTCTGGTCCCTGTGACTTGTTAGTTTGCAGTTTGTCTAGACGTTCTAGGACTTCCTGCCTTGTTACCACTATTTGCCTCAGTTCCTCATTTTCCCCTCTCCAAAATCTTGTTCAGGAGTAGGAATCTGCCCTGTATCTTCAACAGTGAAGACAGATGAGAAGAATTCATTTAGTTTTTCAGCAATCGCTTTATCCTCCCTTAGAGTTCCTTTACTCCCATTGTCATCCAATGGTCCAACTGCTTCCCTAGCTGGTTTCCTACTCCTAATATACTTAAAGAATTTCTTATTGTTTGTTTTGATGTGTTTAGCAATATGCCCCTCAAAATCTTTTTTTGCATCTCTAATTATCTGCTTGCATTTCCTTTGTGCAAGTTTGTGTTTGCTTCTGTTCGCCTCGTTTGGGCAAACCTTCCAGTCTCTGAAGGAAGACTTTTTTTCTCTAATTGCTTCCTTCACCTTACCCATTAGCCATGGTGGTGACCTCTTGGACTTATTACTACCTTTCCTGACCTACGGTATACAAGCTAGCTGAGCCTCTAGTAATGTGGACTTGAGTAACCCCCAAGCCTTTTCTAGAGATTTAACCCTCCAAACTGTTCCTTTCAACTTCCTCTTTACCAGTCTTCTCATTTTAGAGAAGTTCCCTCTTTTAAAGTCAAAGGTAATTGTGTGAGATTTCCCAGTCACTTTCCCACTTGCATATAAATTAAATTTGATGCCATTGTGATCACTATTGCCAACTGGCTCAACTACATCCACATCCCGCACTAAATCACTGGCAGCACCACAGAGTATTAAATCCAGGATCGCCTCCCCTCTGGTTGGGTCTATGACCAACTGTTCGAGGGCACAGTCATTTAGGATGTCTAAAAGTTTCATCTCTTTGGCTTGACTGGAGCATACACTTATCCAATCAATATGAGGGAAGCTGAAGTCTCCCATTATTACTACTTCATTACCTTTACATGCTTCCCTAATTTTATTCTCCATCTCAAGATCACCCTGAGCCATTTGGTCAGGGGGCCGATAGAACGTCCCCAGTACTAAATCTCTTTTGGGGCCCGGAATCGTCACCCATAAGGATTCTGTGGACGAGTCTGCTCTTTTTATGGTCTCTAGCTTATTAGACACTATGCCTTCCTTGATATACATAGCAACGCCCCCTCCAATACGCCCTTCCCTGTAATTTCTATACAGTTTGTAACCAGGGATGACAGTATCCCACTGGTTCTCTCCCCTCCACCAGGTTTCTGTAATGCTCACTATATCTATGTTTTCTCTTAAAACCATGCACTCTAATTCCCCCATTTTTGCTTGGAGGCTTCTAGCATTAGCATAGAAACACCTCCACACTGTTTCTCTCTTTCGACTTGCCTGGCATGTGCCTTTGGGCATCTTTAAGTGGCTATCCATCATTTTTTTTCCATTCCCTGTCATGTCCAAGTTATTCCCATGTGGGCAATCTGAAGCAATTTTCCTTTGTCCATGTGCACTGAGTTTGCACGAACCGGATGCTTCTCAGCTCCTGTCGGCTTTCCCCCCAGGTTCAGTTTAAAAGCTGCTCTGCCACCTTTTTTATATTACGCGCCAACAGTCTGGTTCCATCCTGGTTCAAGTGGAGCCCATCCCTTTTGTATAGACCCGGCTTGTCCCAAAATGTTGCCCAGTTCCTTACAAATCTAAAGCCCTCTTCCCTGCACCACCGTCTCATCCACGCATTGAGACTCACCAACTGTGCCTGCCTAGCTGGTCCTGCACGTGGAACAGGTAGCATTTCTGAGAAAGCTACCTTGGAGGTCCTGGCTTTTAGTCTCCTGCCTAGCAACCTAAATTTGGATTCCAAGACCTCCGGACCACATTTCCCCACGTCGTTGGTGCAAACATGCACCACAACCACTGGCTCCTCCCCAGCACTACCTACCAGACTACCTATATGACGGGTAATGTCTGCAACCTTCGCACCAGGCAGGCAAGTCACCATGCAGTCCATGCACCCACCAGAAACCCAGCCATCTACATTCCTAAGGATTGAATCCCCCACTACAAGAAGCCCCCCTCCCCTCTGAGGCATATCCTCGGTACGAGAGGATATCTGTTCATCCACCAAGGAAGAGGTCCCTTCTAAGGTACCACATCCCCCTACCTCAGTGAGATGGCCTCCTTCCCCAAGGGCTCCATCATCCGTGACTAGCAAGTTGCCATCACCTTGGGACTGGGATGTGACTATTTCATCCCCGGAGTCCTTAGTCACCTTTCTCTCTGCCTGCCTCAGCTCCTCCAGTGGGGCTACCTTTGCCTCAAGGAAGTGAACTCGCTTCCTGAGAGCCAGGAGCTCCCTGCACCGAGCACACACCCACGACTTCTGTCCAGCAGGCAGATAATCACACATGTGACACTCCATTCAGCACACTGGATAGCCCCCCGACCCTGCTGGCTTTCTACCTTCATAACTGATATTTTATTAATTAATTTATTATTATATTATTCTTTAGTGTTGTAACCCTGCCCTTTACTCTCTTGCACTCTTCCTGTACCAAATAGGAACTGAGTGCCGAAGTTCCTTGCCCTGCAGCTATCTGCTGCTAATTCACATAGATATTCAAGTTGCTCGGTACTCCAACCGGATGGAGAGAGTTACTCTGCCAAGATAAAAAGATTTTATACTCACCTACAGATCCCCAGTCACAATCCACAGGCTAAGAGGCACAGGGCAAGAGCCCTTGTGCTCTTGCCCTTCGGCTCGCGCCTCTGGCGAGCAGGAGCCTTGGAATTTAAATGCTCACAGCCCCCACCTCTCAGACACAAGCTCCAATCACAACAGCCCCACTTAACAAGGGAACAATCAAGCTTTCAGGCAGCAATAAACCTTAATCAACCACTGGCACAACAATCACAACCCTCTCCCAGCAAACCTCAATTAAATCCTCAGTTTAGTTAGGCTTCCCAGCGTTTTAAAAAAGGCAAAGTTTAAACTCACCCCTGCCTGTAATCCCCAGCTCAGCTCAGCTGAATCAAAATGCCACTGGGAGTCAAACCACGGGGGGGAGCAGCTTTGAGCCAGCCTCCCCCCTACCACTGCCAACATGCAGCCCCCACCACGTCCACAATTTCACCCTCCCCAGCACCAAACACAACCAGCTGAAAAATGCTACCAGTCTACAGCAACTGCCATTCCATAATTGTAGACTGGCCTCCAATTGTGGTGGGCAAGGGCAGTCCTGAAAGCCTCCGCATCCTTAGGATGGGTTTTATGGGCGGCCTAATGTTTGACTGCAACACAGGAGGTGAGAAAGTATAAGTTATGACTACAGGGATGGCTTGGACGTTTAACTTACTGGGAAATTTCCTGGTCGGCCACAGGGGAAGACGAACTGGTTTTTATTCCCCGCTTTTTCTCTACCTTAAGGAGTCTCAAAGCGGCTTACAATCACAACCCCTTCCTCTCCCCACAACAGACACCTTGTGAGGTAGATGGGACTGAGAGAGTTGACAGAACTGTGATAACATGCACACAGCCTCATGAAGCTGGCTTACATTGAATCAGACCCTTGGTCCATCAAAGTCAGTATTGTCTGTCTACTCAGACCAGCAGCAGCTCTCCAGGGTCTCAGGCAGAGGTCTTTCACATCACCTACTTGCCTGGTTCCTTTAACTGGAGATGCCAAGGATTGAACTTGGGACCTTCTGCATGCCAAGCATACCACAGAGCCACAGCCCCTCCCCTGTGACTAGCCCAAGGTCACCCAGAAGGCTTCATGTGGAGGAGCAGGGAATCAAACCCACCTTTCTTCAACAGCTCCCTTTGGGAGCTGCCTTCCAACCTTTGCAGCCTCTATTCGGTGTCTTCCTGCACATTTCATGAAGTTTTAACTCCTTCTTTTGTGCTTTGCTTTGAGGGCAGGGGTTGGATGGGAGGGACAGACACGAGGGAGAAGCCAAAATGGGCGTGGAGAGAAACCCGAAGTTAAGAGATCTGCATGGAAATGGGGCGGATTTGTGTCGCTCTTGCCTCGAAGCAGTATTTAAATTAGTTCTAAAACCGGATCCTAGAACTGTGGGGGAAGAACGAGGCCAGAGCGAAGTCACGTCTAAAGGTCGGTAAAATAATGAATAATGCAAAGGAAGCCTCGAAGCAGTCCAGAAGGGGCTGCGAAGTAAATACCCCGGCATAAATGGCCATAGAGTTGCAAGGAGCCATATAGGCCATCTAGTTCAACCCCCTGTTCAATGGCCAATGGCCACTCCCTCCCAGTTTGCAGGAGTAAGCAATGGGTCGGACCATGCTCATCGTGGACACTGCAGAGGCGGATCGGTTGTTTGCTCCTGGGCAGTTTTACCTTCTCAGCCTGCCCTGGGCAGCGGATGGAAAAGTCGTGTGAGATGTGCAAATGCCAGGCCGACAGCAACTTTTCAGTGCCACCTCTTGCGTGTTTTGGTTGTGAATATCATACTGGACGCAAGCTAAGAAGCAGCGTGCACAAGCGTGGTGCGTCATTTCCCCCTCCCTCGCTACTCCGCAAAGAGACCCATTTCTCTGGCCTCTCCTCTCGCTGGAACGTTGTACGGAGGTTTCTGCCGACTGTGACTCCGAGCTTGCTGGCACAGACTCAACAGCTGCCTGAAGTCCCCCGTCAGATGTTTCCCCTCATCCTTGTGTTCTGTTTTGTTTTTAACCGTTAAGGTTATCACACTTTAAACAAATGAAAACATTTCAGCCGCAAGCGCTCTGGAGGATGGTCGGGGGTCATCTCTCAGAGCGGTAAACTCATTAGTCATGTCTTTGGTGAGAGAAGAAAGGCCCTGCTGCTCCCGTCCCCTTTCGCACCCCCCTTCTCCCCCTAATTAAAATTAAAGTATCTCCTAGCCAAAAAGCCAGCCCGGCGTTCATTCATCTCCATTGTTTTCTGTTTGGATAAGCCATGCTCCAGTATGCTGAGGGTGTTATGTACACAAACTATAAACTCTTTAACAGCCACGCAGTGCCGCTGTTATGACTGGCCAGGCAGGCTCTGCAAAGTGCCTCTTTGGCAGTGTTGCTGGACTAGAAGCAGACTCATCATTCAGAAGCTATTAGGTATTTAAAAGCACTTGATGGCGGCATAGGGATGCTGGTAGAGCTGTAGCCGCATGGGGAGGGGCCATGGCTCAGTGGTAGAGCATCTGCTAGGCATGCAGAAGGGTTCCAGGTCCAATCCCTGGCATCTCCAGTTAAAGGGACTAGGCGAGTAGGTGATGTGAATAGACCTCCGCCTGAGACCCTGGAGAGTCACTGCCAGTCTGAGTAGGCAATACTGACTTTGGTGGACCAAGGGTCTGATTCAGTATAAGGCAGCTTCATGTGTTCATATAGAATCATAGAGTTGGAAGGGACCACCAGGGTCACCTAGACAACCCCCTGCACAATGCAGGAAATTCACAACTACCTCCCCCCACACACACCCAGTGCCCCCTACTCCATGCCCAGAAGATGGCCAAGATGCCTTCCTTCTCATCATCTGCTTAAGGTTATAGAATCAGCATTGCTGACAGATGGCCATCTAACCTCTTCTTAAAAACCTCCAGGGAATCATAAAATCATAGAGTTGGAAGGGACCACCAGGGTCATCTAGTCCAACCCCCTGCACAATGAAGGAAACTAACAACTACCTCCCCACACATCCCCAGTGACCCCAACCCTTCCCCTGCCATGCAGGATCCCACAATCAAAGCACTATAGAATAGGGAAGGAGAGCTCACCCCCTCCCAAGGAAGCCTGTTCCACTGAGGAACTGTTCTGTTAGAAAATTCTTCCTAATGTCTAGATGGAAACTCTTTTGATTTAATTTCAACCCGTTGGTTCTGGTCCGACCTTCTGGGGCAACAGAAAAAAACTCAGCACCATCCTCTATATGACAGCCCTTCAAGTACTTGAAGACGGTTATCATATCCCCTCAGTCTTCATATGCCAGCTATGAAGCTAGAGAGCTCTTGCATGGAGCGCCTCCTTCTGTACTATCCACCCCACCAGTTAGGATCTGCCTCTCTAGCCATGCTCTCTGTGCCCCCGCCTTCCGAGGTGATTTGGGTGGCATCCCGAGGCAGGGCATTTTCTGTGGTGGCACCTTGCCTTTGAAACACCCTCCCCCTTGAGGCCCGCCTGGCACCTAAGCTTCTGTCTTTTGGGTGGTGAGTCAAACTGCATCTTTTTATCCGGGCTTTTAATTAGGGGGTTCATTCTCACAGCTGTTTTAGTGGTTAGTTCTGGCCCAAGGTCTGTTTTATGAATACAGAAGTATGAATACTTCTTTATGAATACTTCTGTGCTGTTTACGTCCCGCGGCTTGTTTGAATGACTTCTTGTTTTTATATTGTTAACTTATTATTTTAATTGTAAAGTGCCTTGAGCATGAGGAGACCCAGAAATCTCCTAAATGGATAAATAAATGAATGGAAATGAGGTCTCGGCTCTGAGACGGTCTATACAAAGTTATTTTTGCATACACAATAAACAGATATGGCCATTACACACTATATCAATTGTGCAAACATTGTTGAATGGGGTTCTTCCAGAGTCATGCCCACTAGCAGAGCCAGGAGTGCCAGGTGGTAAAGCCTGTCAGAATCCACACCAAAATCCACATTACCTCATCTCTAACTGCAGAGAGCCAGCACGGTGTAGTGGTTAAGAGCGGTGGTTTGGAGCGGTGGACTCTGATCTGAAGAACTGGGTTTGATTCCCCGCTCCTCCACATGAGCAGCAGAGGCTAAATCTGGTGAACTGGATTTGTTTCCCCACTCCTACACACTAAGCCAGCTGGGTGACCTTGGGCTAGTCACAGCTCTCTCAGTCCCACCTACCTCACAGGGTGTCTGTTGTGGGGAGGGGAAGGGAAGGTGATTGTAAGCCGGTTTGATTCTTCCTTAAGTGGTAGAGAAAGTCGGCATATAAAAACCAACTCTTCTTCGCCTTCTTCTAGATGCTTGCAGCCCTTATCTGGATAGCCCAGGCTAGCCCGATCTCATCAGACTTCGAAAGCTAAGCAGGGTCTGCCCTGGTTAATATTTGGATGGGAAACCACCAAGGGAGTTTACACAGAGGCAAGCAGTGGCAAACCACCTTCTTTACATCTCTTGCTTTGAAAACCCTACGGGGTCGCCATAGGTCGCCTGCAACTTGACAGCAAAAAGAAGAAGAAGAAGAAGAAGGATGTCAACCCACTGCTGACCATCAGAATCAGGAGCACAAGTATGCCAGGATCAGAAAGCAGGAATAACTCAAGAAAGTGAGCCGAGCCACACTGCACATTTATATGCATTATATGACCAAAGACACAAGTCTTTCAACAACACACTGATTTGCTTTAAAGAGGTGGATCGTGTCACCCTGCAGACACTAGCACCTACTCCAGCGCAGAGCAGTGACTCCAAAGAGGCTAGTATTATGGGGCCATTATTAGGGAGGGGGGCATGGCTCAGTGGAAGAGCATCTGCTTGGCAGGCAGAAGGCCCCAGGTTCAATCCCCGGCATCTCCAGTTTAAGGGACTAGGCGAGTAGGTGATGTGAAAGACCTCTGCCTGAGACCCTGGAGAGCAGCTGCCAGTCTTAGACAATACTGACTTGGATGGACCCAGGGTATGATTCAGTAGAAGGCAGCTTCATGTGTTCATCTGGGGATGTTTTAATTTGAAGGAGGGGTGTCCTTTTTAGGAACAGTAGGTGTCACTGAACTGCGCAACCAGAACAATAAGCCTGGAGCATTGTGATGTGAGTATGCAAAAAACCCACAAATTTTCCCACTCTGCAAAAGCAGTTTGCCCTCTAGGGGCCATGATCCACACTGAGGCTAGTTTATTGAAGTCACAACTTGGGCACAACTGAGGTGCATTAATTATTGGCTAAAAATTAAAGACTATCTACCAGAGGGGCCAAAAATGGGCTTACTGGACAAAAATCCAATCCATATTTTTGAGTGGCTGATCAAAATCAAACTTTAATAGGAAGCAAATGGCCTTGGAGAGCTCATGGAATGGCAATCTGGACCCTATTCAGAGGCAAACCGCCAGAAATGATTCAAATGTCACCATGCAGTAAATGGGACTTCGGATCCCCTAAAATAAGTTGACTGTGACTTAATGGCATTTAATTAGATGCCCTGAGCTGGATGATCCAGGCTAGCCTGACATTCTCAGATCTTGGAAGCTAAGCAGAGTCAACCCTGGTTAGAACTTAGATAGAAGACCACCAAGGAAGTCCAGGGTCGCTACACAGAGGCAGGCAACGGCAAACCACCTCTGTTTGTCTCTTGCCTTGAAAACCTTATGGGGTAGACTTGTTGGCGCTACACACCACAACATTTCCAAATAACTCTATGCAATCATAGCAGCTCGCCACTTCCACTTAGGCCAGTTGTGCATGGGAGGTTTTGCCTTGGATTTGCCGCTCTCTAGATGCACGTTTTCCCCATCCAAATTCTCAGAACTCTGCATGGGGGCTCACTTTTGAGTTTTGAGAATTCGGATGGGGGCAATGTGCCTCTAGAGAGCAGCAAATCCATGCATAAATGGCCTTAAAACACATTCAGAATGAAAGTTGAAATTCGCAGGGACGACCGTGTTCTGCCAGAGCCCCGTTTGCGTGAGAAATTGCAAATGAGAGACCGCAGCACGTGTGGAATCGAGCCAAATCTGTATCTTCAAACCCCATCCCTGCCCACAACAAAGCAAATTTTTAAAAAAAGGATAGGCAGCTGGAAGATTTCTCCAGGCCTCTCTGCGATGCTATAATGTGCAACGCTTATCCTGGAATCCATCAGGGGGTTGGACCGAGCGATCTTGAGGATTAATGCTGTTATAATAAAGAGGAGATGAGCGCTTACTGGGTTGGAACTGAAAACCTTGTTTACAATCCGGCCCCTGGCTCTCCCAGCCACAAGCTATCGCCACTCCCTTACTAAGCCTGCCTGGAGGTTGCCAAAAAAAAAAAAAAAAGGCAGAAACTTTGAAGCCTGCTTTGAACACATAAAAACAGCTTATCTTATCTGGAATAGCCTGGACAGGATAAGCGGGTCTTATCTTATCGCTGCCTATACTGATGTCAAGATCTAAAAGAGCTGGGGCTGTTACGCTACACGGTGCAGAACTCCCACTCTGATAAACACTGATAAAGAGGCCCTGCTCCACTTTAAACAGCATCTCCCTTCTACCCGAGACAGACACCATAAGAGAAGTCAGAACTGTTTATCCAGGCACTGTGAAAGTCTCCCAGATTTTAAGGTAAGGGTTTTTTCCCTCCATATTAAGATCATATTTATATCGTCAAGTAACAAATGTTGCAGCATTTAGCCAGGCGGCAGCTTTCCCCAGGTACAACATTTGCAGAGTCAGTGTGGTACTGTTAGAGCAGGGGTCCCCAACATGGTGCACGTGGGCGTCACGGCACCCGTCACCTTTCTTGGCACTCGCCAAGTGTTTTTAGAAAGTGGGCAGAGCCTGGTGGGGCCTTTTGAGTTTCCGATGTTCATGGTATAATGCTGAGAGTGGCTTCATGTAAAGTACTTTACCTGTGCAAATAGCAGAGTGATAAGAGTGTCTAATGTGGTTAGAGTGGTTAGTCTGCCCTGAAGTGGACTGGGTGAGCATAGGCTAGTATCTCTCTCTCAGGCTAACCTATTTCACAGGGTGGTTGTGTGAGAATAAAATGGAGGAGGGATGAAATTAAAAAAAAAAACACAACCCGATAAGAGACCCACTCTACATTTACGTGGTATAGAGTTTACACTATTGGCTGCTGAACTATGTGTGAATGGGATTATCATAGTTTTGCACCAGGGCAAACCTGCAATCTGAATTAAGGAAATCTGCTGCATTACATCAGTTTGATCCTAAACAGGGAAAGAAGGTCGGCAAAGGCATTGGAATTTCACTATGCCATGACAAATAAAAATAAGAATAAAATGGAGTCAATAAGAATAAAATGGAATAAAAAATAAGAATTTGGAACAAAAATAAGAATAAAATGGAGGGATGAAATTACCCAACGCTTCTGACTCCTATCTATTTTGGTGTCGACGTCCCGTTTTCAGGTTAGATCCAGCACAGGGATGTCACTTACCCCCTTCCACTAGGAGGACTCCTGCCAATCCTCCCTGGTCCCTGTCACTGCTTGGATGAGCGCCAGGGGAAAACAGAGAGGGGGAAATGGCATTGTGTGATCCCACAATGTCATTTCTTTACAAAAAAAACAACAACACAGAAGTGATGTGACCACATTGTGGTGACACTCTAGGAATCCCCAAATCTCTGTGGTAAAAAGCACTGAGATCAGTGGAGTTCCTAGAGCGTCGCCACAGCCCGGTGATGTCACTTCGGGGGGTGGGGGTGGCTGGAAATGACATCACAGCATTGCATGACTCCGTTTCTGCCCACCACCACCTCTGAAGTGACAAGGTCTAACAACCCTAACCCAGCAATGCGTAGATGAAAACATAAATGCGTACCTACCATAGTTCCACTTGCACAAACAATGCCACGAGACAATACTGCAATCCTTATCAAGCCCGAGAATTACTGGCATGATGTCTTGTACAAGCAGAAGGGCAAGTTGGAACACAGTAAGGTAACGCAAGCCGCCAGCAGGGGCCTTTTTGGTACATTCCCGCTTGCACAAGGGCTCTAGAGCACACAGATCTCTCCCAATGGCTCAAAACTCTAGGGTTGCCAACCTCCAGGTACTAGCTGGAGATCTCCTGCTATTACAACTGATCTCCAGCCAATAAAGATCAGTTCACCTGGAGAAAATGGCCACTTTGGCCATTGGACTCTATGGCATTGAAGTCCCTCCCCTCCCCAACCCCACCCTCCTCAGGCTCAAGAATACCATCTGAATAACTTCAGCAAATTCACATATATTTGCATTATACTTTTCTGCTCACCACAGACGAGGCATACAGAAGCCTGGGGAAGCGGTAGTATCAAACGGTCTAGAAACCACTGTGCTAGGTTGGAGCAGCAGATGCTTTCTTACCAGCGACTCCCACTAGGGGGCGCCCGTGCTGTAAACCGTTAATCCCCACGACAGTTCACACTTGCAGGCCACTGCGGGAAGAACAAGAGAACATGCGGTGCGCCCATCCACAGCAGATGCGCTACAGCACGACCCTGTGATACAGGAGCCCAGCGCAGTGCAGAGAGGGAAGAAACAGCTTCTCAGCTGAATGTCTGGAGCATAAACAGCTGGCCGGAACATGGGATAGCTGCCTTCCCTACCACTGATGCACATTTCCATCCTTCCGCTTTTCCCACCTAGGATGCAACCTCTCCTCCAAGCAAGCTGGCCCAGGCTCAGAGGGCGGGGATGTTCCGCCACATCAATGGATACTATAAAAAATGGAGTAAATACAAGCCGAGCGGTTTCTGCTGAACCTGTGCTTTTAAAAGACTCAAATTGCCAACTTTCATCTTTTACCAGCATAAATAATAAATGTGCCTTGTACCCCCGCCACATACACATTCGCCTTTCACCGTCTTGTTATTAAGGCAATAAAGCAATTTCAAAGGTGTGGTTATCAGGAACTAATAGCACCTCCAGGGGATTCCACATGCCCCCAGGAGTCTCCTTAATCTTGCTTTAAAAAAAGAGCCTTTCTTTCCTGTGTCATCCCCCATTAGTTAATTTCAAAAAGCCCATGCGCGTGGCTCGCCATTGCTATGTGCTGCCTGGCACAGAGGGAAGTGCTAATGCGTTACAAACTGCAAGCATAATTAAATCAGAAGATGCTTCCTGGTGGACGTTTCCTCCTTTTTTCCCCTGCTTCCTCCCCTCACCACGAATCCTAGAATCACAGAGTTGGAAGGTACCCCCAGGGTCATCTAGTCCAACCCCCTGTGCAATGCAGGAAATTCACAACTACCTCCACCACACACATAAACCCAGTGTCCCCATGCCCAGAAAATGGGGAAAATAAACCCTTCAGGATCCCTGGCCAATCTGGCCTGGAGGAAAATTGCTTCCTGACCCCCAAGGGGCAACTGGCATTACCCTGGGAATGGAGGAGGAGGAAGAGGAAGACAAGGAAGAAGAAGAGTTAGTTTTTATATGCCGACTTTCTCTGCCACTTAAGGGAGAATCAAACCGGCTTACAATTACCTTCCCTTCCCCTCCCCACAACAGACACCCGGTGAGGTAGGTGAGGCCGAGAGAGCTCTAAGAACTGTGACTAGCCCAAGGTCACCCAGCTGGCTTCATGCAGAGAAGTGGGGAACCAACCCGGTTCACCAGATTAGCCTCCATGGCTCATGTGGAGGAGTGGGGAATCAACCCCGGTTCTCCAGATCAGACTCCACTGCTCCAAACCACCACTCTTAACAACTACACCACACTGGGCCACGAGAACCAAACCCTTCCTGCCCTCCCTCTCGTGATCTGCCTAAGTTCACAGAATAAGTGTGAAATACCTTGGATAATGTCTTGGGAAAGCTATGAATGCCTCCATAGTTCTTTCTAGCTATCTTTGAAGCAGAACTTCCTGGTGACAGACCACAGCTCAAAATGGCGGTGGGAATGTGCCTCTTATATCCGTTCCTGTGAGCAGCCTGCAAATGCAGCCACACACGCCGTTCTGCAATTTCTCATAAGCATTGCCCAAATATCTGAGCCAGGCATCTGAGAATCTCGTCCTCCATCTTTTTGCCTTCTTTTTTTTAACTTAAATTCCTAAGCCTTACAGTAGCAAGACATTTGTATGAAAGCATGCGGGCTCTCAAAAGCTAGAAACTGGGACAAGTTGCATTCCTTGTTATCACAGGGGGAAGGGGACCCAGTACCCCATGTAATTCTTTGGCCCTTTTGCGTAGAGCAACAAAAGGGGGGGGGGGAGAATTGCAAGATTTGCTTTATGCTCACATAGAGAATCCTGCTCAGAGGACGGCTGCCAACTTGGAAGGCTTTAAGAGGGGAGTGGACATGTCCATGGAGGAAAGGGCTATTCATGGCTACTAGTCAAAATGGCAACTAGTCATGATGCATACCTATTCTTCCCAGGATCAGAGGAGCATGCCTATTATATTAGATGCCATGGAATACAGGCAGGATAATGCTGCTGCAGTCATCTTGTTTGTGGGCTTCCTAGAGGCACCTGGTTGGCCACAGTGTGAACAGACTGCTGGACTTGAGGGACCTTGGTCTGATCCAGCATGGCTTTTCTTATGACTATAAATAACAATAATACAAAATAAAATTTAAAAAATACATCTGTTTAGGTTTTTTGGTCCCATAGATGCTCCAGATGGCAATTGAAGTGTGAGCCAGCCAAGAATCAAAGCAGCTCCTTTCCAGGACAGCATATCTGTCATGGTGGCGTCACTTGTGGCTTGCACAATCGGCTGGATCCACCCACCTTTTCCTCTGGTGAAAAAAGGAAGGAGGAGACGCTCTTGACCACCAAAAATTCATTGCTGGGGCTCACAGGACCTGCATTGACGAGTCATGTATGCCAGGGGTTGTCATGAGGAGGGGGATTTAGGCGAGACTGGGTAGAAAAGCTGGCTGGTTCCGACCCAATGAGACCACCCGAGCGAGATCTACCAGACTGGACCGGAACGCAGCAAGAAGGGCAGCAGCCGTGCGCCTGGCGGCCCTTCTTCAGTCTCCTTGTAAGTGGCGGCGAGACAGGCGCATCATTTGCGGAGAGCGGGAGGAAGGTGACTTTGAGAGAGTCGTCAGCCTGCCTGGGAGCGTCACTGGATGAGATTTTTAAATTTGTGTTGACAGAGGAAGCAGGCTGGGAAGACAGGCTCGGTGCCTGCCACGGTGAATAACAGGAGAACGCGCTTCCCCACCCCCGCCTGACAATCTCTATCATCCTGGCACGGCGTCGTCAGGAATTATGCTTGCTGTAGCACCCACTGGGGTCTTAACACCGAAGCTGTTTAGCTCACAAAGCAAACAACGCGCGCGAGCACTCACACACAAAAGATGTTCACAACAGTGCACTCCAACAGACCTTCACTTAAGCTAATTATGAACCAGGGAGCGTCTCCCTTATCTTTGTCTCCTGCTTGCTTTCATAATGGGCCCGGCTTCCCGGATTCCTCAAGTCATCCATCCCTTCTCGCCTTATCGGAGCAGCGATGGATGGGGAGGGTGGCAGGGCACTCCAAACTGTGGCCCATGGTGTAATCCACACTGCAGGTGTGGAATGTAAGGGAGGGAGGGGACAGAGGCATCAGAGCATTGTTGTGGTGGCACACCTGAGTCTGGAACATACAGCTTCAAAGAGCAGGTGGGGTTTATCTGCCTGAAGGTTCCTCTGCACGAAAAGGGGGGGGGAATCCCTCCATATAGAAAACTAGCATATCAGGGGAAGGGTCGCTGCTAGCCTTTGGCCCTGCCTTCTAGGTTTCTGCGTTCATAGATTTTTATTCTACGGGGAAGAATTGCATGGTGCGATGAACTTCTCCCAGTTTGAAGCCAGGAAACCAGGTTTACCACCTTGAAGGACCCTCTGGGGAAAGCCAAAATGCAAATCCAGTCACGTGGTAAGGACTAACAGAATTTTCCAGGATGTAATCTCTTCTGGCAAGCCTGATCTCAGAAGCTAAGCAGGGTCGCGCCTGGTTACTACTTGGATGGGAGACTACCAAGGAAGTCCAGGGTCGCTACGCAGAGGCAGGCAATGGCAAACCACCTCCATTCATCTCTTGCCTTGAAAACTCTACTGGGTCGCCATAACTGTGACTTCACAGCACTGTCCACAAGCTTTGGTGAGCCAAAGCTCACTTTGTCAGGCAGCAATTTCACCAGGGGTATGCCCTGGCTGTTGCTTGGCCTGCAGAGCTCCTGCATGCTGCCAGAACTGAGCCTCAGAACACGGTAGCAAGTCTGACTGTTAGGGCTGCCAGCCTCCAGGTGGTGGCTGAAGATCTCCCGCTATTACAACTGATCTCCAGCCGATAGAGATCAGTTCCCCTGGAGAAAATGGCCTCTTGGGCAATTGGACTCTATGACATTGAAGCCCCTCCTCAAATCCCACCCTCCTCAGGCTCACCCCAAAAACCTCCTGCCGGTGGCGAAGAAGGTCCTGGCAACCCTACTGACTCTGAGTCATGCTCCAGAAAGTGATGCTGGGCTCGCTGCTGGAATATGGCTCTAGGATGATGCGTTATAGTGCCATCCCCTGGCACCAGTCCAGCCTCAAAGAGCTTAACTCTATCAAGGAATACAAACTCATATTTACTTTATTAATTGATCATATGTATAACCCGCCCTCTCCCGCCAAAGAAGAACTCAGGATAAGACTCCATAACCAATACCTCTTCCCACTGAGCCATGGCAGGAACGACTTCCCAGATGCATATTCTCTCCCCCCACCCCACCCCTGACACTGAAATAGACATGAGCGCAATTGCCACAATCTGTGAAGGGGCAAGCCACTGCAAGGAGCACTAGTAGGGTTGCCAGCCTCCAGGTACTGAAACAGGCTGATAACAATATGTAATGACAAAAGTATATTGAATGTAACAATGTGCTACCAAGCCAATTGCATATATACAACAAAGTATTTTCCAGTTCTGGGTGTATAACAATGTGCTAACAAGCCAATTGTATATGTGCAACAAAGTATTTCTCAGTCCTGGTACAGTAACAATCAATCCGAGGTCGATGTCTTCAAGTGAAGAAGGGTAGAAAGGGATACGATCGTTTCAATTCTTCCTCAGTCCCGTTTATATATTGATTTCAAAATGTACTAATTTCAGTATAAGCTTCTGTAGCTTCAAAATTCTCATAAACCTTTAAGCATCACCCTTTTAGGGACAAAATAGCAACCATGTGTATTGTTTAGCTTATCTATTCCAACATCAGGATATCCATTGAAACAAGGTTGCACAGACAAATTTACAGTTTCCACATTCCCAAATGGGATACAAGTTGTGGATTGTTAGCACATTGTTATACACCCAGAACTGGGAAATACTTTGTTGTATATATGCAATTGGCTTGGTAGCACATTGTTACTTTCAATATACTTTTGTCATTACATATTATCAGCCTGTTTCTGTACTAATTTTCTAACCTTAGGTAATGGTGCAGAGGTGTTGATTTTTGATTGCTTAGCCTTCAGGTACTAGCTGGAGAACTCCTGTTATTAAAGCTGATCTTCAGCAGACAGATCAGTTCCCCTGGAGAAAACGGCCACTTTGGCAACTGGACTCTATGACACTGAAGTCCCTCCCCTCCCCAAGCCCCGCCCTCCTCAGGCTCATCCCCCAAAATCTCCAGGTATTTCCCAACCCAGAGTTGGCAACCCTTAGCACTAGATGTGCCGGGCCCTGGGTTCTAAACCCACAAAGCACATGCTTGCCTCATCACCAGCTGTTTCTGTGCTTTTTGCTCTGCTCAGCTGTTGCCCCACACCTCTGTGTCTTATGAGTTCCCCCCAGCCGGGATATCTTCCTCCCTCCAGAAAGTCTGTCATTAGCTTATCCCTGAACCTCTCCTACCTTCAGGCGATCTGCTTTGAGAACAGGGACAAGAACTTGCAGGCCCTTCCTTCCAGAAGCAAGGAGTTCCTTTTGGTTCTCTGCCAGCACCTGACTGCTTCCAGGGGCCTCCGGTGCGCCTTTATACAGGTCCCCCATCAGGCACTTGTGTCCTGCAAAACTGAGTCCCTTCCTGCTCAGGCACATTCACTTCCTGTTGGGTCTGAGCGAGTTCCAATTGGGTCAGGCGTTGCCTAGATGTCTTTCTTGGGGTTTACAAGTTAAGGTGGGCCTCAGGGCTGAAAAATACAAAGGGGGGGATTCAGGGCAAAGGGAAATGTTCAATGATAGCTGGGTTGCCAAGCTCCAGGTACTAGCTAGAAATAGGGTTGCCAACCTCCAGGTGGTGGTAGGAGATCTCCAGCCAACAGATCAGTTCATCTGGAGAAAATGGCTGCTTTGGCAATTGGGCTTTATGGCATTGAAGTCCCTCCCCTCCCCAAACCCCGCCCTCATCAGTCTCCGACCCTAAAACCTTCTGCTGGTGGCAAAGGAGAACCTGGCAACCCTAGCTGGAGATCTCCTGCCATTACAACTGATCTCCAGCCGATAGAGATCAGTTCACCTGGAGAAAATGGCCGCTTGGCAATTGGACTCTATGACATTAAAGCCCCTCCCCAAACCCCACCCTCCTCAGGCTCTGCCCCAAAAACCTCCTAGGGACCTGGCAACCCTAAACCTCCAGGTAGTGGCTGGAGATTTTCTGGGATTACAACTGATCTCCAAGCGACAGAGATCGGTTCACCTGGAGAAAATGGCTGCTTTGGAAGATGGACTCCATGGCATTATATCCTGCTGAGGCCCCTCCCCAATCCCCGCCCTTTTCAGCTCCACCATTTCCCAACCCTAATGATAGCTTACACCACACTAGAAGATACAATGCAGACACCCAGGACTTTCCTCAAGTGTTATTTTCAAATAGCATTTCAGCAGTGGTGGGTAAAGCCAGGAGGCTGATGAAATCTGCAGATTATATTAAATTGGGAGATGATGAACACACCGGAGAAAGAACACCTTGGAGACTGAAGGAACTATACATTAGAGCAGGAACAGAATTAGATTCAAGTTGGAGGGGAATAAAATTGCAAGCTACTTCATTGGAGGGGAGGGAAGAGTAATTCACAATCCAGATGTTCAATGAGTAGATGAAATCTGGAGCTCAGGAATGTTAAAAAGGAGGCTGGAGGTGCAAGCTGCACATATGTTTGCCAGGTAACAAGCAGAAAAATACTTTTTGATTAGCAAAGAAGGGGGGCACACAAGCCATACAATCAGGCTGCAAGATCCTTGCATTCAGACCCGGGGGCAAAGGGTTATCTGGGGGTCCTTCCTTTGTGCTACTGTGCAAAACAGAGAGCGCAGAAAGATTGCCATGTGCAATCTCCCCGTCCTCATTACATGGGTGAGGGGCACCAGCCCTTCCGGAAAAAAACAAAGAGGAGAGGAAATATTAGTAGTGGTGGAAAATGCCATCAAGTCGCAGTCGATTTATGACAACCCTGTAGGGTTGTCAAGGCAAGAGACTAACAGGGGTGGTCTGCCAATGCCTGCCTCTGCATAGCAGTTCATTACGGTACTCCCTTGGTTAAGAACATAAGAAAGGCCCTGCTGGATCAGACCAAGGCCCATCAAGTCCAGCAGTCTGGTCACACAGTGGCCAACCAGGTGCCTCTAGGAAGCCACAAACAAGATGAGTGCAGCAGCACCATCCTGCCTGTTTCCACCGCACCCAAAATTATAGGCATGCTCCTCTGATGCTAGAGAGAATAGGTATGCAGCATGACTAGTGTCCATTCTAATAGCCGTGAATACCCCTCTCCTCCATGAATATGTTGTTTCCCATCCAAGTTCTAACCAGGGTCAATTATACTTACAGTGTAATCCTTAAAAGACTTGCTCCAGTCTAAGCCCATTCATTTCAATTGACTTAGACTGGAGTAACTCTGCATAGCATTGCACTGTTAGAAGAAGAAGAGTTGGTTTTTATATTGCGACTTTCTCTACCACTTAAGGGAGAAACAAACCAGCTTACAATCACCTTCCCTTCCCCACAACAGACACCCTGTGAGATAGGTGGGGCTGAGAGAGCTCTAAGAGAGCTGTGACTAGCCCAAGGTCACCCAGCTGGCCTTATGTGTAGGAGTGGGGAAACCAACCTGGTTCACCAGATTAGCATCCACTGCTCATGTGGAGGAGTGGGGAATCAAACCCTGTTCTCCAAATCAGAGCCCACCGCTCTTAACTACTACACCACACTGGCGTCCAAGATTGGATGAAATCAGGCTATCCTGGGCCATCCAGGTCAGGGCAGAAGAAGTATTAAGGATATTAAAATGCCTAAGGGAGACCAGCCTAGAAAAGTCAACAGGCTTCAAGATATAAAAGGACTATATTGCAGATATCAGCCCTGATAGTTGACACAGTGAAATGGCACGTCATGCACTGTTTTGTATGGATTGTGTGTGAGGAAGGGGGGATTGGATTGCTGAGTTTAAGGGGTATCCAGAGTTCCATCGTGGGACTGTTTCAAGCACTCCTTCATTGCCTGTTGGTCTTAGTCAGTAGACTTGTGTTCTCCAGGCACCAACAGACAATTTGCTTATCTATCAGTTTTCATACGACCCTTCCTCCAAGGAACTCAAGGTGGCATCCATGGTTCTTCCCTCCAGCTTCAGAGGACAGACTCCATGACATCACATCCCCCCTTAGTTCCTGCCTATCCTCAAATCTTCAGCAGTTTCCCAAACAACCCTACCCGGTTCACAGGGGGATTGGAGGCGGGGACGTGGGGAGGCACAATGTTGGCTACACTGCTACATCACTTCCAAGGGAAACACAGAAGTGACATAAGGTAACTCTAGGAGTTGCTGGAAACTCTGTGGTAAAGCCATAGAGTTCCCAGTGATTCCTAGAGATACCCCTTGTCACTTTCGGGCTTCCCCCGTGATGTAGTGGCGCGGACAATGTCATCATTTTTTTTAGGACCTGGCAGCCCTACTCACAAGGCAGTCCTGCCTGGAAAGACAAGGATTCTTGTTGCAGCCTAGGCAGCTGCCACCGGCCTCAGGATGGCGAGGGTGCCTCTAACCCCGAAAACTGCAGTTTCACTCCAGGCAGTTGCTCACATCTCCAGCAGTGCCTTCTCTGCCTTCTTTTGTGCTCATTTCAAACACGCAGGACTGCATGTTGCACCACGTCATTAGCACACGTCCTGTCCGGTTGTCGGTCCGGAGGCTGCAGCTTTATTTTGCAGACAATCACGTAAAATCCAATTTGAAAAGAAAGGCAAAAAATCTGTAGCTGTTAGAAAGGTGTGATAATGAAAGCCGCTGGAGAGACCGGGATGCAGCTTTCCCCTTTTTTTTCTATTTCTTTTTTTCCCCCTTTCACATTTTATCTGTAAAGCAGCCTGAGGGCTTTACAAAGAGTTTACAAGAGCACGGTGGGGAAGGGGGGGAGAGAAGGGGAGGCTGGAGATAACAGCAGCAAGCACAAAGCACTAAACTGAAATCGCCAAGTTATCAGCCTGTGCCAAACCTTGGGGGGGGGGGGACCACTTTTCCCCCAAAGATCAACAGTGCCATCTGGTGGTGAAATGCTATAAAGCAGCAGAAAAATACTTACAACTTGATTTCCGCCCACACACACCCTCAGTCAGAAATTGTACATCTTGTTCATGAGAATTTCTGTGCATTCAGAACTTTACTCCAATGCTGGTTCTGCACTTGACTATAGGAAGTACCCCAGCACACAACGCATAATGGATTTGTGCCACAGGATGCAGAACTAGCCAGAACCAGTGTGGTATAGTGTTTAAAGCAGGGGTGGGGAACCTTTTTTCTGCCAAGGGCCATTTGGATATTTATAACATCATTCGCAAGCCATACAAAATTATCAACTTAAAAATTAGCCAACCAAGCCCCAAGCTGCCCCAGATGACCCTCCCCCCCCCCCGGCACAGGCAAGTAGGCAGGCATCCAACCGGTGGGGCACTCGGGGGGGGGGAAGGTTCCTTTTCTCGTCCAAACAAACTCATATCCGCCTTGAATAGAGGCTATTCCTGTCCCTGGAAGGGGGCGGATCACCAGTCTTAGATCCTTCTGAGCTAGAGATCTGCCAGGACCCACAAAGGGCCAGACCAAATGATTTCGCGGGCCTTATACGGCCCCCGGGCCTGACGTTCCCCACCCCTGGTTTAAAGTATCAGACTAGGATCTGGGAGATGCAGATTTACTTCCCCCATATTGCCACAGAAGCTTGCTGGTGTGGTGTAGTGGTTAAGACCGGTAGTTTGAAGTGGTGGATTCTGTTCCTACCCCACCCCCCACCTGTGGCCAAGGGGTACCTGGTGGCAACGCTAGCTCCAGGCCATGATTGGGTCATGCTATAGGAGCCTGAAGAAGTGAATCATTGTTAACCTTGGTCACAAGACAGTTGCTCTTTTACCGATTGTTTGGGCACTTTGAAACAGCTGCAGTAGAGGCAGAAAGTGCTGTCAAGTTGCAACCAACTTATGGCAACCCCAGCAAGAGGCTTTCAAGACAAGAGAGAAGCAAAGGTGATTTGCCATTGCCTTCCTCTGCTGAGGAGGAGGAGAGTTGGTTTTTATACCCTGCTTTTCTCTACCACTTAAGGAAGAATCAAACCAGCTTACAATCACCTTCCCCTCCCCACAACAGACAACCTGTGAGGTAGGTGGGGCTGAGAGAGTGTGACTAGTCCAAGGTCACCCAGCTGGCTTCATGCGTAGGAATGGGGAAACAAATCCAGTTCACCAGATTAGCCTCCGCCGCTCACGTGGAGGAGTGGGGAATCAAACCCGGTTCTCCAGATCAGACTCTACCGCTCCAAACCACCACTCTTAACCACATAAGAAGAACCACATAAGAGCCAGGCTAGATCAGACCAAAGGCCCACCCAGTCCAGCATTCTGTTCACACAATGGCCAACCAGCCACCTGTAGGATAGCATCATCCTAGCTTAGCTTTCAAAATTTGGGCTACAGATTGGGCTATACAGTGCCACCTTCCCTCCCGCAAAAAGTTACATCAGATGCTTTTTCTCAGCAAGGAAATGCAATGCTGGAGGGAAAGCTTCTGCCTACAGAGTTTGGCTTGCCGGGTAGCTGCTAAAAACCGCCAAAAACAAAACAATTGGCAAACTTAAGATTGGAGCACCTGCTGGATCAGCAACCCACAAACTGGTATGAGCAGGGGAGCCAGTGCAACACCCAGCGAGCTGCGATCGGGCCCCACCTATCCTGCAAGGCCCAAAGGTGATGAAAGGCACGCTGATGCTGTCAATCTGTAAAACAGCTTGTCAGAGCTTTAAAATTACACGTCTTACAACGCTGAGGAATCTGCATCCAAAAGGCATAATCCGCTGCTGCTTGTTCTCTTAATTGCTTGTGCGAGAGCGCCCCATGTTTACACACCGACTTTTGAGTTCTGGGAAACGATATTATGACACCCATTTTCATATCTCTATGGCTCGCAGCCTTTCCCTTCATGCCAAGCCAGGGTGGGTTGTTGAATAAATACTTGGCTCAAGAAGCCATTATAAGGTGGCTTGCGCAGGGTGTTAAATCATCCTTGAAAGATTGCTAGGCAAGAATCAGGGTGTTAACCTTTGTGTCTTGGACTGTTTCCAGTGTTGCAAGCGAAGCCCGTGCCAACATTTCCACTGGCTTGCGAGGGGGATGGGTGGAGAAATAAGACAGTGCTTTGGGGCTTTTTTTCAAGCATAACATTTGGAACTATTCCCATGAGAACTTAAACATGGGGAGCACTGCTCATAAATTCTTTTTTTTGGGGGGGGGAGGATCCACAGAAGTTACGAAATTAACATAGAAGCCCCACAGATTTACACATACCCTCCTCCAGTCTCGCTCACAGCTTCCTCCAAACTAGAACCAGAAACCCACTTCAAACTACATTTTCCTGCTTTGGCTTGGAGAACCAATTGAACAGGGATCCCCCACCTTTTTAAGCCTCCAGGCAGCTTTGAAATTCTGACAAAGGATGGAGGAGGCAACCACAAAATGGCTGCCTCGGGAGGGGGAGCCAACGACAAAATGGCTGCCACAACAGGCGGAGCCAACCACAGAATGTAAGGGAGCAAGGTCATGCTTAACTCTAACAGCAACTCATCAACATTTCTGGCGGACGTTCTGCTTGACAGGATGCCTTTTAAAATTAACATATTGTTTTAAAATATTTTCTTGCATACACAGAGCTTATCTTCAGTCACACCGTGAAAATCCTTGTGCTGTGGTGGCAGCTGCTGCTGAAGTAGGGTTGCCAGGTCCCCCCCCCTTGATCGGTGGGAGGTTTTAGGGTTGGGGCTGGGGTGGCCGCATGTGTGCACGGTTGCAGTCAATCCTGGTTCATTAATAAGCCTGAGAAAGCATGGACATTGCCTCAACCGAAGCACATAACACGATCATATCCTGAAGAGGAGCATATATATCAGTTGGTCTCTTCTGTATCTACCCATGCCCCACCTCACCATAAACAAAGAATGCCCTAAGAAGGATCTGATCCCTGTGGAATCTATCTATTTTGGCTGCCACTCAGGAAGTGCCGTAAAAGAATAAGACAAAGACACCCTAGAAAACCCAGGATAATTCCTGGGAGGAGGAGGGAATCAGTTGTTAAGCGAACCTGACTTTTTATCTCCCTATGTCTTCCTGCTGACACCACATTAGGGCGACTGACATCAAATATCCCCGGAGGTCCAAATCCAATTTGAAATCAAATGGGAAAGACCAGCCAGGGTAGGACAAGGATGAATTGGTTCTGCCACGAGAAAAATGAGCACCGAAACAAGTTTATCTCCAACCAATCTCTTAAAATAACCGCCTTGAGGTTTTAATAAGGGGGTCATCCTTATCTGATTGTGAAGCTTAGTGGGGATTCGGAGGCCGGATTGAAGACTGGCTTCACATCCCACCCACAAACCGGTGGCTGGCAAAGGGCTTCTTGGTGAGCGCCGGGGTGTATTTAGTAGGGAGACGGGCAACTCGTTGACGCTGTGACTCATCTTCATCCAGACAGCTGCAGCTCTGATTAACATAGCCTGCTTACAAGAAGGTGCCTTCCCTTTCCCCATCTGTCAAAAGCTGCAGAGATCAAGTGCGCTTCTGTTCCCCGGATTCAAAATGATAAATATCTCATACCACTGCCATTAGACAAAATAAAAATAGAAACCAAAGCCTCTGTTACAGAGGGGTGGTTTAAGCCAGAGAACACATTTAAAGCCATCTTCTGGGTCTGCTGGATATTTCCCCCCCCCCCAAATAAGAACCTATCTGATTGCAGAGCTAAGTAAAGCCACCTTTATTAACAGTAATATCAGCTAGGCAATGCACTTGGCTGCTGCTCAGTTAACTGCAATGAATTTGAATCTGGTGTCAAAAGACTGCCGGATTGTTAACCAGTGCTAAATGGGTTTTTGAGTTGACTTGTTGCTGTTTTAAAAATCCCCCTTGAAGGGCTAAAGGGAAGGGGATACCAGAGCAGAGAGCCACTGTTTTGAAGGGGGGGTGCAGCACTAAGCTCTGCCCCCACCTCGATTGGCTACAGGCAGAGGGGTCAATGCCAGCCTCCAGGTGGGACATGGGCATCCCCTGGAGTTACAGGTCATCTCCAGACTACAAGGTCCCCTGGAGGATGCTATAGAATGTGGAATTTATGGCCTTGTACCCCACTGAGGTCACTGTCTTCCTCAGGCTTCATCCACAAATCTCCAGGAGTTTCCCAACCTGGATTTGGCAACCCTGCCCCCATCCCCCACCAGTGGCCAGGGGGGAGCTGGCAACCCTAGGTGTCACACAAAGACTCTGCCTGAAGCTGGCATGTCATTTCCCCTATAAGTTGGAGCAAAGAAGCTTAAAAGGGAAAGCCCCAAGAGTCCAACGACCTAATTTCGGAAAGAGCACGGCATGGTATGCAAGCTCCCAAATGAAGCGAGGGCGTGCTGTGTGCCACCTGGGGGGAAATCCGTGTGTGGAAACAGCCTGGTTTGAGAAAGATCATACCGAGGACGAGAGTTAGGAAAACAGGCAATTGGTGAACAATGTCATGTGTCTTCTTGGGCGGGGTGGGGGATCCCCCAGTTTGGAAGCCTCCATGTGGACGCGACACAGGTTTGCAATAACTCCTATCTTCATGTTAAGGCTCTTTCAGGTTGTAGGTGTTGAGGCTTTTTTATCACGCCCTGAAGCAATTTTCTTCTCTTCCTCCTCTTCATCTCTGGTACCAGCCAGGCTTGAAGGAGAGTTCTGGGGAACTCGAAAACTTGTTTGCTAAGTTTTGTGATGTTTTTGACGGGCCTTATAAAAAGTATCCAAACTACTGCTCCCTTTCAGCCTCCTTTGGGATTCTTAATGTGCCAATGATTAAAAATATTCCTCTGTGCTTGGGAGAGGCTTACCCATCAAGCACCTATTCCTTTGTAGAAGGCTGTTTCCAAGGTCAGCGTTCTGATGTTCTTCCATCTTCCTCCCTATTCTGGCTTCCCCAGAGCTTTACAGAACTCAGTATTCGTTGTGATTAAGTGCGGAAAGAGAAACTGCATCAACCAATATTTTCAGATTTTCAATTTTCTCTTTGGCCTCCTGGGGTTTTAATATGAAATCTTGCGGCACGTCGTTAGTGGAAGCCTGTATTGCAGCCTGAATTATGGCCAGTTTTCTTTTAATGGCCACAGTGGGTTGGTTGTTTTTTTTACTAGATCTTTAAAAAATGATGCTGAGACCATCCCCAGGGGCTGACGGGCCCAGTTTCCCCTGAGCAAAATGAGAGAGAAAAAACACCCTGACAAGGAAACGGGACTGGATCTCTTGGTTTCATTCTGCCCTTAATGAGCTGGTTTCTGCTAGAGGCACCTTGCGCTCCAATCAAGAAAGAAGGCAAGGCTTGGAAGTCGCCGTCGTGGTGTGATAAAGAGAACTTGTGGATTGAAAAGCTTTGCAGAAGAAATGAGGATCGAGACAGGATAAAAAGGTGGAGACAGAGAGAAGGCTGCTTGACCGAAAGAGATTTCTGATGACACCCTTCTTCTCACCAAAGGGGTAAATTCTGTTGCTGGATTTCCAGGTAGGGTGCTTCTGAATGTTAGGCCCTTTATAAATAAGAAGCAAAAGAGATGGATAGACAGGTATCCTATATCTATGATTAGTGCATGCCAGTCACAAAAGCAACAAAAACAGGTTATTTAAACAGAAGGAATGGATTTCTTCACACAAGGAGACTCACCAGGTAGTAAAAAAAAAAAAAAGCCAATGTTGTAAATTAATCAAATGAAAGAGAAATTTTGAAGATCTCAAAAATGACCTAATGAGGGTTGAGCACACTCTAAGAGGCACAAAATGCAGAGAGCAATTGAGTCTCAGGCTGTATCTACACTCGATTAGATTTTACGCTATCATTGTACCACAGCAATGATTTGCTTGTACAGGATAATCCAGTTGTGAATGACTGCTAGGGCACAATAGTGAAATATCCAATGATGTGTGGATGCAGCTTCAATTCAAGAGGGGAAAAGAACCAGACAGGAGCGGGGGAAACTTGACCACTCAAGTTAGGGTTACCAACCTCCAGGTAGTAGCTGGGGATCTCCCACCATTACAGCTGATCTCCAGCCGTTAGAGATCAGTTCACCTGCAGTAAATATCCTGCCCCTTTAACATCATTTTGATCTACAGCAATGACTAGGTGATGTTCTTTACTTCTCTGCCCTGAAAAGCTTCAAGGGTTCATTTCAACACACATAAGCCTCTATTAAAAGGACAAAACATTCTTCTCCAGGCCTTTTAGTAACCCTAGAGGGCGTGGGAGTGAGCATCCGTGGTCTTGATGGTTTTCTAGAAATTCTAGAAGTCACCGTGAAAAATACTCAGCAGTAAAGCTTATTTAGCATGTATATAGCGCTTTCACCATCCTTCCCACCAAAGATCTTGTTGTAAATCTTGTGTATAAATAGGCAGGGTGGCTTATTTAAAATATTTAAAGCCCACTCTCCAAGCAAGGACAGCTAGAGAGATTCTTTCCAATTTCCTATAATTAAAACCATAAAACATACCAGCCACCCAATAACAATGTAGAACACCAGCAATAAAACAATAATGGAAGCATTTAGATACTTCAAAGAGATGTGCTACATCAAGGATCAATAATAAAACATTATCATTTGGGGGGGGAATACAGGAGGCATAACGGACAGTCAGAATGAATGGGGGTGAAAGGGAACTCAACAAAAAGAAAGAGATAAAGCCATATATTTACCTAGTGCCTAAAATTTCACAGACTTTGCTCTAGGCTAATGGCTACAAGTTCCAGAATAGAGAAGGACTTGGTGCTAGCAGCCACCAACCACCTCACCTCCAAAGGTGAGGACCCCTGTAAGCGTTAAGGCCCCCTTACATAGCAGTGGTTTAATAAGCTAGACAAGGATGTCCCTTTTCTTCTGACGGAGGCTTGCATCTTCTACCTGGTAGGTGCCTTTAAACCATCACGACTGGCAGACATTCAGCCGATGGAGATGCAGAAACAAGACAGCCTTCGTCTGCTGAATTTCTACCTGTCAACCTAGATATTAGAAGAACAAGAGCTGTGGGCTTGCTGTGCTTAGAAAGTATGCCTTCTACACCCACACCCCAACCGAAAAGAGGATCTTAAAAATGGCAGGATTTCTGTGCTTTTAAAAGTCTGCACAAAAGGCAGACATCTGTGGCAAAACAAGGAATGCCATACTTGCTTATTTACAATATTCATATCATGGCAGGTAATAAAACAAGGCAGTTAACAAAACAACAAGTCGTATGGATGCAATAGCAATATCTATATTAAAAGCATTAACAGTCATGTGAAAAGAAAGCACAATGGCAACTACCGGTAATATAGGTTGATAAACTTAAGCCACAAACCAAATGTGTTTCAGCTCACTGGCCTTCATCAGTGGTGTAATAAAATCCCTTGTAATGGACACATACACATTATACAACATGTATAACATTATTATAACAACCCAGGTATGTATGTTGGGGTTGTATTCCAATTTGACTCTGTGCCCAATATATTTGATCAAATTAAAGAGCCCACCGTCATGGAACACATACTAGTTCTTTTCTGGGGTATGTTAGCCTCCCATACAAAGAGTACATACTAGTATTAACCAGATAAACCAACCTGGCCAATATAGCATTGGAAGTGAGAGCTGCAGCAACCTCCACATGATCAGAACACAAGAGACCTGCTGAATCAGGCTTATGGCCAACTGCCTACCGTCCTGTTTTACACAGTAACCAATCAGTAGAGTTGCCAACCTCCAGTGGTGGCTGGAGAGTTCCCACTATTACAACTGATCTCCAGGTGACAGTTCACCTGGAATAAATGGCCATTTGGTAAGAAGAACTTACCAACTTTCTCTACCACTTGAAGAAGAATCAAATTGGCTTACAATCACCTTCCCTTCCCCACAACAGACACCCTGTGAGGTAGGTGGGGCTGAGAGAGCTCTAAGAGAGCTGTGATTAGCCGAAGGTCACCCAGGTGGCTTCATGTGGAGAAGTGGGGAATCAAACCTGGTTCTCCAGATCAGAGTCCACCGCTCTCAACCACTACACCACGCTGGCTCTATGCCATTATATCCCCACCCCCAAAATCTCCAGGTAGTTCCCAACCTGGAGCCGGCAACACTACCAATCAGACACCCCAGCAAGGCCTACACACGTGGTAATACCCATTCCAGGTCTCGGTTTTAATTTCATAAATTTTAAACTGGAATTAACACAGAATTAACACCCCAGTGGTGACAGCTCCCACGAACTGCAATGGAAACCCGGAAGTGGCTAAAACTCTTTGTGGCCAGTCCTTTCTCCACCTGTGAGATATATGAGCATATCTCTATGGGAAAGACAGAGAGTCACAAAAAATGACCCATACAGTTAAACTTCCGGTAAGCAAGCGAAAGCTGACCATCCTGTCTATGGGTACTTGAGGGAGGAAGAGCGGCTTCTGTTCTAGGCTCTGTACTGTCTGTGGTAGAACACCCCCCCCCCCCCGCATCCTTTTTTATTGGAGAAGTAGGTGTGAGGCTCTCCAGCTAACCTCGGCAATCCCAAAAACTCACTCGCTCAGACAGGCAGGTCTAAAGCAGGTAAACGTTTATTCAGGATCCGCAGGTACAGCATAAGCAATCCACAGGTTCAAAGCTGCTAATGGCAAACCAGACTACAAAGCATAACTTTAAGCACAGAGTCATCCCAGGTGCAAAACCAAGCAGCCTGGGAATTAAGAAGCAGGGAGTGAGCAAGCCATAATACTGAAGTTGCCTGCTAGAGACTCAAGGTCAGCGCGGGGGCAGGGGGAGGATAGGAGCGGGGACAGCATGAGCAGCTCAGAAAAACAAAACCAAAGAATAACACTTAAACCGAAATGGGCCTAACTCATGTCAAGAGCCTGCCTGAACTGCATGACTCCTGACAGCTTGAACATCTCTGAGAAATATAACCACTCGATACACTTGAACAGCAAAACCAATAGATACACCTGAACAGAAATAACTGAAACAGAAATAAGCATGACTAGAGCCTCCTTCTGCAGAGACGCCAAGTGGCGCAAGGAGATGGCGCCGTAAACAAAACCAGTGTCACCAACGACTTTGTCAGTATTAAACTGTTCTTAATTGTGCTTACTTTTCTTTATTTTGAAACTTGTAACAGTTTTACCACGGAGCTGAGTGAGTGTGTGTGAAGACTCAGCGGGGAGTACCTCACGTTCAGTTTTTAAAAAACCCAACCGCTTTCAACCCCCTCTGTTCTATAGAGTTGTGCAGGGAAAGAGCGACAGCACCTTCCTCACAGAAGCCCCCCCAATGGCGGAGTTTAAAAAAAAAATCGCCAGAAGCGGCTATTGTGTGCCGCTCTAGCCTTTCCTTTTCTATGACCCAGCTCGCCTCCCAGTCTGGTCGGCTCTGGTCTCCTCCCCCCCTCCGCTGACGCAAGACCTAGGCAGCCAATGGCCGCTTCGGAAAGGCCGGTCGGCCCCGCCCAGGGCCTGATCAGCAAATCGAAGGCAAAACCTCCCGTGCATAAATGGCCATAGAGTTGTCCAGGGAAAGAACGACTCCACCTTCCTCACAGAAATCCCCCCAAATGGCGGAGTTTAAAAAAATCACCAGAAGTGGCTATTGTGTACCGCTCTAGCCTTTCCTTGTCTATGACCCAGCTCGCCTCCCAGTCTGGTCTGGTCTCCTCTCCCCCCCCCTCTGCTGACGCAAGACCTAGGCAGCCAATGGCCGCTTCGGAAAGGCCGGTCGGCCCCGCCCAGGGCCTGATCAGCGAATCTGATCGGCAAAACCTCCCGTGCATAAATGGCCATAGAGTTGTCCAGGGAAAGAACGACTCCACCTTCCTCACAGAAATCCTCCCAAATGGCGGAGTTTAATAAAAAATCACCAGAAGCGGCTATTGTGTACCGCTCTAGCCTTTCCTATGACCCAGCTCGCCTCCCAGTCTGGTCTCCTCCCCCCCCTCCGCTGACGCAAGTCCTAGGCAGCCAATGGCCGCTTCGGAAAGGCCGGTCGGCCCCGCCCAGGGCCTGATCAGCGAATCTGATCGGCAAAACCTCCCGGGCATAAATGGCCATAGAGTTGTCCAGGGAAAGAACGACTCCACCTTCCTCACAGAACCCCCCCCAATGGCGGCGGTTAAAAAAAAACCACACACGCACCAGAAGCGGCTCTTTGGTGCCGCTCTAGCCTTTCCCTTTTTATGACCCAGCTTGCCGTCCCTTCCACTCTGGCCTCGGCCCCGCCCGCCCCCTCCGCCGACGCAAGACCCAGGCAGCCAATCGCCGCTTCGGAAAGGCCGGCCGGCCCCGCCCAGGGCCTGATCAGCTGATGGCTGGCAATGTCTGTTGACAGGAGAGGGCTCCGCGGCCGGACTCGGGTGTAAGAGGCGGTTGGGTGGGGGTCTGGCCGGGGGGGGGGGAGGGGAAGAGGCTCCCCCTCCCTCGTCGCCTCGCCCCAGGCCTGGACCGGGGGGGGGGGGGCGGGCAGGGAGAAGAGGAAGGGTCGCCCGGCCGTGTAATGGGGGACTGGGCGAGAGTAGCAACAGCTGCCTCAGCCTTATGAGCCTCCAGGTCTTCCTCTCACTCCAGGCCTTCCGGGGAGGCTGGATGCAAAACGAGGGGGAGGTATTTGGTTGCAGCTTTTTAAACACCCCCCCCTTTCAGAAATAATGCTCAGCCCTGAGGGGTGTTGCCTAAAAGGGGGGTGGGTGGGGGGTTGCTGATGTGTGTTGTGGGGAGGGGAAGTGGGAGAAACCGAAAGGGGAACTCCAGAGAGAGGGTGTGATTGCAAGGGGGGGGCGGGGAGAGTTTGGAGAAGTTGGAAACCCGAAGGAGGGAGGCGACGCAGCAGCACGCAGTAGTAGCATGAGTCAAAGGGTGTAGGGGGAGGAATGCAAGGAGTCAGGTGTTGGGTTGGGTTTTTCGGAGGGTAAGTCTGTTAATTTTTTTTAAGGAAGAGAGAATCTGTCAGCAATGCTGATTCTATGACCTTGGGCAGTTCATGAGAGGGAGGGCATCTTGGCCGTCTTCTGGGCATGGAGTAGGGGTCACTGGGGGTGTGTGTGGGGGGAGGTAGTTGTGAATTTCCTACATTGTGCAGGATGTTGGACTAGATGGCCCTGATGGTCCCTTCCAACTCTGTGATTCTATTAAAGAGCAAGAGTCCAGTAGCACCTTAAAGACTAACAAAAATATTTTCTGGCAGGGTATGAGCTTTCGTGAGTCACAGCTCACTTCGTCAGATACAGAACTATAGATCTAGTCTTTAAGGTGCTACTACTGGACTCTTGCTCTTTTCTACTACTGCAATCAGACTAACACGGCTACCCACTGTGAAGTATGATTCTATCAATCGCTCAAGTATGGTAGGGGGAAGAAACTGGAGGCTCCCAAAAAGGAAAGCAAACAAAGAGTGTTGAACAAAGAGGACATAACAATAACAAGGCAAAGAGAACGAAAGTGAAAATGCCCTTATCGAAGTGGGGAGGGATGGGTTGCAAAGAGGTCTGTTTTAGAGATGGGGTCCCTTTTATTGAAAATCATTTGAGCCCTTCTGTAAAAATTACTGAGTAGGCCCTAGAGAACTTGCTCCAGTTTAACTTCTGAGTCAATGGGTCCAGGATTGTGCTGTAAATTATGCTTCCCCTCCCCCCTGCACTTCTGTGGCCTCACTTCCTTCTCCTGTTTTTTTCTCCCCCCCCCCCCCCCCAGATGTAAATCCAAATGGAGCAGTTGGGAATCAGAGGCCAAATAGAGCTGCTAAGACAGCAACAGCCTTGGGGGAAGCTGATCCGGTTAGGAACTGGAGAAGCTGAGCCTCACGTCCTGCTGCTGAAGAAAGAGTGGACGATTGGAAGGAAAAAAGGTGAGACGGAAAAGGTTTGAGTGGTGGGGAGAGGGGCAGACTTGTGGTCAAAGTTCAACAGAAAGTGGAGGACCAATCGATCCTCTCTCTGCAGAGTTTTCTACATTAACAAAGAGTAAAGAAATGCAAATTATGAGGTGGGTTTTGTAATCTAGGATTTGCTCTGTTTTGTTACTTTGGGCGTTCTAGTACCATAGGGCACCAGTTCCTGCCTTATTTGTTTCTAGCTGAACATATGCAACCAATATGCTAGTTTCTGTAGTTTGGACAAATCTGATGCATTTGTTTTCTTTTATTCCCTGTTTTGTTCACTGAACTATTGCATTTTTTATTTTCTTTAAAATTTCCCCAATATTTTTTTTATTATCAGAGATAAGGAACATCAATACCACCTAAATCTTTATTGTTGATGAGTATGTTGGAACCCCATTTTTTCTGGTTTTTTTTAAAGCTGGTAAGAGATTTTGGAATATGATTAATTTTAAAAAAATATTTGTTTTTAATATTTGCAAAATATACCAGACAAATAACACACAGAAGAGGATAATCCACCCTTGCAAACGTGTTAAACTCTTATTGCTAGCATTTAGTTGTTTTTTTATTTAGGGGGTTTATACTTAGGGTTGCCAACTCCAGCCTGGGAAATTCCTGGAGATTTGGGGGTGTTGCCTGTGGAGGGAAGAATTTGGGGAGGGATTGCATCAAGAATCTATGGCATACCATAGTGTTTGCCCTCTGAGGTTGCCATTTTCTCCAAGGGAGCTGATCCCCTTTATCTGGAGAGAAGTTGTAATTCCTGGAGATTGGTAACCCTATTTGGACTTTGCCTTTCTGTTATTGAAATAGCTTTCATGCTGGCTTATAGTATAAAATGTAAAACAAAATATAAGTGGTAATACATAATAGAGAATTTGGCCATGCTTCTGTCATTTTGCAAACTATAAAACAGAATGACTGAGTAGGCCATTTTTATAAAGGCAATAGGTCTATATTGTAATGAAATTATTGTAATGAAATATTGTAATGAAATTATTCACAGTGTGCTTTAATAAAGGGAACCTCAGCCTTTAGCTTAGCTGTTTTGAAAAGGTAAATTCATGGAGGATAAGATCCATCAGTGACTACTAGCCAAATGTAGAACCATATGAGCTAGGGGTTAATGTTGAGCTAGGACTTAATGTTGGTTAATAAAAACTGGAATTGGGAACTAAGAAATCAGAGGCATTATAGAAACAGGTAGGGGAAAGAAGGCGACCTGGCAGAAATGTATTAAATTGAGAACAGTGTGGATCGAGGAAGAGAGAGAGCTTTCTTCTGTCCTCATCTTGGGGTCACCCAGTAAAACTGATAGCAGGTTGAGAAAAAGGTGTGTTTTATGCAACGTTTGCCATCCTACTGGTGGTGGAAAGTGCCGTCAAGTCGCAGCCGACTTATGGTTACCCTGTAGAGTTTTCAAGGGACGAGACATTCGTTGCCATTGCCTGCCTCCGTGTGGGCTGAGAGAGTTCACAGAGAACTGTGACTAGCCCAAGGCCACCCAGCAGGCTTCATGTGGAAGAGTGGTGAATCGAACCCGGTTCTCCAGATTAGAGTCCGCCGCCCTTAACTACCACACCACTAGCTACTAGTAATTAGTAGTATTTGTTGGCCCCAGATTCAGGGGGTAAATAAAAAGGAATGGCCATCCACCCTAGGTCATGTTTTCAAGATCATTGAATGTCGCTGTGCTGTAAAATCCCTCATCTTGCTATCTCTCACCAGCCACGGTTGGAAGTCTGTCTATTACATTTTTGTCCCATCCATCCTTTCAGAAACTCAGCGCAGCAGACATCATTCTCTCCTCTTTCATTTTATCCTCAAAACAACCGGGAACCCTAACAAAGTTTTGCGAGGGGGAGGCTTCTGCCTCTCATTTGGACCATCTCTTGCATTCAAAAGAATATGCACAAGATGGTTGATCAGGACCAGGTACATTACTAGTGATCTCCAGCACCAACTTACCTGGGTTCTCAGGGTGACCCCAAACTTGCCACTCTCCGCCCTCAATGCCCCCAACTACAACCCTGTGAAGTACTAGGAAAGAGCAAGAAGTCCAGTAGCACCTTAAAGACTAACACAATTTCTGTCAGGGTGTGATCTTTTACATACGCCCTCATATCTTATTTTGCGAATTAAATACTTTGCTAGATGAACCTGTGGTCTGATCCCATGCAGTCCCTGTGTTCTTAGATCCTCACAACTCAATGACTTGGTCTTACCCTGCATTCCGTATCTGCAGCTTGGATAGCCAGCTGCCTTTTGGGTGTTTTTTTTTTTTTGTTGGATTGTTTGAGGCATCTTGCCAGACACCCGGTTAGGTGTTGCAAGTGTGAAAAACACGCAGGGGGTAATTATGCATATATGTTTGACGTTCATGTTTATTTCATAGGTTGTGACCTGTCCTTTCCTGGCAACAAATTGGTGTCTGGAGATCACTGCAAAATAACCGTGGATGAAGAATCTGGTCAAGTGTCACTGGAGGATACCAGGTCAGCTTTGCTTGAACTTTTCCTGCTTCCTCTGTTGTGTTTTGTCGGAGGAAATGTCTTGGTTAGTGTTCAGGGGATGTGATGGAGATAGTTTTAGTCCTCGTTAGACTTCAAGGTAGTATTTTTCTCTCTTTGACCACGTTGCATACCGAGAGCAGATTTGTTGTGCTAACTTCCCCTTTGGAAGCCTGGAAACTGTAGTTTTGTGAGGGCATTGAACCTTCTTGTGAATTATTCTTTAATTCCTTTCATTGGTGCAATTCCAAGGCTGGGTCATGGGGGAAACCACAACAGCTACATTGGCTTTTAGGATTCCAGTGGTTGGGGGCCAGTTCTTACTCTTCCCCTTTGTGTCACTTCCTGTTTCTAATTTGTTCTGATGTTTTGTTCACACAGGGCTTTGCGTATATGTATCTCCTGCTGGGAAGGCTTTGGTTTCTTTCTCTCTCTTTAACAGTAATAGTTTTCTGCAAACCTGGGAAGGATGCAGAATCCATTCTTGTTTGTAGGTGACCCCCTTGTCTTGTTCCAGCTGTTTGCACAATGATACCAATTTTTCTGTTAAATGTTTTACTGGGGTTGCCAACCGCCAGGTGGGGGCCTGGAGATCTCCCCCCCCCCCCCCGGAATTACTACTGATCTTCAGACTACTGCGATCAGTTCCCTTTGGAGAAAATGATTACTGAGATCAGTTTCCCCTGGAGAAACTGGCTGCTTTGGAGGGTGGACTCTATGGCATCATACTCTGCTGAGGTCGCTCCCCCCTAGGGTAGACACTGGTGGCCCACAAGGGATCATGCAAAGGGGAAACAACTTGGAATTTTCACTCCCCTAAGTCTCCCCCTCCCAGAATTTTACGCACCCTTGGGGGTTGCAGCTGGCTACTTCCCTCCCTCACCCTTTGTGCCCTTTCAAACTACAAATTTCTATGCTAGCTATCAGCTGCTTTCAACATCCTATGCTCTTCAGTGGGCCATTTTGTTTTTGCTTCTTTTTGTTCTCTTGGTTAACTTACATAGTCACTTTTTCTGTGTACCTGGCACCTCTCCCCTGCCCCCTGAGCCTGCGGGAGGCCTGCTTTCGATGCTATGCATCTGGAAGGTTGAGCCACAATAATTAAAAATAATATAAATATTGGAGCCCCAATAATGAACTGTGAGTGGCAACCTTCCAAAAAATGTTTAGGTACAACTAAAGTCCCAAATTGGTTATAGCCCTATTATTAAAATACACTTTCTTATATTATTTTCTGTCCCTAGGTTTCACATGCAACCTGCATTGACGGTTACAAAAATTTATTTAATCGGTTGATTGTAGGTATGTGTATACACAGTATTGTGACCACTGAAGCAGGCCCTATAGGCTGAAACACGTATGGTCTTGGTAGTTTTTTATAGTGCAGCCACTTGAGCTGTCTTGTGTTATTCCTTACATTGTATGTAATTTACCTTTTGAGGCTTAAATTTTTAACTCTTTTAAAGCGCTGGTGTTGCCTGTTTCATGGGTTGGGTATAACTCCCTTTGTTTTGTTGGTTTCTGCATTTGATGCTGTCATAATGGATGTGTGAGTCAGGCAGTTTATGACTAGAGATTGTAATGATGCAGCTAGTCCAAGAAATGGACTGTTCTGGTCTTTTCCACCATCAAATATGGCCAGATGAACATCTGTTGATTTAAAGTATCTGGATCTTTTCTTTTGGTGAGGCCCAAGGTGATTTGGAGTTTTGTAAACCATACCTATGGTGAAAGTAATTTTAAAATTATGCAGTAAAAGGGGGCGTTTAAAATTGGAAAGCTAGTGGCGCATAAAATCAATGTGAGATTGCTGTTATTAGCAGACAGTTTCCAGAGTGTTTTCGTTTTCATTGCGAACACCTTTTTATCTGTGATTGGGGAATTCCCTCTTAACCTTGGTGCTCTTGTTATGACTGATATTTTTATCTGCGGTTGAAACCTTGGCTTTTAGTCTTAGGATTTTTAAAAGCAGGGCAGTTAACCCCCCACCTGCGAGGTTGAATCCTTTAAACCTTGTCTTGTCCGTGCAGCAGTTGTAGCATTATACAGCTTTAACTTCAGTATACCGTAATGGGATCAGATGTTGCTAGCAGCAATCTGGAAGACAAAGCAGCATTATGTCAACTGTGACGAGCAACGGGTCCTTTAAGGAACAAGCACCTCTCAGGAAACAACTGTAAACAGAGAAGGAGCTGAAATGCATTGTGGTAAACAGAGCTACCAGTTAACACATGAAGCTGCCTTATTCTGAATCAGACCCTTGGTCCATCAAAGTCAGTAGTGTCTGCTTAGACCGGCACCAGCTCTCCATGGTCTCAGGCAGGGGTCTTTCACATCACCTACTTGCCTGGTCCCTTTAACTGGAGATGCCAGGGATTGAATCTGCCAGTCTGAGTAGACAATACTGACTTTGATGGACCAATGTTCTGATTCAGAATAAGGCAGCTTCATGTGTTCATGTACCAGTCGTGTAGACTGCCTTTGCTGGGGGAATGGGTTTTTTTTTTTAAGAAGTTGCTAAGTATGAAAGCATCAAATCCATTCCCACCTTCATTTCATGGGAATCAAGAGCGATGCCTAAATGGTCAGAAGGTTTGTACCTATCAGTGTTAAGTTGCTGAGCACCTTAGCAGGGGAGGTTTGTTGCCCTGCTTGTGGGCTTCCCAGGGAGGGTAAGAGTAGGAATATCTGCTTGGCCACTGTAGGCAACTGGATACCATGATAGATGGAGCTGTGATTTGAGTCACCAGCATCCGAATAATATGGCGCACCCAGGTGGTCTCATGTCCAGGAGCCAAGCAGACCCAGAGCGGCTTAGCTTCAGCACAGTTGCTGCATCGTGCCATGCCATTTAAAATGCAGCTCTTTTTTTAATTCAAGTGGTATAACGTTTGTATCTTCTGTGCCATTTTGTGGCAGCCCTTCATATAATGTGCACATTTGCCATCCAGGCTCCCCTTTGGACGAGAAGCTAGTTTTTATCCTCCAGGTGGCAGCGGTGGCTTTCTTTGTTTTAGGACTGAAACGACGGCGTTTCGACATCTGGCCTTGTGGCCGTTGTATTACAGGTGCTAATCAGTTCCGGTGGGGATGCTTGTCAGTCAACAGGTCAGATATTGCCAACTATTCTGTAATAATGAGGCAATGCAGCAATTCTAGCAAGTAAAGGGGGGTTATGGTTTTTTTCTATTGTAAAGATAGGCCTGAGTGATAGCATTTGTCTTGCACCTGAAGATGTAGTGCTCTTTGCTTACAATTTTTGTTGTATCTTGTAACTCTGTGACATGTTCTTGTTTCTCTTATCATTGCCTTCCTCTTCTTCTCCGCCCTCTTAATCATGAGGATATCTATTTTTTTCCTAATTCTCCTCTCTACCCTTTACAGTACAAATGGAACGGTTATCAATAAACAGAAGGTGGTGAAGAAGCAGAGCTGTCTTTTGCAGAACGGAGATGTGATCTATGTTGTTTACAGGAAAAACGAGCCAGAAAACAGTAAGGGGATGCTTGTTTTTTTTAACTGAGTCTTGGGGTGGGGGGTGGGGTTTGACACCTTCTTCTAAAACAAAATGGAAGGACATTGAACCTTCTTTCGAGCGTCGCTACAATGGGACACGTCTGTTTGTGCTCACTCTGCCCCTGCTCCTGAGGCCTAGAAGAAACAGAAGATGCAAGAAGATGTGAATTCGCAGAGGGGGTGATGAACCCCTTGCCAAAAAGCAGAGGGCTCAATCAGCACACTCCAGAATTGATGACGGACATAAGTGGAGCACACAGAATTGTACTAATCAAGGGAAACGGGGAAGCGTGCTGGCATTTTGCTAGTGCTCCATCTGTGCCAAGAACGCTCCCTGTTTGTAGTGAATCCCACACCATAAGAGAGCATAGTGGCTATAGTAGTTGTGGGTTCCAACTATTTGGCCATGGGTTGTAAGTTCTAACTATTTGACTATTCTGCCTGTGCATTCACATGAGCTTTGGAAGTGCCATGGTTCCTCAGCAGTGTCAGTCCATTTCATGCTGGAACCTTCCTTGTGGTTTGCCTGTCTCCCCCCACCCCACCCCGGGGCTAAATTGTTCGGATTTTTTTAACTATAAAATCAATTATAGTGTCTGGCTGTTGTAGGGCTCCTGCCCTTTTAGGGTTTTTTTAATTTTCCTGTTGCTGTAGGCTTAGTTTTGTGTGTTTTTATTGCAATTTCTATTGTTATTTGATTTTGTTTACTGTTTTATAGTATTTTGAAATTAAGCCTGCTTGCCCTTTGTTCAACCATATATTGATAAATAGTACTAAAAAAAAGAAAAGAACGTTCCCTATTTACTGGCACCTCTCCCTGATAAAGAAGCTTTTTAAAGGTGTTGAGGGGAGCACTCATTGGGGGGAGGGCAAATCAGGACTGCAGAGGTAAACTCTGCTCCTGACCTGCATGCATTCATTGGAACTCACTCATGGAGCCTGTGCACCTACGGCTGTCTTGACACAACCGGGATGCCTGCACTTTCAGGATTCCCGATCATGGGCCTTCCCTGATGTGCATATGTTTGTGGACATGTAAGTCTTCAGCATATGCTCAATGAAGACCTGTGGGTCAGTGGAAAGGGATTCACTGCCCTGGTCTTGCTTCTCATTCCCCCTCCCCCTGACTTGCCTCTCCATCAGGACTACCATTCCTGGGACCGATTTCAGGGGTGCCTTTCAAAAATAGTTCTAGGGTGTGCACATGTGCGCGATGCGCATGTATATTGCCAGCCCGGTAATGTGCATGTTTCAGAAGCCAGTGCAGAACATGCTGTTGCAGAACAAATGACTGAACCTACAGTAGTGGAAGAAGAAGAGTTGGTTTTTATATGCCGACTTTCTCTACCGCTTAAGGAAGAATCAAACCGGCTTACAATCACCTCCCCTTCCCCTCCCCACAACAGACACCCTGTGAGGTAGGTGGGGCTGAGAGAGCTCTAAGAGAGCTGTAACTAGCCCAAGGTCACCCAGCTGGCTTCATGTGTAGGAGTGGGGAAACCAATGTGGTTCACCAGATTAGCCTCCGCCGCTCATGTGGAGGAGTGGGGAATCAAACCCGATTCTCCAGATCACAGTCCACTGTTCCAAACCACTGCTCTTAACCACTACACCTTGCAGGCTTTAGGAAGAGAAGACCCTCCTGCAGCATGTGGGGTGGAGAGCATCTTTGGTATGAAAATAGGGATGTTATAAGTACCCAGTAATGTTACTTCTTCATTTATTATTACTTATTATTGTATTTCTGTACTTATTTATTTAATTACATTTTTACCCTACCTTCCCCAACCCGAAGGTCAAAAGGTTGGAGGGAACAATTCTGCCTCCTGTCTAAGTTGCAGCGCGCTTTGGTGTGAAGCGGAGAGGGGGAGGCTAGAGCATTGGGGTGGTGGATCCAGTGCTGGAGCAGCTGCTTTGCACGCAGGCGGTTCCTGGTTCAGTCTGTGGCAGCTAGTAAAGGCTCTTGGGCAGCAAAGTGTTGGAAAGACCTTTCCGTGCCCAGGTTCTTGGGAAACCACAGCTGGCCAGAATGGACAATATTGTTCTAATGCTGTTCAAAGGCAGCCTAACATTTGGGGGAGGGGCCGTGGCTCAGTGGCCGAGCATCTGCTTGGCCTTCAGTCCTTGGCATCTCCGGCTCAAAGGACCAGGCAGCAGTTGACGTGAAAGACCTTTGCTGAGACCCTGGAGAGCCGTTGCTAGTCTGAGTAGGCAATACAGACTGTGATGGAACGAGGGTCTGATTCAGGATAAGGCAGCTTCATGTTTGTCCACTGGAGAGGAGCTTCACCTCTCCTGGTAAACGTTGCTCACGAACAACCAGTCAGTTTAAACTGTCTTCTCTCCTTTCAGACGTCGCTTATCTCTACGAATCCTTGAGCCCAAAACAGGACCCGGCTAGTGAGCCAGTAGGTGAGTAAAGCTGTCAGTTCAAGACCAGCAGACATGGGGGAGAGATGAGCGGTTAAGATTAGCTTCACCCCTTTCAAGGCCGCTGGGCTTAGTGGAATCCTGATTCCTCGAAGCCTTGATCCGTGGAGGTAACTTGCCATGCAGCGGAGGGTCTTTGCGCTCCCTTCCCCCCAGAAGCCAACATTGAAAGCACGTGCCATGCGACCAAAGATACCTCAAATACCGGACAAAGCAATGATGGGACCTCAATGGCGTCGCCACCGTCAGCTGCTCAGCTGCGCGACGATGAACCACAGCCATCCACTTCGACATCCAACCTCTTTAATGCTGCTGCTTCTACCTCTCCCTCGGAGTTCATGTCTACTGAACAGGATAATCCCTCAACATCTGGTAAAAATCCTAACGTTTCACGATCATTAGCAAGTGGGTTGTAGCTCAGTGGTGATAGAGCATCTGCTTTGCATGTGGAAGTGTCCAGGTTCAATCTCTGGCATAAGGCCGTACCTATGAGCCTGGAGAGCCACTGCCATTCAGAGTAGATGTATTGACTTTATGGTCTGACAGTATAAGGAAGCTTCATGTGTGCTTTTGGTAGTCCCCCCTTTCCCCTAAAGTCCAACCTGTTGAAGAATGGCTCATCCTAAGGGGAATGCCATATTTTCAGCCACCTTTTTAAAAAGAAGAGTTGGTTTTTATATGCCAACTTTCTCTACCACTTAAGGGAGACTCAAACTGGCTTACAATCACCTTCCCTTCCCCTCCCCACAACAGACACCCTGTGAGGTGGGTGAGGCTGAGAGAGTGTGACTTGCTCAAGGTCACCCAGCTGGCTTCATGTGTAGGAGTGGGGGAACAAATCCAGTTCACCAGATTAGCCTCCACTGCTCATGTGGAGGAGTGGGGAATCAAACCCGGTTCTCCAGATCAGACTCCACCACTCCAAACCACCGCTCTTAACCACTACACCACACTGGCTCCCCAAATAGTAGGTCCTCTGTGGTTTGGGGCTGCCTCGGCCATCTCTTTCACGCTAGAGGATTCCATAACAATGACTTGTAACTTCATTTGCTTTTCAGTACAGCTGAACTCTGCATTGTCACTTGTATGTTTCCCTTTTCTGCAGGGTCTTGTGTCTTCGCTCCCACGCCTGCGTTGCCTGCCCTAGAACCATGTTGTCCAAAAGAATCGCTTGAACGCAAGCAGCCAAATGTAAATGCTGAACCTTCTGACGTTCTTTCAGGGGTCAAAGAGAAATTGGCGTTGCCGCTGCCTGAGCTTAAAAGCAGGGATGAAGAGGAAACCTCTGAGCCTGCTAGGAAGAAAGCAAAAGGAGGTGAGTAAACAAAGATTTTTAGTGGAGGGCTGCAGCCAAAGATTTCTCTTATTATCATTCTTGCTCAGCACCTCCTCCTACCTACACAAAACATTCCTTACCCTTCAGCTCCAGATCGTTTGTTTTCCCCTTGAATAGCTCCTGCTGCTGTAGCCCATCATCCTCCCTGTCCCTAGGTCCTGCTTTAAAGTTTCCCTCCTTTTTTCTCTTGCCCCTTGGTTGTTGCCCTTGGTTTCCCACCTCCCAAGCTTCACAGTTCCCTGGTATCTTGCTTTCCACGCTTCAGTTTCCACAGCCGCGGACAAAGCAGTTGATTTCCTACTTTTTGAGATTGGCCATTCCCGATCACTGATTTGTGAACATGCTCTGACACTGAAGAAAAGTTGATTTTTATACACCGACTTTCTGTCACTTAAGGAAGAATCAAACCGACTTACAATCACCTTCCCCTCCCCACAACAGCTCTCATTTCTCCTGGTGGGCTACCAGACTGCCTCACTCACTATGCCATTGGGGCAGCTTGCAAGTTGAGGGGACTGCCAGCCTGCTGCTCTGCAGCACCCTCCCTAGGCCAGGAGGCGTACTGCAGCCTTCAGGCCAGGAGGGCCGGGTGACTTGAGGAGCCAGTAAGGCATTACATGGCTCTGTACAACTGCTGCTTCGGGCATGGTTGTTCAGTGGAGGTTAAATTGTTTCCACCTGCTTAAATAGCCCCTCTTTGAAAGGCTGGGGCCTCAGGGAGAGCCTTGCAAGAGATCCCCTTTATTACGTGCAATCTCCACGCTGCATGAGATTGAGACCAATAGTTAGCATCTTGGCAGTTGAGCCACAGTGTGCTCGAGTTACATCGTGTCTTTGTGTGCAGGCAGCTTTTCTAGTGCTGTGATTGTGACATATGTTCTTCCCCTGCAGATGGTGATGCCACCTCATATCTTCAGGTGACTGTCCCCGATCAATGTGCAATTAAAACTGGCCCCGGGGACACAAAGTCGGCAAACATGAAGCCAGACAAGATGGAAGAAACACTTACCTGCATCATCTGCCAGGAACTGCTGCACGACTGTGTCAGGTGCGAAAGGGGAGAGGCAGGACTGGGGGCTGAATCTTGCACAGTGGTGTCAGGATTTGGGGTGCCAACTAAATTCCTGGCAAGCAGGGGAAGGAGGGACCGCTTTATTTCCTCTCCCTCTGGAAACGGGTAGAGAAATCCAGGTGGGGAAGATGGTGATTCATGGAGTGGGGAAGGGTTCAGTATCTGTCCCAAGGCATTGTAAAGTTTGTCATCAGCCTCTCCCCTCTCTCTCCTCCCCCCCCCCCACACACACAATGTGGGTGTAATGATTCCATTGCAGGGCTGTCATAAGGCATCTTCTCCCAGCACCCCCTTCCACACACACAGACGTTTCTCTTGAAACCTGCAATATGACTACAATAATTTTTGTCTCTGTTTGGTTTTTGCAGCACCCTTTTTAAATGATTACAAACTCTAAATATTAACATTTTTCTCCACACTAAAATACTGTAAAACCGGAATTTGAGCTCTTTTTTTCCTGCTAGAAAGACAATGATCATGGATATGCTGGATTTTCTCCACTGCTTCCTTTCTAAGCAGCTGTCACTCTTGCCCCACGCTTGAGAAGAAGGCTTCAAAAGTAATCCACAGCCTCTGTTTTATTCCTGGCTCTGCATCCTGGTGAGCAGGAACTGAGGTTCAGTTTGCCCAGTAACTTACACTCATATGTTGCAGCCAACTGGAGTTTGTTTGGAGGCCTCCCAAACCAAGGAACTTTCAACTGCTGTCCAAGCGTGAGGAGAGGAGGAAGGGAAGTGGACAGTGGAATTTTGGCGCCCGTTTGAATGGGGTCTTTATTCTACCCACACACATACTTCAGGTCTCCGTGTCAGGTTACTGTGGTTGGGGAGGTACTGTGGCTCCATGGTAGAGCATCTGCTTGGCATGCAAAAAGGTCACAGGTTCAATCCCTGGCATCTCCAGTTAAAGGATTAGGATGCAAAAGACTTCTACCTAAGACGCTGGAGAGCTACTTACAGTCTGAGTACATACTGACCTTGTTGGACCAAGGCAGCTTCATGTGTTTACGCATTGTTTGTTTCCCCCACGCTTTCTCTCCAGTTTGCAACCTTGCATGCACACCTTCTGTGCTGCTTGCTACTCAGGGTGGATGGAACGCTCCTCTCTCTGTCCGACGTGCCGCTGTCCGGTGGAGCGCATTTGTAAAAACCACATTCTGAACAACTTGGTGGAAGCTTATCTCATCCAGCATCCAGGCAAGTGGAAAGCAAGCAAAAATTTTGTGGGTGGTAATTATCACACGTACTGAACAACCCAGGGAGTGAAACATGTTCGGGTTGCATTGAAGTCAGCGAGATTCTGGATGGCAATTTGGGCAACAGTGTAAGGCTTAATCAGAATACTCGTGCCACCCTGGGAAGAATTTTTCGTGCCAGAGCTGTGGCTAGAAGTGTCCAAAGTAATAGAGTACCTTTGAACACGTGTAGAGTTCTTACCACTACAGGGAGTAATCACAGCTAGCTTCCATGCATTTGGGAATACAATGGCAAAAGGGTACCTTGAAGTAGATTTCATATCCTGTATGTGTGTTTGTAAAGAAATTGAACTCTGGTTATCGGCTCTGAAATAAAGAGTCCTCCTCTGGGCCTTTTTGCATCTGTGATGTAGCAGTAAACAAGTGAAGTTTGAGAATGCTAATAAAAATCTGCTTTCATCAAGAAATAGTAGAATCTATTGTGGCCCTATATGTACGTGTACATCTTTTCCCATGCTAGGGGTGCACATTGCCTGAGTAAACATGATCCCACACTACTGCCAGTATTCCTAGACAGGTTTTAAAGAGTCCAGCATTACTGCTGCTTTGGCTCTTATATCCATTTGGCAGCATTGCCGAGTACAGTTGGGGTACACAGAACATATTCACATAATAAATTTAAATAGTTAGACAGCATAAGGAGTCTAGGAGGGGCTGTGGCTCAGTGGTAGAGCCTCTGCTTGGCATGCAGAAAGTCCCAGGTTCAATCCCCGGCATCTCCAGTTAAAGGGACTAGGCAAGTAGGTGATGTGAAAGACCTCCGCCTGAGACCCCGGAGAGCCGCTGTTGGTCTGAGTAGACAATGCTGGCTTTGACGGACCGAAGGTCTGATTCAGTATAAGGCAGCTTCATGTGTTCATGTGTGTTCATAGCCACAGAGAGCGTTCTGGGTTCCATTTCCATTTATTTACTAGCTCCTTTGACCAAAGGTCTTGAGCTAGCGTTCTGGGTTCCTTCAGAGTTAGATTATATGAAACAAACGTAGAATTCTGAACGGCAACCTGTACAGTCCGGAATCGACTTCTCTCCTGGTTGGTTTGAGCCAGTGTGTTATAGTAGAGTGTCAGATGAGGATCTCGGTGAACCAGGTTCAAATCCCCACATGGAAGCTTCCTGGGCGACCTTGGGCCGGTCACACGCTCTCAGCCTAACCTCTACCACAAAGGGTTGTAGTGAGGATAAAATGGGGGAAAGGTGGATGATGTGAGCCACCTTGGGTCCCCACTGAGGGGAAAGGCAGGGTATAAATGAAGCAAGTAGGTAAATAAGGTGATGGAGTTTGGCTGCTGGGAGTCCTCAGTTCAAAACCCGCCTGCTTCCCAAGTGCCTTATACTGTTCCTATTCAGACCCAATTGAATTGACTGCATGTTTCTTTAGAAGAAGAGCCACTGCGCTACTTTGTTCATGTTGTTGGTTTTTGTGCCGTCAAGTCACAGCTGACTTACGGCGACCCCTGGTGGGGTTTTCAAGGCACGAGCCGTTTGGAGGTGGTTTGCCATTGCCCGCCTCCGCGTCATGCCCCCTGGTAGTCCCTCTGGCATTCCTTGGAGGTCTACCATCCTAATATTTGCCAGGGTTGAGGCTGAGGGTGTGACTAGCCCAAGGTCACCCAGCAAGTTTCCATGGGATTCAAACCTGGGTTTCCCAGATCCTAGTCTGACACCTTAACCACTATACCACACTGACTGTCTGTGGCTCTATAGCAGAGCTCTTGTTCCACATACACAAAATCCTAGGTTCGGTCCCTGCCATCTCCAGTGCAAGGATCTTGGATAGCAAGCATTTCTCTGTTTGAGACCCTGGAGATCCACTGCCCATCAGTACAGAGCTAGATGGACCAGTGGTCTGACTTGGTATAAGGAACGTGTATCCCTCCCCTGAGCTGATTCAAAGGAAGGTGGGATAGAAATATGATGGCTTCAAACGTTGATAACGGTTTCTCGCATTCCTAGATAAGTGCCGCAACGAAGAGGATGTGCGAAGCATGGATGCCCGGAACAAAATCACTCAAGACATGCTTCAGCCGAAAGTGAGGAGGTCCTTTTCGGATGAAGAAGGAAGTTCCGAAGATCTCCTGGAACTTTCAGACGTCGACAGCGAATCCTCAGATATCAGGTGAGGATGTTAATGGTTGTGGATGCCGCATTCTGAAATCTGTCCTTGTTCAGAAAATCTCAGTCATAGCAATACCCATTCAAAAAGGGCATGGTATGTCTGGGAGGGTAAGCCAGTGCATCTCGAGGGGGCATGGCGGTCCTGGGAGATGTGTATTAAAATAAACCCTTGCACGGCCGTGCAGTTGGATGAAACCTCTTATGTACAGAGGCAGTATATCTCTGAATACCAACTGCTGTAAGGGTAATAAAAGGAGTCGCTGTCCTCCATGTCCTGCTTGTAGGTCTTCCAAGACATCTAGTTGGCTGTACTTGATGGACCAGAACATTCTTCCCTTCACGAAAACAGCAATATGACAGGGATGTCTATAAATGTTCTGCTAGAGAGAAAACTAGTGCAACTTAGTGGTTACAGTGTCGAACTACATCCGGGAGACGCTGGTTCAAATCTCTACTTCAGTCAAGGGGGGAGGCTAGGTTGTGGTTCAGAGGCAGAACATCTGCTTGGCAAAAGTTATTTGGTTTATTTACTTCATTTATACCTTGCCTTTCTCTGCGGTGGAGACCCAAAGCAGTTTGCATCATTTTCCTCTCCATTTTTCTCCTCAGAAACATTCTGTGAGGTAGGTTAGGCTGAAAGTGTGTAATTGGCCAAAGATCACCCAGCCAGCTTCCCCGGCACAGTGGGGGCTTCAACTGGGATCTTGCAGATCCTAGTCCAACATTCTTGACCACTTCACCACACTAGCTCTCTCTGAAACGGCCCTTCTGTAGTCCAGGCATACTGGCTTCATTCCCTGTGTGCAAGCATGAAAACTGGGGACAGCAGGGTAGTAAGTTGAAATAATAAATAAATGAGCTTCCCAAAAACATTGCTGGAAATGGGATGCTAGACTAGCTAGTCAAGATAAGCAGGGCTCTTGCATTATGCTGGGCAACGGACCAGTTTGATTGAATTCCCTTTGGGTTTTCTGCATTGGTTCCAACAAACTAACTATGTCCCTCTTTTTCAGCCAGCCTTATATCACGTGCAGACAGTGTCCAGGATCCCGTCGGCCACCGGCTCAGCCCCTTCTCTCCTCAGGCCAGGAAGGAGAAATAGAAGCAGTGCAGGCATTGGGGGATGCGCCGTCTACCTCTGCCAACTTTCCAACAGGTCAGCGTGGCAAGGAATAGTGTCAAGGGCTGTAATCGACGCGAGTCTTTCGATCTGCCAAAATGTTTGCTCTTTCAGTAAAACCCATCCAGTTTTGCAGTGTATCTGCACAGGCTGGGTTGAGAGAAAGGAAGCTTTAGCTGTCCAGATTAAAAAAAACCAAATTCAAGTCCAGTAGCACCTTAAAGACCAACTGAGAAAGGGTGCTCTGAACTAGTTTGAAAAACCGAGGACTTGACGGGTTCTCTGCTCCCTGCCTGTCCCTTGTCTTGCCATGCCTTTTTGTTTTTCTCATTATTTATTTGCTTCCTTTCCCCTTAACTCTCCTTCCCCTCTTCAAATCTAGCTGTCCAGGAATACATATGTCCTTCTCAAGGAAGCCACGTGATCTGCACATGCTGTTTCCAGCCAATGCCGGACCGCAGAGCAGAGCGCGAACAGAGCCCACACATCGCCCCTCAGCAATGTAAGCTAGCAAATTGCTACGCGGCTTTGATACAGATTTCCATCAGTCCTCTCTCTACTGTGTGTGCTTGTGCTGTCTCTCTTGATTGTTCCCATCCCATGTAACAAAGACTTATGTATTTATTTTTTCGAATTTATAACCCAACCTCATCCCCAGCGAACCAGGCTCAGGGCTGCTAACAATAATTAAAACATAAAAACATCCAATATAGATCAAGTATATAACCATAATCCTTAAAACTATTTAAAACCCTAAACAGATGGCCGTAACTATACCTAGGCGCCACAGCAATAAATGTCAGCAGATCAGCCTCCCAGATTTCAAAGTGGGGGCGGGATGGGGAGGTCAGTAAATATAGATCTTCTTGCGGCTGTCCTCAGTTATAGGCCTGGTGGAATAGCTCCGTTTTACTGGCCCTACTTATTGAGGTAGACAATCTGGATCAGGCTATAAATCCTTCCCCCCCCCACAACTTGTGGCCATGATCCAAATTAGCTTCCCTTGCAACTGGAATTTACTTCTTAGAAACTACTGTCCATTCACAGATTTCCCAATCTCTTGTCTAGTTTGTCTGTCAGCAAGTCCTAGGCTATTCATTTGTGTTTAAAAATTAAACACACTTTTAAATTGCCTGGGCTGAGCTATCTTCTTTTAAAGGCCTTGGGAGTTATTGGGACCTGATTGCTTACAAAATAAAGTTTTCTGCATGAACAAAATGGAAAGTCAGAGGTGGCTACAAGATCCATGCTCTTCTATATGATGCACCATGACCTAGATGCCATCGCATCAAGAAATCTGTAATCATGCCTATCTGAAGAGCATCATGGTCAGATCATAGTACTCTAATTTTGCGGCACCTGCGCTGGCTGCCAGTTAGTCTCCAGATCCAATTCAAGATGTTGGTATCAACCTTTAAAGCCCTTAACAGTCTGGGACCCTCTTGCCTACAGGACTGCCTACTGGATCGCCCTTCCCTGCATTCCCTTCAGTCACCTGCTAGAGGCCTCTTGCAGTCATTTCAGATGGTTGAAGAAGAAGAGGAGTTGTTTTTTTATATGCCGACTTTCTCTACCACTTAAGGAAGAATCAAACCAGCTTACAATCATCTTCCCTTCCCCTCCCCACAACAGACGCCCTGTGATGTTGGTGGGGCTGAGAGAGCTCGAAGAGAGCTGTGACTAGTCCAAGGTCACCTAGCTGACTTAGTGTGTGTGGGAGTGGGGAAACCAACCCAGTTCAGCAGATTAGCCTCCGCCGCTCATGTGGAGGAGTGGGGAATCAAACCCAGTTCCCCAGATGAGAGTCAAACCGCTCCAAAACACCGCTCTTAGCCACTATACCATGCTGGCTCTCTGGTTGTTCTACCTGGTCCAAATATCTCAGTAAGCACGGTCAGAGTGACTTGTAGCTCTGTGGTGTGTATATCCACATCGAGGAAGCAAGCTGTAACAAATTAGACCAGGTCGAACAGCAATCTGAAAAATGATTCTTGATGGTCCTAATTTATTCCAATAATGAAGTGGGGTTATCTAGATAATGAACTGGCCCTACTTCTTGTGTGTGTTTTAAATGCTGTATTGTCAATGGTGTCACTTTATGGTGCGTATTTTAACTATTTGCACCACCGAGGAATGCCTGTTGGCCGAACCGCGTTGGATGTTAATGAAATTTTAAAATTATTTGTAATGTATTAAAGTTTTTTTAAATTTTTTAACATATGTAGCCCATTAGTATTCATTCCGTTATTATTTGTCAACCTTATTGGTTTACTGGAGTTTCTGGGTTGAGGTTTTTTTCTTCCCCTTTCGGTTTCGGGAGAGCTATGGAATGTGAAAAGCGAGGGGGTGAGATAGGTCTTCAAGGAGTTTGGGGGGCCCACCACTGATAAGGCCCTGTCCCACATGCCCACCAATCTCTCCTCTTTTAACATGGCCACATGGAGAGTCCTGGCAGCTGATCTCATATCCCAGGCAAGCTCCACATGAGTGGAGGACAGGCAGTGTCATGTTTAGATTGGTGCCACCTGTCCTGTCTGCTCCCAGTTTTCTGTAAATCAACAGTGTTTGGTGATTCATCATGTGAGGGTCAGGGATCAGGAACCCACTATGTTGCATGTTCCCAGGTTGCATATTAATGTGTTTGTGGAAGACTTTGGGGTCCTTTTTAATAATTAAATGGCTTGCAAACTTATGTTGTAAGACCACTCAATATGTAAATAACTTATGCCACAATATTTTTTTTATGTGTTTGCAGGCACCATCTGTCTCCAACCCTTTTGTCACTTGTACTGGGGCTGCACTCGGGTGGCGTGTTTCGGCTGCTTGGCACCGTTCTGTGGTAGGGCGGCAGGATCATTGTCTTTAAACAGTCCCTCTGCTGCTGGCAGAACCTTTCAGAGCTGGTTTTGCACGCCGAAAATGCTTTTCACTCGCTTATGACGTGGAAAGCTCTTGAAGGGCTTGGGCTTCAAAATCCTTTCAGCTCGGTGAACTCAATATTATCAAGTATGTTAACGTTTTAGCTGGGCTTGTTCGGTTACTTTGAGAAATGCAATCTAGGTATTTCCACACAACCTAAATTGACCTTGGAATGAGCCAGCCAAGGGTCCCAGATCCCTTATTTGAAACCATTGTCCAGTTCTGCATGTTCAGGATTGTAGACTAATCCTATGAGGCCTGTCTTTAGTTGCAAGAGAACACAAGAACATAAGAAAAGCCATGTTGGATCAGACCACAGGCCCATCAAGTCCAGCAATTCTGCTCACACAGAATTGTGAACCTCTAGGAAGCCAACAAGCAGAGTGACTGCAACAGCCTGTGCTCCCCAGCCAGCTGGTATAAAGAGGCATACTGCCTCTGGTACTGGAGGAAGTAGATACTCATCATGACTTCGATAGCCCATCCTTCATGAACTTGTCCACTCCCTTTTTAAAGCCTTCCAAGTTGGCAGCCATCACCACATAAGAAAAGCCTTCTGGATCAGACCAAGGCCCATCAGGTCCAGCAGTCTGTTCACACAGTGGCCAACCAGGTGCCTCTAGGAAGCTCCGACTGCAACAGCATTATCCTGCCGGTGTTTCACAGCACCTAATACAATAGGCATGCTCCTCTGATCCTGGAGATAATAGGTATGAATCATGACTAGTAGCCGTTTTTACTAGTAGCCATGAATACCCCCCTCCTCCATGAACATGTCCACTCCCTTCTTAAAGCCTTCCACGTTGGCAGCCATCACCACATCCTGGGGCAGCAATTTAACCATGCTGTCTGTGAAAAAGTGCTTCCTTGTGTCTGTCCTGAATCTAAGAAATAGATCTTAGATACGTCAGGGCAAAAATAATTTTCCCTTATGCTTTTTTAAAAACAGAAATAAATCTTGGCGACAAGTGTCTAGATGGTGTCCTTAACAACAATCACTATGAATCAGATATTTTAAAGGTAAGTTTTGTTTTTATTTGTTTTTGTTTTTTTAATGTCTGATCAGATCAGTGCTAATATTTTCTGAAGTGGGAGAGCCGTATTGTTTTTAAAAACTCACATAAAATGAGCTTATTAAAATGAATCCCTTTTCATGTTGGTGAATTATTCTGTGGGGTGGCGCTACAGAAGAAGGCAAAGATGTTCTCCCGCTCAGAGCGAGGGCAGGAAGTGTTGCCCTCATTCCGAATTGGCTCCATGACGTTACCTTGTTGCCAAATCTAATTGGTTGGGATAGCCTCAAGAGGGGGAAATGTCTGGGGTTTTTTCTCTTTAACTGGTGCCAAAGCAACCATTAAAAGGGGCTGAAAAGCACACCAGACGTTGGGCCAAGAGAAAATGTATTTTTTCTCTCAGGTCTCTGCCAATTGGATACCTGCATAAATTTAGTATCCCTGTGACACGCTGTTCATTTGGGTTTTTAAAAAAGTATATTTCTCATTCTTATGGTTGCAGCATAGAATGTGGGAGTGGTAGGCTGGAAAAGCACACCCAGGCTGGTTAGACACTGAAGATGACTGTTATAATGCCCTTCACAGCTCTGTACCTCCCATAGGTACTACTATTCTGGTGCTATAAAACTGGCCAATGTATGTTATCTTCCTTTGTGGTTGTTTACACTCAAGTCTGCGGAGCGTTGGCGAGAGACAGATTTATGCTGTTTAAGAAAAAAAATCATTTATTTGGTGTGGGGACATCACAGCAATCCTTTTAACTAAACCTTTCCCCCATTCTAGGATTACCTGGCATCCAGGAGTTTGACATGGAAAAACATGTTGAATGAAAGTCTCCTAGCTCTTCAAAGAGGAGTTTTTGTATTGTCAGGTAAACCTATGTTTTGCTTTCTAATGTGGCTTTCTGGACTGTGATTCTCTAATCAGCCCTTAATAAGTTTAATGGCTTCTCATTGGCATAGTTAGGCTGTGATGACAGATCCATTGTACAGCTCAGAAAGAATATCAGGAAAGAAAACATGGCATCCCTTGGTTAGGTAGATTCCGTGAAGCACAGGCAAGTGTTAGACCTTCATGCAATTAAAACGACAACAATGCAGGTTTAAACCTTCTGTACGTCCCTGGACAGCCCAGGCTAGCTTGATCTTGTCCAGTCTCAGAAGCGAAGCGAGGTCGATCCTGGCAAGTATTTAGATGGGAGACCCCCAAAGAACACCAGGTTCATGACGCAGAGGCAGGTAATGGCACACCACCTCTGAACTTCTCTTGCCTTGAAAACCGCACCACGGGTCACCATAAGTCAGATGTGACCTAACAACAAAAAAATGTCAGTTTTAGATGTTGGGACAACATTCAGGTCATTGCTGAGCCTTAGAAGATCCGGATCCCCTATCTGTTTTTCCTCCTACCTTTCTGTACCCCCTTTATTATGAAAATAAATAAATAAATATATATTTTTTTAAAGAAGGTCCGAATCCTTAGGTGCGCCTTCCAGGTAGTGCTCCAGGACTTTGCTGGGTTTGTTTTCCGGAAGGCCTTTTGAAATCATCTAATGCTTTAATGTAGCGAATTTTAAAAAAAAACCGTTGTGCTGTTTTGTGTTCTATTTCCTGCTTTGAAATTATTTTAACGCATACATTTAGTCTGTCGTTTGAAGCGTTTCCCTGTATTTTATTACCATTTTTGTGCTCTCTCCTGCTTTTTAATATTAATGCATCTTTATGGCTGGATTTTAGAGAGAGAGTATTCTATTGTAAGCCACACAAGATACTCCAGGCAATAGGAAGGCAAGATAAAAATGCTCTAAGGGATAAAATAAAAGAAAATTTAGTTAGTTGTCCCTCCAAACTTCAGTTCTTCCTCTTCACTTTCCTTCAGGAGGAGGTGTAAGAAGCACCCATTTCAAATTGGCCTTTGGCTTAGCCAGCTTCAATTTTGGATGTTCAGTGCAATTTTATTTGCTACAGTGAGTTTTGTTCTTTTATGGATTGTGGTGTTAAATTTGTAAGCTGCTTTGTACTTTTGGAAAAGGTTGCCTACAAATGAGTTAAAATTCTACCACTCCTTTCCTTGCATTGTGCTGGGATCCTGCATATCTCCCATTGTAGAAATAGTTGGAATGCAAAAAGGGTCTTTGGGTGCTACAAGTATATATAGTTATGGCTATCCTGCTTTGAGGAGGTATTGCCTCGGGATGTTTAGCGAAGCCTCTTTTCTGCTCTTAACGTGCAACCCCTGATTCCCCCCCCCCCAGATTACCGAATTACTGGAGAAACGGTGCTCTGTTATTGTTGCGGCCTCCGCGGCTTCCGTGAGCTGGCTTATCAGTACAGGCGGAATATTCCTGTTTCTGAATTGCCAGGTATGTAAAAACCATAAGCAGAAGAAGTAATATGTGGTTATGAAAGATGCTTGCTGTGGTGAGAAGCTTGTCCTATAGGTGACTTAGGGAGCAATCCTGAACTGGGCTGCTCAGAAGTGAGCCTCATTTTATTCAGTGGGGCTTATTCACAAGAAAGCATTCTTAGGATTGCAGTCTCCTCCTTGCAGAGCAAATGCATCACTATATCTAACTAGCCGGCCCCAGTGCGGATCATCATCAGTGCAGGGAGGGGCTGTGGCTCAGTGGTAGAGCATCTGCTTGATAAGCAGAAGATCCCAGGTTCAATCCCCGGCATCTCCAGTTAAAGGAACTAGGCAAGTAAGTGATGTGAAAGACCTCTACCTGAGACCCTGGAGAGCCACTGCTGGTCTTAGACAATACTGACTTCGATAGACCAAGAGTCTGTTAGGTATAAGGCAGCTTCATGTGTTCATAGCTGAGCCTATAAGTGTGTGTTTGTGTGAAGTACTGTCAAGTCGCTTTTGACTTATGGCGACATTATGAATTAATGAGCTTCAAAAGGTCCTATCGTTAACAGTCTTGCTCAGGTCTTGCAAACTGAGGGCTATGGGTTACTTCATACAGTCAATCCATCTCCTGTTGGGTCTTCCTCTTTTCCTGCTGCCCTCAGCTTTACCTACCATTATTGTCTTTTCCAGTGACTCTTCTCATAATGTGACCAAAGTATGATAGCCTCCGCTTGGTCATTTTAGCTTCTAGGGAGAGTGCAGGCTTGATTAGATCTAGAACCCACATATTTGTCTTTTTGGCAGTCAGTAAAACTCTCATCCAACACCACATTTAAAATGAAACAAATTTTCTCTATCAGCTTTCTTTGTCCAACTTTCACACCCATACATAGTAATGGGGAATACTATGGAATGAATAATAATAATTTTTTAAACATCTTCTTCAATGATTCAGGGCAACAGCAATGCCATTTTAATTGGGGAGGGGCTGTGGCTCAGTGGTAGAGCATCTGATTGGCATGCAGAAGGTCCCAGGTTCAATCCCCGGCATCTCCAGTTTAAGGAACCAGGCAAGTAAGTGATGTGAAAGACCCCGCCTGAGACCCTGGAGAACCACTGCTGATCTGAGTAGACAATACTGACTTTGATGGATCAAGGGTCTGTTAGGTATAAGGCAGCTTCATGTGTTCATCAGTGCCACCCAACAGGGCCACCCAGAGACAAGGTTAGGTTTGAATCTTTTCAAAATTCTGGTTATGCTATTCAAAATTCTAGACTGAGGCTTCACCCCACTTGTGGCTTGGCATCCAGCACACCGGCACTAAGTATCTATAATCTGTAATTTTAAAAGTTTGTAAGGAATCCCATGGCGCAGAGTGGTGAGCTGCAGTACTGCAGTCCAAGCTCTGCTCACGACCTGAGTTCGATCCCAACGGAAGACGGTTTCAGGTAGCCGGCTTGAGGTCGACTCAGCCTTCCATTCTTCCGAGTTCGGTAAAATGAGTTCCCAGCTTGCTGGGGGTAAAGGGAAGATGACTGGGGAAGGCACTGGAAAACCACCCTGTAAACAAAGTCTGCCTAGTAAACGTCGGGATGTGACGTCACCCCATGGGTCAGAAATGACCCGGTGCTTGCACAGAGGACTACTTTTGGGCCCCTAGCCCACACTGAGTTTCTCTTGTAGTGATCCTCATTGCTAATTAATTGCCCACCTTTTAGTGAGAATAGCTAACTCTAGTTTCAGAGACACTGGGTTTTTTTCTTTCTTTTCCATCTCGCTTAGCTTTCAGTTAAATCTCAGTGGCGTGCCAAAATTTCTTTTTCTTTTCTGACAGTGGCTGTGACATCCCGTCCTGACTGCTACTGGGGGCGCAACTGCCGGACTCAGGTCAAAGCACACCATGCCATGTGAGTTGTTTTTCCCCCTGCCCCCCCACCACCACCCTTGGAACAGAAAAAGTTTTTAGAGTCAGGAAAGGTGACGACCACCCCCAATCATGGACCAGACAGCAGCACATCCTCAGTGGGAGGACGGGGACAAAGTAAGTCCCTGCTGTGCTAGCAGCATTGGTGGGGCTGGGATTGCCCCCCCCCCCCCGCAGGTATGGCCAAGCAGAACCCCCTCCTCTTTCCCCAGTTCCATTTGTTTGCCAGCACACTCAGCACACCTCAGTGGAACAGGCTTCCTCGGGAGGTGGTAAGCTCTCCTTCCCTGGAGGTTTTTAAGCAGAGGCTAGATGGCCATCTGTCAGCAATGCTGATTCTATGACCTTAGGCAGTTCATGAGAGGGAGGGCATCTTGGCCATCTTCTGGGCATGGGGTAGGGGTCACTGGTGGTGTGGGAGGGGAGGTAGTTGTGAATTTTCTGCACTGTGCAGGGGGTTGGACTTGATGGTCCCTTCCAATTCTATTATTATAAAATCCTGCATTTTTTTTTCAGCACAAGACAAAATGCTTTCCTCCCCCTCCCATTTTAAAATCCCCCGCATTCCTCTCTGTCCCTGCAGTCCCTTCCATCTCCCCAAAGGATCGTTCCTGGGCTCCTGAGATCTGCAGAGAAATATCCATGTGGGTGGGTGGGATGCCGGAGTGGGGAGGGACATGGGGATGAAATCAACCCCTTTCCTCAGCACAGCTCAGCTTGCGGAAGAGAAAGGAGGAGCAATTTAATGTCCTCGACCTTTGTCACTCCAGCCGGTGCTCCTGTTCTCTGTGTGGGTCCTGCGACTCTGGGAATGATGGTTCCAGTGGTTGGAAAGGGAGTTCAGGAACCGAGGGGCTGTGGCTCAGTGGTAGAGCATCTGCTTGGCATGTAAAAGGACCCAGGTTCAATCCCCAGCATCTCCAATTAAAGGGACTAGGCAAGTAGGTGCCTGAGACCCTGGAGAGCCGCTGCCAGTCTGAGTAGACAATATTGACTGATGGACCAAGGAGGGTCTGATTCAGTAAAAGGCAGCTTCATGTGTTCATGTATTCCATGTTGCATGCACAGAATAGTAAGAGACAAGCCACCATATTTTCATACTAACAACTAGCAGGTCTTAGTTTTGGTAGGAGAAGTTGGGTCGATATGTAAATAATTCCCTGGGTTGTTAACTAAAATTTGGGGAGGGGGTCCTTGTTTTACAGATTCGCTTCCAGTGGCCTCCTGCGCGACCCTTTTAATTTTTATTCACTCTTTGTTTTTGTTCAGGAAATTCAATCACATTTGTGAACAGACACGATTCAAAAACTGAAGGTGGCTCGGGGGACGCTGAAATGAACCCAATTCTTTCAACCTGTTAGAAGAGAGGAAAGGAGGGGGAAGCTTAACTTGAAAAGCTGACTGGACAGTAACTGTTGCATTGTTCCCTCGTATCAGGGAGTCTGTAACTCTCTTCCATCAGGTATTCTGATGCGATATCCTACGTTTGTAAAGTTTTGCAGCATAGACTTCTTTCCCCTTGTGAAAGAGCGTTGAACAAAGAAAGATGCATTCATGATTACATGTTTGATTACATTTGTTGTCTCTAGATCAAAGGATGGTCCCAGCTTCGAGTAATTAAGGTTTTTTTTCAGTAGACACTGAGCAGTTTTGTACGTTAAAATAGATTGAGAGTTGGTGCTACACAGCGTAATGTCTGAAGTGAGCCTCCCCAGGGTGGGGTGCGGAAATTATTGCAATACAGTGTGGAAGGCCCTCGTCTCCCCACTGAACACTCATCCACTCCTAACCTAACAGGTATCATGCAGAGCCCTTTGGTTGTGTCTGCACGGGTCTTTATTAGGGGATTGGTCGCTCGGTAGCCATCTTCACCAATCAGCACAAGCCACAATGGCCATTGGTGGGTTATGCAGTTACCAATGGCAGGACAGCTTTCATCACAAGGCCATTTCTAGGACATGGCCATAAGAGCGTGACAGTGCAGTCAGGATGAATTCTTTTCTTTGTCAGGTGGTAGGATAAATCAGGGCCTGTTTTTTTGTTTTTGTTTTTTAATAAAATGCTCCCTTGGAATCCCCCTTTGATCAGTTTGCTTCTGGGGGTCAAAGGCAAACGAGAATTGGTCTCTGTGTGTCCCCCCCTTTGTTACCGGTATTCATTGTGCTTGTACTTTGTTACTGGTATTCATTGTCCTTGTACCTCGGCGCTGACCCACCCCATGGAATTTCTTGCCCACAAGTTTATGGACTATGTATATCGAAAAAGCCATTAAGGAGAAACCGCAGTCATACCTTCGCAGCCGCTTTTTGCGTTTTTACTAACGCTTCTTCTCCCACGACCCGGTTATTCTCGACCCAGTATAACTTTTGCACACATTTAACCAGAATTTCTGTTCGCATACGTTTCACCCGATCATAGACTCTTCCCAAGGTTGTTGTGAGGAACAGACATGATTCAGTTGGAAGTCAAAGCCTTTGATGTCAGTGGGACTTCGAAGTGCTCAACTTTGGTTGAATCTGCCTGTGTTAACTCAGCTTCCTTTCACTCAGCAGAGCATTAGCGGGTTGGTTGGTTTTGGCTGCTGCTGCTGTAGACAGTGATGTTGCTATAGCATGGGGGGGGTCACCCCCTTCTTTATCTATGGCTTGGGGGAGGGTGGTTGGTAGGTTTTTCATAGATTATATGATTTTCAAGCACAAATAACTCACTATACCAAATAGGAATCAGCTTTGTAATGATCTGTGCATGCAACATTTCTGCACCTTTTAGCTTTCCTAATTGTAACAAAACAACCCATGACAGATTTGGGGGAGGGGTTCAGGGGTAAGGAGGGGATGCAGAACAATTTGCTTCCCCCCCCCCCCCGATTCTTTTGGAATTATGTTGTAAGTTTGCAATATCACTGTTCAGCAATATGGTTAAATGATTCTTCTCACTATATATTTTTACAGAAGAAACTACTTCCAAAAAAGCTTCATGCCGGTAGGGTTAACTACCAATGAAATCCCTGTCTTCCTTTGCAGCACGATCTGCGTCCTTTTAGGCATGTGCTTCAATCTCTGTTCGTGGCCCCTGAGGCCTCAGAACCCAGCCCTAGCCAAACCACCGGCCACCTCAAGGGAGCGTGTGCTTACTTTACCGCAGGACACTTTTTCTGTCCTTGTAAGGATGGGGTGCTACTTCCTGCTTCTCCCGATTGTTCCTTCCTGGTTCAGGTCACCAGACTGCCCTGGGCACCCATGGTTACCTCCTTTGGTAACCTTTGTCCTTGGTGCCTCTCAACCCCCGCAGCATGGGAAGAGGTTGTGAGCGATCGTTTCCCTCTCCTCTGCTGCCAGGGAGTCCTATTGGGTCCCACGCCAGTTCCTGATCTGACTGCGTTCCCATGGGTCTCTTGGCACTCATTTATATGGTAGCCTTATGATGACGTCACTTGTCCCTTCTGGTGCTTTCTGATCCACAGGGTAGCTGTAGGAGTGACTCCACTGGCCCTGCTTGAGGTACCAGCAGGTAATGCACCACTCTGTACTGTTAAAATCCACGGGAATTGAGAAGGACTGAACTTTGGCTGGGATTCATCCCTGGTATGGATTAATCCAACTTGGATTTCTTTTTAAAAACAAAATCACAGGGATGACTCTGAAGCACGTTTCCATGCCCTTAATGTGGGAAGTGACCCAAAAGGCAACAAACAGGCCAATCCAGGGTACAGTGCCCATTCTAGTATACTTTTGAGGATATATATTGTTATGGGTCCAGATGTAATAAACTATGGCTTGTTGTGTGAACGAGCCAGGAGAATCTTCAACCTTATGTGCTCCTTCCCTCTTCCCTTCACTCATGGCTGTACTTGAATGCTTCTACTCTTGCAAACCACAACGTGTGGTTTGGCCTGTTCCATACAATCCAGGATTTCAAACTCTGTTTGAGTCCTCATCCGGAGGGCAGAAAACAAACCGGAGTTTGTGACTGGAATGTAATGATAAACTATAGTCTGCTGCAAAAGTGTTTAATTATCAAATTGCGTGGTGTGGGCGTGTGGAGAGGGAATGTGCAAGCCATAGGGTTCTGGAGGCTTCTTCATATAAGAGCAAACTACGGTTTGTTGTGATGATGTCCGAGCCCTGTCGTTAACGAAGGGATTGGTCACTTTAAATGTGCAAATGTCATTCTTTCACTCTTGGCTTTAAAAACATAGAGCTTCCAAAGCATTCCAGTGTAGCCTGTTTGCCATCTGGTCTAACCTTTATTTTTTCTAAGTGAGCCCACTGAATTTCAAAACAAAACAAGAACAATTCAAAGAGAATAAGAACTGCCTGTTTGAAAGGACAATTTTAAAAGTGGGGGGAGATGCATCTTGATTAAAATCCATGTCTGGACCCTACGGATTGCATATGAAACATGATGTCGTAGAACTGTGTAGTAAGAAGTCAAGGCCCCAATTCACACTTGTGCCATGGGAACCACTTCCCCGTAACTGCATTCCGCCCCATACCAATAGCGCTGACATGGAAGAAGTTGAGATGTGATGGTAGAAAATGCAAAAAGAACCCGTACATGTGCCAGGCTGGTCCTTCCCCAGTTTCTGCCCCTGACACCTGTGTGCATCTTCCCATGCAAATCCGCCTTTCCCACATACTGCTTGCACTCCACTGTGAGAACCATCTACATGGTGGAATGGGTCCCATGCCATGGGGTGGTCAGTGTGAACTGCAAGTCACAGTCTCATACTCAGCAGACTTGCATCAGAAAAGAACGTTGTCCGTGTGCCACAGAGGCTAGGAAGACCAAACAATAATCCTGTGCTATGTGTTACCTTTGTCAGCCAGAATTCCTGCTGGATTTACAGCTGTAAGGAGACCACACGCAGGTGTCAGTCATACGACACGTTTGATTTTTGCAGGAGCAATGCAATCTAATGGGTCCAGAGAGTGGCCTATCTCAAAGGCTACTTTACATAACCATTATTTGGCGAGCAGGGCTATGCAGTTGGCAACTGTTCTCAAGGGGGCCAGAACCCCACTTGTGCCCTGTGGGGAATAAAAGATGACGTGGTTTTTTTCTATATGTAAATGGGTATATTACTCAATAGGCTTCTCAGCTTAGTATCTGCAAGCTCCCGCTGATCAAAAAGCTCATGTGATAGAATGACAGACAAATAAGTAACATATGTATATCTGTTTCATTTACATCATGCTTTACATCATAGTCCCTATATCATTTTGACACGTTGGGTTGGATGTAAGAGCCAGTTTCCACAATTCAGTGGTCGAGCTTTCCCTGGCTTGAATCCCTTCAGCTCAGAGGCAATGGCTGGTGTGTTTCAATACTTCTGTCCCTTCCCGTGTATAAAACTGGCGGGTCAAAAAAACAGGTCGGACTAGTCTTCCTGAAGAGCTAGGTTGTTGGGTGCGGGTTGTGTTTTCGTTCATGAGGATTCCGAAAAGCATGCCTGATGCAGCCCAATTCATCCTGCTGATGGGAATAAACTGGCCCAGATCCCTCATTAAATTGGTGGGGTAGTCTCCTAAGTGTGCTTCGCAGTAATAGCAACCTATACTAAGCCAATTCCCTGCTAATAAGGTTTTTTGAAACTGCGGGGACTGACTTCTTAAGTAGCGAGTCCAGGAAAAATGTGCAAGTTAATAAAGCGTACAGGCAGCAGCTGTGTGTGTTAGTGCATAGTTTTTTTTTGCGGGGGGGGGGGAACACATGCATTTCTTAACCTTTTAAAGATTTTTTTTTTTTTTGCAGGAAGCCCTACTTTGTGTTGGACTTTACCCTACAAAATACATATTAAAAGACAGCTTATTGCTAGTTATGGTCCCTGCATAGTCTAGAAAGTTTATCCATAATTCTTGAGCTTTGCAAACAGGAAAACTGTACATTAGTTTGAATCTAGTACTGCTAAATTCTATTGTTTTGAGTTCTTTGGAAACAGCTTACAAATGCACAGTTAATTGTCTCAGGCTGATCACTCCCAGCTGCTTGGTCTGTTTCAGTTCAGGCGGTAAGCAGATGTTTAGCACATGTGGCAAAAGGAGGCCCTTTGTGCACTGCATCCAGAGGCAACCCTCTGAGTCCCCCGTTGCTTCCTTCCCTTGCTTTTGGACAGGCTTCCTTCTGTGTGACTTGGTCGGAAGACAAATTGAATTTATGGGCAGCTCAAAAAACCAACTTCACTTGCAAACTGTTCATGCTGGGTACACCTGTGTGTGCCTTGTGGCCCCTCATTCCCACGTATGAGGAAACAATCCACTGTACCACACATCAAAAACTACCTGTATGCTGGAGGGCTGTGAATTTCCCTTTGATGGTGCCCTCTTTATAGACTAAAACCTACTTTTCTATGCATTAGGAGATCGAAGTAGTGCAATGAAATGAACAGGTTTTGTTTCCCCCCCCCCATTTTGTGTATGTTGTACCTTTTTTAATATAAAAAAGAGTGAAAATATTAATTTACCATTGGTGGGGCTGGATTAAACCTTAATCTTTAATATGCTCTTTAAGTGATGAAGAGTACTGTTGTTCATGGGTATTACATACTCTTTATACGTGTTTAGTCTTTTATTTTATTTTTAATGTATGGGTTGGCCAAGTGAAATTTAATTAATGTGGTAACTTCATAAACTATACTTGATGTGGTGTTCTTTAAAACAAAAACAAAAAAAGCAGCTGTAAATTGTTAAAGACGTATTTTTCACCTCTAAAAGTGCAGGGTGGATCCTGGCCTGTTTTAGTGGTGAAAGCCTAGGAGGGTTATGTTGTTGGTGAAGGCCTGGTCCTATTCTCTGGGAACTTTCTTGTGTAAAGAAGGTGTCACATGCATTCTTCCAGCTTTTTTGAGGCATCTTCAAGGATTAAAAAAAGTTTACTTAATGGAAACTGCTTTGGTTCCCCCCCTCCTTTTCCCGTCCCCATGATCTGTTTTAACAATTCTGTGCTGTTAATGCACACCCTGGTTCTGCATTTGGAATACATTTATGCAGTTTAAGCAACTATGCCTAACGTATCATTTGCATGACATTTTGGTTTCAATTTATGGATTACATGGGTGACAGGAGGTTGAAGAAGAGAGTTGGTTTTTATATGCCGACTTTCTCTACCACTTAAGGGAGACTCAAACCGGCTTACAGTCACCTTCCCCTCCCCACAACAGACACCCTGTGGGGTAGGTGGAGCTGAGAGAGCTTGAAGAGAGCTGTAACTTGCCCAAGGTCACCCAACTGGTTCGTGTGGAGTGGGGGGGGAAAAAATCCAGTTCACCAGATTAGCGTCTGCCCCTCATGTGGAGGAGAGGGGAATCAAACCTGGTTCTCCAGATCAGAGTCCACCAAACCACCACTCTTAACCACTACACCACACAGGGTGGTCACTTAAGGATGGGTTCTGTTGTCTCCTCCCCTCCCAAGTAAGAACTCACATCCTATAACATCAGGATGTGGGCGAATTGATAAGGGCCCGACTCCTCCAAAGGTTCACAGTAACCAACTCCAAAGAGCGAGCCATGTTACAACCAAAGGAACAGGGAGACGTGTGTAACTTTATATCTGTTAATCTTTATGATGCCACAGGGCTCCCATTTGTCAAAAGGTTCAAGAAATTGACAGTTGCAGTGGCAAGCTTAATGTTTACGTAGGCCTATTAACAAGTGAGGTCTGTCTACAACAATGTGGAATTGAGTCCAGTCGCACCTTAGAAACCCCAATAAGATTTCCAGGATACAATCTTCTGAGAGTCAGAGTTCCCTTCATCAGATACCAGAGCTCTGACTCTCAAAAGCTCATACCCTGAAAATCTTGTTGTTCGCTGAGGCGCCACTGGACCCGAATCTAGCTCTTCTGCTGCGGACCAACGTGGCTACCCTTTGAAACTATCAATATAGAAGAAAAAGAAGAGTTGGTTGTTATGTGCCGGCTTTCTCTACCACTTAAGGAAGAATCAAACCGGCTTACAATCGCCTTCCCCTCCTCTCTCCACAACAGACAGTAGGACTGGCTGAGAGAGAGTGACTAACCCAAGGTCACCCAGCTGGCTTCGTGTGGAGGCGTGGGGAAACAAATCCAGTTCACCAGATTAGCCTCCACCACTCTTAACCACCATGCTGGCGCTCTCTATTCAGTATTCCAGCAGGACAGAATTGTCGGGCTGCAACAGGTGGTTTTTCCTGTGGGCCTCTGCCACAGATGTTTCTGTCTGCCAAACAAGGCTGTGCACGTTTTCCTTCCTCGCCCAATTTGGGATTCTACAGACAGTTGTACAGTGAGCAAGCCACAAGAAAAAGCTTCCCCCCCCCCCACTTTGAGTAACATGCACGCTGGAGGAAGGCGGCTGTTGCAGGAGACTGGCGGCTTAGCTTATGCAGAGCATCCGCGCTATGCTGAACTGACATATCGGACATATTCCACAGTTGTGCCGTCTTATGTTTTATTGGGACCGGTTGTCTCTTTTCAGAGTAGGACAGCTTGATGCATTTGCAAATCGAGTCGGTGGCGCTTGGACAGCATATGAAATAGGCCCCCTGTATCACATTGCAACAGCGTGGGATTGTAAAAGCATCCCTCTGCCCACTCTCCCCCATAAAATCAATACAGAGGTTAGTAGACTTTCTAGGTATACAGGAAAATGTGGCTTTGTAAATTAACCAACACAAAAAAGACGCGCACAAAAAGCAAACACACACACCCAGTGGCCTGGGGTTTGGCTAGTAACTCTCCAGGAGATGTGGCTTACTGAGAACAACTTACTGAGAGGGAAATAGATGCTTGAAGGGAGAGATGGAAGTACAGGGGGGAGTGGGGCTCAAGGGGCCCTTTAGCCATGATGCTCAATCCACCTCACAGGTTTGTTACAAAACAAGACAGAGGAGGGTAGAACCAGGTGAAATGCCCTTAGCTCCTTAGAAGAAAGGCAGACTGAAAAAAACCCTGAAAGGTTAGAGAGGTTTTATCTTTTTCACCTAACCCTGTGTCCCCATGCATATATCTGCATTTATTTTGATGATTATGCACACAATCACATACAGAAGGTTCAGCATCCTAAAAGTCTCTACTTAACAGTTCTTTAAAAGCAAGTGTCTAGCCCTCGTGGAGGTATACAGTATGCCCCTGTAAGTATTCAGTATTCAAAGTATACAGATAAATCCCTGTTGTGGGTGAGAGGGAATATAGTTGTCTGCAGTCATCACAGAAGGAGCTTCACTACTCTCCATAACTGCTCAGTTACCCCTATGCTTATATTTGTGTAATACAAGGAATCTGTGTAATACAAAGAAATAGATGGAAGTCTCATGCCAGGTTTATAAGTTGGCACAACCTTTGTTTAAAGGTTTGCGTACATACAGTCTTAAAAATATCTAACTCAATAGGGGCAAGTTTATGAATGTTGATAGATACCTTCTTCCTCCTGCCTGCAATTACTTAGTGAGTTTTCTAGATGGGTTGGGATTGATTTTTAATATTTAATTTTTCAAAGTGAAATTCACAACCAAGCACATCTTCTCACTGTTGGCCTTGCAACTTATGGTAGATGAAAGTGTGGTTCAACAGTTTTTTAAAAATCCACCTTGATTTCTCTTAAACAGCCTATTGCAGAACTATCAACTGTTATACACTTTTCCATTTCATACATTGGTTGGCAAACAAAAGCAAAACAATCTAAAGCTGACAGGCTATGTTTGAAAACTTAACGGGTGCCATCCAGCAACACGAAAGGTAAAGTTAATCCACAAAAGCTGGTGTCTGGTTCAAAGGCACTGTAAACCCTTCTCGTCCTTGCACTGCTCCAACTGGGCCCAGTGGACCTGCGTCGGCCAACTGGGGCCCCTCACCATCCTGAACAGCTGAAGCCATAAATTAGTCTGGGCAAAATCAGGGTTAAGCATTTCAGGAGCCAGACTTGAAGACTCCCATGTACTGCAAAAGTGAAAACTTGCTCGACTTGACTGATCGGGAAGGGAGAAGTTTTATTCCACGAGGAATTCCACTCCCGGCACCTGTTTTGCAAGAGGTATTTGGAGATTTTCCTCAAACAGCTGTCACGGCCAAATGTAGCCATGCAGCTCACAGAGAAAGGAGGGCTTTCATGAGGAATGCCTTTGAGCAAGGGCTAAGGAACTATATATTTCGCATCAAGAAACCAATAAGAAATAAAAGACGGGAGGCATTAAATGCAAAGCATGTGGCAGATTTTCCTTTGATTGAGTCTTAAAAAGCACACTCATTTATAAATCAAAATCATCTATAACCAAAATTATTTTAGCAGCAAAGGCTTTCCTGTTTAGTTTGCATGGATGATGGCAGGGAAGCATTATTTAGTAATGGAAGGGAAATGATTAAACAAGTGGTATTTATGAGAAGTCAATAGCTGTCTCGGAATATCTATTATTTTTTTAAGCTGGTCCAAAGAACCAAATATCACATGCCTAAAATGGTCCCCAGGAGCAGTTCGCTAAGGTTATTTCTACACTGCACATATAAACCTATTTGTCATGGTTTCCCCCTCAAGAAATGCAGGGAATCCTGAAAGAATTCATTTCAACAGGGTCAAGACATTTTGGACAGAGCATGCCAAGCACCACCAGGGCTTTGTAGGGCTGCCGCACTGAGTCCATAATTGCACAACACACTCTTCCTGGTACATCCCCTCAGGTCAACATACGTGGGCTGGGAGTTACAGGACTACAGCACAGGGGGCAGAAATGGCTTACGTCTCCCCCCTCACCCCAACCTGAAACTATTTCAGGGAGCCGCTGTTTGCCCTGCTGGAGAAACCTAATACGCACAGTACAAATAACGGCTCCCCAAAGCAATTTCAGGTTGGGGAGACAATGCAGGGAAGATTTAAACCCTCTCCCCTCCCATCCTGATCAAAATGCTTCCCCTACCTGCCTGTTCCTAGATGATGTCACTTCACCTGGCCCAGGGACGTATCTGAAAAAACGGGTTGTGCAGTTAGGCTCTGAGAAGCCACGAGCGTGAAATCAGTTGAGCTGGAAGTCACACCAACAAAGGCCAGTTAGTGCAAAAGGCAAATAAGGTGGAATGGCTAGCCTCATACTGTTGAGTGGACAGTAACTCAAAAGTGTGGAATCAGAAGATAGCAAGCTGCAGCACTGCCTGCAAAGACTTGCGGCGTACACTGTGTTTTATTTTGCCTGGAGATGAGAAGACAGAGGAGAGCATTTTTGACAGCCTTATTAGAAAGCTGCTTTTTTCGTCAGCGTGTTTGCTGTGTACCTGCTGGCAACAAGCAAGCCTGCTCATGCATAGAATTGCATGGCTGTGAGTCAAAAGAACTACAGCCAATCAAAATGTCCACTTCTAAATGTACCTCCACTTCCCTCTCAGTCATGTCTACTATTGGCAAATGTGTAAATGGCAGAACTGTCTTTAGTGCTGCAGCAAACGTGCCATTTCTGCTAAGAGCACCTTTGAAGGTAGCAAACAGGCCTTGGGATATTGGTAGTTTTTGATCCTTTCGACCACGGCTCTTTGAGCGAAGTGTGACAACACTTGGGTGTTTTCCCAAACTGGTGATTTCAATCTGTCTTGCATTAAGGTTCTCGAAAAGCAAGAATGCTCAGGTGGATTTGTTCAAATCTGTTGAATGGTCAGCAGGCCCTAATCACCAAGTCTGGGAGGAGAAATGAAGTAGCAGTCTGCAAGACAGGAAACCATCCTCTTATTATAGAAGAGTCTTAACAGGATCCCCCCCTCCTCAACTAAGGAACCTCTGGCAATCTTAGTAACATAAAGCCAGAGGAAATTCAAGGACTCCATGAATTTCCTTTCTTATACGCTGCCTGCTTATTATTTAATTTTGTCTGAAGTAGGATGAAGGCAGACCGCTCTTTGCAAGACTCAAAAAATTAAACTACCTACTTCTTTACAAGGAAGTCCTCTGCTCTGAAGGAATTCTGGCACTCACGGTAGCATAAATACAGTCTACCAGTGCAATCGTATGCAGGGTTACACCAATCTAAGCCCATTGAAATGAATGGGTTTAAGACTAAGGGAACTCTCTTTAGGATTGCACTGTACAACCCTGTTCTACTCTTATGCCTGTATGCAATGAAAACCAACCAAGAATGATGCCCACTTTGTGTTTGTACAGCTAACCCCTGACCTTTCGGTATTTTCTTTTCCTGTTAAGCACAGCTTTACATTCTGTCCATCACCACCTCGCTGTGTGGCCACAATGAAACCTCCATTTGGGGAACTGTGCAAGTGCCCCCAATCAGGGAGAGAATTTGGTTGATCCGTTGCAAAGTACCATGTTAAAAACAGCACGAGCCCTTCCACCGGCAACCCTGACCACAGTCTTCCTGCTAGGGCATCAGAAAAGGCAGAACCCCACAATATTCAAACCCTGCTGGAAGAAAGCCTGGATTATTTTTTCACAGGAACCAGGTGGGTGGTCTTTAGAAGCTCCCGGTAAATTGACATACAAAACTCCACGCAGTAGGATCTCGCCCCAGTCGCTCAGCAGGAAAGGTGGCAACGTAAAAGGGCACAGGCATTCCCATGATCTACAGCCATAACACAGTCTCAGCCGCCTAAGCCTCCTTCCCACCTTGCGCACAGAGCGGCTTCCATTGCATCTCTAATAAAACATTTATCGTCTTTATTGCTTCCAATTGTGCAAGCTTGAAACATTCGCTATCGATTTGGACGCCGCTGCTGGAAGAGTTATTGAACTGAAGTTTGGCACAGTGTGTGAGATGCTAAGGAGTCAAAAGTCTGATGAGCGTCATTGGGCTCTGTAACCGGTGCGTAGTTGTTTTGTTCCTTATATACGTGGCAGCCCTTGGAGGAATCTCTGTATGAACTGGGGTGCTCCCCCCAAAGGTCTAATTCTGTCCTGGTGCCAGGGGGCTCGGCAAAGCCTTCTCCTTGAATAGTTCGGCTCGTTGGCTGCTCATCTATCATGGCCATCGCTTGACTGTGCATGGGGACATTTGGTTCGGGTAAAGCATCTGCATATGGATTAATATGCTCTGCTAAAACCAGTGGCTGTTGGTCATCCCCTTCTTCAGAAATCACAAAAACAGCTTTGGGTTTATCCATTTCCAAGGAGAGCTCCTTGGACTTTGAAACAGCGTTTTTGAGTTGGATGGGACCTTCCAGAGGCTCATTCAGTCCCTGGCTTTGGCCGTTGCCTGGAGACCTGACGTTCAAAGGCTTTGAGGGATCAGATGGCCTTGGATGGTTACTGTCAGGAGAGCTTGTCAAAAATCCGAAGTAAGGGTTTCCAAAGCGGGATCTCTTCAAGTTACAGCTGCTTAACTTGCGCTGTTTTTGCGCCGAATGTGTCAATGGGTAGGACGCGGTGCTGGCCGATGAGTCTGAGTACGTCAGCTCCGACATCCCCTCGATCTCCGCCGCAGACGTTATTTTCCTTGTCGCTGCTGTTGGGTTTCTTGTTGATGTAGAAAAGCCCTGGCAGGAACAATCATAACATCAATTCTGAAAAGCGTTAGAGAACGGCAAGCGGGCATTCCTTGGGGCACATGTAATGAAAGGGGTTCTTTTAGATTGTGTCTTGAATCATAAAGTTGGAAAGGGCCATACAGGCTATCTAATCCAACCCCCTGCTCAATGTAGGATCAGCCTAGAGCATCCCTGACAAGAGCTTGTCCAGCCTCTGCTTAAAGACTGCCTTTGAGGGGGAGCTCACCTCCTTTCTAGGTAGCTGATTCCACTGTCGAACAACTCTTACTGTAAAAAACTTTTCCTAATATCCAGCTGGTACCTTGCCGCCCTCAATTTAAAACCATCATTGTGAGTCCTATCTTCTGCTGCCAACAGGAACAGCTCCCTGACCTCCTCTAAGTGACAGCCCTTCAAATACTTCAAGAGAGCAATCATGTCCCCCCTCAACCTCCTCTTCTCTAGACTAAACATTCCCAACTCCCTTAGCCTTTCCTCATAGGGCTTGGTCTCTAGGCACCTGATCATCCTCGTCGCTGTCCTCTGCACCCGCTCAATTCTGTCCATATCCTTTTTTTTAATTGAGGCCTCCAGGACTGCACACAGTACTCCAGATGCGGCCTGACCAATGCTTTGTACAATGTCCTACCTAATTTCTTTCTCTGCGTCCTTGTGCACGTTGCTTTTTCTGCAGCCGCAAGGTAACTGAGCAACTTGCTAAATGCAAGTAAAGGTTTCAGGCAACCCAATAAGGTGCTTACTGGTAACCCTGAATAGCTTTATAGGTTACTAGGAATCACAATAGAGAATGCCCAAATTACTCCAGCGCTTTTTTCGGCCCCACAGGGAGCCAAATTAGCTTGCAATAGTAAAAATGCTAAATAAACAAAACTATTTGTTCACTAAATGACTACGTCTTGCACTGGTCCTGATCCTATTGGCTGGCCTGTCTGCAGACACAAGCTTTATAGAGTGCTCAAGACAGGAAGTGAAAAGCCAATCCTCACTGACTCAGTCAAGAGCTTAGGGGTTGTCCCAGATCCAACTTTACTGCAGGAGAAGCGAGTTAATAGAGATGCAAAGAACGCTCTCTACCAATTTAGCTTAGCCTGGAAGATGGCACCCTACCTTGATTTGCTCAATCTGAGACTAGACTACCGAACGCACTCTACTTAGGACCCTCCTCAAAGTCAACTAGGAGGCTCCAATTGGTGCAGAATTCCGCAGTTTGGTTATTATCAGGAGCTAGGCAGAACAGGCATATTAGCCCCATTCTACAGTCACTCCACTGGCAGCTGATCGGTTACTGGTTTCATTTCAAGGTATTGGCTATCACATACAAAGTCCTTCATGACTCTGAACCCTCATATCTATGGGGCTGCCTCTCCCCCATGCTCTGCCATGACAGCTTTGCAGGCCCTTCTGCAGGTGCCACCATACAACCAGGCAAGATCAATAGCTGCCCATACGTGTATATTCTCTGATGTGTCCCCCATCTTATGGAATGGCCTGCCTGATGAGGCCAGGAATGCTCCCATTCTCCTGACATTTCAGAAACGGGGCTTATTACAATGGAATTGCTTCAGGAAGAATGCTTTAATAAAGGGAAAGAGACTGTGGATTATGCTGCTGTGTAAAGTAGTGGTTCCCAAAGTGGGCAGTACCACCCCCTGGGGGGGGATTACCTAGGGGGGCACTAAGAGACAAGGGGCAGCAGTGGGTGCTAGAGGTGGGCCCCTTCAACTGTGTTGTTCACTAATTTACAATAGATCAAGCTATGGCACCATGCTGGCAAATTTGGTGGAAACTATCAGAATTTTTTTCCAGACTTTGAAGAGTTGGTACCACAGGATCAAGTTCATCAGTTTTGTTGAATAGATTTCAACTAAAAAGTTTTTAATTTGATTCTGAATAGATGTGCAATTAATTGGTGCTGTTTTGAAATTTTATTGTTATTATCTTCTTTAGTGAGTCATTTTGAATAATGCTTTTTATAGGGTCGGGGGCGCTGGGGTTGAGTTTGTGGAACCAAGGGGGCGATGGCATGAAATGTTTGGGAACCACTGGTGTCAAGTATGTACTGTCTGTTGCTGAATGTAATTTCTGCATCATTTAGTCTGCCATGTTAATACTTAAGCTTTGCTTCAGCTTTGTTCCAGGTTTTTGGGTGATAGAAAGTGCCATCAAGTCGTCATCAAGTCACAGCCAGCTTATAGCAACCCCACAGGGTTTTCAAGGCAAGACACAGAGGTGGTTTGCTATTGCCTGCCTCCATGTAGCAACCCTGGACTTCCTTAGTGGTCTCCCATCCAAATGTTAACCGTGGGTGACCCTGATTAGCTTTCAAGAGCTGACGAGATCAGGCTAGCTTGGGCCAGCCAGGTCAGGGCTCCAGGTTTTTTACTTGGTTTTAATTTCCTCATCCTACTCCTATTATATTGTCTATTGGATGTCCTATCCTGTTGACTGCATTTATTTGCACTGTGTAATCCAACGTGAGTCTCAGTGAGAAAGCTGGATTATATGTAACATAAACAAATAAACTAAAGAATTCTACCCAAAAGCACTGTGAGACGATGCATAAGCCACTTGTACATTCAAGATACTTATACTGAATCAGACCCTTGGTCCATCACAGTCAGTATTGTCTACTCAGACCAGCAGCGGCTCTCCAGGGTCTCAGGCAGAGGTCTTTCACATCACCTACTTGCCTAGTCCCTTTAACTGGAGATGCCAGGGATTGAACCTGGGGCCTTCTGCATACCAAGCAGATGCTCTACCACTGAGTTTCAGCCCCTCCCTCCCTTTAACTGGAGATCATAGAATCATAGAGTTGGAAGGGACCACCAAACTCATCTAGTCCAACCCCTTGCACAATGCAGGAAATTCACAACTACCTCCCCCCACACATACACACCCAGTGACCCCTACTCCATGCCCAGAAGATGGCCAAGATGCTCTCCCTCTCATCATCTGTCTAAGGTCATAGAATCAGCATTGCTGACAAATGGCCATCTAGACTCTGCTTAAAAACCTCCAGGGAAGGAGAGCTTACCACCTCCCGAGGAAGCCTGTTCCACTGAGGAACCGCTCTAACTGTTAGAAAGTTCTTCCTAATGTCTAGACAGAAACTCTTTTGATTTAATTTCAACCCGTTGGTTCTGGTCCGACCTTCTGGGGCAACAGAAAACAACTCGGCACCATCCTCTATATGACAGCCCTTTAGGTACTTGAAGATGGTGATCATATCCCCTCTCAGTCTTCTCCTCTTCAAGCTAAACATACCCAACTCCTTCAACCTTCCCTCATAGGACTTGGTCTCCAGACCCCTCACCATCTTTGTTGCCCTTTGTTGCTGCCGGAGATTAAACTTGGAACCTTCTCCCTGCCAAGCAGATGCTCTACCACTGAGCCACACACATACACACCCCGTACAATCAGGACTGTGACTGAACTCTAGCAAATCTGCAGCAGGCAGGTTTTACATAATTCCCTCAGGCCTTCCACAAATACTTACACTGCTGTTCACCAGTTTTGTGAAAGGGCTGTTGGTTGTCCAGCTGCACCATTTCTTCTGTAGCTGAGGTAATGGAGCCAGTAAATCCTGAAAAGCGCGTGCGCTCCATGTCCGTTGCCTGGGGCAGTGGCTCTCGGTCTGTGCCAGCCTTTTCTCCGTAGCACCTGTGCCTCGATCGGTGTGATCGGTCGTCCGCCAATCAGAAACAGAGCCCGGACTCGTGATGCTTCTCTTTAGGCTTTTGTCCTAAAAGAAAAAAATATTATCATTTATTACTTAAATTGTAATTTAGGGTGATTAAAAATAAAAAAAATGTGGCCCTGGCAGCACGGCACCTTTGTTCTGTTGGGTAGCAAACACAACTTTCCAGATAGCCTTTTTAAAATTAATAACATGGAAAATTGTGTGCCAGCTACTTCTAAAAATCACACACTCTCCATAATAGTTTTATGCTTAAGGCAATTTCAAAAATAACTTTCCCTTTCTTGAAGAAGAAAAGACTGCCCATATAAGCTAATGTACACATAAACATCTATATCTGTGTCAATAGAACAATGCACACAATGTTTTAGTTGTGCAGAAGGGAGAGGATGCTGGAATTATCTGTTAGAATGTGGTCCCACACCACTCCAGGCTCCTAATAACCACAGCCGTCTGATGGCTAAACTACCCATAAACACATGAAGCTGCCTTCTTCTGAGTCAGGGTTGCCAGGTCTTGGTTGGGAAATACCTGGAGATTTTGGAGGTGGAGCCAGGGAAGGGTGGGTTTGGGGTTGGGATAGACCTCAGCAGGCTATAATGCCATACAGCCCGCCTTCCAAAGTAGCCATTTTCTCCAGGGGAACAGATCTCTGTTGTCTGGAGATCAGCTGTAACAGTGGAAGATCTCCAGCCACTACCTGCAGGTTGGCAACACTAGTCAGTCTTGATTTATTAAAGTCAGTATTGTCTGATTGGCAGCAGCTCTCCAGGGGCTCAGGCAGAGGTCTGTCACATCACCCTACCACCTAATCTGTTTTTAGTTGGAGATTCCAGGGATTGAACCTAGAGCAGGGGTGTTGAACTCATTTGTTACGAGGGCCGGATATGACATAAATGTCACTTGGTTGGGCCGGGCCACGTGTACCATAAAATTTAATGCCAGGTACCAGAGATACAAACTTTAAAGAAAACACAGGCAAAGCCAATTAATGATATATTTTTTTACTTATTATTTTTTTACTTAAAATATGAACGTGCTTAAAACAACACTCTTATGGTGCTTTCACACATGCTAAATAATGCACTTTCAATCCACTTTCAATGCACTTTAACGATAGTTTGCAGCTTCAAAGTGAAATTGGAAGTGGATTGAAAGTGCATTATTTGGCATGTGTGAAAGTGCAGTCTTTGATCATTGCCACCTCGGGACTGGGGAAGGTGGCTACCTCAGCTGGCCAGCCCACAGCTGACTCACCAACCCAGATCGGGGCTGGGGGAAAGGTGGCTGCCTCAGCTGGCGAGCCTACAGAGGGCTTGCCAGCCCAGATTGGGAGTGGGGGTGTATGGCTGCCTCAGCTGGCTCATGGGCTAGATAAGAGCCCTCAAGGGGCCTTATCTGGCCCTCGGGCCTTACGTTTGACACCCGTGACCTAGAGCCTTCTGCATGAGGGGCAGATGGCTTTGCTACGGAGCCACAGCTCACATGATGCCGGGGATTCATGACCAGGTCCCCTGATGAGCAGTCCAGTTTCCAAAAGCAACAGTAGAGAGTCCTGGTATGGATTGGAGCCATGGCACTGGAAAGGTTAACTTTCTCCACACACTTCCCCCCATGGGCACACCCCATTTCCCCAGCTGAAACTCCCTCCACCTAGGATTATTTTTAGTTCCCGCAGGGGGAGAGATACATCAATTTTAAAACACGATCAACATACAATTCAAACCACCAGAAACAAAAACACTCAAATATTTAAGTTAATAATAAAATTCAAATTAATTAACATAGCAGCAACAAACAGTAAACTACTATAGAATTATAAAGACAATAAGAAAACAGTAACAGCGTAACAATGGCAGCCTCAATAGTGCCGCCTACCCCAAGATCAATAGAGCTTGAAAGTTAAGCAAGGTTGACCATGGTCAGTATTTGGATGGGAGACCACCAAGGAAGTCCAAGGTTGTTATGCGGATGAAGGCAATGGCAAGCCACCTTTGCCCATCTCTGCCTTGAAAACCCCATGAAGGGGGTCACCATAAGTCAGTTGCTACTTGACGGTACTTCATTATTATTTACCCTTACCTGGACACGGCCCAAGCTAGCCCAGTCTCATCTGATCTTGAAAGCTAAGCAGAGTCAGCCCTGGTTAGTACTTGAATGGGAGACCACCAAGGAAGTCTAATGTTGCTACCCATTGGCAGGCAAGGGCAAGCCATCTGTCTTAAAAACCCTATGGGGTTGCCGTAAGTCAACTGCAACTTAATGACAAAAAATGCATAAAAACTAAACTAGCAGCAGTGAAAACGTTTGAAAACCAGTACAGAAAAAATGAGTATCATCAATCAAGGGAAAGGAAGAAATCATCTAAAATTATCATGCACGTACCCCCTTGAAGAGAAACTGCACCATATGTGTTAGAATTATCTGCTTCACATGAAGTCTCTAAAAGAGCACAGCAAAGTCTGCCTGGTTGCAGACACTGATTTGCTGGAGACACCCCTCAATCTCATCAGCAGTGGATCAGGTTTCCTGCTATTTCTTTTTTAAAAATCCTCCTTCCGTTACCAAAGCTCAGATTCAGACTCCCTAGGAGGCCCGGAGCTTCTCAGTAAAGGCATTTAGATAATCTTTTTTGCAAATCCGCTTACAGTTTCACATTGTCTAGACAAGCATTTCAAGTGAGGGTGAGTCTGGGATCTTTGTTTACTGTCAAGGCTCAACATTTCACACCTCCATAAACATCAGAGTAATGTTCTGGATTGTGCCAAAAAAAGCCAACACTACAGCTACCAAGTGGAAAACAGCTAATCGTTTGCTCAGCGCTGACCTGTTTCTGGGCTGGGAACAACATCTATATTAACAACTCTGCAGCCAGGAAACTTTTAGATAATTCAGTAAGTTATTGATATAAATGATGAAAAACGGCGTATTTAAATCTGTGTAGTCTGCACACGGTGTTCTGGTCCACGTAGTTAAATGGAAGCAGTTTGCATATTTTGTCGAAGGCTTTCTTAATAATATCCATCCAAACATTCAGTTTACCATGGAAAAGGAAATTGAGGGTAAACTCCCATTTCTTGATACCCTTGTCATCAGTAAATCAAACCTTCAGTTAGGTCACAAGGTCTACCGGAAACCAACTCACACAGATCGCTACTTACACAAAAACTCCAACCACCACCCCCGACAGAAAAGAGGAATAATCAAAACATTAATGGACCGTGCAAGACGGATCTGTGAACCACAGTTTCTCAAGGAAGAAACTAACCATCTAAATCACGCACTGCTAGCAAACGGCTACTCCAAGAATGAAATCAGAAGGGCCATTAAACCAAACAAAAATCAGAAAACTCAAGAAAAACAGTCTCCCATAGGAAAGGTATTCTTGCCATTTATTAAAGGAGTCACTGATAGGATGGAGAAACTTTTGAAAAAACATAACCTACAAACAGTGTTTAAACCCACCAAGAAAATACAACAAATGCTACGATCAGCAAAAGACAAAAGAGACCCCCTCACCTCTGCAGGAGTATATCGTATACCTTGCAGCTGTGGAGAAGTTTACATCGGGACCACAAAACGCAGCATACAAACAAGGATAAAAGAACATGAAAGATACTGCAGACTTGGCCAACCTGAGAAATCAGCAGTGGCTGAACATGGACTGACACAAACAGGACACAGGGTCTTATTCCAAGACACTGAAAGACTGGACAATTCTACCAACTATTTTGTCAGATTGCACAGAGAAGCCATTGAAATTCATAAACATCAGCACAACTTTAACAGAAAAGAGGAGAGTTTAAGAATGAATAAGGCTTGGCTTCCTGCCCTGAAAAACCTCCAGACAAAGACAACATTCAACAATAGCCATACAGATTAGCTTTGGATTACACACATTAACAGATCACTTCAGGATACAATGGTTCCATATTAACATACCATATCCTCATTAGCACATTATCTTGATACTTACAGGACAATACTTTTGCAGGACAATACTCAGCTCAAACCCAACCCCTTTCTGACTATATATTACTCTTCCTACATCCTTGACATTGAGAGACACTGTCCTTCAGTGTTACTACTCTGAAGATGCCTGCCACAGTTGCTGGCGAAACGTCAGGAAAGAAAATTCCAAGACCACGGTTACACAGCCCGGATAACCTACAAGAACCAGTTTGCATATTTTTTTAGGTGCACGTCAGCCCTGACCTGGATGGCCTAGGCTAACCTGATCTCGTCAGATCTCAAAAGCTAAGTAGGTCAGCCCTCATTAGTAACTGGATGGGAAACCACCAAGGATGTCCGGGTCAGAGGAAGGCAATAGCAAACCACCTCTGTAAGTCTCTTGCCTTGAAAAACCCTACGGGGTCGCCATAAGTTGGTTGCGACTTGACGGCACTTTACACACACACACTCATGAAATGACCAGCCATTAAGTTGGCATACATACATGTCTGAATTAAAAATCAAGTCCGGGCAAAGAGATGGGGATTTGCCTACAAAAAACAGTGCATTACAATGGGCATCACTGCGTAAAGCCCAAAGGAGCAGGCTGTCTGGCACTGGAAAATGGACGTTCAGAAAGTGAACCATTATGGTAGTGGTTAGGATGTCAGACTAGGATCTGGGGAACCAAGGTTCAAATCTCCACTCTCCCATGGAAATTGGCTGGGTGACTTTGGCCCAGAATTCTCTCTCTCTGTCTGCCTAACCTACCTCACAGTATTGCTGTTGTGAGGATAAAATCGAGGAGGAGGAGGAGAATAAGATGATTTGGTTTTTATATGCCGACTTTCTCTACCACTTAAGGGAGACTCAAACCGGCTTACAATCACCTTCCCTTCCCCACAACAGACACCCTGTGAGGTAGGTGGAGCTGAGAGAGATTGAAGAGAGCTGTAACTTGCCCAAGGTCACCCAACTGGTTCGTGTGGAGGAGTGGGGACACAAATCCAGTTCACCAGATTAGGTGCGCTGCTCATGTGGAGGAGTGGGGAATCAAATCCGGTTCTCCAGATCAGAGTCCACCGCTCCAAACCACCGCTCTTAACCACTACACCATGTTGTAAACCAGTGGGGTATAAAAATGAATTAAAAACAACAAGACAGCAGAGGGATATCTGATTGAAAACGTTCACGCACCAAACATATGCCGGCCTCCTCTACCTGGATTCTGTAAGAGGTAAAACTCAAGCCGCTAGCTCCAGGACCGGCTGAAATAATAAACACTTCATCACTTCCAGACTCCGTGGTCACTGCCGACATTGAAGAGGGTACATCTGGGTCGGTTTGTGGTGGGGAACGTTCTGTGCTGCCTTCGCAAGAAGTGACTGTAAAAAAAACCACAAACATTTTATTTTCAGTGATGTGGGGATGGAGGGAGACCACACCACACACACCACAAAATCATTACTCTCCCAAGGTTCCCTATTTTGAATCTTTATCTGAGGGGACCCCTTGTTCGAACAGGCACGGAATGATCGATTCCCACAGATGTTACTAATGCCCTATACTAAAAGGTGATCAGATCACCTTTTAGTATAGGGCATTAGTTCTATGGCTGCAATGTTCTTGGGCTGCATTGTTTCAAAATGCCAGTGGGAGACTACGTGATTGACTACCCCACCCGCACGCACGACAAGAATACCTGTACAGAAAATTAGATACCATGGAACAGGATTCTAGCATAGCTATCTAGGAGCCAAGCGTAGGAGAAAATGATTGCATTTTGTCAGGCTTGAGTTTCCGAGATGACCCATCCCTTCTGCACTGAGAAACCCATTACTGTTGATACGCTCTATTTATGTCATTCCCAAAATAAAATAGCAATTCTTACTTCATGGCTCATGAAGAGCACATGGGATATAATCAGGTCGTCAAGGGGGTGTTACATTTTTTTGTTCCGCTCAGATAAATTATGCTTGGGCCCTGTAGTATTCTCCCTGACATGTTCACTTCCTTTGTGGCGGCTTGTTTCTTTTTCCTGGAAGCAGTGTGGAAGCAGTCTCCCCGTGGCCATATAAAGTGGTACAGCCCAAGAAATTTTTAAACCAGATGTTAAAAGGATTCACCAAAAAACCCTCTGTAACGCTGGATCAGAGGTTTGTTGCGGGGATGGGCGTCAAAGTTGGGATTTGTTTCATTTTTGCCAACATCCAGTGACGGGTGTTATTGTGGTTCTGGGACAGAGGGGAAGGGGGACGCAATAGGGCTGCCAGCTCCGGGTTGGGTAATTCCTAGAGATTTTTGGGGTGGAGCCTGAGGAGGGTGGGGTTTGGGGAAGGGAGGGACTTCAATGCCATAGAGTCCAATTGCCAAAGCGGCCATTTTCTCCAGGTGAATTAATCTCTATTGGCTGGAGATCAGTTGTAATAGCAGGAGATCTCCAGCTAGTACCTGGAGGTTGGCAACTCTAGGACTCAAGCCAGAATGTATGTGTCCTGTGGGTCAGGTAGGGGTGCTTCCAGCCATGTGACTGGCGTACGGTTGCCAACCTCTAGGTACTAGTTGAAGAGAAAAACAGCACCAGCTCTACAATCTTAACAATATTTGTTAAGGTTGTAGAGCTGGTGCTGTTTTTCTCTTCAACCTCTAGGTCAGGGGTCCTCAAACTACGGCCCGAGGGCCGGATCCGGCCCCCGGAGGGCTTTTGTCCGGCCCGGTGACCGAGAAAGCCAGTCCCCCCTTGCCCCCCTCCCCAGAGCTTTTCTGGGCTTCCTGGCCGCATGCGCCCAGCCGGAAGCCTCCCTCCCGCCCCAGTCGCCCCCTTCCCTGCTCCCTCTCCAGCCCAAAACCCCCTTTCCTGGTGGGAGGAAGAGGGCGAAGGGGGCGACTGGGCGGCGCGAGGCGGCAAGACGCCTTGTGCGCCGCCCAGTCGCCCCCTTCACCCTGTTCCTCCCACCCTCCCCGGCCCAAAACCCCCTTTCCTGGGCGCATAAGGCATCTTGCTGCCTCGCATGCCGCCGGGTCACCCCCTTCCCCCTCTCCCTCCCAGCCTCCCCGGCCCAAAACCTGCTTTCCTGGGCGCATGAGGCATCTTGCTGCCTCGCGCGCCGCCCAGTCGCCCCCTTCCCCCTCTCCCTTCCAGCCTCCCCAACCCAAAAACCCCTTTCCTGGGCGCATGAGGCATCTTGCTGCCTCGCGCGCCGCTGGGTCACCCCCTTCCCCCTCTCCCTCCCAGCCTCCCCGGCCCAAAACCTGCTTTCCTGGACACACGAGGCGTCTTGCTGCCTCGCGCGCTGCCCGGTCGCCCCCTTCCCCCTCTCACCCTCCCCGGCCCAAAACCCCCCTTTCCTGGGCCCAGTCGCCCCCTTCTCTTCCGCAGCATGCCCCACCGGGAGACTTCTCTTATTGCCTAGCTTTGTGGCCTGGCCTCCTCGAGCTCCATGCAGAAGCGCCTGGTCCTTCGGGGCCCTCCACGATGCAGCCCAACGTGGCCCTGGTGTTCCTGTTTTGGCCGCAGTCGGGCAGCGTTCTCACGGCTCGGGGCTCTCTCTCCTCCCGGGGGTATCCTTGTGGCCTGGAGGTAATTGTAGGGGCCCCTTGGGGGGGGGGATATCTCCAGGGAGAAGAAGAAAAAGACTTGTGGCCATTTATGCACAGGAGGTTTTGCCTTGGGTTTGCCGCTCTCCATCCGAATTTTCCCCATCCGAATTCTCAGAACTCAAAAGTAAGCTCCCCCCACCCCCGGGCAGAGTTTGGAGAATTCGGATGGGGAAAATGTTCATCTGGAGAGCGGCAAATCCAAGGCAAAACCTCCAGTGCGTAAATGGCCTTGGTTTTTACATGCCAACTTTCTGTACCACTAAAGGGAGACTCAAATTGCCTTACAATCCCCTTCCCATACTTTCCCACAACAGACGCCCTGTGAGGCAGGTGGGGCTGAGAGAGCTCTAACAGAGCTGTAACTTGCCCAAGGTCAGCCAGCTGGCTTCATGTGTAGAGGTGGGGAAACCAACCAGGTTCACCAGATTAGCCTCCGCTTCTCACGTGGAGGAGTGGGGAATCAAACCCAGTTCTCCAGATCAGAGTCCCCGCTCCAAAACGCCACTCTTAACCACTACAGGGGGAAGGTCCTGGCTTGCGAGGAGGATGCTTTTCCGGAGAGCCCCCTCGGCCGCCACCTCCTCCCCCGCACACGTGGGGAATTTGTTCATATTTTTTTCAAACTATAGTCCGGCCCCCAACAGTGTTTGAGGGACAGTGAACCGGCCCCCTGTTTAAAAAGTTTGAGGACCCCTGCTCTAGGTACTAGCTGGAGATCTGCTATTACAACTGATCTCCAGCCAATAGAGATCAGTTCACCTGGAGAAAATGGCCGCTTTGGCAGTTGGACTCTATGGCATTGAAGTCCCTCCCCTCCCCAAATCCCGCCCTCCTCAGGCTCCGCCCCCAAAACCTTCCGCTGGTGGCGAAGAGGGACCCGGTAACCCTAGACTGAAGCTTTACATTAATAAGTGGTAGTGATTAAGGCGACAATTCTAAGAACACTTTCCTGGGAGTAGGTCCCACTGGAAAAAAATGGGACTTACTTCTGAGAAGATGTTCTTAGGATTGCCCCCTTAATCACTCAACCAAGACAACGAATAAACCCCCCTAAAGTGATAAGGAAAAAAGCAACATGGCCATCATAAAAATATTAATCGAATACTGCAAAGATTCATCCTTTCTGGGTATGGCAGTGAGAATACGGCGTGTGTGTGTGTGTTCGTACCATGGGTGCCTTTAAGATCATCTCTGTGACCGGATTAACTAGCACATTTGACCTGCTAACCTGGCTTACACACTGGGTATGTCTGTTTCTGTTGGCAGCACTCTGGGAGTACACTTGTGAGCTTTTGGTGCCAAGGAAAACAAATTTACTCGACCAAGGGGGAGGGAATACCAAGAGCTAGAAGAGGTAAAGGCCCCTTTGTAAAGTATAAGAGTTCGAGTTTCACACATGCAGATATAATCTCCAGTATCTCAGGGCAAAGGGGGGGCTGGGGGGTACGGTTAAAGACTGACAACAGAGCTCTTCCTAACAGTCTGCTGCTTACCCGCTCCATTTCCCCCAACAGAGTGGTTGTTGTTTTCGTTCTCTTGGCTTGGCATGACCAAGCGGAGCTCATTGATATCAATGCCGGCATTCTGGATCCCGTTCTACAACTCAAAACATTACCCCGTCAACATATTCAGGTAGCCAGTAACAAGAATCCAAAAGAGAGAAAAACACGAACCTACGCAAATCAGCAAAGGTCACAGACTATTCAGCACTAACCTCCTGGTCACAGCGTACATCCAGAGAGGTCCTTTTGGGACACAGCTGCTGCCTGAGAGAGAAAGAGGCAAGAGGGAAAAATAAGCGGAGGGCCAAAAAACAGGGAACAGAAGACAAGTCTTCCCCTGAGGTTAACCCCTAGCACTGGTATTCAGAGGTTTGCTATCTCTGGACATGGACATTGATCACTATGCGATACACAGACATAGTTACTGATGGACGTACTCTCCTCGACTCTGTCTAATCTGCTTTTAAAACCCACTATACTAGGGGCTATCACCATGGCAAATGGCAGCAAATTCCACAATTTAACTACTGGCAGAGTGAAGGACTTCCTTTTGTCCATCCTTTTTTGTGTGTGGGTGTTAAGTGCCGTCAAGTCGCTACCGACTCATGGCGACCCCATGAACCAATGTCCTCCAAAATGTCCTATCTTGGACAGCCTTGCTCAGATCTTGCAAATTGAGGGCTGTGGCTTCCTTTATAGTCAATCCATCTCTTGTTGGGTCTTCCTCTTTTCCTGCTGCCCTCAACTTTTCCTAGCATGATTGTCTTTTCCAGTGACTCTCATCTTCTCATAATGTGGCCAAAGTACGATAGCCTCAGTTTAGTCATTTTAGCTTCTAGGGTCACCACATTTCAAAGGAATCTACTTTCTTCCTATCAGCTTTCTTCAATGTCCAGCTTTCACACCCATACATAGGCAAGGCATTTTCAGAAACAACAGAGATGTATTAATGTCATTGTAGAAGGCACTGCTGAAGTCTTAGTTGACATGCAATACCCACTTTTGGCTACCTACGTGCAAGAAGGGCAAATTCAATCCAAGAAAAGTACAAATAGAATCCCTTCAGGAACTGAACATCTATTTGAAGAGAGATACGTTGGAAGATCTAAGCCTACAAAAGCTGATCTACAAATGAAGCAGGATTGTGTGATGCTGCCTCTTCTACACTGTACCATTCCTGAATACAGATGGGTGCCATGTTTGAATATTGTCCCAAACCACAAACTCCCTGCATGCTGAAAAGCTAGGAGCTAGGCTTGCCTTCCTCTTCGTTTTTCTGTGCACAAGGAGCAAGTAGGAATTGCAGACATTTGCTAGGACATTAATAATGTAATCCTGATCAGCATTACACCCTTCTAAGTCCACGGTGCTTAGAAGGATATAACTCTGTTTAGGATTATACTAAAAAAGTCATCTGTCTGTAATTCCTACTTGTTCCTTCCCACCTCCTCTGTATCTAACATTATTCCCTCCATCAACAGAGAAATGGAGCTACTTGGAGTCCTATAAAGGTAAAGGTCCCCTGTGCAAGCACTGAGTCATTCCCGATGTTTACTAGGCAGACTTTGTTTACGGGGTTGGTTTGCCAGTGCCTTCCCCAGTCATCTTCCCTTTACTCCCAGCAGCAAGCTGGGTACTCATTTTACCGACCTCAGAAGGATGGAAGGCCGAGTCGACCTTGAGCTGGCTACCTGAAACCAACTTCCGTTGGGATCGAACTCAGGTCATGAACAGAGCTTGGACTGCAGTACTGCAGCTTACCACTCTGCGCCACGGGGCTCAATTCAGTCCTATACCAAGGCTTAATTCACACATGTAGGAGAATGAGGCAGAAGAACCCACAGATAGTACTAATGATTACATCACTTCAGACCGCAGGTAGTGGATTCCAATGTTGACTACTCCTTTGTATTAAAAGAAAGTCCCTTCGTTGAAATAGAAAACCAGCATAGCAGATAGGGTTGCCTGGTCCCTCTTTTGCCACCGGTGGGAGGTTTTTGGGGCGGAGCCTGAAGAGGGCGGGGTTTGGGGAGGGGAGGGACTTCAATGCCATAGAGTCCTATTGCCAAAGCAGCGATTTTCTCCATGTGAACTCTATCAGCTGGAGATCAGTTGTAATAGTGGGAGGTCTCTAGCTACTACCTGGAGGATGGCAACCCTAATAGCAAAATGAAAGGTTCTATGTCTTTCCATTGCCAGTTGCATTGGTTTTCTATTGGCATTAACGTTGGGAAGCATTCCAAACTGTGACCCACTCACAGTCTGAAGTGGTACTGTCCGTTCTACCACCTTGTTCTCCTGCATGTGCAAACCAGGCCAACACTACAAATGGACGCCACAAAATGGAACATTCCAGTCGAGGTTTCTGCAAGACCCTTCTTAGGCAGTAGCTGCCATCCAGTCCTTATAGGTGCCATGGTGGTAAAAATGGCATCCACTGTAACTGTTCAGGTGACACTTGGTAATCTAACCAATCTGAAATTGCTTTCACACGTGTTTCAGAACAACTGTGGTCATCCCAGACCAGTTGTTGTCAGGCTTCTGCAATACACTGAGCTAAATGGACCGAGTAGATCAACCTCACACTCCAGTATGAATGGTGTTGGACTTAAAAATTTCACAGTGGCATCTTAGCTGAATCTGAAACAGTCTAGCCTACACAGAATATGAAATTTAACCGAGTATTGTGCTTGGGGGGAATGCATGTAAACATGGCATTAACTGGCTGCCCATACCTGGAAAATGTTTTTAAATGTCACAACCAGGTAATGAACAGGTGTAGGCAATAAATTGCTCCAGATTGTTCAGAAAACGGTCACCTAATAATTTTGACGGGGTTGTGAAGCAGCTACCACATAATAGGCCCCACAACGACACCACGCTGATATCATTAATATGAAATAAGATCCTCTGCCAGATTTTCTGCCACTGCCACGTAGGGTTGCCAACCTCCAGGTAGTAGCTGGAGATCTCCTGCTATTCCAACTGATCTCCAGCCAATAGAGATCAGTACACCTGGAGAAAATGGCCGTTTTGGCAATTGGACTGTATGGCATTGATGTTCCTACTCAGGCTCCGCCCCACAAACCTCCCGCCGGTGGCGAAGAGGGACCTGGCAACCCTACTGCCACAGCAATGAATTTGGCACATTAAAATCCTGCTTTTTAAGAAAAGCTCCAGCCAAGTGGCATTGCATTTATAACTCAGCTTTCAGCTTCTTCACTTTACCCTCACACAAATTCTGCAAGGTAGGTTAAAAGTAACTTACATTTCTTGCTGGTGCTCTCTTTTGGCAGGCTTGAAGCAAAATATGGAAGGTATTTTGAAAGCTAACTTTCTATATCCAGGGATACGGGGAGAAGTACTGCCTAGTTACAGGTTTACTATCTTGTGCAACTAGACCTCTGTCACCAGAGTCACTGGCCCTAAGTTGGTCAAGTCAGGTTCACAAACAACCCTTTATAGTCAGGACGTGTCCGGCCTTTCCTTTTGACGGGACGCAGTCTGATTTAACTGGTCTCTTCTTCCTAGCAAGTGGCAAAACAGACCAAGCCACATTGAGCAGGTCTCTGCAAGGATGGCATATAAATTTTCTAAATAAGTATCCACACTTTATGTGAGGGGGAAGAAAAAGCCCAGGGTCCTTCTCTTATGGCACTGGTTCCCAACCAGGGGTCCATGGACCCCCAGGGGTCCTCGAGAACTAAATTAAGGTCCGCGAAACAAAGTTATAAACCCATAATAAATTAATATTTTCAATTAAAAGTTCTCTATTATAAAAATATATATTCAAATATTATTCTAAGTTTAATGTTTAACTAACAGTTATGATTAAAGTTTATTTTCGAATTCTCTGAATTTTTATTTTGAACCTTGGGGTGCCTGCACCGAACAAAAAAGTCCTAGTGGTCCCTGGTCAAAAAAAGGTTGGGAACCACTGCTTTATAGTCAGGGCGTGTCCGGCCTTTCCTTTTGACGGGACGCAGTCTGATTTTATTGGCCTCTTCTTCCGAGCAAGTGGCAAAACAGACCGAGCCACATTGAGCAGGTCTCTGCAAGGATGGCATATACATTTTCTAAATAAGTATCCACACTTTATGTGAGGGGGAAGAAAAAGCCCAGGGTCCTTCTCTTATGGTGACAGGAAGGCGGTCAGGACGTGGGAGTAGGTATTGCATTCAGAAAGAATTCCTTGGCAGGTCAGGCCTTCTACATTTTGTGGTTTCCCTCGCAGCTCTGCTGGTCACGATTAAAACTAACAAGGTAGACAAGCCTCTTGTTCTTGGGGGCTTGGGAAAGAGGAGAGAAAAACAACCCCTTTGCTAACTCAGGCCTGGCCTCCTGGCCAACAGTAATTAGAATTATTGGCCAACCAACAACTGAAGCTTTCATTCCTTCCCCAACCAGTAAACAAAGGCAACAGTGTGGCAAAATCTTGGAGTTTCCCCAGAGAGCTCGCTGCGGCTGCAGGGAATGAGCCTGGGGCAGACATTTGCTGATTACCCCACCACCACCGGCCCCATTCATTAGAATGAACGCTGGGCGCCAAACCTGGCCTGTGCCATTTGGCTGCCTGCAGGGTGGGAGAGCTGCTACTTTTAGCCAGCAGATTTAAAACAACAATAACAGCAGCAGCAATAATAGGAGGAGTGCGGGAAGGGAAGGGTAGCCAAGTTGTGACTTGCTCTGGTCTTCCAAGGACAGGCCTGGAGAGTGGAAGGAGAAAGCAGGACATGTTTGGATCATCCTAAGGTTATTAACTCCTTTTGTGGAGGCTTCCTTCTCGGGGACAGAGCAACTTAAGGCTGCCCTCTTCTGGGTCAGCTAATTTGGGACGTCACATTGAGAAGCCAGATGAGAGAGGATGAGAGCCCAGAGTCGATCGCCAGGGAGTAATTACGGCTATTGCCCTCACCTGGATGGCCCAGGCTAGCCTGATCTCGTCAGATCTCAGAAACTAAGCAGGGTCAGCCCTGGTTAGTATTTGGATGGGAGACCACCAAGGAAGTCCAGGGTTGCTGTGCAGAGGAAGGCACTGGCAAACCACCTCTGTTAGTCTCTTGCCATGAAAACCCCCCAAAACAGGGGTCGCCATAAGTCGGCTGCAACTTGACGGCACCCTGCAACAGTAGTACACAGCCTTATTCTACATGTGAGGTGGGCAATATGTTTGGAGGGGGGCTTGTTTCCCTTTTGACTGGTGCCTATTAAATCAGCAGTCTCTTCTCTCCCTGCCCCACTTTGCAAAACTTGTTCACTGTGCGCCAGTTCCAGATGAGTGTCAAATCTTGAATCCATATACGTGGCAACATAATAGCAACATAACAAGATGGCATGACTAAGAGGACTGGTAACCAACCAATATTTTATGATCCAACCAGGAAAACAGATTATGACAGCTAGCAGTATCAGGATCTGCATACCGGTAGCTGGTACAGTACATTTAACAATTAGCTTGACAGAAATTTGCCACTATTCCTTCTCCAAACTTTTTAGGCATTAGCCAAGATCTACTTCACCCTACCAGTCTCTACCATTGACATGGCAGATTCCATCCTCCCACTAGGAACAGTATTTTTTAAATAAAAAGCAGGCATGCCACATACACATTGCTCTATCCAGATCAGTATTAGCTAGTCCAGCAGTATGTTACGTGGTTGTCAATCTCCAGATGAGGTCTGGCGATCTCCCATGAGTACAGTGGATCCTAGGGTTGCCAGGTCCCTCTTCGCCCCCGGTAGGAGGTTTTGGGGGCGGAGCCTGAGGAGGGTGGGGTTTGGAGAGGGGAGGGACTTTAATGCCATAGAGACCAATTGCCAAAGAGGTCATTTTCTCCAGGTGAACTGATCTCTATTGGCTGGAGTTCAGTTGTAATAGCAGGAGATTCTCCAGCCACTACCTGGAGGTTGGCAACCCTACTGGATCCCCAGACTACAGAGATCAGTTTCCCTGGAGAAAATGGCTGTTTTAAAGGGTGAACACAGAATTATACTCTGCTGAGGTCCCTCCCCCACCTTCCCTGGGCTCCTCCCCCAAATCTCCAGGAATTTCCTAACCTGGAATTGGCAGTCCTATCCAGGGGTCCCCAACGTGGCTTCCCATTGGCTGTGCAGATTAAAAAATTATTGCTTCTGCAGCAGCTGCCACCATACCCAAGGATCTTCACTGCATGACGGAAGGTAAGCCATATGGATGGCAAAAAAATATTTAAAAACAATAGATTCATTTTAAAATGCATCTTGTTAAGCAGAGCTTCTGCCTGAAATGTTGAAGAGTTACTGTCATATTTACTGATAACCTCAATTCCAGATATTTCATAGTTTGTTCCGCCTCCTGCAGCAGCCTTTTTGTGCCCACCACCCTGTGTCAGAATTCCAAAGGTGCCCACAGACTCAAAAAGAATGGGGATAGGGTTGCCAGGTCCCTCTTCGCCACTTGCAGGAGGTTTTTGGGGCAGAGCCTGAGGAGGGCGGGGTTTGGGGAGGGACTTCGATGCCATAGAGTCCAGTTGCCAAAGCGGCCATTTTCTCCAGGTAAACTGATCTCTATTGGCTAGGGTTGCCAGATCCCTCTTCGCCACCGGTGGGAGATTTTGGGGAGGGTTTGGGGAGGGGAGGGACTTCAATGCCATAGAGTTCAATTGCCAAAGCGGCCATTTTTCTCTAGGTGATCTGATCTCTATCAGCTGGAGATCAGTTGTATTAGCAGGAGATCTCCAGCTAGTACCTGGAGGCTGGCAACCCTAGTTGGGGACCTCTTCTCTACACTATCTGTGATTTACAGCAGCCTATCCTCCAGTAGGATTGCATGTTTGGGCCAAGCCGATGAGCTACATTGCTGCACACAGCAATCAATAAAAATACTAAAAGCAGAAATATTTTACATCATTCCAATCCCTAATAGCCATGATGAGTTGTTCTCTGGAGTCCTTTTTAAAGAAGGGAATAATTTAAAATAAAAGCCCCTGCAGGGTATGTTATCAAAAAACCATCGGGTTCTCCTTTTCTGAAAACATTCCAGACACTAGCACTTACTGAAAGAAAACTGGATCCCTTGTTATCTGAAGGCCACTGAGGAGACACAGGTAATAAGAGTATATCCTAGATAATATTGACATTTAAAATGGACTCATGGTTGTTGTCTCTCACACACTTTGTCTCCCCTGGCAGACTGAGAGCCGAGTCATTAATATGCCATTGCTGCTACGTGGTGGCATGAAAATGCATGGTTTTGCTATGTTTATCAATGGGTATATTTCCAGAGCCCTGACCTTGATGGTCCAGGTTAGCCTGATCTTGTCAGATCTCAGAAGCTATACAGGGTCGGTCCTGGCTAGTACTTGGATGGGAGACCACCAAGGAATATGAGTAGGGTTGCCAGCTCCAGGTTGGGAAATACCTGGAGATTTTGGGGAGTGGAGCCTGAGGAGGTCGGGTTTGGAGAGGGGAGGGACTTCAATGCCATAGAGTCCAGTTGCCAAAACAGCCATTTTCTCCAGGTGAACTGATCTCTGTCGCCTGGAGATCAGTTGTAATAGCAGATCTCCAGCCGCCACCCAGAGGCTGGCAACCCTAAATACGAGGGTTGCTATGCAGAGGAAGGCAATGGCAAACACCTCTGTTAGTCTCTTGCCTTGAAAACCTTACTGGGTTGCCATAATTCAGCCGCTACTTGATGGCACTTCCATTAGGGTTGCCAACCTCCAGGTAATAGCAGAAGATCTCCTGCTATTACAACTGATCTCCAGCCGATAGAGATCAGTTCCCCTAGAGAAAATGGCCGTTCTGGCAATTGGACTCTATGGGATTGAAGTCCCTCCCCTCCCCAAACCCCGCCCTCCTTAGGCTCTGCCCCAAAAGCCTCCCGCTGATGGCGAAGAGGAACCTGGCAACCCTAACTTCCATACATATGTTTCAAGAGCCAAGTCAAACGGCGGCCTGAGATGAACTGAGCTGTAACAATTACGTAAAAATTAGATTCAGAACAAAATAATGTCTCCAGATTTATAGGTCAGAGCAGCTGAGACTGGTGACAACCAATCATTTCCTCATCTGCTCTGGTCAATGCAAAGGCAAGGAAATGCATTAACTGGGAAGATCCTGCATTTATCTACTGAGAGATAAAACTGTGGCCCACTCAGACTGTGCCCCAAAAACCTCCCACCAGTGGCGAAGAGGGACCTAGCAACCCTAGCTTAACACTACAGTCTGCAGAAAAACTCAGATTTCAAAAGCCTCTGGATAAATGAACATATACCAGATCAGGTTATTGGCCCATCTAGCCCACTACTGACTCTGCCTGGTAACTCCCCTGGGACACAGGCCAAGAACAGATGAACCCAACACCTGCTACATGAGATAATTTTAACTGGGGATGTGAGGGACTGAATCTGGACCTTCTACATCAGAAGTCCTTAATGTGGTCTCTGCTGACACCTTTCTTGGCACCCAAACGTTTTTAGAAAGTGGGTGGGACCAGGTGGGGCTTTTCCCCACCAGGGCATCTGTTGGGCCATTGGCGATCGAATTGACTGTGCGGATTTTTAAAAAACTGCTTCAGCAGCAGCTGCCGCCCCACCACAAGGATCTTTGCTGCATGACTGAAGGAAAACTGCGTGTATGCAAGAAAATATTTTTAAACAATATGTTCATTTTAAAAGGGATCTTGTTAAACAGAGCTTCTGCTTGAAAGATTGAAGAGTTATTGTTAGAGTTACGAAATAATTCACTCTCTCACATTTTGTGGTTGGAAGTCATTTTGTAATTGGCTCCGCCTCTTGGGGCAGCCATTTTGTAATTGGCTCCACCCGCTATGGCAGCCATTTTGTAGTTACACGCACAACCCTCAGTCAGAATTCCAAAGGTGCTTGCAGGCTCAAAAAGGTTGGAGACCCCTGTCCTAGACTGAAAACAGACACCTCAAAGGGTTGTCCAGGGAAACCAATTAATCGACAGTGGCAGCACCTACCTGCAAGCAATACAGAGTGTGGACAACAGAACAAGTGCAAAGAACAGAATCCCTGTTATGATGACCAGCATCATGATATTCTCTTTCCCCTCCGTCGAATCGTTCACGGCGATTGATTCTGTATCATTCCTGTACTCAAACAGCATCGCAAAGCCCCGTCCACGATCGGTGGTAGTGATCAGCTCCACAATGACCTCTACCATCTTCAGAGAAGACCCAAAAGCCATGTCCTTGTTCAATGGTGAATTTGTGCCACAGAAGCGAGAAGAAAAAGTTATGAGGTCAGTGACATACAAGACATCATGGGGACATACATCAGCTGGAGACTGCTGGGTGGAGGACGTGTCTGTTGGTAACACCATTGCTGAAATGGTCGTATCTTCCCCAGAAGCTACCTCCTTTAAACGTTTCTTCTGATCTTCATCATCCTCTCTTTTCTCTCTAGCAGTGAGGTGTACAAGCAAGATTTTATCCTTTGGGTCTTCACTACCCTGTAGCCCATCCCTATTTTGTCTCGGCAAAGTGAGATTGTTTGATTCCATTAATGGTAGCCCGCTAGGCTGAGCACTTACTAACTCTTTGGATTCTTCTGTTTGCTGGAAATGTTTGGACTCGTGTTTTGGAGAGGTGGTCTCCAGAAACCTACCATGGAGGCTATCAAAATTCGTTACGTGAGAATCCTGAAGAAAGGTTCCCTTAGTAGGAAACACAGTGGAAAAGTCTAGGTTTTCCTCAGTGGGAGAAGCTTCCTCATTTGTATTTTTGGGAAGAGGAGGGAAACTATCCCAGTCGTTTTGGTTCTTGCTTGTGCTTTCAAACACATCAAAGTCAAAAATTTCCAGCATTAGGTACATTCGAGCAGGAATGAAAAACTGCCAAATACAGTGCATTCCTGAGGAGTAACTGTTTGGGAAGCCGGGTGATAAAATAAGACCTCTTTCCAACGAGTTGAACTCCGCACCACAAGAATAGTATACCTGAAATATAAACAAAGACAACAAAACCACTCCTCAGTTTCTTTGAATAAAAACATGGAAAACTCCTTTACATAACCCACTCGTGCTTAGCCAGGTGCCCCCACCCTTTATCCTTCTGCCCAGAATGCACCAAATTTCTGGCCAACAATTTGTTCCAATCCTTCACTACTGTCAAAACCACCAGCTGCCTGAGATTGTGAACCATGGACTGCTGGCATACAGCCATATACATTGAAACACAGCTCCTTCCTCAGAATCATAGGCCTGGGCTAGACCTGCAGCAGAACGAGAGGGTAATTATATGGCAGAGCGCTGAGGTGGTAGAATAGCTGGCATTACTTCAGATTACAGGTGAGGGACTCTGTTTTTCAAAGTTCTCCGCCAGTAACAATTCCCTTTTAGTGGAGAATTAGCACAGCATGGGAAAGGGCAAAGCTACCATATTCCTCCCTGATATGCTAATGTTTATTTGCTGGGAGTTTTGAGCATTAAAAACCTGACTTTTCCTATCTGCAATCTGAACTGGCACCGTCGACCTCAGGATTCGACCAGCTATGCTGTATGCGTAGACCAGGCCCCAGACTTCCTGGGTTCCAAGCGTCTCATAGAATCATACAGTTGGAATCATAGCATCATGGAGTTCTCCTTCCTAAAGGCCCTTTAATTTTCTTCACAAAGTATATTTGTGGGTTTTTTAAGCCCCTCCATATAGAAAACAGACATGTGAGGCCCTATTTACGGTCTGAAGTGGAACGGTCCAAACACAATGTTACTGCCCAGATGGTCCCCGCTCACCCCCCTGCGCGTCCTTGAGCTTTCAGCGGGCAACTCCAGTATTATGGCTGAGCTCATTCTTTGCTTCCCTTCCCTCCCTTTACTCCCTGTTTCTCACCAGGCTCATTATCTCCCGATTCCCAGGCCGCTTGCTTTGTGCTTAAAGTTATGCTTTGTAGGTTGGATGGTCATTAGCAGCTTTGAACTTGTGGATTGCTCATGCTGTACCTGCGTGTTCCTGAATAAACGTTTACCTGCTTAAGATCTACCTGTCCGAGCAAGTGACTTTTTGGGATTGCTGAGGGCAGCTGAAGAACCTCACAGTTATGCCTCAGTAAGCACCAAACTAATAAGGGCACTTTCACACAGCCCAAATAATGCACTTTCAATCCACTTTCAATGCACTTTGAAGGTGGATTTTACTGTGTGAACTGGCAAAATCCACTTAATCGTTAAGGTGCCCTGAAAGTGGATTGAAAGTGCATTATTTGGGCAGTGCGGAAGTGCCCTAAGTATGATAAGGGAGGGATTCATGTGTATTTATACATGTGTCCACCCATTCACGTTTAAAGCAGTGGTGGGGGCTATTTAACAAAATTGGCATGAACAGGCGAGGGAACCTAAACTCTGGCCTGCCTTACCTTGCTGTGTTCAGTCTTTCCCAACACTTTTCTTCCAGCTTGCCTCACTTTCTGTAACCAGATTTGGACTGGAAGAAAAACATTTACTGACAGAACCCAGTGAGGTAAGGAAGGGGAGGTGAAATGGTTTAACTCCTGTTGCCTAAATGCTGCAGTGACTTAAATGGATTTAAAAGCGGAGTTGGACTGATCTGGGGAAAACTAACCTAATGGTGGATATAAGTAAAGCTACCAGCTAGAGTTGCCAGATCCCTCTTCGCCATCGGCGGGAGATTTGGCGGGCGGAGCCTGAGGAGGGCAGGGTTTGTGAAGGGGAGGGACTTCAATGCCATAGAGTCCAATTGCCAAATCGGCCATTTTCTCCAGGGGAACTGCTCTCTTATCGGGTGGATATCAGTTGTAATAGCAGGAGATATTCTGCTATTACCTGGAGGTTGGCAACCCTACTACCAACTCCCAGGAAATTTCTGGAGAGCTGTGCGGTGGATAGGGTGGCCAGGTCCCTCTTCGCTACCAGCGGGAGGTTTTGGGGGTGGAGCCTGAGAAGGGCGGGGTTTGGGGAGGGGAGGGACTTCAATGCCATAGAGTCCAATTGCCAAAGGTGGCCATTTTCTCCAGGCGAACTGATCTCTATCGACTGGAGAGCAATTGTAATAGCAGGAGATCTCCAGCTAGTACCTGGAGGTTGGCAACATTATACATCCCACATTTAGTATTTGTTCGGATATTAATTAGCTATGCACTTTGATAATCTTGCAATTTTTAACTATTTTAACTATTTAACCATTTTAAAGCAGATCTATTTTGTATTTGTTTTTATCCTGTACTATTTAACTATGCAAATTTGCTTTATTTGATGGTCTATGTTTGCAAATAAATTATTGTTGTTGTTGTTAACCCTACATTATACATTGCTGAGGTCCCTCCCCCCTCAGACCCCACCCTCTCCAGGCTCCACCCCAAAATCACCAGATTTGGTAACTCTACCACTACACCATACTGACTCTCTAGTCTATTCAATGCGCTAGGAATAACTGACCAGTCCAGAATTTGCTAGATTAAATGCATAATCTGGCTAATATGATAAAAAATATTTTGGTGAGAAGGAAGAACCAGCTCAGTTCAGGGTAGTAGACATACTGACCTTCAGGTCACTGGCAAAGCTTGGATCTCAGGGAATAATATATCATTCAGGAACCATCAAAGCAATTCTTGCCTTAGTTTGTGAAACATAATTCCCACCTCTCCTCCCATTAGTCCTTGCAAAGAGGACAGTTATAAATTAACAAAGCTCCCTTGCCCTTAGGTGGGCACCATTCACTCACTGGCATTAATTGGGGAGGAAAGGGGATTTATTTTAAAAACAAAACTAAAAAGGATTAAGTCATATTTAGTCTGTTTAAACACAAAAAAGGATCTTGGCAGGACAACAGAGAGATCTCACACAGAGCCTGTGTATAGGCACAGATGTCAAAATACTCTAGATTCCTTCACCCCCACCAGCCCCTCTTTGGCTGACTGAAATTAAAGTCTTTGAACAACACCATAAATTATTTAACAAAAATCTTTCTTCCCTTCCCCACCCCCACACACAGAGGAGAGAGAGAGAGTTTATGACCAAAGCTCAAGCATTAATTATTTCTCTGGGCCTAGTATAAACATCTAACGGAATTCATTCTCCAATCCCATCATTAGGGTTTCCAGGTCCCTCTTCGCCACCGGCAGGAGGTTTTTGGGGTGGAGCCTGAGGAGGGCGGGGTTTGGGAGGGGAGGGACTTCAATGCCATAGAGTCCAACTGCCAAAGTGGCCATTTTCTCCAGGTGAACTGATCTCTATCGGCTGGCGGTCAGTTGTAATAGCAGATCTCCAGCTAGTACCTGGAGGTTGGCAACCCTAATTATATCTGATTGTGCACATGCTTTTGCCAAATTATTTTTGCATGTGTAATAATACAGAACATTACATGGAATACTACAACATCTATACTATGCATCTTTTAAAACAACAGCATCATATACAACCTTTGCCAGGAAGAAAGCGGCAAGCTGAACCAGCTGCCTCCTATATTCGTTTTGTATTCTGTTGGAGGGTGGCTTGGCCTCACTTCAAAAAGTAGCCCTTTACCTGCCATGAGAGGAAATGCTGGAAGGGATGGAGTGAAAGAGCCAAAGAACCCCTGCTCTTTTCGCGAAAAATGTAGCAGAAAGGTCACCTCAGCAGTCAATAATTTATTCATTATAGCTAGAAAGGCTGAGCAGGCCCGCAAATATAAGCCATTGACTAGACCACTGATTCCCAACCAGGGGTCCGTGGACCCCCAGGGGTCCGCGAGAACTAAATTAAGGTCCGGGAAACAAAGTTATAAACCCATAATAAATTAATATTTTCAATTAAAAGTTCTCTATTATAAAAATATATATTCAAATGTTATTCTAAGTTTAATGTTTAACTAACAGTTATGATTAAAGTTTATTTTCGAATTCTCAGAATTTTTATTTTGAACCTTGGGGTCCCTGCACCGAACAAAAAAGTCCTAGTGGTCCCTGGTCAAAAAAAGGTTGGGAACCACTGGACTAGACAAAGGAGGAGGAAATGAAGGGCAGATCTGAAGGTTTCCTTTTCTTTTCAAATGTTCTGAAGCCAGAAAGGGAGTTTCTCCGAAGAAAAGACAGGAGGGATTCATTTGCAATCAACAACAGAAAAGCTTTAAGGAGAAACCGGTTCCAATGAATTTGAGCAATCCGTTATGGAGCCTGCATTTTGTCTATCAGACACAGATGTGAACGCTAGAGAGTCCGTTATGGAATTTGGATGAAGGGGCTTGGGGCGGCTTCCAGCGTTTTTATGCTCTATCTGGCTGAAGCAGTCCCAGAAGCTTTTTGCTGGACGCAACACTCAAGGCAATTCACACATGCAGTGCTCATCGCCGGGTGACAAGGTTTTTGTTTTTTAAAAAAACACCCATCAGAGATGTGACATTACCGGCAGAGCGACTCTATATGATCTGGACTTGTCTCAGAAAACAACATTGTATTAATTCACAGTGGGTAGCCATGTTAGTCTGTCTGCAGTAGTAGAAAAGGGCAAGAGTCCAGTAGCACCTTAAAGACTAACAAAAAATATTTTCTGGTAGGGTATGAGCTTTCGTGAGCCACAGCTCACTTCTACCAGAAAATATTTTTGTTAGTCTTTAAGGTGCTACTGGACACTTGCCCTTTTCTAACATTGTATTAAGTGCATCAATTTGTTCTGGACATACAATGTTACAAAAATCAAATACAGCTGAGCCTGATGTTTAACAGGTATCATTTTTGGCATGCATAGGGGCCCTGGGGGGAGGAAGATTCCCAAACTTTCCACAAGTGCCTACCTCTTCTGTACTGGTTCAGCAGGGTTTGTAGCCCCAATTGAACAAGCCATAAATTGCCATTAAATGCAACTTGGGCAGAGTATATGGATTGTCATTTGGGGAGCAAGCCTTGGAAGTCCTTGCCGCTGGTATTATCCCCCTTCCCTAGGGCACACTTTGGAAGTTGAAAACCTGCATTCCCAACAAACTGTAACTTGTTCTTTTGCCTATTGATCCCAACCCATGGTATAATCCTCATTTGGTCTCAAGACTTATAGGCAACAGAACAAATCATAGCTCTTCATTTAGTCTAACGTGGACAAAATAGCGATCTATCTAGAGCACTGGTTCCCAACCAGGGGTCCGCGAGAACTAAATTAAGGTCCACGAAACAAAGTTATAAACCCATAATAAATTGATATTTTCAATTAAAAGTTCTTTATTATTAAAATATATATTCAAATATTATTTTAAGTTTAATGTTTAACTAACAGTTATGATTAAAGTTTATTTTCAAATTCTCGGAATTTTTATTTTGAACCTTGGGGTCCCTGCACCGAACAAAAAAGTCCTAGTGGTCCCTGGTCAAAAAAAGGTTGGGAACCACTAATCTAGAGAGCCAGTGTGGTGTTAAGAAGATAACATAAGAACGTAAGAAAAGCCCTGCTGGATCAGACCAAGGGCCATCAAGTCTAGCAGCCTGTTCACACAGTGGCCAACCAGGTGCCTCTAGAAAGCCCCTAAACAAGACGACTTCAGCAGCACCATCCTGCCTGTGTTCCACAGCACCCAACATATTCGGCATGCTCTTCTGATCCTGGAGAGAACAGGCATGCATCATGACTAGTATCCATTTTAACTAGTAGTCATGAATACTCCTCTCCTCCATGAACATGTCCACTCCCCTCTTAAAGCCCTCCAAGTTGGTAGCCATCACCACATCTTGGGGCAGGGAGTTCCACAATTTAACTATGTGTTGTGTGAAGAAATACTTCCTTTTATCTGTTTTGAATCGCTCACCCTCCAGCTTCAGCAGAGGACCCTGCGTTCTAGTATTATGAAAGAGAGAGAGAAGCTTCTCCCTGTTCACTCTCTCCAAACCATGCATAATTTTATAGACCTCTATCATGTCTCCCCTTAGCCGCCTTCTTTCTAAACTATGTTGTGGTTAAACAGCGGTAAACTCTAATATGGAGAACGGGGGGATAGTAGGAACTGAACCTGGAATCTTCTGTGTGCAAAGGAGGTGATCTGCCACCACCCCTCCTCTAGGATTACTAACTCCTAGATAGGACCTGGAGTTCTCCTAGGCATGCCAGACTCCAGGTGGGACCTGGGGATCCACCTGGATTACAGCTCATCTCCAGACTACAGAAACCACTTCCCCTGGAGAAAATTGATGCTCTGGAGGGTGGACTGTATGGCATTGTACCCCACTGAGGTCCCTGTCCTCCCCAGACTCCATCTCCAAATCTCCAGGAGTTTCCCAACCTGGATCTGGCAACCCTACCCCCCATCCCCCGCTGGTGGCCAGGAGGGACCTGGGAACCCCAGAATCTCAATGCCTGTCCAGACTACAGATCCCCTGGAGGAAATGGCAGTTTTGGAGAGTAAGATCTAAGGAATCACATCCCCACTGAATTCCATTACCTCCTCAAACCGCCCTCCCCCGGCTTCAATATGGAATTTCCGATGCTGGAGTAGCAACCCTTCTCTCCCCTATACGTTGCCATTCTCTGTTCTATGTATTTCTGTGGATTTTTCTCTGCCTTTGATTATTTTGTCATTTGATTTACATTTGCAGGGAGTAATTTATGATTGGCTTTAAGTAAATTTTTGTTAGCTGCCTCATGGATTAGTCAAAAAGCAGTGCATAACATTTGAAATAAATATATTTAAAGTTTGAGGGGAAAGGGTTTATGGAGGCAGCAAAGAACTATAAGCAAGATTTTTAAAAACTTATGAAGATCAGGATTTGGGAAGAGAGGAGAAATATAAAATGCAGGGTTATTTTTGCAGGGTTATTTTTGTTTGTTTGTCATGCTTTCTGTCAGATATTGCAAAACCGAGATTAGCTGTTAGATATGATAATAAAAGGCTATAATGGCCATTAGGCATTAGCAACCTGTTTTCCAACTCTTTATTTAATAATTAAATTGATGCAGGTAGATACCCATAATTACACTGTGGCGGCAGTCAATCCCGGAGACCTTGCTGGTTTTGCATACTGATGTGTGGAACGGCCAGGGGAGGCAACGCATAGGACCAGACAACAGGGCAGGGAGACACGTCAGATTGTGGTTGAACTGTTCATAACATCAATACAAAACATTCAATTCTTGAAGGACCATCTCTTCCTGCATGAACCCGCCTGACCAACTAGTAGGGTAGATCCGATTTTTGTCCACCTAATCTATTAAACAAAGGCTGAAGCCTTTCTCCAGCCTAAGGAGCCTTCCTCCAACTTAAGCATGGAAGAAGAGTCACATGTTGGAGGAAGGCTCCTTAGAGGATGGTTGGATCCACCCCAAGGTCCTCTTCAGAGATCCAGCTTTGTTAGGGTTGCCAACCTCCAGATACTAGCTGGAGTTCTCCTGCTATTACAACTGATCTCCAGCCGATAGAGATCAGTTCCCCTGAAGAAAATGGCCACTTTGGCAGTTGGACTCTATGGCATCGAAGTCCCTCCCCTCCCCAAACCCCACCCTCCTCAGGCTCCACCCCAAAAACCTCCTGTCAGTAGCAAAGAGGGACCTGGCAACCCTAACTATGCTAGTGGCTACCACCATGGTAAATGGGAGCAAATTCCACAGTTCAATTACTGGGAGAGTGAAGGTCCTTTTGATACACAGCTGCCGCCTAAGAAAGAGACAAGAAGGGAAAATAAGTGGAGGGCCAAAAAACACAGCACAGAAGTCAAGTCTTCCCCTGAGGTTACCCCCTAGCACTGGTATTCAGAGGTTTGGTATCTCTTGACATGGGTGTCCAGACATGGACATTGATCACTATTCAATACATAGACATAGTTACTGATGGACTCTGTCTAATCTGCTTTTAAAACCCACTATGCTTAGGGTTGCCAACCTCCAGGTACTAGCTGGAGATCTCCTGCTATTACAACTGATCTCCAGCCGATAGAGATCCGTTCCCCTGGAGAAATGGGCCGCTTTGGCAATTGGATCAAAGTAAATGGCATCAAAGTCCCTCCCTTCCCCAAACCCCGCGCTCCTCAGGCTCCGCCCCAAACACCTCCCACCGGTGGCAAAGAGGGGCCTGGCAACCCTATGTGAAATGGGACTGTTTCAACTCTAGAAAACTGTACACAGGGGGAGGCTTAAACCCCATCATGGTCAAGATCAAACCATCCAGATCAAGCCCACATGCCTAGGCATCAAGTTCCCAGCGGGATACTCTCAGAACCCATCTGTACAAAGGCCATGTAGGGGACATGTGCACTTTGTATAGTGTGAATCAGGCTACAGTGACAATATACAGGGCTCACCAGGACAACATACGAATACAATAAGGCGATATTTGTACATCACTACGTTTTTTTAAAGGAAAGCTTGGAACTGGTACATGGTTATAATATATAGAATCATAGAGTTGGAAGGGACCACCAAGGCCATCATATCCAACCCCCTGCACAATGCAGGAAATTCACAACTACCTCCCCCCTCCACACCCCTAGTGACCAGAAGATGGCCAAGATGCTCTCCCTCTCATCATCTGCCTAAGGTCACAGAATCAGCATTGCTGACAGATGGCCATCTAACCTCTTCTTAAAAACCTCCAGGGAAGGAGAGCTTACCACCTCCTGAGGAAGCCTGTTCCACTGAGGAACCGCTCTGTTAGAAAATTCTTCCTAATGTCTAAACGGAAACTCTTTTGATTTAATTTCAACCCATTGGTTCTGGTCCGACCTTGAGCAACAGAAAACAATTCGGCACCCTCCTCTATATGACAGCCCTTCAAGTACTTGAAGATGGTTATCATATCCCCTCTCAGCCTTCTCCTCTTCAGGCTAAACATACCCAGCTCCTTCAACCTTTCCTCATAGGACTTGGTCTCCAGACCCCTCACCTTTGTTGCCCTTCTCTGGATACATTCCAGCTTGTCTACATCTTTCTTAAATTGTGGTGCCCAAAACTGAACACAGTATTCTAGTTGAGGTCTAACCAGAGCACAGTAAAGCGATACCATCACTTCGCGTGATCTGGACACTATACTTCTGTTGATGCAGCCCAAGCTGCGTTTGCCTTTTTAGTTAACGCATCACACTGCTGACTCATGTTCAGTGTTTGGTCTACTAAGACCCCAGGATCCTTTTCACACACACTACTGCTCAAACAAGTCTCCCCCATCCTATAATTATGCATTTGATTTTTCCTACCTAAATGCAGAACTTTACATTTGTCTTTGTTGAAGTGCATTTTATTAGTTCTAGCCCGTTTCTCCAGCCTGTCAAGATCATCCTGCATCTTGGCTCTGTCTTCTACCGTATTTGCTACCCCTCCCAATTTAGTATCATCTGCAAATTTAATAAACATCCCCTCTATTCCTTCATCCAAATCATTTATAAAGATGTCATTATAATGCTATAGCAGTCTAGCCATTTCTGGGTTTTTTTAAGCTCAAAAAAGCCCTCCAGTGGCAGGAGGCGAAACAGCAGCCATGGCTGGCTAAGGCAAGGAAAGGACAGAGAAAACTTCCCTGTGAATTCTCTGTTGCCATGAAGCAGTGACAGCTACAATGGAGAACTGTCTCTGAGTATAAGCTCATCTTTGAGAGCCAGCATGGTGTGGTGGTTAAGGTGTTGGACTAGGATCTGGGAAACCCAGGTTTGAATCCCATGGAAACTTGCTGGGTGACCTTGGGCCAGTCACACACTCTCAGCTTCGACCTTGACTAGTATTTGGATGGGAGACCTCCAAGAAACACCAGGGGCACTGATGCAGAGCCAGGCAATGGCAAACCACCTCTGAACATCTCTTGCCTTGAAAACCTTACAAGGTTGCCATAAGTCAGCTGTGACTTGACTGTAAAAAGAACCCCAGCAACCTCATGTAGTGGAGAACTATAAATACTTTAAATACATTAATAATAAGAAGAGGATGAAGAAGAAGAGGACAAGGTCGTGTTGATGGTGGTACTGAGGTGAAAAAAGAAACCGAATTTGTGTAGCCCACCATATAAATCAATTTGGAAAACTGTCAGTCAGCAAACCAAGAATTCTAGGACAAGAGTAAAAACCGCCTGATGGAAAGACTTTAACAAAGAGGGAGAAGTGCAGGTGGAAAAGGTGAGTTATTGATTGCTTCTTCTGCCAAACAAAGAGAACAATCCACATTTGATTCATGCTGCGACTCTTCCCTCCGGAAAGTTAAATACAACTGTTCAAACCAGACAAATCTACAAGGGGAAAAATACACTGTGCAGGAAAGCTCTTTCAAGCCTTATAACCCAGGGTGGAATGTGTGACATTTGGTAGTTTTTCAGAGCCAAATTAGATCCTGATCTACCCTCACTCCCAGAGAAAGATGAAAACAGCTTAGAACTTGGCTTTGTTTTCCAGTGGTTCAAAGGAAATCTCCTTTTATGCAGGCCCTAGGATGATCCAGATGTCAGGCATCTTGACTGTGAAACACCATATGGAAATGGAAAGAAAAAACGTTCCACGTGCAGAATTGGCACATACATACAGCTTAGTCAAACCCTCCCAAAATGCCTTGAAGATTTTTTTCTTTCCTTTTTTATTATTAAGCTTGTATGACCAAAGGTCTTAAGCATAAAACCGATACATCACAAACAGATCAAAAAAGACAAACCAGTATAACATGACAAGACAAAGAAAAAAAAATGAACAGAAAAAACCAATCAATAACATACATTAATAAATGATAACATATCATTAGGAAAGCTGGATTAGATTTGGAGGAAGGTGGAGTGAAAATTGGGGGGAGGAACATTAACAATTTGAGATATGCTGATTGTACTACATTACTGGCAGAAAATAGCAAAGACTTGAAGCGACTACTGCTGAAAGTTAAAAGAGAAAGTGCCAAAGAAGGACTGCAGCTGAACATCAGGAAGACAAAAGTAATGACTACAGGGGAAATACACAACTTTAAGGGTTGACAATGAGCAAATTGAAATTGTTGAAGACTTTCTATTTCGTGGTTCCATCATCAACCGAAAGGGAGACTGCAGCCAAAAAATCAGAAGGAGACTGAGACTGGGAAGGGCAGCCATGAAGGAGCTAGATAAGATTCTGAAGTGTAAGGATGTGTCACTGGCCACCAAGATCAGGTTAATTCATGCCATCATATTCCCTATTACTATGTATGGGTGTGAGAGCTGGACAATGAAGAAAGCTGATAGGAAGAAAGTAGATTCTTTTGAAATGTGGTTTTGGAGGAGAGTGTTACGGATACCCTGGACCACCCAAAAAAACAGATCAGTGGGTTTTAGAACAAATCAAGCCTGAACTGACCCTAGAAGCTAAAATGACTAAACTGAAGCTATCGTACTTTGGACATATTATGAGAAGACAAGAGTCACTGGAGAAGACAGTCATACTAGGAAAAGTTGAAGGCAGCAGGAAAAGAGGAAGACCCAACAAGAGATGGATTGACTCCTTTATAAAGTCACGGCCCTCAGTTTGCAAGATCTGAGCAAGGCTGTTAAGGATAGGACAATTTGGAGGACACTGATTCACCATGAGTCGGAAACAACTTGACAGCACTTAACACACACACAAAAAATACATCTATCTCACAAAGTCTGCAACACATTAAAAATAATATGTATCAATGAGTCTATACTGTTTCTCATAAATCAACAAAACAGTAGTAATTTTAACAATGTTTTAGGGAGATCACTATTGTCAGATATTTAGCAACAGCTCGGATTCCCTACTGCTTGCCTTGCCATTCCCCAAGTCTACTGTGTCCCACATTCTGTCTCTTATATACAATACACTTCTTTAGTATCTTTCCTGCCATGTCACAGTTTGGACAGTGTAAGACAGCGATTCCCAGTGTTCTGCCTGGTGGCATTATGACACCTGCCTATGTGTTTCTGGGCCCTTTGCTTGCTTCATGAGTAGGGTTGCCAAGTCCCTCTTTGCCACCAATGGGAGATTTTGGGGTGGAGCCTGAGGAGGGCAGGGATTGGGGAGGGGAGGGACTTCAGTGCCCTAGAGTCCAATTGCCAAAGCAGCCATTTTCTCCAGGTGAACTGATATCTGTCGGCTGGAGATCAGTTGTAATAGCAGGAGATTTCCAGCTAATACTGGAGGTTGGCAACCCTATTCTTGAGACTTAGGGATAAAATCTGGAATGTAACAGGGATAAAGGGAGAGTCACATCATTATCAGCTGACTGACTAGCAACGCACTAGGTTCAACTCGGGAAGGTGTGGCACAGCCATCTGTCTACAGCATAGGGTTGCCAGCTCCGGGTTGGGAAATACCTGGAGATTTTGGGGGTGGAGTCTGAGGAGGGAGGCGTTTGGAGAGGGGAGGGACTTCAATTCCATAGATTCCAATTGCCAAAGCAGCCATTTTCTCCATGGGAACTGATTTCTATCACCTGGAGATCAGCTGTGATTGCGGGAGATCTCCAGCCACCACCTGGAGGTTAGCAACCGTATGTGAGAAACAGATCTTGGACTAGACGGACCACTGCTGCTGGCATTCAGAGGTATGCTGTTTCTGACCATGGGGGTTCCATTTAGTTATGATATGATTAAAATTCTTTGATCCAGAAAGAATATTACATTTTCCAGTACATTTTACTGGTACAATAGAATATGGAACACAGTTGATCAAGTCTCCATCCCCCCCTTTCCTTCTCTTTCCCACCCCTCAATCTAATTGTGGTAGAATTTATTGGCTACCAACAGGACATACCGAACCACCTATTTTGCCAGTGTGGCTGCATCATTTTACTGTACGGATTCCACTCGCATTATTTGGTTGGTTGATCTGGCAAGGGACCTTGGTAAAGCAAGCTGTAATTCCAGCGCCGTTGCCAGTTGCTCTGCAGACTTAATAGCTGAAATGTCATAGACTTTATTCATCAGGCAACATTCTTTCCTAATTGAGGGTCTTTGTTTAGGAGTTGGATTTTTTAATACTTCACTGAGCTCGGGAGTGATCCTGGCCTTCACGGAAAAACAAAAGGCAACATTTCTCATTTGCTTCAAGGTCAGAACCAATTACATTTCCTCTCCCCTTAACCTGGTCTTCTAGGGAGGGAAGCAAACAGTAAATGAAATGGCCCAACAGTGAACTTCATGGCAGAGCACTAAGGATTAAGGAGAACCATTTTCGGTTCAATGGGGTGGGGGTACGGTTGCCAACCTCCAGGTACTAGCTGGAGATGTCCTGCTATTACAGCTAGAGATCAGTTCACCTGGAGAAAACGGCCGCTTTGACAACTGGACTCTGAGAGCAAGTCCCACTGACTTCTGAGAGGACCTGTTTAGCATGGACTCTTCACAACTTGTATAATCAGTTTGGGTGACAGCAGCTTCTACAGCTTCCCATTAAAAGCAGCAGCTCAAATCACAAACACAGAACTTAAAAGTTAAACTAGCCTCAAATTACAAGCCAAAGAAGGGAATCAAAGAAATACCAGGTAGAGGAATGAGCGTAGCAAATTTGGTGACAGACAAAGTGTAGTGGGAAGGGGATTGCAGAGTCAAGATGCCACCACAAAAAAACCCCTCTTCTAGTTGCCACACACCTTACCGTAACTGGTGGGCAGATTTATATGGGTGTAGGTACGGTTGCCAGGTCCCTCTTCGCCATCGGCGGGAGGTTTTTGGGGCAGAGCCTGAGGAGGGCAGGGTTTGGGAAGGGGAGGGACTTCCATGCCATAGAGTCCAATGGCCAAAGCGACCATTTTCTCCAGGTGAACTGATCTCTATTGGCTGGAGATCAGTTGTAATAGCGGGAGATCTTCTGCTATTACCTGGAGGTTGGCAACCCTAGGTGTAGGTGATCCTTCAAGAATTCTCAAGCCAAACTCTTTAAAGGTAAGAACCAGCCCTGAGAATAGTATTCAGAAATAAATGGTCAATTTAATACTTTTAACTTTGACTGGATATAAAATATCGACATTTATATCACTTTTAGAGTTTTCAAAGTACTTCATATAACTTTTTGCTCTTTAAAAAAAACTGAGTGGCCTTTTAAACTGTGGTTTAAATTCACTTTTACATTTCACTTCTATAGTCTTATTGTTGAATTGTACTGCTGCTTATAGTCATTATAGCAATGCTTTATTGGCTCCCAAACCTTTTTTTTTCCTATGAAGCAATATACACATCGTTTTAAAGAAATAAATCTCACTGTAGCTCTCCTTCAAACATTGTAAGGTAGGTCTGTATTACAGTCTCTGTATTGCAAACGTGGCTGTGAGACAGATTGGCCTAAGGACACCTACAGTACTGAAAGAACACATCCCAGGCAATAATTCCCATCTAACAGACTTGACTAGGCTTCTGAGTAGTCCCATTTAGGATTGCACTGCTAGTGAGTTCAGAGCAGAGGTGAGATTTGGACTGAGGATACCCTGTTTGTGCCTCAACCACTCCTTCTCAGAAAGTCAGACTTTCTAACATCGTAGGAAGCAAAGTGAGACAGCTGCTCCAGGCAGACTTTTTTTTTTTTTTTAATTATATTAAGGATTGCCGAATGAGAGACAGATGGGATTCTTAAAGTGCTTTTCAGCCCCACTGTTGGGATGTATATGTGAAAAGCAGTTTTTTAAATTTTGTATTTATTTCCTTCATATATACCCCACTTTTCTCAGTTTTTCTCTGAACTCCATAAAAAGAAGAATTGTTTTTTATATGCCGACTTTCCCTACTACGGTACTTAAGGGAGACTCAAACCGGCTTACAATCACCTTCCCTTCCCCACAACAGACACCCTGTGAGGTAGGTGGGACTGAGAGAGTGTGACTAGCCCAAGGTCACCCAGCTGGCTTCATGTGTAGGAGTGGGGAAACCAACCCTGTCCACCAGATTAGCCTCTGCCGCTCATGTGGAGGAGTGGGGAATCAAAACCAGTTCTCCAGATCAGAGTCCACCGCTCCAAACCACCACTCCTAACCACTACACAACGCTGGCTCTACAGAAGGTAGATCAAAACCTGTACATGCCATTTCAGCCTAACTTCAGGTTACAAATGAAATACAACCTTATAATTTAGCCATGTCCCGCCAGTGAGTTTGGGATTTTAACCCACTGCCCCTTCCTCTGGGACCTATACTTTGTATCTTCATCATGGCTTCTTGTTCAGAAACCAGACACCTTTCATTTCATAAATTAACCTGCTAGCAGCAGGGCGTGAGCAATTTTCCTAATTGGTCTCTGTCCGGAAGGGACCAATGAGAACATGCTAAGTCATAGTTTTCAAAAAAATCCAAACCACAGAACAGAATACCAACACCTTCCAAAAGTTACAACATAGAGCCGTATCAAACACACTGAGATCGTATGTTCCTGCTGTTTAAATTCCAAGATTGTGGCTAAGCTGATGAACATTGTTAATAAAAAACTGAGAGAAGATTTCACAAAGAACTGGAAATTATATTATGAATATATTGCCAAGTGATTCAATTAAGTGGAAAGCTGTAATCTTCTGTAACTATTAATTGATGGTTGTTTAGTGTTACATAGAATAACGGTATATTAATGGGATAACTAAAGGAGGTTATGATATATGAAAGCATTTTATTATTTTTATTTTCTTTCTATTTTTGCTTTTTACATTTTATACAAGCAAACTTTTAATATCGCCTAAGTGAGCCCAACTTTATTAACTATTTTTTGATATGAAAGCACAATCTTTTAGTAAAGTAAAATATATAGGTGTGTGTGTGAATATATATATATATTTGTTTTATATTAGTCTAGGTTAAAAAAAGGTAAAGGTAAAGTCCCCTGTGCAAGCACCAGGTCATTCCTGACCCATGGGGTGACATCACATCCTGACGTTTACTAGGCAGACTTTGTTTTTACAGGGTGGTTTGCCAGTGCTTTCCCCAGTCGTCTTCCCTTTACCCCCAGCAAGCTGGGTACTCATTTGACCGACCTCGGAAGGATGGAAGGCTGAGTCAACCTTGAGCCGGCTACCTGAAACTGACTTCCGTTGGGATCGAACTCAGGTCATGAGCAGAGCTTGGACTGCAGTACACCACACTGCGCCACGGGGCTCATTAGTCTAGGTTAGAAGGATTATAATCCCATTCCAGCTATTCACAAATAGTACCGGTAACGTGTCCAAGAGTTGTATTGACAGGTAGAATTCTTGTGTCGTGTGGTTTGTATGTTATTTGTTGTATGTTTTATAATATGTTGGAAACAATTACATTAAAAAAAAATTCCAAGATGGAACAAATCATTTCCACGGCATCTGAAAGTAATCTCACTTTGGCCTACGTCATTGAGTTCTTATGCAATTGGTCGATTTCTTTCAAACCTTTTATTTAATCAGCTGTTAATTACTCTACTGACAAAACAGCACTCAGCAGCATTACTAATTTACTTTAGCGACCATTCATTTATAATTGG